>NW_025814889.1:120229094-121429094 GCF_022079265.1 Lynx rufus | reverse complement strand
GGGATGCCCACTCTCACCGCTGTTGTTTCACATAGTGTTGGAAGTTCTAGCTTCAGCAATCAGACAACAAAAGGAAATCAAAGGCATCAACATTGGCAAAGATGAAGTCAAGCTTTCACTTTCTGCAGATGACATGATATTATACATGGAAAATCCGACAGACTCCACCAAAAGTCTGCTAGAACTGATACATGAATTCAGCAAAGTTGCAGGATACAAAATCAATGTACAGAAATCAGTTGCATTCTTATACACTAACAATGAAGCAACAGAAAGACAAATAAAGAAACTGATCCCATTCACAATTGCACCAAGAAGCATAAAATACCTAGGAATAAATCTAACCAAAGATGTAAAAGATCTGTATGCTGAAAACTATAGAAAGCTTATGAAGGTAATTGAAGAAGATATAAAGAAATGGAAAGACATTCCCTGCTCATGGATTGGAAGAATAAATATTGTCAAAATGTCAATACTACCCAAAGCTATCTACACATTCAATGCAATCCCAATCAAAATTGCACCAGCATTCTTCTCGAAGCTAGAACAAGCAATCCTAAAATTCATATGGAACCACAAAAGGCCCCGAATAGCCAAAGGAATTTTGAAGAAGAAGACCAAAGCAGGAGGCATCACAATCCCAGACTTTAGCCTCTACTACAAAGCTGTAATCATCAAGACAGCATGGTACTGGCACAAAAACAGACACATAGACCAATGGAATAGAATAGAAACCCCAGAACTAGACCCACAAACATATGGCCAACTCATCTTTGACAAAGCAGGAAAGAACATCCAATGGAAAAAAGACAGTCTCTTTAACAAATGGTGCTGGGAGAACTGGACAGCAACATGCAGAAGGTTGAAACTAGACCACTTTCTCACACCATTCACAAAAATAAGCTCAAAATGGATAAAGGACCTGAATGTGAGACCAGAAACCATCAAAACCCTAGAGGAGAAAGCAGGAAAAGATCTCTCTGACCTCTGCCGTAGCAATCTCTTACTCGACACATCCCCAAAGGCAAGGGAGTTAAAAGGAAAAATGAATTACTGGGACCTTATGAAGATAAAAAGCTTCTGCACAGCAAAGGAAACAACCAACAAAACTAAAAGGCAACCAACGGAATGGGAAAAGATATTTGCAAATGACATATCGGACAAAGAGCTAGTATCCAAAATCTATAAAGAGCTCACCAAACTCCACACCCGAAAAACAAATAACCCAGTGAAGAAATGGGCAGAAAACATGAATAGACACTTCTCTAAAGAAGACATCCAGATGGCCAACAGGCACATGAAAAGATACTCAACGTCGCTCCTCATCAGGGAAATACAAATCAAAACCACACTCAGATATCACCTCACGCCAGTCTGAGTGGCTAAAATGAACAAATCAGGAGACTATAGATGCTGGAGAGGATGTGGAGAAACGGGAACCCTCTTGCACTGTTGGTGGGATTGCAAATTGGTGCAGCCACTCTGGAAAACAGTGTGGGGGTTCCTCAGAAAATTAAAAATAGACCTACCCTATGACCCAGCAATAGCACTGCTAGGAATTTACCCAAGGGATACAGGAGTACTGATGCATAGGGGCACTTGTACCCCAATGTTTATAGCAGCACTCTTAACAATAGCCAAATTGTGGAAAGAGCCTAAATGTCCATCAACTGATGAATGGATAAAGAAATTGTGGTTTATATACACAATGGAGTACTACAGGGCAATGAGAAAGAACGAAATATGGCCCTTTGTAGCAACGTGGATGGAACTGGAGAGTGTGATGCTAAGTGAAATAAGCCATACAGAGAAAGACAGATACCATATGGTTTCACTCTTATGTGGATCCTGAGAAACTCAACAGAAACCCATGGGGGAGGGGAAGGAAAAAAAAAAAAGAGGTTAGAGTGGGAGAGAGCCAAAGCATAAGAGACTCTTAAAAACTGAGAAAAAACTGAGGGCTGATGGGGGTGGGAGGGAGAGGAGGGTGGGTGATGGCTATTGAGGAGGGCACCTTTTGGGATGAGCACTGGGTGTTGTATGGAAACCAATTTGACAATAAATTTCATACATTGAAAAAAAACAATGTGGGTAGAAAATTGAAAATACATGTATATGCTAAAAAATACTGTGACAAGACACAAAGAAGGGAATTACAAAATGACCAAGTGATCAGTCCAACAAGGTGATATAACAACTGTAAATATCTAAGCACCCAACATAGAGCACCTAAATACATAAAACAAATATTAACAGACATAAAGGTAAGAACTGAAAGTATTACATTAAAGGTAGGAGACTTTAATATCCTACTTACATCAGTGAATAGATCATCCACAGAGGAAAATCAATAAACAGTGGCTTTTAATGACACATTACAACAGATGGACTTGAGATATATACAGAACATTCTGTCCAAAATTGGCAGGACACATATTTTTCAACAGCACATTGAAGATTTTCCAGGATAGATCATGTTAGACCACAAAACAAGTCTCAATAAATTAAGAAGACTGAAATCTTACTAAGCATGTTTTCTAACCAAAATGGCATTAGACTAGAACTCAATTACAAGGAAAAAAAAACCCCACAACCACATGGAGGCTAAACAACATACTTCTAAACAACCAATGGATAAATGAAGAAATCTGAAAGGAAATAAAAAATACATGCAGACAAAAGTAAATGGAAACAAAGTTGTCCCAAATCTTTGGGACAGAGCAAAAGCGTTCTAAAAGGGAATTTATAGTGATACAGCTTACCTCAAGAAGCAAGAATAATCTCAAACAATTTAACCTCACACACAAAGAAACCAGAAAAAGAAAAATAAGTAAATCCCAAAGTTAGTAGAAGGAAAGTAATAATAAAGGTCAGAGTAGAAATAAATGAAATGGAGACCAAAAACAAACAAACAAACAAACAAACCAATAGAAAAGATCAATCAAACAAAGAACTGGTTCTTTGAAAAGATAAACAAAATTGATAAACCTTTAGCCAGACTCATCAAGACAAAAAGAGAGGATTCAAGTAAATAAACTGGAAATTAAAGAGAGGTGACAATGAATACCACAGGAATACAAAGGATTATGAAACTACTATGAAAAATATATCCCAAAAATCGGACAACCTAGAAGAAATGAATAATTTCCTATAAACATTCAATATTCTAAAACTAAATTAGGAAATCACATAAAATCTGAACAGAATGATTACTGTTATGAAATTCAATTGGTAATCAAAAAACTCCCAAGAAGTAAAACTCCAAGACCAGACGGTATCAAAGGTAAATTCTACCAAATATTTAAAGAACAGTTAATAACTATTCTCAAACTATTCCAAAATATTGAAGAGGAAGGAAAACTTTAAAACTCATTCTATGAAACCAACATTACTCTAATACCAAAACCAGAAAAAGACACTAGAAAAAAAGAAAACTATACTACACATCTCTGATGAACACAGATGCAAAAACACCCAACAAAATATTAGCAAAGTGAATTCCACAATACATTAAGAGGATCATTCACCATGATCATGTGGGATTTATTCCTGGGATACAAAGATGGTGTAATATCCACGAATCAATGAATGTGATATATCAAATTAGCAAATGAAGGACAAAACCATAGGATTATCTCATTACATGCAGAAAAAGAATCTGACAAAATTCAATATTAATTCATGATAAAAACTCTCAACAAAGTGGGTTTAGAGGGACCAAACCTCAACATATAATGGCCATATAAACCCACAGCTAATATCATATTTAATGGTGAAAAGCTTAGAGGTTTTCCTCTACGATCAGAAACAAAACAACGATGTCCTCTCTCACCACTGTTATTCAACATAAAACTGGAAGTTCTAGCCATAGCAATCAGACAGGAAAAAGAGATAAAAGGCATCCATATTAGAAATGAAGAAGTTAAATTGTCACTATTTGCAGATGGATGACATGACACTATACGTAGAAAACCCTAAAGACTCCACCAAAAAAACAAAAACAAAAACTGTTAGAACTAATAAATTAATTCAGCAAAGGTGCAGGATAGAATATTAATATACAGAAATCTGTTACATTTCTATATACTAATAATGAAGTAGCAGAAAGAAAAATTAAGAAAACAATATCTCATTTGCAATGGGCACCAAAAAGAGTAAAATAGCTAGGAATAAATTTAACCAAGGAGGTAAAAGACTTATACACTGAAAACTGTAAGATATTGATAAAAGAAATTGAAGATGATACACCATGGTTATGGATTGGAAGAATTATTACTGTTAAAATGTCCATACTACCAAAAGCAATCTACAGATTCAATGTAATCCCTATCAAAATACCAATAGTATTTTTCACAGAACTAGAACAGAATCATAACATTTGAATGGAACCACAAAAGACCCCAACTAGCCAAAGCAATCTTGAGAAAGAACAACAAAGCTAGAGGCATCACAATCCCAGATTTCAAGGTATACTACAAAACTGTGGTGGTGCAAGGTGCCTGGGTGGCTCAGTCAGTTAAGCGTCCAACTCTTGGTTTCAGCTCAGGTTGTGATCTCATGGTTTTCATGAGTTTGAGCTCTGCATTAGGTTCTGTGCTAACAGTGTGGAGCCTTCTTGGGATTCTCTTTTTCCCTCTCTGCCCCACTCCCACTCACTTGCTCTTTCTCAATTAATAAACTTCTAAAACATTATAGAAAAAAAACAGTATGGTGCTGATGCAAAAATAGACACATGAATCAATGGAACACAACAGAGGGCCCAGAAAGAAACCCATATTTATATGGTCAGTTAATCTATGACAAAAGAGGCAAAAATATACAATGGGGAAAAAACAGTCTCTTTAATGAATGGTGCTGGGAAAACTGGACAGCCACCGCAAAAGAATGAAACTGAACCACTTTCTTACACCATACACAAACATAAACTCAAAACGGATTAAAGACCTAAATGTGAAACTTAAAACCATAAAACTCCTAAAAGAAAACACAGGCAGTAATTGCTTGGACATCAACCTTAGAGTTTTTTTCTAGATATGTCTCCCCAGATAAGGGGAACAAAAGCAAAAATAAACTACTGGGAATACACCAAAATAAAAAGCTTTTGCATAGTGAAGGAAACCATCAACAAAATGAAAGGTCAACCTACTGAATGGGAGATGTTTACAAATAATATATGCAATAAGGGGTTAAGATATATCCACCATTGGTGGAAATATAAATTTGTGCAACCACTGTGGAAAACAGCCTTGTGGTTCATCTAACAATTAAAAATAGAAATACCTTACAATCCAGTAATTTTACTACCAGATATTTATCCAGAGAAAATGAAAACACTAATTCAAAAAGATATATGCAGCCCTATATTTGTTGCAGCATTATTTATAACAGCCAAGTTATGGAAGCAACCCAGTGTCCATCGATAGATGAATGGGTAAAGAAGGTGTAAGCTGTGTGTGTATGTGTTACCCTATATTATACCCTAGAGGATATGATGCTAAGTGAAATAAGTCAGACAGATAAAGACAAGTACCATATGATTTCACTTATATATGGAAACTAAAAAAACAAAACAGAAATAGAATCATAAATACAGAGGACAAATAGGTGGTTGCTGGGGGGGGGCACAAAATAGGTAAAGGGGATTAGAAGGTACAAACTTAACAGTTATAAAATAAAGAAGTCATGAAGATGAAAAGTACAGCATAGGGAATATAGTCAATAATATTGTAATAATGCTATATGGTGACAGATGGTAACTATATCTATGGTGAGCACAGAATAATGTATAGAATTGTCAAATCACTATGTTGTACACCTGAAGCTAATATAACATTGTATGTCAACTATAGTTCAATAAAAAAAACATAGTGGTAGAGGTGGGAGCAGTTACATGGTCTACCACATGCTAGGAAGTATTTTAGGGCTTTTACATACATAATACAATCTTCACCAAACCCTATGAAGCAGGCATTATTGTTATCCTAATTTATTGCAGACAAAAAGAACCAAAGCACGAAGAGGTAGGGTACCTTTTCTAAGATCACACAGAAGGAGTGGGACCTGCGTTCTCATCAAGACAACTGGACTTCAGAACAGCTGCTCCCCAAGAGGAGAGCTGGGGCTAATGTGAATGTATTGTCTCATGGATTCAATTCCACTGTCGTTTTATTTTTTTGGAAAAATGCTTAGTTACACATTGGAATCCAGGGTATAATGCATACAGTTCCCTGTAAACATCCTAAAATGAATGTAAGGCCAGTAGTAAAAACAAATTTGAAGTATGGTTGTGCTACTCACATTACTGGGTACGTTATTTAGTTCAGGAGCCTCCATTTCCTCATTTGTAAAATGAGGATTAGTAATACACACCTTCTAGGGTTGTTCTGAAACTGACAGACTTGTATTGCTCAAATGGCTTAATAAGCACTTCTTCTTCCTCCCAGAGTTACTGAATGCTTGGTGGACATTCTACTAACCCCTAACTGATGCTACAATTTCTTGGTGGATCTGGAATCTACTCTCTGAAACTTATGAAGAATTGCACATTTCTGGTGGGGTCAAGGGCTGGAGGTAATCACTAAGCAATTTCTGCTCCTCTCAGCAAGGCTGCCTTCTAGCCAGCTGTGGGTCATGGGGGAAATCACTTGTACTTTTCTAAGCTTCCACTTTCTCTGAAAAATGAGGCACACATCTCTAAGGAGATTTTTTTTCTTTTTTTCATTTTTATACTTTATTCCCATAGGGACACGTGAGAATTTTAAGTGTAGTTCAAAAAAGTTCTTCAGCTGATTCTGATGTAATTCTCTCTCTACAATTCATCCACATACACATTCTCACTGTCTCCTGGTGGAGAGAAACCTCTGCAGTACTGTGCAGATTCCTAAATGGTCCCAATGTTTATTCCCTGAGGATGATATTAGCATCAGTGACAGGAAATAGATGTGTGAAATGACCACTCACTCCTCTTCAGCAAACCTTTAAATGGGGTTGCTCATTCAGGCTCTAGTCTCACCTGCCTGTTTTTTCCTAGATGATCTTATCCTTTCCCAGTGGCTTTCAATGACACCTATCATCCAATGTCTCCCAGATTCTCATCTTTGGCCCAGACCTCTCTTCTGAGTTCCAGATCAGCATAGCCAATGATCAACATCATATGTGCCTTTGGCTGTCTCAGTGGCACATCAGTCTCAGTGTGCCTAAAACAGATTCACTTCTCTGGCAAAACTGCTTTCCTGAGTGTCCCTGGATTCAGGGAATGGCAAAACCACCCAGCTAGGTGCTCGAGTCCAAGAGTTGTCTTTGACTTATCCTTTTTTCTTACCCTGCATATAATTATTCACCATGTCTTATTGATTCTACCTCTTAAAATGCTTTTGAATCTGTCCACTTCTCACCATCCCCACTGCTATCATTCTCCTTTGAGCCACCGTCATCTATCTCCTCAATGATTACAACAGCTTCTTAGTTGGGCTCCTTTCAATTCCATTCTTGCCTTGTGTATTCTCACTAACATCAGAGAGATCTTTAAAAATGCATTGTCATCTTGGTGTGCCTGGGTGGCTTAGTTAAGTGCGTGACTCTTGATTTCAGCTCAGGTCATGATCATGTCAGGTTCATGGGTTCAAGCCCCACATCAGGCTCCATGCTGACAGTTCAGAGCCTGCTTGAGATTCTCTCTCTCCCCCCTTTTGTCTCTTCGTCCCCTGCCCCACGCGTACACATTCTCTCTAAATAAATAAATATTTAAAAAATGCATTGTAACCCATGGTTTCCTATGGCTCTCTGGAAAGTCACTTAAGTGATTATTTCGTCCCACCTTTTCCTTCTCTAGGCTTCAGGCATATGGACCTTCTTTCTTAATCGCCAAGTCTCAGGGGTCTCTCATGTGCTATTTTCTCTGCCTCATAAATTCCAAGCTCTTTCAGGTCTCAAGTTACATGGCAGGCAGAATTTTAATATTATCCCCAAGGTTCTCACCCTTCTGGTGTCCTGTATAACCACCTCTTCTTGAGTGTGGGTGGAACCTGTGTATATGAGGGGCTATCACTCCTGGAATCGGGATACTGATCTGTTTATTTTTAATTAATCACAAGCACAGATTATCCTGGATTGGCCTGAACTAATCAGGTGAGTCATTAAAAGAGTCTTGAGATCAGAGAGATTCTCCTGGTTTTGAGGAAATGAGCTACTGTATTGTAAGAGGGTCTATGAGGGCAAGGAACCACAAGTGGTTCTAGAAGTTGAGAACAATCCCTGGTTGGCAGCCAGCGAGAAAATGGGGTATTGGTCCTAAAACCTCTAGAAATGAAATTCTGCCAATAGCCACGTGAGAGGAACTTAAGCTCCAGAAAGGAATGCAGCCCGGCTGACACCTGATGGCAGTCTTATGGGATGCTGATCAAAAGAGACATACCCGGACTCGTGACACCTGCAGAAACTATGAAATCATAAACATGGGTTATTTTAAGCTTCTAAGTTTGAGGTAATCTCTTATGCAGCAATATAAAACTAATACAGGTCATATTTCAATGAATTAATCCTATAATTATGTATTACACTGTTGTCTCTAGGAGACTGTTCAGCTTCTGCACAGCTGTGTTCCCAGTACCCAGTGTGTTATTAAGTACATAGTCATTGAGAATGAATGTTCCCTAAATTAATTTATGAACATCTTGGAATCAAGACTGAATAGCTTTTTCATGTTGTTGATTACCTTGTTAAAACCCTATTAGACAGAAAAACGTCATCTTCTTGCCACCACAAAGGTTTCAATATGGCTTAAATTTATGATGAATTCAAGCAAACATTCCTCTAGGTCACAATCAGGACAGGTCCAGTGTTAAGGAGCTAATCTTCACACAGTTCATCAAAGGTTCCCTATCTTGCCATTAAATGAACAACCTGCTCTTGGCTACTATGCATCAGGATATGTGAAGAAAATCAATGTTTGGTGTGTCAGTCAAGATGGGTTAAGTTATGCTGCAGCAACAAATAACTCCAAATATCAGTGACTTAAAATGGTAGAGCTATACTGACAATATGGTAGCTACCGGCCACATGTGGCCACTGAGCACTTAAAATATAGCTAGTCCAAATTGAGATGTGCTTTCTGTAGAAAATATATACTAAATTTTGAAAACTTAGAATATCTGAAATAAAGAATATAAAATATCTAACTTCTATGTTGATTACAGGTTTAAATAATTTAGATCAATTGGATTAAATAAAGCTATTAAAATTAATTTGATATCCCTTTTTACTTTTCACATGAAAAGTAGAGTATTTAAAGTTACACTATGTTTATTGGCTGGTGCAATGATAAAGGTTTATTGCTTTTTTTAAAAAAATGTTTTTAATGTTTATTTCTGAGACAGAGAGAGACGGAGCATGAGTGGGGGAGGGGCAGAGAGAGAGGGAGACAGAGAATTGGAAGCAGGCTCCAGGCTCCGAGCTGTCAGCACAGAGCCCAACGCGGGCCTTGAACTCATGAAACGTGAGATCATGACCTGAGCTGAAGTTGGACGTTCAACCGACTGAGCCACCTAGGTGCCCCAGGTTTCTTTTTTATTTATGCTACCTGTCCATTGCAGGTCAGCTCATTTTAGTGAGCTCATTCAGTGATGCATGATGATAGGTCACTGTGCCAGAGGAAGAACGATCTCAGCGGGTCTCATAAAGACACATGCCACCTCTGTGCCCATCCCACTGGACAGAAATAGTCATATGGATCCATTTGTTTATAAGGCCATCAGGAAGAGGGATTATATCCAATGAGTAGTGCTAACTAATCCACACTGATATAGAATAGTCTTCTTCCATCACCTACTCAGGATCACAGTAGACCTAGTGTGTAAAGCAATGGTATTTTCTTTCTAACAACATAACCAATCATAAATTCATTCAAACAGACAACGTTATTAAAGATAATCTTAACTATATCCTAAGCACTACATTGGCCCCTAGGGATACAAAGAAAGCTAAAACATTGTTCCTACACCTCAAGGAACTCACATTTTAGCAGATCCACTATGATACTAACTATAAATGATGCAATGGATATGAACAGAAGTTAGCTTAATGTCCTATGAGAGCACAGGAGTGAAAAGGATTCCTTTGTGGATGCTCTCTCTGTGCAGCATTAAATCTCCCCTCAGAAGTAAGCAATTTCAGTTCTGATCTACACACGCGAAAAGTCCTTTCACTTGTTACAGATCATAACATCTCCCTACTCCTTCAAGGTAGAAGTATGGAAGTTGAATGTGGGGACATCTATATCATCACTGGTATGCTTTGTATTATCATAAATGATCAACCCACTGATAACTATTTACAGTTATGACTCAGTCAATAACCCATGTGTCATTATGCCCTTACTAAACTGCAGTGATTAACAGCCATAAAATAAGCATGACCCAGAAAGGACAGATGAACAGGGTGGCTGCTGCCAGGGAAGAAGCAATTTAACTTTGGAAATACTTTCTAATGAGCTTGGAAAGGTTATGACATCCTTCTGAGGCCTATTCTATTTATCTTTTGGTGGAATGCTGATCAAAATTGGAAGATGCAATAACAGGGCACATAGTTGTATAGCTTACAAAGTGCCTTTTACCTAAAGATTATAAAAAAGCTGTCAAGAATGGGACTCATATGAGTTATTATAACAGAGAAATGCAGCTGATAGACTATACATAACTCATATCAGCATTATACTAGTGAGAAACTGATATATCTCCTTTCCCTACTTTAAAGGACTTAGCTAGCTACCTATATATCAACAGACATAGATATATAGCTATATATGTTATTATATGTTATATATTATATACACATATTAAATATATTAGATTAGATAATATGATAAGTGTTAATATATATTAGATAATGCTAATGTTGTGTGGGTTCCATTAATAGGTCCCTGGCATTGGGTTCTCTTCACCTTCAGGAAAGATGGACTTCTGAGTTTCCTGGCCCACTGTGGTAGGCTGGAACCATATGATGAGCTCTAGCCATTGAGTTGTGAGCAGAACCTTGAAGACTGCTGTGTGATTCACCTTTCCCTGCCACGGTGGCAGGGTGAAGCTTCGGTAATGCTGGGTCCCTGGTAACTATAAGAGCAGCCCCCTTCCCCTTCCCCCTCCCCCAACTCTATTATCCTGAGATGGAAAACTAAACCTTGTTGTCTTAAGTCCCTGAGATAACAAAGCCTTGAGTGGCAAGTGGAAGTAATATAAAGATCTGTATGGAACTTCATGAGATCATAAGGAGATTTATAAGGAATAACTCAGGAGCAGGAATGAGGATGCTCTAGTATTTGGATATCAAACAGAAGAGGTGGGCCAGCAAGGGAGATTGAGAAAGAGCCAATGAAGAAGGGAGAAAGCTAGGAGAGCATGACATGCTCCAGAGTCAAGGAAAGAACATTTTTCAAGGAACAAATGATGGACCGTGGGCAGCGATGCTGCTGACCATGTCCGTAAGATAACAGAGATGTCATGACTTTTGGTTTTGGTCATGGCTGACCTTTATGAAAGCAGTTTCTGTTGAATGATGAAGGAGAAAGCTGAGCCTGAGTAGTTTAAAAAGAAAATGGTAGGTGAGAAAATGGAGACAATAATGCTAGGCAAATCTTTCAAGAAGATTTTCTGTGAAGCAGAGAAAAGAAAGGAACAGTTGTTGGAGGAGAACATAGGGGATCAAGGGATTTTTCCTTTTAAGATGTTAAGTTACAGGAGGAAAAAAAGATGTGAGTTACAGGTGCATGTTTGTAATGATTGATAAGAGAGCAAAAACTGATGATTCAGGAGACAGAGGAGACAGTTAAAGGAGAAATGTCCTTGAGAAGGTGAAATGGGAGGGGATATAGCACATAATGGAAGGGCTCCTGGGATAGCAGCAGACATTTCATGCACAGTGGCAGACACTTCATGCATAGTAACAGAGGGAAGGCAGGGATGGGGATAGATGCAGAAGACCCCGCCTGACTCCTTCTATTCTCTGTCACAGCATGGGCAAGGTTATCAGCACAGCCCCTTTATATGGTGGTGGTTAGGGAAGGTGCACATAAAGATGAGACGGTTGAGGGGTGAGAAGAAAGTGTGAAAGACCAGTTGGCAAACTCTCTCACCTATGTAGTCTTTGGTCAGATGTCACCTTCAGTGAGCCCCCTACTCAAAACCCTTTTTACAATAAAATCCCTTCACCCCCAGTACTCTTGTATCCTGTTTCACTTTTTCCTTTGCTATCTCATTTGTCACCTTCTAACATACTAACTATGCTATTGACTTATTCATTATGTTTACTGTTCACTGTCTCCCCCATTAGAATGTGAGCACCATGAGGAGAGGGCCTATTTTGTTCACTGATATTGATGAAATTATGGCTAAAAGCATGGTTAGGACAATTATCCCATCCCAGACTCATTATCATAGTCAATGTACTTCTCAGTGACATTTTAGAGTATTTAAATTCATTCAAAGCAAGTTTCAGCTCCAAATATTCAAGGGTTTACTTAGACCTCTCTTTCCCTAAAGAGACTTCATTTTAAAGGGAGATAGAGGTACAGCTTCACAAAGCATAAACAGAAAAAGAAAAAAGGAAAATCACAAACTAAAATTCAGCACTGACTTGCTGATTGCTTTTCTTTGTTTTGCCAACCAAAAAAAGCACTATAAGACGTAATGAATCAAGGCTAATAGTTTTTCATTCTACTGGAGTTTGTACAGAGAACTGCAGGGTGGGAGATCCCTTCTAGCAATCAGAAGTAACAGTAGATGCCTCAAACATAACATATTCAGTGTTATCCATGAGTTGCCAAATACAGACTAGATTTCAGAAGACCCACAGACATTTATTAGTCTGAAAAGCTGAATCAAGGAAGCCTCAAATGAATGCCAAAGTGATTTACTGCTGTGTGCTTCAAAATAATATCCTGGCTAAACCAAGGAACCTACAGACTGTGGAGGAGGAGAGGCCCCAAGAGGAGACATAATGCATTTTTGAAACACTAATGGACACGAGGTCTCACCGTGTGTAATATTCTTTCCTGCCTGCTAGACTGCTAAGGTCAAGGAAAATAGCAAGCAATACGTTTCGTTCTTTGCCTGCTCTACTCCCAGCCTTCCATAAAGCTCTTTTTAATTTCAATACATGTAGGAAAAGTCAGAATTAGAACAGAGATGAAAAAGAACTCTAGTGAGCAATAAACATCATCTTCTTGGAAGACCCTCACAATCTTGGTTAAATTTGCAGGTAATAGCTCATACGGTTGATTTACTAAAACTCTTGGCCTGAAAGAAATGTAGCAATGAGATGACTATTTAAATAGAAGCACAATGGGATGGATTTGGTTGCAAAGAAGCTAAATGGTACTAGGTTAGACCACTTAGAAAATAACTAAAAAATGCTTACCTGGCTAGTATCGGTCCAGTCATTAAGGCCTAGGAAAACAATTACATCTGACATGAATTATATTCATGGGAAATTGCTGAATGAGCATAAACAATGTGAAAGTCAAGATGAAGTGATTATCCAGGCAATATGGTAGGTTCTGTGAGGAAGTCCCTGGTAGTCCTATAAGGATTTCCATGAATGAATTAAATGGGGAAGCAGAGATGCACAGAGGAGCCCTGAGGCCTCAATCAGAAGTTATGCCTTTGCTCATACTGTTTCTTGTCTAGAATGCCATGCCCTGTACTTTCCTGCTCAGTACATATCCATTCATCCTTCAAGACCCTGGTCACTTCCTCTACCTTCCTGAAACCTCTGGACATTCCCTTAGTGCCTTCTAGGAACTTTTCAGGTTGTACACTAATCATCGGTTTCACACCTACTCAATGAACTCCTCAATATACTGAGCGTATTATGGCAGGTTGTAGATTCCAAAGATGGCGCTGACGATAGCTTTCATCCCATACATCTTCTAGAACCTTGCCACTCTCCATCAAGAGGTAGAATCTGTCCCTTCCCTTTGATCCTCTCTCTGCCAATGGATTGGGTATAGAAGGCACGCTTCTGTGTCTAGGTCATAAAAATGTACTTCTGCTTTGTCCTCTTGGAACCTAGCCACCATGTCATGAGGAAGCCTGAAGCAGAGCCACCTCAGAAAAGCCTGTGGAGAGACCACATGGAAAGGAACCAAGGTCCACAGCCCACAGGTCAGATTGAACTCTCTGCTGACAACCAGCACTAACTTTCCAGCTCTGTGAAGCAGCCATCATGAAAAGGGGTCCCCCAGACCCCTAGAAGAGTTGATGCCCTATGGAGCAGAGAAAAGCTGTTCCTGCTGGCCCTGGCCAGTTGAGATTTGAGAGTAAAATAAATGAGTATTATTTTAAGCCAGGAGTTCTGGAGTTGTTATGCAATAACAGATAACTAGAACACTTTTTTATATTTGATTCTCCACTGCCTGGCAAAGTGCCTGGAATATGATAGACACTCAATACACATATGCATGATGATTGATACTCTAACACCACAAGAGCTGGAAGTGGTGGAGAGGACCTTCCTCTTTTATTCCTCTTGTGGGAAATTATGGGGGAAGGAGTTTTCAGCTTGTCTTTCCTTTTCCCCTGCATCACAAATACATGAATGTCTCTTTATGCAGGCTGTGACTGTTACTGCCCCTCAAAGATTTTGTCTCAAAGAATTAAGCTCTGCTTTGAACAAGGAGAACTGCTTGGTGTCAGCATCTAAACAAAGGTGTAGGTGTTGAGAAGGCACTGTGATTGTGGGCAATTTCCTGAGCCATGCCCATGTGAAACACAAGAAAGAGCCATCCTGCCATGATAGGAGGAGGGCTGATGGCTGCCCTACACTGTCTGTGTTGTTGTTGTTTTATTTTTTTGTTTTTTGGTTGGCTTGGCATCTGTGCCCTTTCCCAAGGCCTCCTCCCTGTTGCTGAGAAGAAGCTAGGACTACATTTTCCAGAAACCCCTTCCCTGTGGAAAGATGAATGGTACTCAGATGAAATCTGGAAGGTGGAAAAGAAGCTATTTTTCCACCTCAGGTAGGCAGTTAGAGACAGTTGTGTAAGGTATCTGATTAAGTTAGAGACAATTTCAGTAACTTTTTTTGACAATCATCTGTGCCACAGTCAGACATTCTTGAGATCCCTAGTGGCTTCCAGGCCAGCTCCTGAGACCCACCCTGATAGTCCCTGAGGAAGTAGCTGGAGGTAGCCTCCCTATCCTTCACATGTCAGCCTTTTCAGCAGTGGTGTAAGCCTCTACATTGAACACTTCATTCTTGAGAGACACAGAATGGTTTGTCCTCATGCAGAACCCTAATCCTAAGCAGTTACATGCAGTAGGGAAGACTTGAAAAGAAGAAACGTGAGGCACCTTGGTGGCTCAGGTGGTTAAGTGTCTGACTCTTGATTTCAGCTCAGGTCATGATCTCAGGGTTGTGAGATCAAGCCCTGTGTCTGGCTCCATGCTAGCCTCCCTCTCTGCCCCCCACACTCTTTCTCTAAAAAATCAAAATAATCATAACCTAAAAAAAGAAAAAACTTTGGTGTATGTGTAGACAAAAGCGTGGAATAACTCTTTTCTGTTGTTGGTGAGGTTGCACCAACAGAGGTGGAAGCTAAACTGATGAATGGCAAAGAACAAATTAGGGAGGGGGGTTGTAACCAGACCAGGTCTCCTCAAAGAGAGACTGCTCAAGCATTTGATTTGTCTCTGCTCCTTACCCCGGGAGAAGTTATTTAGATGCAGAACACCACAGTCCTCCCCACCCCTTCCCCCAGCCAAATCCACCTAGTTCCCCCTCTGGTAGTATACCCTCCCTATTCAGTTGTTCTACTTATTCTTCCTAACCTCATCCCTGCCCACATAAGCAGAAATGCAAGACGAAAGTAATCCAATAGTGGAAAACTCTACACTTCCTTAGAGAATAAGGTTTACAAATGCAAATTCCAATTTCTCTCTGTGCTTAGTTTCCCCATTATTTTAGAGATTTCTTTGAACTTCTGGAATGAAACAGTGACTCCTTCCTAGTATTCCTGCATATTTTCTCCATAACACTCATCACATCTGACATATTATTTAATGCCTCTCTTCCCTCAATAAGAGCAGATTCTCATTAGATATTTTACGAATGAATAAAGAATGAATTCATCTGGAAATGGAGTCATCAGACACCAAGGACTGCTCTTAAAATATGCCCAAAACACAATAAGAAGTGAGTTAAGCCTTGGTCCCTGCCTCAAGGGTTAGTGCTGCATCATCACTTTTGCAACCAAAGTATATCAGGCTTTGTTAATAAAATTCAGCTTACAATTCATCTTTTTCAAAGTTTCTACTTGCAAGGATTATAAGCAGAAGATCATAGATTTATAGTTCTCTGGACTGCCTCAAAGCTTCAAAATCTCTCCATCTCATTAACGAATAGTTAGTGCCATATCCCTAGTATGTACTTTGAGTAATCGTCAGCAATTTAATCTAACACGTAGTAAAAACAACAGGAATAAAAATACCACCATAAAGAAAGGACTTCAGTTCCTTTCAGAGCTACAACAGTGCAACGCCTACTTTTGGTTTACAGTAAGTTACAATAATTCAGAGTGTGTTATACATCAGACAAGTTCAGTTTAGACCACTGAGAAAGTCTTTAATTGTTTGTCTCATGGGATGGTAACAACAGTTCATAATATCACTTCCGTTCTTCAGCTGTGTCTTGTATAATGGGTGGGTTTTTTTCCCTTAATGTTTTTCTGTCTTTAGCAAAGGAATATGTGTGAGTCATATGAAGTATGTATTGATTTAGAATAACCTTTTGAGTAAATCAGTGTAAGATAACTTTGTACTGGTCATCTTGACCTGGAAACAGAAATGTCTTCCTAAACAAGCAAAAGCAGTGGAGGCAATAATAATTAGGCCTACAGAACTTTAACTGGTCTCATAAATTATAGTGAAAGTAAGGGGATGGGTGGGGAGAAGGAGAGAGAGAGGGAAACAGAAAGAGACAGAAGAGAAGGCAGAGAATGAGAGAGAAACAGAGAAGGAGAAAGGGGCTTTCCCACAATTTGATGAAAATGCCTTAAGAAGATGGAAGAGGGAGAACCAGGAAGTGATTCTGATAGACTGATATGGGGCAGTGGTAGGTGACACCAAAAAGGATTAAGCCCTGGCAATGAGTTAAGACTTACCATTAGTATCTCTTGCTACCTACCAGATCCCTTCAGCTTTCCCTAGATACAGGGCAAGGACCTGTGGGCCAAGAGGTGATAGATTGAATGCCTGAGATCAGGAAACAGATAACTAATGGTTGAAGCCTCTCTCTTCATTATCAATACCAGCAGCAAGCATTTATTGAGCACTTAACATGTGCAAAACTCTAAGCACATTATAATGTATTAACTCACTTTATCCTTATAACAGCCTCATTAGAATTATCTGACACTTAATAAATGAAAAAAAACTGAGGTATTAAGAGGTGAAGAGCCTTACCTAGTAAGTGATAAAGTAGTAAGTGGGTCTACATTCCCTGAAAGGCCAATCTTACCTGATTTTTCTCCCAAAATACATAGGCCTCTTTCTGATTCAAGAGTCTGAGTGTTTAAAGAGTAAGATTCAAGAGTTAAGAGTGTTTAAATCAGTTGGTGTTTTAAAGGTCATCAGGCTTGGCTAGGACAGAGGTCTGGGGGCAATGTCCTGCTCCTAGAGATAAGGCAGGAAAACTGCTTGGGGGCAGACAGCATGGAAGCAGGGATCAAAGGAACTCCTGGGACACACAGTGGGGAGAATATTCACTCACCTCAGAGAGCATCTCTGGGGGGCAACGTTCATGGAGAACCTCTCCAGGAAGAGGGGAGTTGACTGGTGCCATTTCCCTCCCCCACCCCTCAGCAAAAATGTAGAGCCACTGGCAGGAAGCAGGGAAGCAGGACAGCACCAACACCGGCTGATTAACTTGCTTACACCAAACCCCATCCCCCCCCTGCACTCTGGCGGGGACTACCCTTCTCAGTCAAGGTTGTCACAGTCCCAGCACAGCAGACCCTCCCCCAGAAAACCAGCACAAACTCTGGCCCACACCATATCCCTAAAGCCTGGAGTTTTAAAGGTCAGCAGGCCTGGCTGGCATAGAGCCAGGAGGGCACTGTGCTGCTCCTGGAGAGAAGCCAGACAAATAACTTGGGGAATAGGGGGGCCAGACAGTGTGGAAACAGTGATCTGAGAAACATCTGGGGTACAAAGCCGGGAAATTATTTGCTATTCTAGGAGGCTTACCTGAGAAGCAGTTTTCAGGGAGACTCTTCTCTGCAAACAAAGGAGCTGTCTGGCACCACTTCCCTCCCCCATCCCTTAGCATAAACATGTAGCCACCTGAGGGAAGCAGCTCAGTCCAGACACTATTTGCCTAACATGCTTACATCAAGTCCCCCTCCCCCTGCCACCACCAACCCTCAGCTGCTGTGGAACTGCACTTCTCAGTCAAGCTTGTGTTATGGCAGGTGTCATGGTGGACCCTTCCCCCAGAAGACTGGCACAAACTCTTGCCCACACCTCATCTCCCAATCAGAAAGTTCTGCAGGGCCTCAGTTTTGGTGAAGGTGGTGTCACGTCTCATTTCACAAGCAGACAAGGGCACAAATAGTTAAAACTCACCACACTGTGGCCAGGGACCAAACACATTGCCCACAGCAGGCAAAGAGGGCCTCTATGGATGACTGGCCTGAAGGACAAAACAGCCAAAACACAATAGCGAGCACACACCAGAAACACTCCCTGAAGCGCCAAGCCCTGGGCACCACGTGACCTCTTTCATAAGGTCATTACTTTCAGGAGCAAGAGACATAACTGGTTTTTTGAACACAGAGAAGAAGGCAGAGACTTAGACAAAATGCTAAGATGGAGGAATTTATCCCAAATGAATGAACAAGGCCATAGCCAGAGATCTAAGTGAAACAGATATAAGTAACATGCCTGATGGAGAATTTTTTTAATGTTTATTTATTTATTTTGAGAGAGAGAGAGGAGGGGCAAGGAGAGAGAGAATCTCAAGCAGGCTCTGCACTATCAGTGCAGAGCCTGATGGTGAGCTCATGACCTGAGCTGATATCCAGTCTGAGGCTTAACCAACTGAGCCAACCAGGCACCCCCTGATGGGAGAACTTAAAGTAACAATCCTAAAGATACTCACTGGGTTTGAGAAAAGAATAGAAGACATCAGTGAAACCCTTACAACAAAGATAAAAGAGTTAAAAAAGAATCAATCAGAGAGGAAAAGTGTAATAAACAAGATTAGAAACAGGCTTGATGCAATGGAAAGGAGCAGAGGAACGATTCAGTGACCTAGAAGATAAAATAATGGAAAATAATGAAGTTGCACAAAAGAGAAAAAGAACAATTCCACAACATGAGAACAGACTTAGGGAACTTAGTGACTCCAACAAATGTAGTAACATTCACATTACAGGAGTCCCAGAAAAAGAGAGAGTAAGAGGAGGGATACAGAAAATTTATTTCAAGAAATAATAGCAGAAAACTCCTAATCTGGAGAAGGAAACAGACATCCAGATCCAGAAAGCACAGAGAACTCCAACAAAATCAACAAAATCAGGCCAACACCAAGATATTTTGTAATTACATTTGCAAAATAGAGTAATAAGGAAAAAAAATCTTAAAAGTAGTAAAACAAAAGAAGGAAATTTTCCTTACTTACAAGGGAAAATCCATAAGACTAGCTGGAGATTTCTCACCAAAAACTTGGCAAGTCAGAAAGGAATGGCACGATATATTCACAGTGCTAAATGGGAAGAATCTGCAGCCAAGAATACTCTATCCAGCAAGGCTATCATTCAAAATAGAAAGAGATAAAGCGTTTCCCAGACAAAAACTAAAGGAATTTGTGACCACTAAACCAGCCCTGTAAGAAATATTAAAGGGGACACTTTGAGTGCAAAGGAGAGACCAAAAGTGACAAAGACAAGAAAGGACCAGAAAAAAAATTTCCAGAAACAACAAAACAAATAACAAAATGGCAATAAATACATATCTGTCAATAATTATTTTTAATGTAAATAGACTAAATGCTTAATCAAAAGGCACAGGGTATCAGAATGGAAAAAACAAACAAACAAAAAAACACAAGACCCATCTATATCATCTATATGCTATCTACAAGAGACTCATTTTTTCTTTTCTTTCTTTTTTTTTTTTTGAGAGAGAGAGAGAGTGGGCGAGCATATGCCCTTGAGTCGGGGAGAGGCAGAGGGAGAGACAGAATCCCAACCAGGCTCCATACTCAGTGTGGAGCCCATCACAGGGCTCCATCTCATGACTGTGAGACCATGACCTGAGCCAAAATCAAGAGTTGGACGCTTAACTGACTGAATCACCAAGGAACCCCCAAGAGACTAATTTTCAAGCTAAAGCTTGAAAGGTGAGGGTGTGGAGAAACATTTATCACACAAAGAGAGGTTAAAAGAATATTGGAGTAGCAATGCTTGTATCAGACAAACTATTTTTGTTCTTGTATTGTTTTTATCCCGCTTTAGTATCAGGGTAGTACTGGCTTCATGGAATGATTCTGAATGTGTTCCTTCTATTCCATTATTTGTAAGATTCAATAAAGATTGTCATTTTGAAAAAATGTTTGGTAGAATTCACCATTGAAACCATGTGGTCTTGAATTTTTCTCTGCTGGGAGATTTTTGATTCCTAATTCAACTTTCATTCTTATTATTGGTCTAAGAAGATTTCCTATTTCTTGGATCAAGATTGATGATTCAATCATGGGTATGTGTGTGTGTGTGTGTTTAGGAATATTTGTTTTTTTCCCCTAAGTTATATGATTTGTTAGATATAATTGTTTAGACGAATCTGTTATCACACTATGTATTTCTCTAGTTATCTGTTGTGTTGTTTCTTCTCCCATTTATCATTTTTGTTTTTGAGACTTCTTTTTCTTAGTTGATATAGTTAAAACATTGCCAATTCTATTTTTTTTTTTTTTTGAAAAACTGATAATTACTTTCAACGTTATGTTATTTATTCTGGTCTCTATTATTCATTTGATTTTTTTTGTTATTTCCTTCCTCTAATAAAATTTAACTATGTGTCTTCTTTTTCTAATTCCTTGTAATGTTGTTTATTTGAATTTTTTTTTTTGGAATTTTTATAACATTTTATTTGGGAGACAGTGATAGAAAGAAAGAAAGAGACTAGAGGGGCAGAGAGGATATGAGGAGGGGGCAGAAAAAGAGAGAGAGAGAGAGAGAGAGAGAGAGAGAGAGAGAGAAAGAGAGAGAATCTTAAGCAGGCTCTATGCTCAGTCCGGAGCCCGATTCAGGGCTCAATCCCATGACTGTGAGATCATGATCTTAGCTGAAATCAACAGTTTGATGCTCAACTGGCTGAGCCATCCAGGTGTCCCTGAACTTTTTTCTTACTACAAGCATTTATAACATAAATTTCACTCTAATATCTGCTTTTGCTGTATCTCTTAGGTTTTGCAATATTGTGTTCTCTTTTTCTTTGGTTTTGAGACATATTTTGATTTGCTGTTTGATTTCTTGGCCCATTGTTTGTGCAGTAGTGTGCTGTTTAATATTTACATATTAAATATTTAATATTTACATTGTAGATTTTCCAGCTTTATTTTACTGTTGATCTTTAGTTTTGTACAACTGTGAATGGAAAATATACTTTGTATGATTTCAGTCTTCTTAAATTTGTAATATATGTTAGTTCTCTTTTTATGTGATTTAATCAGGGGATTCTTCTCTGTGTACTTGAAGACAATGTGTATTCTATTTTTCTTGGATGGAATGTTTTATGTAGATCTTTAGAACCATGTATTCTGAAGTATGCTTCAAGTAAAACATGTTGTTGAAAAAAATAACTTTAACTGAGGTTACTTGTTTAAAAGAAAGCATATCAGAGGGGAGGTGGGGGGATAGATGAAATAGATGAAGGAGATTAAGAGTATACTTGTCTTGATGAGCACTGAGTAATGATGTATAGAACTGTTCAATCACTATTTTGTACACTTGAAACTAATAACATTGTTAACTATCCTAAAATTAAAATAAAAAACTTAACAAAAAAACAATGGTAACCCCTGAAAGACACTGTTATGGTATGAATGTTTTATGTCCCCCCCCCAAAATATGTTGAAATCCGAGTGTGATGACATTAAGAGATGGGAGCATTTGGAAGGTGATTAGGTCACAAAGGTGGAGCCTTCATGAATGGCATTAGTGCCCTCATAATATAAAAGATCCCCCAGAAAGATAGTTCACCTCTTCCGCCATGTGAACACACAGTGAGAAGGCAATGACTATGAACCACAAAGTGGGGCCTCAGCAGGCACCAAATCTATTGGGTTGCTTGATCTTGGACTTCCCAGTCCCTAGAACTGTGAGAAATTTCTATTGTTGTAAATCATCCAGTCTGTGGTATCTTGTTTAGCAGCCTGAATGGACTAACACAGATCTTTAAGGAATCTCCAGGCCTTTGATGTTCACAGAAAACCTGTTTTCTTTGCTCTTTGCTTATGATTGTCCTTCATTTTCTTTTCTCTTCTCCTCACCCTGAGACCCTTGGTAATACTACTTGTGACATAAGAAAGTGGAGATTATTAAGTAAAGTCTAAGTCTCTCTTTTAAGGCCAGAAAGCACTAGAGGACAGGAATTTGGATAGTTCATTTTGTCCTGAAACTCGTTTCTTTTAGACACTCATCCCCATGGATTTTAACTGTGAAGGAAGGGAGAAGTCCCTGGTTCTCTTCTCCTCATATCTCAGTGCTCTGGATCCAGCATCTACAGCAACTAGCTGGATGTGGACACAGAAAAAACAGAGGTGAAAAATAGAAAGGGTACTATGGGCAGGAAGCCTGTGTAGGCAGAGAACATCTGAGTGAAATTAGAACTTTAAATGGAGAAATCATTGCAAAATTTTCCCTTGAATAGGGGTAAAGCAACACCGAGATGGGCAACAGGGTACAGGGTTTTTAAAACTAGATTAATTTATAATTTCATTCCCTGATTAATCCAAAACCAAATCCTTTGGAAGCAGACAAATACCTGAACCTTGACAATTCTAAACTTGTTACCTAATGTATTCTGAGTTTTTCCAAGGGCATTAAAGGTAACCATTAATCTCATTAATGTATATATGCATTAGCAACATATGGTCAGCAGACGTTGCTATTCCTGATGGTTACATTTTAAGGGATTTGTAAACTATATGAAAATTTTTCTAAAGTTTGCCTTGAAAAAGTATTTTAAAAATGTGTTAATATACTTTATTTAGCTGGTGTAACTATAATGATGATAATATTTTAAATGCTTAATATATGACAAGTATAGAGATATGCACTTGATATGAATTATCTCATTTAACTATCATAAAAGCCAGGGAATATATCTCATTAGTCTCATTCTCTAGATGAGCCAACTTCCCCAAGAATACACAGCTTTAATGGTGGAAAAAAAATGAGCACTCATAACATCTAGCCCCGGATTCTTAACCCACTCTATTAGCTACCTACAACTGTATAACAGATTACACCATGAATTTAGAGGCTTAAAACAACATGCATTAGTGATCCCAGAGTTTCTGTATGTCAGAAACCCAGGCACAGTTTAGCTGGCTTCTCTGCTGTGGGGTCTCACCTGGCTCCAGTACAGCTCTTGGTTAGGGCTACAGTGTCATCAGAGGCTCAACTGAGGAAGCTCCTCTGGTTGTTGGCAGAATTCATCTCCTTGTGGTTGTGGGGCTGAGGTCCTGGTTCTCCTGCTGGCTGTCAACCAGGGGTAACTCAGCTCCTAGAGGCCACCTCATTTTCCCTTGTACCTGGCCCCCTTCATAGACTATCTTGCAACATAGTAGCTCATTTCCTCAAAGCCAACAAATGAGTCTCTAGTGCCAGTTGGCCAAAATGGGGTCTCATACATCATAACATAATCACAGAAGTGGCTTCCTACTACATTTGCCATAGTCTATAGGTTAAAAGCAAGTCACAAGTCCTGCCTGCATTCAAGGGGAGGAAAATATACCAAGGTGTGAAAACCACAAGGCTCACTGACTTTAAGGTCTTTCCACCACAACCACTAGGCAAGTAACAGACTGGAAACATGTTTGTGTCACCTTCTTAATTTTTTTTTCAAATTTATATATCATCTACAATATTTTAATTTCCTATGTTTCCTTAAATTGGCTCATTCTTAAAATAATTACTCTATAAAGAACTTTTATAACATAGGCATACGGGGAAAATCAATATTACTTTCCATAAATAGAAGGTAAAACCAAAGCAAAATAAAAAGTAAGGTAATATAAAAAACAAAGATTTACACTGTAGCATGTGTTTACCAATATGGGCTCACTTAATCCTCACACAGTTCATGGTATCATCCTCCTTACTGAAAATATGGATGGGGCCCCTGGGTTGCTCAGTTGGTTAAGTGTTTGACTCGATTTCGGCTCAGATCCTGATCTCAGTCATGAGATCAAGCCCTGTGTCAGGCTCCACACTCGGTATGGAGCCCGTTTAAGATTGTCTCTCTCCCTCTCCCTCTGACCCTTCCTGGATTGCTCGTGCTCTCTTTCTCATAAACAAACAAACAAATGGAAGCTGAGTTCCAGAAAAGTTTGGTAAAACATTCAAGACAACACAGCTTATAAGCAATTGCAACAAGATTCAAATCCATGGCTCCTGGCAGCCAAAATACACAAGAGCTACAGTCTAGACAGCACCCAACTGCATTATGAATCCCACCTTTCCTGGTTCCTTTTCCTTCTCATAACTCTGCCTGTCTTCTCAGCCTGTCTCCTAACTCTGCAACCCTGAGATCCATCTTCAAATACCAGAAATCAACACAATGTGAGAATGAAGAGCAAGTATGCTCAGGTTTTAATCCTAGCTTTATCTCTTATAATGACCTTGTCATGGGGGCGGGTAGTTATTGCTTTGCCTCAGTTGTCCCATCTATAGTATGAGGATGATAACAGTAGGGGATTAATAAATGCAAGGGTTAAAATTTCAATACAATTTTTACCATAATCTCAAAGAAAAATGTCCAAGATACCTAACCTTGAGTGCTGTGTATGTGTTTATTGCAGCTAGGTTTTCAATCCTTCTAGAGGAAACTAAAAAAAAATTTTGACAGAATGCATTATTTTGCAGTTTTTTGTTTGTTTTTAAAGATTACTATAATTAATCTCTTTGTGGGGGGCAATGTCCTTGAGTAGGAGTGACAGGATGGAGTCTTGTGCCCAAAGCAAAGGGTTGGACTTAGCTAGGAGCATGGTCAGTATGTCCTTAGCACCAGAGAGAAGGTTGCCTTTGTGGGCACAGATGCAAGCAAGTAAGTCCCTGTGATGGGAGGAACTTGTAGTCATTCTTTTCTTATTGCTTCAAGGACATTGCTCTGTAAAGTCTTCCTTCACTCTTTTACATCAATTTTGACTCTCAAGTAAGTGATTTCTATTAGCATGAAAACATGCAGTTATTTCTCCCATCTTAAATAGAAAGAACTCTTTCTTTTAAAAATTTTTTTCGGGGCGCCTGGGTGGCGCAGTCGGTTAAGCGTCCGACTTCAGCCAGGTCACGATCTCGCGGTCCGTGAGTTCGAGCCCCGCGTCAGGCTCTGGGCTGATGGCTCAGAGCCTGGAGCCTGTTTCCAATTCTGTGTCTCCCTCTCTCTCTGCCCCTCCCCCGTTCATGCTCTGTCTCTCTCTGTCCCAAAAATAAATAAACGTTAAAAAAAATTTTTTTTCATATTTATTTGTTTTTGCTAGAGAGAGAGAGAGAGAGAGAGAGCGAGCGAGCGAGCAGGGGAGGGACAGAGAGAGAAACAGAATCTGAAGCAGTCTCCAGGCTCTGAGCTGTCAGCACAGAGCCCAATGCAGGGCTCGAACCCACGAGCCAAGCTGTGAGATCATGACCTAGGCCAAAGTCAGATGCTTAACTGACTGAACAACCCAGGTGCCCCAGAAAGAATTCTTTCTTGACCCAACTTCTTACTGCAGTTACCACCCCATTTCTCTCTTTTGAAAGAACTGTTTATATCTGCTCTCTCCACTTTTCTCCTCCTACTCTTTCTGACCATATTTTGGGCATGCTTTCACTTCCACCTCTCCAAAGAAACATCCCCTGCCCAGTTTACCAAACCCCACCACATTGCTAAATTCAATGGTTAGCTTTGGTCCCGATCTTAGTCCCTATATAAGCAGCAATTGACTCAATCTCTCCCTCCTGAAACACTCTCCTCCAGGCACCACACCCTCTGGGTTCCCCTCTGGCTCCTTTCAGCTGACTCCTCTATCCTCCAAATTCACAGCATGGGTATGTCCCACAGCTCAATACTTGGATCTCTTTACCATTTGCAGTCATTCCTTTGGTAACCTCATAACAAAGTATATCTCCCAGCCAGAGCTCTCCTGTATTTGAGACTCTTCTGTCCTACTCAACATCTCCACCACTGGGACACATCAAGCTTAACCTGCCTAGGAGAGGACCCACTCCGCTCTTCATTCCTGTAAACAGCAACTCCTTAAATGAATAGCATGTAACAGATAAACAGCCTGTGACTCTTCTCTCTTACATCCCTCATCCAACCTGTCCGAACTTTCCATAAGGTCTCCTTTCTACTCTTCTCATCATCTCTGCTGTGTGCTTGACCAACCCACCATCCTCTCCTTCCAGGATCCTTGCAACAAATCTCCTTAACTCATCTCCCTGCTTCTTCCCTTGCCATGTCTCCCCCCTTCCATAGTCCAAAATCACCAGGCAATCCTAGTGACTCTAATAAAACAGAAACCAGATCTTGTCATGCCTCTGCTCAAAACTATCCAAGGATGTCCTTATCACTCAGAAAAGCTAAAGTTTCCCAGTGACTACAAAGGCATGATTTCATCTGGCTTCCACTGGCTCTCTGGTATAATTTTTCTTACTATTCTTCACCTTGCTCAGCAACTCCTGTCATCCTGGCCTCCTCACTGTTCCATGAACACACCAGGGAAACTTCTGCCTCAGGGCCTTTTAACTTACTGTTCTCTTTTCTTGGAATAGAGGCCTACCCTTGCCAACTTCTACAAAATTGCAAGCCTCTTCTGAAATTTTCTGCTTTACTTTCTTCCCCATAGCATGTATTGACATTTTATATATATTTACTTATTTATTTTGTGCTTAAGTTCCAACAGAAAAGGGCTTTTTGTCGGTTTTATTTACTGCTGAGTTCCTAGTCCTGGAAGCAGTGCCTGGCACACAGGAAGTGTGCATATTTGCTGAATGAATTAACTATCGTCAAAATGTTACGATTTACCTAATCATAGTTATTTTGTAATGACTAATGAAAGAAGTTTTCCACCATGTTCTGTGTGACTCTAAAGACAAAGAGTGCTTCATTAATACAACTACTCCTCACACATTCCGAATAATTCAAAAGTCATCCATGATTTGATTACTTACATGAAGGAAAAGATAAACTTATTGATAATAATCATTTCAAAAATAGATACCAAAGGGCCAACAATGGACATTTAATTTGAAGTTAAATGTAAAGTGGAAAAAAATGTCTGAAATAGAAAATGTAAATAAGTAAATATGAGTTTACCTTTAAAAAGGGATTTCTTTAAATAGCCACTAAGAAGCAGATCATTTGGGCTCAATGATACTTTATTTGGGAACTTTGCTGTGAATTGCTTTCTCTAGGCTAATTTGAAAGATGAGTTACAGAATATTAAAGACCCAGGGTGCCAAAAGCAAACACTTAGCTGCTGACTAATCAGGCAGGGGCAAAGTTTTTAGGAAAGATTAAATTTGACTGTGTCTTCACTTTTATAATGAATTAAAGATTCTCCTAGTTGTTTCTTGAAATTCAGTGTTAAAAGAGATAACGATTATCTTACTGTCAAAATGTTCAACTACAGAGCCTGTCTTCACCCATTTGAAAGCAAAAACCTTGAAGTCTGTGAAACATGTTTTCTATAATTGTTGGACATAATGACACACAGCTAATGAAGAAAACATTAACCATAAAATGTATTTAGTATTAATCATTTCAGACATATATGGATTCATAGTAGGCTTTCTGGGTTTTCCTTTCTTCTTTTCTACCTTGAACTAAGTTCTTTGTATTCTTCATAAAAGAGTAAAGTAACTTCTGGAAGATGCAATAGCTATTAATATTATTGTCTCTCTGTAGCTGTTTGCAAAATGATTTAAATAAGGGTGCTTTTGATAATTTCTAAATCTAATAACACAAGGTAGATATAGGTCTATTTTTCAACCAAGGGACATTTTAATTATTTGTGATGGAGAAAAATTAATTTATCTATAATTTCCTACTGCCTCCCAAGCAGAGGAGAACCTGTAAAGGCCCTCTTGCTGAGTCTGCTGAGGCCATGAGAACAAAAGCAGGGTTGAGAGGCTGAGTTAAAGCCCATTGTGCCACATATGCAAAGGGTGTGGGCCTTTCGAATTGTTTCAAAAGGAAAGAGTAGAGACAGGCAATGGGAAAGGCTGCTTAGAAAAAAGGGTCCACCTCTTGCACTGTTGGTGGGAATGCAAACTTGTGCAGCCAGATTGGAAAATGGTATCTGGAAAACGGTATGAAGGTTCTTCAAAAAGTTAAAAATAGAATTACCCTATAATCCAGCAGTTGCACTACTAGGTATTCACCCAAAGGATATAAGAATACAGATTCAAAGAGGTACACGTACCCCAATGTTTATAGTAGCGTGATCAAAAATAGCAAAACTGTGGAAAGAGCCCAAATGTCCATTGGCTGATGATTAAAAAAAAATGTAGTATATACATACACTATGGAATATTATATAGCCATCAAAAGGAACGGAATCTTGCCATTTGCAACAACGTGAATGGAGCTAGAGTGTATTATGCTAAGTGAAATAAGTCAGTCAGAAACACAAATACCATATGATTTCATTCATATGTAAAATTTAAGAAACAAAATGGATGAACATATGGAAAGGGGGAAAAAAAGTGAGGGAAACAAACCATAAGAAGCTTTTTACAATAGAAAACAAATTATGGGTTGATGGAGGGATGTGGGTAGGGAATGGGCTAAATGGGTGATGGGCATTAAGGAAGGCACTTGTTGGGATGAGCACTGGATGTTATGTGTAAGTGATGAATCACTAAATTCTACCCCTGAAAACACTATTACACTATATGTTAACTAATTAGAATTTAAATAAAAATTTGAAGGGAAAAAACCCCAAAAACATAACAAGGTTCCAGAAAAAGGAAAACCTGGATGTTGGTAGTGGATAGAGGATTGTGGGGGAAAAGAATAGGAAAGCTGCCACCCAGAGAGGAAGTTCTGGAGGGAAAAGGAGAAAGAGATATTTACATAAGTCTTTATAAAGTTTTCAATATGGTAAGATCACCTTTTTTCTACTGCTATTTCTTCTAGTATCCATTAAATAAATACCTAGCTATTAAAATTTTTAAAAATTATAACCAAAAAAATTACCTTGTATACAATCATATAGCAATCATACGGCACACCACATCAGCATAACTGGGTAACAAAAGTCAGAACAATTCTCTGCTGCATGCAGGGGCATTAAGGAATCTATTCCTGAAATCATTGTTTCACTATATGGTAACTAATTTGGATGTAAATTTTTAAAAATAAAAAATAAAATAAAAAAAAAGACCTAGGCAGAAAAAACCCCAGGAATGGAGAACATAGCTATGAAGCTTAAAATAGAAATCACTCAGTAATTGAACAAAGCCACCTAGTTTTGATGGGAATTAAGACTTTGACAGAGTCAGAATAGACAAGAAGGACTTTCATTATTTAGGATCATGTGGAACTTCACATTTCTTTACATACAAATTCTGAATATGGAAACAAATTCTGAATAAGGAATAAGAATAAGAGGTGAATGATTTTTAAGGATAAAAATACAGTTGTCTCAATAAGAACTTAAAGAACAAGATTTATCAAAGATATGTTCTATGGGTATAGCAAAGATTTCCTGAAACCCCACCAAAGTGGAAAAAAAACACAACATATTTAATTCTGTGTGTTGTTCTGAGGAAACCTCCAACTGAGACAGCCTTCTGAGCAACCCGGATTTACTTACCTGAGAATGAGAACCTGTTAACTTGAGGCCACAATTTCCATCTTGCCATTTTTCTAATTCTCTTTTTGGAGACGCTTGAGAAAAATACTACTTCTGTTTTATAAATGCTCACAAGTTCAGGTCATTCTAACAGATCTGGAAAAATCCCATTTATTCGTGTCCCAAGATCAGGATGCAACCCATACATACCATATAGAGAAAAATCTGGATGTCTGATTTCAAAGATCTAACCCCTCAGCCTTGAGGAGCAGAATCAGAAGCAAACATTTTTAACTGCCAATATGTTCTTCTTATTGACTTTGAAAAGCTCCAGAAGCTTTGCACAATGTTTAAGGAAAATCTAAGAAGAGTTACATAATCCAGCTAACAGGGCCAAGTTTTCTAAGTGTGCGTGGTATTTTGGGGTACACAATAATCTCATTGTGGTTTATTGTCAGAGGCGTGGCTAGGCCTCTTGTATTTTACTAATTTGTTCCTTAATACTCCCTATGCAGAGAAGGAAGGAAAGAACAAAACACTGGTAAGGTAACCCTTGAGTTATAGAACGTGTTAAAAACCTTGAGTTATAGAACGTGAGTGTCTCTTAAAACTGGAATCATTTTCTAAGCTCCAGCTGTTTTTGGCCAAATCAGTCAACAGTCTCTCCTGGTAGGTGAGGATACCCAAAATCATTATGTTTCCTGAAATGTAAAAAGAGGCTCCAGAGTGGAATGATTGCATTTTATCCAAAGTTTTCTTACATCCATGCAGTAGAACCTTCCATGCACATAGAGAAACAGTGGATGAAGAAGTCAGGGAAATCAAAAAACTTTGAAACAATTCATTTAATTGGAATAGAGTATTTTGATTTTCTTGGAATCTTTTGGCATTAAAATGCTCTCTAAGGCAGGGGCGCCTGGGTGGTGCAGTCGGTTAAGCGTCTGACTTCAGCCAGGTCACGATCTTGTGGTCCGTGAGTTCGAGCCCCGCATCAGGCTCTGGGCTGATGGCTCAGAGCCTGGAGCCTGTTTCCGATTCTGTGTCTCCCTCTCTCTCTGCCCCTCCCCCGTTCATGCTCTGTCTCTCTCTGTCCCAAAAATAAATAAACGTTGAGAAAAAAAAAATTTTTTTAAAAATAAAAAAAAATGCTCTCTAAGGCAAACTGTGCTTCGAAAAACTAATTATTGGAACATTCCCCAAACACTGCAGACTGGCAAGTCTGACCAAATGAAATGTTCAGTTAACATAATGAACAAAAACATCATGGCTTATTTTTTAATTGCCTCTCGATATGAATAGATGCATATTTGTGTTTCTTCTCACCCAAGCAAACTATTTACCTCTTTCTCCATTTGTAATCCTTCTGCTCTAATATTTCTTTCAAATACTTCTCTCTTTTCAGTCTGTGGGTTGGATTTTCTGTACACAAGAATGTAGTCAATTCGACACTTTCCATCTCTGAAGTAAAGTCCATTTGATTTGTTTTTTTCCGGCACTGTCTGCACACAACGAGAAAGGAACCAGTTTAAGACACTCATAAAAATGAGTCTGCGGTGAGGAATGTTAAAGAACAATGAAAAGTAAATGAATTTTTCACTGTTTTATCAAAACATTTTTATTAATGAAAAATGTAAACAGTAGAATGTGGAGCAACCGAGAATGATCACATTCTAAAGGTGAGAGTGGAAATTGATATACTTATTCTGAAAAACACACTGGCATTAAAAGTGAACATTTGATGGGGCACATGGGTGGCTCAGGTCATGATCTCACAGTTCGTGAGTTTGAGCCCCAGGCCGGGCTTTGTGCTGACAGTTCAGAGCCTGCAGCCTGCTTCAGATTATGTGTCTTCCTCTCTCTGTCCCTCCTCCACTCGTACTCTGTCTCTCTCTCAAAAATAAACAAAAACATTTTTTAAAAAGTGAACATGTGCATAACATACAACCCATAATAAGAGATATCCTTATTAAAGCAACTGGGAGACATGTATATGACTACAGAAGCACTGTTCATAAGAGTAGAAAATAAAAAACGTGAATCAATTCAAATGTCCATGGACTGGAAAATAGGTAAATAAATTGCAGAACAGTCATACAGTAGAATATTATACAGCAGTAAAAATGAATGAACTATAGTTCCATAAAATATGGAATCTTAAAATTGTATTGACAGAAAAAAAACCAAGTCACATAAGACTTCATGCTACATGATTTTTAATAAAACAAAAATAAAATGAATCTACAAAGAAGCTGTTAAGGCTATAAATGTGCATGATAAAGCTATTTTTAGAATAAGAGTATGAAAAAACCAAGAATTTAGGAATATGGGACTTTTGATAAGGTAGAGGGATGAGATTAAAAGCAGCTTTGATGGTTTTAGTATTATTCTAGTTCAATGTTTCTCAAAATTTTTGCCCACTATAAGAAAAACATTTTGCTTTGTGGTATTTGTATACATACATAAACATAGAAAGGATCTGAGACAAAAGTTTCACAAGACAATACCTACCCTTTCTACTTACATACATGCTAATATTAATTTTCCATTCCCTTAAAAATAATTGAAGTTAGTAACCTAGTTGTAGATTTGAAATTTGAAAAATGACCATTCTAGTTCATAGGCTGGATGGTAGATTAAGGTGTTCATTTTGCTATTATGCTTCAAGACTTACAAGTAAGCTACAAATATTATTTTGTAGTGAGTACACATATACAAATTAAAGAACAAAACAGTAGGTATAATTTTCATCAGGCTTCATGGGCTTGTTGTAATCGTGTACAATGCTGAAAGAGACCATCAATTACAGGGTGGTTAGGCTAGAGACAAATTTCTCAGGCTGATAGGTTTCAAAAACATGTCTGTGAACCTACCAAGTGGAAATGGGGGAAGAGGAGTTGGCTACCTTTTCTGTAGGTCACAGTTTACATCAGTTTTCAAATAGTGGTATATGGGAGGCAAACATGCCAGACTTCCAAGGTCATTGCACCAGACTTCCGAAGTCACTGGTAGAACCTACATTCCTGTACAAATGCCATGCATACACCCTCGTACAAAAGGGAAAATATCAACCAGGAGGGATAGAAATGTCACATCACTTTGTCTTGGTGCAGATATTTTCAATTCATGACCAATCCTTACTATTTTTTTTTTTGGCTTTGCTTTAAGAAGTACTCAGAAGTCCACCCAAATAAGCACTTTCTTAACAATTATTTGCCAAGTAAGAGAGAACTACTTTGTAGATTTAGCATGTCAGCATCTGCCTGCAAAAACAAGGTTTCAGCATGGCATCTGGAGCAAGGTTATTAGCAAAGCCTTAACCCTCCTGGGACTGTTTCCTTGTCTGTAAGTTAAGGAGAGGAGACTAGGTCTTTTGAGATCCCTCCTTTATGCCACATCATGGCATTCAAAGTAACTGTGTGAATAGATGACAACAGAAAGAAGTTTTTTAGAGAAAAACAATACAGGGGCACCTGGGTGGCTCAGTCGCTTAAGTGTCCAACTTCAGCTCAGGTCATGATCTCACTGCTCATGAGTTGGAGCCTCGTGTCGGGCTCTGTGCTGACAGCTCAGAGCCTAGAGCCTACTTCGGATTCTGGGTCTCCTTCTCTCTCTTCCCTCCCCTGCTCATACTCTCTCTTTCTCAAAAGTAAATAAAAGTTAAAAAAATTTTTTTAAATACATGGATGGTAGCGTATGGTGTTTGTAGGAAGAGGTCCAAGGAAGCTTGGTAGAAATAAACAGTTTTCCCTGTTCAAAGGTGTCACCCTGTCAAAAGTTAACTGGCTCTGGAATAATAAAAACAGGAGGAATATGCAGTAAATAAATGATTCTGATTCTGTGTTTCTATTACCTATGCGTATACAAAGCTAATGCATATACAAAGAAGATATTAAACTCCACCAAGGTGCAATCTGAACAAGAGTGAATGTCCCTAACAAAAGCCTTTTCTTCCAAAATGACATATGAACAGATGGATCTATTAACAACTGCAATGAGTTTCCAGATTACATAGGCAAGTGGCAACTCAAGGAGGCTTTGGACAACACAATCTACTGAGAGCTAGTCTATTCTGTGTCACTGTTCTATGCACTGGAGGATGTATACAAGGAAGTCCTTTCTTGTAAGGCTTTCTATCTACTAGGGACACTCAGAATGAAGATTATCACAAAATGACAGGTAGTTTCAAGAATCTCCCTTTATATAAATGAAATGTCTCTGGGTATAAGAAGGAAAATACATGACTCACTGAAAAATGTTTTAAGCATAGGTAGATTCAGGATTCCTGAAATGTGCTAGACTTGTGGGGGAAATAAAAGAATATAAGACCTGCCCCTTGTTTTCTGGAAACCTACAGTTTAATGAGACGATGACTTTAGACAATCCATTGGAGGCATATTCCCAGTTCCCACCTGGATGAAAACCAGTATTTAAAAAAAAAAATACACACTTACCTCTCCCCCTGCTTCCAATCTGCTAGCATCATCTGAAGTACTGGTCAGGTTTCCAGGGTGAAGCAGAGAATCATCATCTTTGCAAGGACTGTTGACAGCTTCTAATTCATCAAAAAGAATATTGACATCCTTGGCCACTAAAACCAAAATAAAAACATTACAAGTGGGGTTAAGAATTTTGGATCTTAAAATAAATACCGAAATAGAATGGTCTCCCTTTGGCTTCATATTTTTTTCATTGTTTCAAGAACACCTTGAATGACAGGTGTATTATTTCCTAAGAGAAAAGGAGGTCAGATGTAAAACATGTTTTATCAAACAGTGTCTTGATTAGGCAAGATTAAGGACAATGTGAAGCAAAGTAAAGTACTTCCATAATATAAATATAACTTACCTTCCATGATAAGAGAAGGCATGTTTGTTTAGTTTTCCTTCATATAGTTGTTTAGCATAAAGTACTTTCACTTAAGACTTCTAAGAACTCATTCTCTGTGTTGGAGATAACCTTTTAAAATTTTATTTTATTTTTCATCAAAGTGTCATACAACTTGCTAAGTGAACCCATACGTGTGCCAATTGCAAGATGCAGTAAGATCTGTAATTTTATTCCTTCGTTACTTCCTAAGGTCTAATAAAGAAAACCTAATACAGCAAGAAAACATACAGATAGGTTTTCTGCCTTTCTTATTTCTCTAATCATGAACTGAAATCATGAAGTTACCCATTCAGGGGCTTTCCCAAAAGATTGCTGATGCCAATACACGAAGCACTATATATCAGAGTTCCAAATAAAGAATATCACATTCAAATGCATGGTGCCTTGTAGCATACCAGAAATGACAGTTCAGCACTAGTGGCTGAAGAAATACGGTGCCAGGTCCAGGACCCTTCCTTAGCAACTCAAATGAGAGACCAATATTGAAGCTCACTTTTTCCTTTGATGCTTTAGAAATTGCCAAGGGTTTTTAACCTGCCACAAGCTGTTGCGCAGAATAATTTGTAGGTGATATGGTACTATTTACATAGCACATACAAGAGTATTCATCCTTTCATTCAAAATATTTTTAGGGATGTGCACACTATGTTGTGCACAGAGTTGTGTGATAGCCATACCTTGATGAATAAAGGTGAGTAAACAAAACAAATAGTCAAAGAAATGTAAACTGCATTGAACGCTATAAAGAACAGAACATAGTTTGGATATAGAGAGAACAGATATCATCTACCTAGAGAGTGTGACCAGGTTCTATAGCTATATCCAAATTTGTGACTTTAGGCAATTCATTTAACTACTCAGTTTTTTTTCCTGTAAAATAAAATGGGTATGGCAATAAAATTAACATTTATTGTTTACTGTGATAGGTTAAATCATGGTCCCCAAAGGTAATCTGATACCTGAAACATGTGAATATCTTACCTTCTATGGCAAAAGGGATGCTGTAGATGTGTTTAATTCAAGGATCTTAATGTGGGAGATTATTTTGGATTATATGGGAGGGCCCAAACTAATTACAAGGCAGGCACGAGGGTCAGAATCAGAGAGATGGATTGGAAGATGCTATGATGCTGGCTTTGAAAATGGGGGTAGAGCCAGGAGTCAAGGAATGCAGGTGCCCCAGAAAATAAAGAAAGGCAAGAAAGCAGATTCTCTCCTAGAGCCTGAAGAAGGAACACAGTTTTGCTGACACCTTTATGTCTTCTGACCTCCAGAACTGTAAGATAATAATTTTGTGTTGTTTTAAGTCACTACATTTGTGGTAATTTGTGACAGCAACAAAAGTAAACCAATACACTTACTATAGGTTTTTAGACTCTGCAGCTCCAAAGAAAAAACCCTCATGGTCTTGTTATACAACCAGGATTTAGGGACACCTATGTTGTGCCATGAACTCAAGGAAAGGAACAGTTCTGAAGGGACATGGTATGTCTAGTGTTGTGGAAGACATCAAGGGGAAAGGCAACTTCCCTGACAACCCTACATAAAGAGACTCCTTCTCGTCCAATTATTCTTCACCTCCTCTCACTGCTCATTTCTTCACAGCACTTATCACAATGTAATTACATTGCTTATTCATTTGTTTACCTGTATACTGAATGTTTACCCTATGAGAATATAAGTTACATAAGAATAGGGAACTTGTCTGTCTTGACTGGTGTACAGAGGTCCTGGCACAGCCCTCAACATTTATGTTTAATGATACAATGATGACCTCAAGGGGGACATAGTCTAAGGATGTCTGGGAGCCCCATTTTCTCAAAATCCTATGGTTCTAGGACCTTGCATGTTCATTTTTCCTAACACAATTCTTATTCACAAGCCAGGCACTCCATAGTTTCAAGTAGAGACTGATTAAATTTTCAAGTACATAGTGATTACATTTCAAGTAGATATTGATTATATTTGAACAACAGGATAAAATTATTTTAACAAAGTATAAGATTTACTATTATTTAAAAATATTTTTTAATGTTTATTTATTTTGAGAGAGAGAGATAAAGAGTGTGATGGGAGAGGGGCAGAGAGAGAGGGAGACACAGAATCCAAAGAAGACTCCCAGGCCCTGAGCTGTCAGCACAGAGCCTGATGTGGGGCTTGAACCCACAACCACAAGATCGTGACCTGAGCTGAAGTTGCACACTTAACCGAATGAGCCACCCTGGTGCCGCCTGCTTACTATTCTAGGCTCTACCACTCATCTGCATGAACTTGTGCTCTCATTTCCTCACTGATGAGGCAGGTATGGAAAACTTCTTTTTCAGGATGGCTGAGAGGATTCAAGGAGATCATATACATGTTAGTCAGGTGGCTGACGCATGGCAGATCTGCAAGAAATGTTGGTTTATCGATTTTGGACACTAGGGCCTTAAGTTACCACTTAAACCTTATCAACACAAGATGTCAAAAGAAACATTTGCAAGTTGAACTGGTTGTTATGAGGGGTAGATTGGGGTGAGGTGTGAAATAAAGGGGGAAGCTAAAGAGGACACTAAGATTCATGTCTAGGTGACTTACTGACTCACCATGGGGACAAACTCTTGAATATCCATTCATCCATCCATGAGAATTGCCCCTCTGCTTTTGCCAAAGATAAAAAATTACCAGATCATCTTCTGTCGGTACCACCTTCTGGTGTTGGCACAATCAGTTCAATAAAGCCCTCTATCTTTTGGGGTTCCCAAATGGAACCATGCTGTCACCCAGGAGATGTCTGGAGACATTTTTCATCATCTTGGCTAAGAAGAGAGGGTGGTGCTAGCATCTAGGGGGGTAGAGGCCAGGGATGCTGCTAAACATCCTACAATGTGCAGAAGAGCACCATAAAAAGTTGTCTAGCCCAAAATGTCAACAGTGTTGAGGTTGAAAAATTTTGCTTTATATTAAAGGACCCACTATTTGATTCTAGAGGGACCAGATAACTTGGGAAAGGGAAGAGAAGTCCTTTGTTTTTCATATTGCTGCCCAACAGTATTACTATCTGGAAGTTGTTATGGAGCTGATGTTACCTGAATGCTCAAGAGAAATAAGTATGCTGTACTATCTGATTTTTAGAGAATTAAGTTATATTAAGGCACCACTATCACATGCCAGTCTCTCAAGAGCCTTAGCAGAGATTAAAAATGCTGATCCATCAAAAAATGCTAATCTGAACACACGGTCAATAAGAAGACTGTAGAACATGTAGACAACTACACAGACAGAAGAAACATGTGCCCTTCATCAATATCTCACCATTGTTACTGATAGAGCAGCTTTACATGCTAAGATTTAGAAACAAAGTACAATATCCTTTGAAGCAAATTTATATCATTTCTTTAAGGAAAAAATCCCCAACTTCCAAAGTTAATCAATTTAAAAAATCTATCTATTCAACAAGTAGTTAGTGGATGCCTATCTTGCCTGGACACTGTGCTGGGCTAGGAACTGGGGTTCAAGCACTGGATGTACCAGCCATGGCCCCTGTCCTCACAGAGCTCACCATCTAGCCAAGGTGGCAGCTTTATCCATGGCATGGATATCACAATGATACTGTACATCCAAACAAGGTTACTTTTAAAGGATCCCCTCACTTTCCTTATACTTTTTTTTCCTCAAAATAAGTTTGATAATTATCTACTTATTAGAATTCTGCTATTAGACCCATTAAATAAAAAAGAGCCAAATGTTTTGAGAAGTCAATTAAGAATAATAAGATGAGAATGCAAAAAATTCTATTCAACCCAGGTAACAGACCTACACTGCATAAACTCAGGAAGGGCTGTGTGAACAGAACTGGAAAGCTGAGTCAGTATAGGTAGATACCATGCATTTGAAAAGCACGAGAGACCCAAATGACCTCTGCAAAAAGCAGGCATTCAGCCTAAAAAAAAACACGTACAGCAAAGAGTCACGTACATCAGCTACACAAAAGTCAAGAACCTTAAATTGCCTGGGAGATCAAAAATCAGAATCTTGAGTAAGTCATCAAACAGCATAGGAAAGAGATTTCTGTAGGCTGACTTGCTATGCTATTCCAGAATAGAGGCAGAGCAGAGAAGTCAGAGGGCTAGGAGGCAGGTAGATCCTGACATTCTTTATATGATGGAAAGGCAAATTTACCTGTATAGTACTGAATCTACTCATTAAATATTTGTAATTATTTAAATATTTTTTCAATGAAAATCGTTTAGGTTATGAGCCATTATTCATTCTCTAGGGAAAAGAGACCACAAATATATTTCAAGGGCTCGAATAAAGAAGCAAACAAGTTAATTACCTTCTACCATTTGCTCACCGAAGCAACATTCAGTTAGGTGCTAGAGGTACAAACATGAACAAGAGATGAGTGGAATAAATCAAATCAGTGTTATAAAAGCAAGGGAAATCAAACAGTGTGTCTTTTAGAGAGTAAGAAATAAATACCAAAAAATCAAATAGCTCCACTCACCGCTGTTTTAACTCTATTCCTCAAATGCAGCAGGAAAACCCCACACTGCTATGAAAGTACAGTAGTACTTTAATCTCAGTATTTTCTGATGCAGAGAAAATAAAGTGAAATTATAGGTCACTGAAGACAACATGAGAGGACTGTGTAGTGTAATCCAGGTATCTATATTTGTCCTCCAGAGCACCAGCTCATGTTACTATTTTTGTCCCAAGTTCCAATGATTACATCTGATATTCAGAATTCTGAAGATACTGTGTATTGGCCTCAAATCCTCATCAGAAAACACGAAAAAAAGGACACCTTTGGGAATTATTTAGAATGCGAAAAAAAATTGTTTAAATCTTAATTTGAGGGGCGCCTGGGTGGCTCAGTTAGTTAAGCATCGAATTCGGATCAGGTCATGATCTCACAGTTTCCGAGTTCCAGCCCCACATCAGGCTCTGTGCTGACAGCTCAGAGCCTGGAGCCTGCTTCAGATTCTGTGTCTTCCTCTCTCTGCCCCTCCCCTGCCCGCATCTGTGTCTTTATCTCTCAAAAATTAATAAACATTAAAAAAAATCTTAATTTGAACATAGCTGACTGTTTTATAAGAAGTTCACCTTCACATCTAGCCCCAGGGTCTCTTCCAGGGAAAAGCCCATGGCATCTCCACAACTGATGTAAGGACTAGCAAATAGGAGGCGCTCAATGCCCATTTCTAGATAAGTAAAAACTAGTTGTAAGGTTCTATCAATTTTTTTTCTTATTCTAGTTCTCTTAGTGTGATTGCTTGGAAGTATCTGTTTCTCTCTCAGACCCAGAAATTAAATATGGAGGAAGTGGGAAGGGAGACATACGCAAGGGCATTACAATGTATTGAGTGCCGACTGTGTATTAAGGATTTTCAGGTCTGTTTTCCCTTTTCATCCTCAAAATACTTTAAGAGAGGGACATTCTGAGAAAGAAGCCAGGCTCAGAGACACAAAGTATGGCCACACAGTAAGTGACAGAGATGAAATCTAACCCAGTTCTGACGCCCAAATCCACGATGTTTCTAGCTGGCTTCCTGTTTCTGTGGAAAGAATCCTACTGTTCTTAAATCATGTTTGGCTTTCAAGTACACAGGAGGTCCTTTAACCACCAACCAACTATCTTGCCCTAGTTCTAATATTTATCTGAAGAGAGCTAGACTTTACATCTGTCACCTGACAGGTCTGACACTTTTTAAAATTTAACAAATAGATCAAATTAAATGTTTTTAAAAATTCAGAGAAACACAAGAGACTCAGTAAAACTTTGAGTACCTGAAGGTGGGATTTTAAAAACTAAACACTAACATTTGTATGATACCAACAAACCTAGGACTCTGTTCATTACGCTTCAAATGAAATCTTATGGTGTTTCTGAGGCAGAGACGGCTTGGTGCACAATGAGGAGGGAAAAAAAGGCAAATTTGGAAAACTCAAAATAAATACAGCAATTGGAAAGGACATGAATCTTCCCTTAGCTGGCTTTACTTCTTGCCAAAGGTCAGCAGTTTTCAAAGTGTGTTCCCTAGAACCCCAGGACCCTTTTGGGGAGTTTTATGGAAGGGACAATGAGGAAACTGAGTGGGCAAAGCCCTACACCCTCTACCCCCAGCTACTCCCAACAATTCAGTTAACCTGTTTTATATATTGAGATTATACGTGAAAATACATGTGAGGAAGAAACAACAGCTTCTACTGCTTTAAAAAGTTTATAAATCTCTACTAGTGTGTTATAGCAACAATTAAATGGCTGTGTTAACATCTCCCCAAAGAAAACCTGGGGTAAGAAAGCTGGGGTTCCAACTGTTACAGATCTGAGAGTAGGTACTTTTTTCTGCCATGGAAAGTTTACTTGAAATACTTTAAGATTAAAAATAGGTCTCTGAAAAAAGAAGTCATAAAAATTTTTAAAAATGTGTAGTCATTAAAAAATGTCATTTGCATTTTCTGGCTCAGTAATGATGCGGTTTATATAAAACGCAGCATAGACAATAGCATGGGGTACCCATAGGGCACTCTGCAATGGGGCCAAGATCATTAACTTGTTCCTGGGACAGCATGTTTCTTATGAAGAGCTTCTCTTGCCACTACTTCATTCTAAAGAAACGGACAGACACCGTGGTTACTTCTACAACAAGGCAGATAATAACAGCACCTCTTAAAATCTGAGAGTGATACTTAGAGAAGAACTGAGTACCTAATTCTAGCTTTGCTCAATAGCCTTGGTTACCTTTTAGCAACTTTAAAGGAGGTCAATGATGTTCTACATTAAAGATCCTGAGTCTCCTGACCATAATTTCCCTTTCTTTGGCAAGAGCATGAGCTTTGGATTCAGACAAGCCTGGATTCAAATGCTAGACTTCACACCTACTAGCCATTAGATTATTTAACTTATTTAAGCTTTAATACATTTCTCTTTTCAGTGAGGATAATACAAATTACCATACAGGATTATTGAGAGGAATGAGGACAAGGTAGCAGCCAACACTTGCCATGTGCCAGGCACTACATTAAGGGCTTTATGCAGATTTACTATAACTATTCCCCTTTATCAGATGTGGAAATTAAGGCAAAAAGAATTTAAGACTGAATACAATAATATAGGTAAAAAGCCAAGCGAGAGTTGCCAGGCAAGATTACATGTGCAATGTATGTCAGCACCTCCCTCTTCCCCATCTTCCCCTTTGAAACAGCATGACCATACAGATTAAAAATAAAATTGGAAATCAGGGCTCAAAAAATTGGATTCAAAATGACTCACTGGATGTCACTGAGAAATGACTCAGTCTCTGCAGGCACAGAAGCACAGAGGACCACCAGTGCAGGAACAGCACTGTGATTATGTGGGCACACGTGCAAGCACAGAGGGTCAGACTATAGGATAACAATGAGCCTTCCAACCTCCAAGTTCTCATTTCAAACATTTTGCTTTTTGCTCTCTTTCCCTCACAAGAATCTAATGGACTACGACACAATAATGTGCCATGGTGTGAATGCCACTCTAGAGTCCCCACAGTCTGTTATCTGTATATGCTGGGAATCAAGAAAACAAGAACCGAGGACAAAGCAGGAGAAGTGGGCAACAAAAAAGTGGGGGGAAGGAATGATCTCTAGAAAAGGATGGGCATTGATGATAATTTAAAACAAGAATTAAAAGGTTCAGTATAACCTTTGAATGGTGTATTTTTTAATGGCTTTCTAATGTAATAAATTCTCATTCACAAATACACACACATATGCTTCATGGACCGCAGATCTTTAAGATGTGATTCTCAATCGAATTGCAGAATGAAATATATTATTTTTCTAAGTGATCCTTCTCAAAAAAGTCCAGATTTTAAAAATTTGGGGACAAAAAAAATCAGAATAGTTTTGTTTTAGTTGCTATTATTATATATACTATAGTAGGCACTAAAATCCTTTGACTACTAGGGGTTATGAATCTTACTGGACAAATTCAAGACTAAGAATTGCCCCCATGATCTTGTCATCATTACATCAAGTGAAATCTGTCTCTAAGTCCCCACCCCACTGGCCTGGTAGACAATTTCAGTTCAGCCATTGCTGACATTCCTCTACTTCACACATGTAGGACTGTAAAAGGTTACAGAGGTTTTGTAAACAGCAGAATGTTTAAAGAGACCACTCAGTTCTCCAAGCCACACTGCTACTCATGAACCACCCCCTTTGCAAGTCTAGAATAGAATTCATTCATTCACTCATTCATTAACAAAATTTGTTGAGTGGCTACTATACTCTATTTTCTGCTCAAGATACTAGAGTTACAACAAAGAAATAGGAAGAGAAGACTGCCACCTTCCCAGAACCCTCAAAGTTCCCTGAATGCTAGAAGATCTGCTTCTTCCTCAGGCTAGAGAATCTCAGCCAAGACTGGCAGTTCTGGTGGCTCAGGTGCAGGCTCCCAGCACACAACCCAGTCATTTCCTCCCTTTCTACACACCGAAGGGAAGCCATGCTACCACTGCAGGACAATCTAAGTGAGCTGGACAGGAAATTCCTTTTCTCTGTCTCTGGGTATCTATGTGTGTTTCTTTCTCCCTTTACCAAGCTTTAGTCACTCAGAAGCCCAAGCTTTCAGAAAACAAAAGCCAGGAACTTCAGGAACACAGAACTCTACTGAAACAAAGGATGGGGATGGGGAACAAAAGGTTAGAATCAAGTTTTCATTTTGAAAAATAAAACAAATGTGATCTGTGACTGTTTTAATTTTTCTTGAACTTAACTGTGCACCAAAATGTTCACCAGTGCTTTAAGATTATGAGGAACATAGTGTGTGGCACATGACAGGTGAGATGGATAGATGGATGAATGGATAAAATGACTCTTTTCTTCCTTAGAAGCTGTATATCTGATATGGGGAAGCTGAGAAACTTATAGGTGGCCAGCCATTCTAAGACATCTTTTGGACAGATGAAACTATTGTTGGACAGATGTAACTATTGTTAGGGTGTAAGTACTATAGGAAAAAAAAATGTAAATGTATTTTATAATGTAGAAGCATGGAGAAGAATTCTTGCATCAAGACATAACAAAGTAAGAATAATTTTTTTTAATTTTAATGTTCATTTTTGAGAGAGAGAGAGAGAGAGAGAGAGAACGCACAAGTGAGGGAGGGGCAGAAAGAGAGGGAGAGAGACAGAGAAACCCAAGCAGGCTCCAGGCTCTGAGCTGTCAGCACAGAGCCTAACATGGGGCTCAAACCCACAAACTGCAACATCATGACCGGAGCTGAAGTCAGAGGCTCAACCAACTGAGCCACCTAGCTGCCCCAAAATAAGAATAATTTTTTTTTAATCTGGAGTTCATTTTTCCTAATTATTTTTAGTTAATCTTTTATTTATCAGAACAAGGGCCAACATATGTTTAAACATTGACTATCAAATATTAACCATTTAGCCTTAGGGAGGTATACTCCGTTTTTTTCACCTTTAAAATGGAAAAAATAGCATCTATTACTTATAGGGTTGTTTTAAGAATAGGAAGAGATAGAATGGAAGAGCACTTACTGTAACAGTCAGCCTACCTTTGACACTCAAAACATGTTTCAAATACTCTTTCTCTCTCTTTTCTAGCTTGTTCTTAAAGGTCATATATGTATGTCCAAGAAATTCCAAGAAAATAATGAAATCTTTCTATCATCTCAAGAAAAATACTCGTAGGAGAGAAAGAATTTTCCTGATGTCCAAATCCTATATATTTTTACATTTTTGTAAGTTGGTCTCTTAAAGCTTCCTATAAACAATAATCTATAGTACAGTCCCTTGAAGAACCAAACTATGTATTTTTATACTTAGAAATTTCAATTAACTTGTTAAATATCTGAATCACATTTGAAATGCAGGGAGAAACTGAAGGGAGATAAAAGGTCCAAATCCCTCCTACCAGTAATGACTCAGGCCACATGGGCAGCTTCTCAAACCTACTTAGCATAAAAATTATTATATTTTTAAGTTTATTTATTTATTTTGAGAGAGAGAGAGAGAGGAACCAGCAGGGGAAGGGGCAGAGAGAGAGGGGGCCAGAGGATGCGAAGCAGGCTCTATAGTGACAGCAGAGAGCCTGATACAGGGCCCACAAAACACGAGATCATGACCTGAGCTGAAGTCGAAAGCTTAACAGACTGAGCCACCCAGGCGTCCCAGCATCAAACTTATTTTTTAACAAGAAAACAGATTAGTTACAAAGTATTAGAAAATTCTTAAACCTATAAAAAGTTTATTTTCATTTTAAAGTAAAATATTTCCCTTTTCTTAGTTTTACATTTAAATATTAACTACTCATAAGCCTCCACTCTTCTACTTGTTCACAGTGTTATCATATATAAATGTCTGTAGTAAAATACACTAACAAAAATTACTATAAGTATAATCTCATAAACATTTAAATTTATGTAAGTTCACGCAGCCCTAAAAACTTTTAAGTTCATCTCCTGCACTTGCATTGAAGCCAACTTTTATCATTTATTAAAAATTTTTTAAAATCCTCTCAGCACTATATAATCTATCATCTTTCAAATCAGATGAAGTAATTACAGAATTTTATAACTTCCCATGAAAAAATTATTTTCTCTCCAATGTCTATTAATTGGATTTTTAATCTCTTGGGGAAATTTTTCTCTTTTATTCATTAAGCTAATATGAAGGGACTGCCCAACCAGAACAAATAACTGGTCCTCTTGTATTCTTCATTAAAAATATTTCTCTTAGTACCAGCCTTATCTTCAATTTCAGGATCCTTCCCCTTGATGTGTTTAAACCCCATACTGAGCACATTCAGAAAGGAATTAAATGAAGGGTAGGAGACCCTCTATCCTCCTCTGGTCTCCAATCTTGATCATATTACCTCAACAGGTAACCTCTGCCACCCTCAGCTGTCCTACCTATGAAAGGAAAGTATTAATTATCTCAGAAGGTCAGGAGGGCAGTATAATAACAAAAGAGGATAACTGCTATGAAAATGCTTAAAGCTGCTCGCTAAAAATTTAGTATAGAAATGCAGTGTCACAAAACCAAAAGTAGCAAAAAAATTATAGTGGTTCTTTCTGCAGTGCTCTTCAGATCCAACCCCTTCAAACGCGAAACTGTACAATACTGTTGGATCTTAAAAGAGGAGTATCATTATCTCGAATTAAAGCTCCAATAATGAGACACAAATGTTAATGATTTAGTATGTGATACTACATCATCCATCCTCAATGCTGAATCTACAACTTGAGTAAATGTATGGTTTATGATCAAATTCGTAGTGACAACTACCAAACACAAAGTAATGTAAGAAGAGTAAACCTTGATTAATCAAAATGCTTACAAGAGAGGGGTCTTTCCTGGGTCACAGCCCATCATTAGATATTCAAGATACCCGTTTTGGAGAATAAATTCCTGATTCAGTTTATTGCATCAACATTTACTTCTTACTACTCTTACATTTGAACAAAGGAATAATATTCTGGTTTCTCAAAGAGTTTTATTTGATTATGATTAATCAAGGAATCTAAAAATTACAATTCCTAGATATTGGTTAAATATCACAGAATACTAAATATATAGAATTTATAATTCCACTCCAGTTTTCCATCAGGCTTCTTCAAACACCCCAATACTATGTGACTCAGTTTCACAAATTAAACCTGCAGTTCAGTAGCCATCTTTTCTGGTCTCAAAATTATCTTACACAGTATCTCTTTTAAGACATTTTTTAAAGCATGGCATCTAAGTTTCTAGTTTTATTATCCCTCCCAAGTATTAGAATAGTTTCTCCTTTCATGGTCAAATTAAAATTTGAGTGAAACTTACTTTCTTGTATTGCATTAAGAATCTCTGAAAAGTCCACATCACTCTTTGGGCCGTCAGGTAGTATTTGCATATCCAGCTGGTAGCCTTGCAAATCCACACCTCCTTCTAGAGAAATGAAAGATATTCATGGAGTTTGCACTGGTTATCAGAGAGCCCAGCATTAGGGTCCCAAGGAGAGGCAACGTCAAAATCTAAAATGAACAGCCAGCTGGTTTGCCAGTGATCCTCCCTCTTGGAAAAATTACTTAAAAAAAAAAAATGAGAAACATTACCAGCCATTTGATCCTTATGGGACCAAAAAGGTTTAACTGTATTTCCAATGTAAAAAATAAGGCAATTACTTTTTTAAAATACCACACACTTCATAGTATTTACTGATAATTTCCTAGGTGAAGAATGAAACATGTTAGCCTCCACCCAAGGACATTTAAAATTATTTTTAGCTTCACATGGCTCAAAAGTGACATTCAGCACAAATACTTTATAGCATCTTCTCTAAAATTATAATGCATTCTTAGAAAAGGGTTTAATATTCTTGATATCACAGGAAAAAAGATATCATTTTCCCCCTCACAGTTGGACTTCCCTACTACATCACTTATTTTTCAATTATACCAGAATGCTTTTATTTATTCTATGAAATAATTAAACCTCTTGTACTAGATTTGCCCGATGCATTTTTGGTGTGTTCTAAAGAAAGAGGGTTATTTATGCTGCTCCACATACCTATAGAACATTTAAAGAAGTCAAGGAAACCAAGATAATCAAAAAGTAGCTTAATTACTACTAACAAACCTTTAAATCCTTCTTAAAATAATTACAAATAACATCTCCAATTTGAGGAGTCTGGTAGGGTTAAAAGCCAGTGCTAAAAGGAAAAGATAGCCTGATGAACAGAGTAGGCCATGCTCTAGCTTCCAATACTTTTGTAAAAATAATTATTTCATAAGCCCAGAAATTATTCTTAACCTTCAATAAATTTGTTATGTCCCTAAAACTCAAAAAGAATATGACATAGTCATGATTGCACAGGGACACTCATTCTAGGAGGGACAAGGACATAAGTAACTTAACATAATAGAAGGTGAGCTTTAGAAGGGCAGGAACTTTTATCTGCATGCTATCACTCAGTACTTAGAACAGTGTTTAGCACAGAGTAGGCCCTCAACAAATGTAGGTTGAATGAATGACTAAGGCTGTGTGGTAGTTATGAAACATAAAGGCCATAGAGCTACAAGGCAAGCTATAAGCTCAGATACTAGAGTCCTACAACTGAGCATTCAAATTCTTATTAGGAAACATTGAATCTCTCTAAATCTTGGTTTCCTCATCTATAAGATAGGGGTGATATTAATAACAATCTCACAGAATAGCCATGAGGACTAGATGAGATAATGCATGAAAAGCTCTTAGCTGTCGAACAGTCAGTGCTCAGTAAATTGGAAGTCATTACTATTATCACCCATAATAATGTTTCAAAGGAACACTGACATTTGTATAGAACTATCTAGCTATGAATAATGAGAAGCCACAAGTCCATTTTTTGTGATACCAGCATGCATTTCAGTGACTGCCAAGCACTGTCAAGCACTGTAGACACAGTGAACTTCTTAAATGCATGCATGTGGTTGCCTTACTGAAGTTGAGACTAAGCTTCCAAACAGGAATTAAAATGGGTTATTTGGTTTATTTCCACCAAGTTCAGCCACTGTGAATAAGGAGAAGTTCTGATGCTTTTCAACCTCTACTAAGTCCTTTGTTCTGTTCAATAACCAAAGACCTTATAATAACAATGATAAAAAAATAAAGAACAAGAATATTCACTACTGCCTCTAGGCTGGCTCTGGGCTATGTGCTTGTTCATCTCATTTAGTCTTTACCTTTGAAAAGAAGGTGCAGTGAGAAGTAACTTGCCCAATGTCACACAGCTACTAAGTTGTAAAGATGCAATACCAATCCATGCTCATAACTACCATTCTTTAATAGCCCCTATATCAAAGCAGTTACAAATATAGGCTGTCAGAAATAAGAAAACTGGATTTACCAACAGTCCCATGTTCTAGAACTTCAGACCAAGATAAATACCACTGCATAACCTAAAAAGCAAAGGACTTGCTAAATAGACTAATCAATAGAAGCCCAACTTATTTGCCTTTGTTTGCCTTAGTCAGAAGCTCATAAATTCATGTGGAAGTAGTTTTGACTAATAGCCACAAATTTTAATAACTAAAGTTACACTAATTTTTAATATTTTTTTTTGTTAAAGAACAGTATAGGAGTAGAAGAAGTCACAGAAGCAGCAATATAAAGGGGGCATTCAGGTCATTAACGTCTCTTTAAAGAACATTTAATGCTTAAGATAAAATTAAAATGTGAGGAAAATGAATACAGAGATACAGATAAATAGATTTGTCTCAAGTATATTTAAAAAAACACCCTTTTATATAACTAGAAAAAAAGACAGAAAGAAATTAGTCCACATGGGTACACAGGTTATATCTCACCTATAACATTATGGGTATATTTTGTTTTATTCTTTATCTTCTCTATTTTTTTTATAATAAACAAAATACTTTTATAATTTTAAAGTCATTAAAAAATTCAGATTGTGTCAGTAGAGAACATTAAATATTTAGAATTCAGGATTCAAGTCTTAAAGACTATAGATGTTAAACCAGTAAGGGAATAATTTAATATAAAATTTTCTAAATTAATTCAATTCTTTAAATGCATACGTTAAAGAGCTCAAAATTGTAGGATGCAGTTTTCTTCACGGAAAACCTTAAGATCACATTTAGAATCCTTAAAATTTAAGGTATCTTTCTTCATCTGCTCTAGAAGAAATAAAAAATATACTTTCATAAAGTGTAATAATATAAGGGTCTGGAACTTCTGACAGGAAGTCATTCATTAAAGTCCAACATGACAAAGCAGGGCTTTTGCAAACTTTCCTAAATAGAAAGTGATCACTTGTGCAAGGACACTTTCAAATAAATCCTTCAAGGTGACAATCTTCACCTTTAGCACATACTGTCAACTGAACAAGACTAAATTACTTCAATACAAAACATTCTATGTCTACTTTGAATGTCTGGTATTTATTTATTGTTAGTCCTATAGCTTCAATGTGTTCTCTAAAATGTTGAGAATCATATCTTCTGTAGTCAAAGAGGCCTCTGACTTGAGTCAAAACACAAAGGTCTTTTTTCAGAGGCAAGATGGTGAAAATGTCATAGTTTCAAACTGATCAAGTTTTAAAATAAAATATAACCCCCATTGTTGTTGACAGTAACTGACATGCAAACCAAATGTAATCCCAACGAAACTAAACCAGTAAGTTACATTAAAGAGGGAAGCTGAAAACTTTCCTAAAGATGTGGAGAACATAATGCACAATTTTAAAAATCAAAAATAGCCACAAAATTCATGTGATCTCCAATTTTGCCTTGAGATTCTCTCACACTTGATTGATTATACTCAAATCTTAATTATGATTCTGCAGTGTGAGAGTAAAGTTGAAAGTAGTTTCAATAAAAAGTAACCTTGACAGCAGTGCTTACATTTAATAAAAGATCTTCAGCTGGGCAAACAATAGGTTAAAAATTCATTTTAGATTTATAACTAGCTTACACAGATTTAGCTAAATGCTTACATACAAAAGGAACCAAAAAAACCAAGCTCTAAATAGGAGTCTCAATTAGCAAATATGTCAATGCCTCTCCCATTCCATCTCTGTCTATAGAAATCCTTTTCTACTTCTGAGCCCCATCCTAAATACTCTGCTTCAGAAAACATTTCTTGATCCTAATAAGCAAACACCACTTTCTACTATTTCTATTTTGAACTTTTATGGCTACCTATATTTTATCTTTTCTGTGGTACATTTTTCTATCAAAAATAAGGTAGGTAAAGTACCTAGCACAGGATAGAGTAGACACAGACATGTGAGCTCTCATTTCTTCCCATCTAGGTTTTTCTTCATCTCTAGCACTCTCAACTAGACTGTAACATGATGGAGGCCCGATAACAAACTTTACTCACTTTTATCTCCTAGAGAATCTAAAACAAGGCCTTGAACATTTTAATTGCTCAATTAATGCTCTTATACTGCAATTTCACATTACTAGTAACAGTGGATACAGACTAAGAAAACATCCCAGTTTTCTTTCCTCGTCCATAATTTTAAGGCATCTTGACAGGTTATGTATAGATAACTATGAAAGACATGTTCTAGATCATACATTTACTTTTTGTGAAGTCTTCTCAAATTTTGTCAAATAATAAAGAAAATGCTGAGGTACCAAAATCTTAAAGCTTATAATGAAAGTCAAGAGTTGCCAAACTTACCCCTTTCTCAATCCAAACCTATCCCCTGAGTACACTCTCAAGAGTTTGTTTTTACTTCTTTTGGCTATTTATGTGTAGGTGTTCCATTGTTTCTTGATCCATTTTATTTATTACTTATTATTTCCTGCTATGATGTAAGACAATATAAGTTATACTACTGCCACTTCCCTTTGTCCTCTACCCTCCCATCAAATCACTATTCTTAGTTATTCTGTTACATTTAATATTATATAATATATAATAATATTCTGTTATAGTTTAATAATTTTAAATGACTTAAAATTCAATTTCTTGTTCAACCGAATTCAGACAGATCTTATATTTGCAAATCAGCACAAAATGGTACAAAAAGCAGATTCTGACATTACATTGACCTGGATTTGAATTTCGTTTATATGTGACCCTGAGACATTTTATTTAATGTCATTATTTTGAGCCTCATTTTTCTCATTTATAAAATGGAAAAGATGAAATTTTTGGAGGCTCCATTGAAAATTATGGACATTTATATATATATGCAAATATGGCTCATAGTGTTAGATCACCAGGTGAGTATCTATTTTCTATGTTGTATCTAATTTTATATGGCATATTCCTTCTCTGGAAAATGAAGGCCAATTCCAGGTTTAGGGTATAGACTAAATAAAAACAGTGCCTTAAAAAAATTCTGTAACTTGGACTTGGAATATTTATTTCACATTGAAAGAGAAATAAAGAGAAGTATGACAAGTCAAATCTTACCTTCCCCATGCAACACAAAAGAATGGGGGACTCTGTAAAGTAGGCCAGAGGGGACAAATGGTATTTTCTGTGATTTCCTCATAATTAATGATGCTAGATGTGAGCATCTGTCTACATTTTACTTATATTCTGTAGATAAAAATTGGTAGTTCCTGTCCCGAGAGGCATTTTTTAATACAAATTGTCAAATGCAATATTTTTACAATATAGGAAGCAGTGATATACCAAAATTTTATATAAATATCTAAAATAAATCCTCATATGTAATATTTTTGGATTTAATAGGCTGCAAAAATACCCTTTTTTGTAATTGAGAGTTTGTTTTCAATTCCTCATAGTGAATTCAGTGTTTCTATGACAATGTTAAGATGAAGAATGGTATTAAGGAGAGGGAGCAGTACATTGTCTTCTTTACAAACTTTTCCTGCATCAAGCCAGGGTTCAAAATGTATCTTTTAAGAAGGAAGAAAATGATTTCAGTTCTTCTCAAGGATCTGAAGTCGAAAACCCTAGATTCACATGTGGGATATTCCGCTGGCTCTAGAAAAACTTTCCATCTCCGTGTCTTACCTTCATTTATGGTGCTTACCAAAATCTATTTAATGTGCCACAAGCTAAAAAAGACTTTACAACAGAGGATGCTTCGTAAGTACTATTGTGAAAAGACACACAGATCACACTCTTTCATATTAGTGTTTCATAACTATAAATCTAGTAATATTGGAAGATTATTCTCTTCCAAAAGAAAGCTCAGCATTGTATTAAGAGGAATAAACAGACTGATTCACCCATACCAGTCACTAGCTAAAGATATTCTTTCAAATGTTTAACATTGAGTAGTTCTAAGGACTCAATTCTGGACTGGATCCTGACTGGAAAATCGCATTTAGCTAATAGCGGGTAGAAGTTTCTCAGGTCTAAAATGGAAATAATAATCCCAGTGCTTTAGCCAATAATGGCTGACTTTCAACAAAACTGTTTCCATGTTTCTCAGGACTGGCAAGACTGTGATCTCCTAAATTATAATGCATCCTTGCACTAGCAGTTCCAAAGAGAGTTTGGAAACCAGAGCTGCAAAGCTACAAAGCAGGAAAGATTTGTGAGTTCTGTTGGCAGGGCTTCTTGGTGGGTGGGCAGGGGGCTCTTGCAATATCCTAGCTGGTGAGTTCTGTTGCTATGATAACAGGCATTCTTTAGAGGAAGAGAAGACAGTATTTAGGATTAGGAGGGGTTACAGAATAGAAAACATGAGACCTTCAGCATTACTATAATGTTGTTTACTTTCTTGCATGATAAATCTATAGATGGGCTTGAGATGAATGTATGAAAGAGTATGGCCTCGCAAGACAGCAAGCTTCATGAGCGCTAGGGTTCTGCCCATCTTGTACATGACTCTTACCTCTAACTTAGGAAATTAAGCAGAATGGAAGCTTACTATTAACTACCTACCACAATTATGGGCTCAGGTAACTAGTTATAGTTGTATGATCTTTAGTTAAATTATTATTTAAATTTCTCCAAGCTTCTTAAATATAAAATTGTTTCAAATAACCTCAGGCAGAAGATACAGTTTTACACTGCACAAAACACAATCCTTGTTCCAGAAATTAGTCATTTTGTTTTCCCTGCGGCTGCCTTTTCTGTAGCTTTTCTTCACTCACTTTGTGTGTTCAACTGGTTGTGAAAAGACTTCAGAAAATTCTCTCTACATGCATCATATAAGTCAAAATATGTGCATATGTCTCTAAGCAAAGGGAAACAAAAATGCAAATATCTAAGGGAAGAATTTGGTACATATTTTTAGAAAACACAATTCTGTTACTCAGCAAATGAGAGCAAGGAACACAGATACCAATGCCCAAAATAGCTTGTTTTCCTAAGCACCCCCTGTTTACTAAACTCACATCACACATCACAAAAAAAAAAAAAAAACGCTTAAAGAGGAAGAGATTCAAATGAAGGATAATTAGTGTTATTTCCAAATCCCACCACTGACTGTTCTGAAAGATACCACATTCACCTTCAATTCAATGAGAAATAAAACAGAAGTCCAAAGTAACTCTTATACATTTTTTACCACATAATTTCAAAGCCATGTGGAAGATCTTATCTTCCAGTCACACCCAAAATCCATTTCACAAATAAAACAAACATGTAATTTCACCCAAGCTTCAGATCTATTCAAGGAGAGCAGCCAGGTTCCTCAGGTTCAGTAAAAAAGTTTCGGCCACAATTCTCAATTTTTTCTTTCCAGATAAGGTGATGAGAAAAACACCAAAATCTCACACTCAAGTAATTCTCATCTTCAAGGGGAAAAAGTGGCACAGTTTAGAACACACACACACACACACACACACACACACACACACACACACTCATAAGAAATACAAGACGTAGGTTTTAGTGAGGGTGCATCAATTATTAATTTTGTACTTTGGGACAAGAAATTTCATTTCCTGACCCATAGTAAAATCAGGATAATTCCACCTCATAGACTGCTAAAAGAACTTAGCAAGATGTAGGAGAAATATTTATGAAAGCCCTTTGGAAACAATGGAGCATCATCTAATGTGAGGTAGTGGTATCATGATTATTATTGTTGTAAAGAATGGCCATCCATTTGCTTTTTCCTTATTTTTTTTGTCTAAGGAAAGAGCTGAATCTTGACTTTCATCTTGGCAGAACTAGAGACAAGTCAGCCTTAGTGTGGCTTCTTAAGAAAGATATAAGTCTAGGGGCGCCTGGGTGGCTCAGTCAGTTAAGCATCCGACTATTGATTTTGGCTCAGGTCATGATCTCATGTTTGTGAGTTTGAGCCCAGCTTCAGCTCTGCACTGACAGAGCTGCATTAACAAATTTTAATAATAAATAAAGACACAAGTCTTTCTTGGCTGTCCATTTTTAAATCTCTCCCTACTTGCTCCTTGTCTCTCCCTGTCCCTTTCACTGTAGCTCCTGGTAAACATGAAAGGCAATTCTAAGTTCAATCTGTTCCCTAATTTGAGACCAGACCTTGACATGAGGGCCAGAAAGTAATCACTAAAACTCAGGGCAATGGTTATGTGTTTTATAATATTGGAACTAGAAAAGGGGAGGATAAAAAAAACCAAGTGTAATGCAGAGTACAACAAAAAAGTTAAAAAGTAGAGCATCCTTAGATAAGTTTCCAATGGAATCCTACTGGTCCCTTTTTCAGTAAGTTCTTCTTACATCAAGGTTTTAACTATTACAGGTCTTTTAATTTAAATTTTCCAAGACTTTGCTACACTAACTTGCTAGAAATATATAGCCACCAAGTTGTTTGAAGAAGAAGGTAACATCGCACACTGAATGACAAAATCAAACTACCTGATTTGGAATCTTGCCTCTACCATTTACTGGCTGTATGTTCTTGGGCAAATTACTTAACCTTTTCTGTGCCCCAGCCATAAAATAAGGATAACAGCAGAGAATATTAGGGGAATTAAATAAGATAAGGAATTCAAGCAGTTTAACAGTTCTTGAGGTTGAGAATATGATACAGTGCTTAATAAATTATAGCTATAATTTGATTTATGTCAAACATTTAACACCTCTGTACACAGACAGAACTACAGACATTAGTCCTACAAGAGGACTAAAGTTCCTCTTGTGTGAAATTGACTTGTCCCAGCATTTAGATACCATGTCTACATAATCATGCATAAAGGGCTGCTCAGGTTTTAAAAGATAAAAGAAATTGTGTTAGAAATTATTTGGAAAACCATGAAACGTATCAGCAAAAAAAATCATTTCACAAATTCTAAAAGAGAATATAGGACATATAATGGGATCAATAATATTTCTCTGGGACAGTATGATAGGCCTAACAGATTAAGGGAAGGCAATAGAAATATTTCAGATTGCAGAAGGCTTCTAATTCTATTTTATATGGCATAATCATTAAACTGGGATAATGTGATCTATACTCACACCAAGCTTTATGGTTTCAAATTCAAAAGATTGCAATCAATGCTTCAGTTTACTCTACTCTTGACCCTTAAATTATAGTCCCAAGCCTAGTGCCATTTAATACTTCTATTATTTGCCTATAAAGGGGAATAGAAAATAACATGCATAAATTATTAGTGGCTGAAAGATAAGGTCAAAATAAAATCAACACACAAGAACAACATCTGAAACAATCAGAAGGAAAGTGAAACCACACAATACAAGATAGAGGTAAAGGGCTCCTGTGTCAGTACAGCACAGTGAGAAGCTGTCTTACTGATATTCATTCCAGCATGAGTTAACTGGAAAACTGCTCTATGGTAGAGTGACCGAGCAAGAGAGGGTTCTGGGACACATTCATTTTCAGGCTTCTGAACTGTGTCTGTGATGGTGAGAACAAAAGTGATCACTACCATTTATTACTGAGCACCTACTATGTGCCAAAAATCATACTGAACATTTTACATTAATGAATTTATTAACTTGTCCTAACAGTGCTACATAGAGTTGCCAGATATAGTGCATAATAATACAGGGTGCCCATTTATATTTGAATTCAAATAACAGCTAGTAATTTTTTATTATAAGTGTACCCCATGCAATATTTGGGGCACACACCAAAAAGTTTTGCTGTTTATCTGAAATTGCTATGAGTCCTGTATTTCATCCAGCAACCCTAAGGCCATGAAATAGGTATTAATATCCTGGTGAGAAACCTGAGATTCACAGAAATTAAGTCATTTGCCCAAGTCTGCATAGCTGTCAGGTAACATATCTGGGTTCAAAATCTCTAACAACAAAGCTTGCATTCATAACCAGTATAATGCACTGTCTCTTTTATTATGCTCTTTCCTATATAGGAATGGCCATCCATCCATCCTCCTGTTGATATTCTAATTGACCCTCAAAGTCCAATTTGTAGATTATATGCCTTGTGAATCCTTCTTAGATTTTTCCAAATAAGAATATTCCTATAACTTTACTTTTATCTTTGTTCCAGCTCTTAAAACAGTTTGACTTCTATTACAGCAGGTTACATACAGGTCCCTGTAGTGGACATTCTTCTATGTGCATTTCTCTTTTCTAACATCACCTCTATTTCCTTTTGGGACAGTGTCTTTCCCTTACTACATGTAGCCCAGGCGGGAGGAGAAATAAAGGGGTCCTACAATCCTATTATAAAAGCTGAGGGGGAAGTCTCCTTCTGTCCTATCCTTTCTTTCATCACCACCTCCCAACCAAGGAAAAGGTGCATGGCCAATAAGACTGTCTCTCCTAAGTCTTGAAAACTAAGACAAATGGTAATAAAAATAATAAAAAACTAAGACAGATGGTAAGGGTTCATTTATTTCAGATAATTAAGTAATTTATTTCTTGGTTTCTGTTCCTTTTCCAAGGCTGGTTTCTATAGGCTTTCCATCCATATCTTCCAGATTTAAATTCCTTCTTTGCTTGGATTAAATAGTTTCAGTTGTTTATAACCAAAGAACCCTGACTGTTTCTTCGGACATGAGTGTAAGCTCCCAAAGGTCCAGGTGTAATAGAGTTCTACACCATTCCAGTCCCAAGGAGTTATCTTCCAAATACATATTTGTATATAGTAGGCACTCAGAAATGCTTATAAACTCAAAGGGGCATAAATTAACTAAAATTGTTCAGAGCTGATAGCACAGAAGATCTATAAGGCTCTCTTGTTTTTTCTTTTTGTACTTCACAACCAGTCTGAGTGAGCTTTTGGAAAGCACTTTGAGAATTGTGATTATTAACTGTGTAAAAAGTGGATGAATCGCTTGATAGGCCTCAATAGTACTAAAATGTCCATGATGCTTCTAAAATCTATGACTCGCTAGAAATAAGTTTGAGAGCTCTTCTATTATCTCTCAACAGAGAGCTAGGATGCATTACTGCTAAGTACACTAAAAATAAAAGGATGTAACTGCAGTCACATCTATCTTGCAGAATAGGAGTTTTAAATATATGTATTTGGGTTTTTAATTATAACTTATTTAATATAATTTTAATTCTATGCTAAAGAATTGGCCTTATTTATATTTTCTACCATTATCCAATGCAAGTAGGGTTCAATATCTATGATAAAATTATGGATAAACATAGTGATGTGTTCTTAAGGTGATATCAGTGACATGAGATATGCTAAATTATCCCACACTGACATTACACCATTAGCAAATAATACTTCTTTAAATTTTTATTACATTAATTTCAGCATAGGATGTCAAGTAAACACTGACTCAACTCTACCTGGGTCAGAGATGAACAAATATTCTATGTAATTCTGGGCACTGTAAATTCAAAGAGGCAGAAGTGGGTAGAATGGTAAACAATCTTAACACCATATCATTGAAGGAAGAACTGAAGAAACTAGGAAATGTTTCAGTTGGCAAATAGCTCAAGATGAGTTTTTAAACAACTAAAGGAACATCATTTGAAAGAATTTAGATTTATCCTGTGTAACTTCAGAATGCAAACCTATACCCAGGGGCTGGAATAGATTTCAACAAACAGCAAATAATCATTTAGTAAAACCTTGTCTGAATTATGGAAAATACAAAGATAAATTGAATACAGTTCCTGCATTCCTAGAGAACTATGAAGTCTAAAAAACATACTGACTTTGATAAGGCTTCCAAATTGTGTGAAGTACTGGAAAGTGGGAGGTCAATTCTGACTAGTGAGATGTAGGAAGACTTTTGAGAGAATGTGGTATTGGGTTACATTTTGAGTAATGATAAGGGCTGGATAGAGATTTACTGGGGAAAGGGGCATTTCAAAAAGTGACATGAGCTTATCTGAGAAACAGTGAAGAGCTGTAGATGGTTAAAATAGAATAAGACAGGTTATGGAGTACAAAAGATAAGCCAGAAAAACTGGGAGAGGTTAAATTGCAGAGGGCTTGAAAAACTGGACTCACAAGGCTGCGCCTTCTTCTGGACAGCCATAAAGATTATTAAGTAGAGGAGGGATATTATTAATGGTCTTATTTGGAGGAAAACTTTAGACGGTCCAGAAAAATAATTAAAGAAAGTTGTGGAAGGCAATTCCCCAACATCCAAAACCCTTCCATTGGGCCCTCCATAGTTCTCCTCCTATCATCAGTCTTTTCTCCGAATGTTCCCTTCATTATCTTGTTCTTATGAAAGTCTGGCTCTTCCACAGGCCACTGCTTCCTTGTGGCTCTTTCCTATGGTACTCTTTTTCTCCTACGGTCCTCACACCAATGGACCTGGAGGGGAGAAAATATCCTCATTGAGTCTTAATGCCACCTTTAGACCACTGGTCTTTCCTTTTCTCTAAGCATCCCCAGCCTTGAGTCTCAGGTTGTTATATGACCCTTCAATTCTTCATTGCATTTACTTGCTGCCTTCCAGGCCATGCTCCCTCATTTCTTGATGAGGTAAACTCCTGGCTTATTATCACTCTTCCAAACACTATTTAATTCTTGACCATTTCAGTATCTATATAGGTGATCTTTCCCAAACCCTGGCCTCTCAAGTCTCTGAGAATTCTTTCCTCCAATACTCTTGCCCTCCACCCTATTAGAGCCACTCATTTCATACCCTAGTCTAGACCCTGTTATTACTAATAACAGCAACCCCTCCATAATATCAGTGCCAACCATTCCACTCTCTCATAACCACCTCTTAACTTTCTAGCTCTTCTTCCTATCCTAACCTTGACACCCTTCCAACCCCTCTGAAACCTCCAACCAACTGATCTATCAACTTTCCACTGTTCCTTATCCCCTTAATGGCCTCACTCCCCACCTTACCAAGCCTGAATCACATAACTGATTGCTCTCATTCCCTCTTATGCACCTTTGATACCCTCTCTCTTTTCTTAATTCCTTGGCAAAATCACAACCCTGACTAAATATAACTGTCCATCTGTTCTATGTCTTCACACATGTCTCTAAACAAGGTTAAAGAACAACACACAACCATGATGACCTGTCCTACTTTAATTTCATGACCATGAATCTCAAATGGGCTTTTAATGTGGATTGGCTGGCAATCGTATTTCCCCTGCCCATTCCACACATCATTATACCATCTCCCTCTCCCTCCCTCTCTGAACAAGGCTTTATTCTCATTCTCAGTAATGGCCTTGCTTCCCACATTACAGATAAAACTGATACAGTAGGAAAGAACTCTTAGACCCTCGTCACCCTGCCAACAGCCACACATACTCTCCCTTCCCATCTGTTATCACAGATAAATTATTCATGATTCTATTGTGCATAGCCCTCGTCTCTCACTGACACCCACATCATGAATTCTCCCCTATCCTGAACATCATAAATTATCTGCTGGAGATACGCTATTTTGAAAAAACAAAATGCTCTCTTGACTTTACCTCTTCTCTAGCCAGGGCCTTATTTCTTCATTAGCCTTCACAGAAAAATGGCTTTTAAAAAGTTGTCCATATTCACAGTATCTAATTCATATCCTTCCATTCTCTCTTACACTTAACTCAGGGGTTCATCCCTACCACTGCACCAAAACTGTTCTTATCAAAATCACCATGGATCTCCACTTTACTCAAATCAATGGCCAACCCTTAGCTCTCATCTTACTTGATTTTCATCAACATTTAAACTACATAATCACTCCTCAACTCTTAACTTTCTTTACTTCCAAAACATGTAATTTCTAGTTTCTCAACATCCTTTACAGTCATTCTTTCTTGGTCTTTGTTCTCACCTACCTTTATTATTGGGGTCACCCATATTCCAGCCATTAATTCTCTCCCTTTCTCCATCTTTACTTCTTTCTGTCATCTCTTTTCATTACATGGCTTTAAAGGCCATTTATATGTCAACAACAGTTGATTTTATATCTCCTTCCCAGACCAATCTCTCAAACTCCAGACATGCTTATTCCACCACTCACGTGATCTGGTCAGTTCTGGATTATTATCATGTCCATAACCAGACTTCCAATCTTGGCCCTACTTCTTCCCTAAAACTCACCAAATCTTCTTCCCCTGCAGCCTTATCCATCTCAGTTGATACCAGCCCAATTTACTCAGGCCAAAAATCTTGGAGCCATCCTTAGCTCTCCTTTCTCTCTTAATCCACGTCTAACTCATTGGGAAATCTTGATGACCGAACATTAAAATACTTCCAGAATCCAAATTCTCACTACCATTTCTGTCATCCCTAGTTACAGCTACCATCATCCCTTGACTTGACTATTATAGTGGCCTCCTGTTTGACCTTTCCCCTTTCACCCTCTCCATCTGTAGTGTATTCTCACACAATAGCTAATGTAGTCCTCTTAAAATTTAAGTCATATAATGGGATTATTCTGCTCAAAAACCTGTAAGAACTCCTATTTTGCAAAGAGCTCTAGGACCTTATAATAGTCTACAAGGCCCTGCTCCATCTGGTCTCTATCTACGCTGATGTTTCCCCCTCACTCTAGGCTCAGGGGTGTCTGTAATGTTCCTCAAACTATCAGACTCCTTCCTCATTCCATGAGGTATGCCCAAAACTTGAAGAGTACCTGGCAACCTAAGAGGCCTTCAATAAATATTTGTTCAATGAAAAGCAGGTAGAACAATTATAAAGGTATTAAAATTTGTCAATGATACCCCAATAAAGCTGGAAAAAAATTAAGAAAAACTATTGCAGTAGTCTGAAAAACAGCTAATGAAGGTTCAGTTCAATCCTCCCTTGCAAATATTTATTGAAAGTACAAAGATAAATAAGCCAGCATCTCTGTCCTTGAAGACCTTATGGTAGAGAGACAGGTAGTTTAAAAATGTTAAAAGACAAAGGAGCAAAACCAGGGCATCCTAGAGAGAGCAGCATGAACAAAGGTTGGAAGACATGAAATAGCATCATATGTTGGAGAGTTGAAAGCAAGTCAGTATGATTAGATGTGATGATCTAGTAGATGCAACCACTTGGGTAAACTACAGTCCCCAGTTACTCAATGAACACTAACCTAGGTGTTCCTGTGAAGACATTTTGTAGATACAATTAAAGTCCATAATCAGTTGCTTTCAGTAAGAAAGATTATCCTAAATGATCTAGGGAGGACTGATTCAATCAGTTGAAAGATCTCAAAAGCGGAGCTGAGGCCTCTCTGCAGAAATTCCTCGTATTGACAACAGCTTCACCTGTGCCCAAAAGTTACAGCATGCCATTCATGATGGCCTGCTCTGTGGGTTTCACACTTGCCTATATACCTTCCCAATTATGGAAGCCAATTCCTTGAAATAAATCTCTAAATATCCATCTTCTACTGGTTCTGCTTTTCTGATTGAACTGGGACTGATATACTAGAATATAAAGTTTCAGGCAGAGGGAGGACAAATGAAGGATGAGAGGCAGGAGGACTATATCAGCAAGGGCATTTGTTTTTAACATGCTCAGAGGTTGTAACTTTACCTCATAATCAGTAGGACCAACAAGGTGAACGGCATTATTAGGAGTAGAGATGAATCATTTTGGATTTGATATGAAGAATGTACTAGGACAGGAAGCAAGGGGAAGAGAGAGATGCTAGTGACTGGGAAACCACCCATGTTACCTGTCAGGGAGGTAGGAGGAGAACCAAGAAAAGAAGGCTATCATGGAAGACAGGGAAGAGTGTAGTGGGGAAGCAGTGGCAATCTGAAGCACCCAGTCTGGTGTATCAGAAGAGTCTGCCATTCAGCACACTACGATAAAAGGAGGTCACTAAGGAGGTCATTCAAGAACAGCTATGATCTACAAATCAGATTGTACTAGGTTCAAGAGTGGCTGAGAAGTGAGAGAGAAGAGAAAATAAAACTATTCTTCTACAAGCGTGGCTTAAAAGGGAGGAGGAAAACTGGCAGTAGAGAAAAAAGGACAGTGTCAAATAAAAACATTAGAATGAGAGAAGCTTAAGCCTTCTTCATAGACTGAGGAGGAAGAGCCAACAGTAAAGCAGGGGAAAAGATGAGAATGAGGGTACACACCCTCCTGAGAGAGGTTCAAGAGAAGAGGGGTGGCCAAGCCCACAGGTGAAGGCTTAGTCAAGGACAGTGGGAAGACCTTCATTTTCTGAAAACTAGAGGAAAGAGAAGTCTGATGAAAGTAAGTAGAGATAAATTTGGAGGTGAAGAGTAAGGAATCCTCAGTAATTAATGCCCCACAGCCCTGGGGTAGCTCAGTGAGGTTAGGAAACAAGGTCATCAGTTGAGAGAGAGATGGTGTGACATATCTAGAGATGGAGGCTTGGCTTTAGTTGAGGCTGGGTAGCCACCTGTCAAAACATAACACAGAGGAATAAGGATCACATGACAGTTATACTAAAGGACTTCTCAACTGCCTCACAATTCAATCAATGTGTCTATGAATCAGACTGGCAGAAATGTTGCCTCAGCACCCAAAACAATGCCTGGCATAGAGCAGGTACTCATTAAATTCACTGAATGAATGAATGAGTCAATGTTTAGATGAGCTCCTCATCCACACAAGCAAATAAAACCTTTTAGTTGAAATTACCTATTTTAATATTGACTCATTTTAACATTTTAAAGAAATACAGACATTTTCCAGAGCGTTGAAACTTAATACAGCTCCAGTATGCTCTCCTAATCTCCAGAGAATATAGCCAAGGCAAGCCAGATAACTTACAATTCAAAGTGGGCATTTTTAGCTTGGCTTTTTCCCTGGAGCATCATAGAGAAAATGATCAAGAAAGTGGTCAAATCTCTCTTTTGTTTTATTGTACAATATGGTTTTTTGAACTGAAAGTTTACTCACTTGGATTTTTATTTAGATTCTACCACTGTAGGTAGAATGTAGTCTTAACCTTTTCTGACACGTCAAGCTCTTTCTCTTACTGGTCTTGGTGACATTTACCACTGACCAAAGAGAAGACAAGGAAAAAAAACAAAACTGTTTAAAAAGGCAAGTTTATGGGGCGCCTGGGTGGCGCAGTCGGTTAAGCATCCGACTTCAGCCAGGTCACGATCTCGCGGTCCGTGAGTTTGAGCCCCGCGTCAGGCTCTGGGCTGATGGCTCAGAGCCTGGAGCCTGTTTCCGATTCTGTGTCTCCCTCTCTCTCTGCCCCTCGCCCGTTCATGCTCTGTCTCTCTCTGTCCCAAAAATAAATAAACGTTGAAAAAAAAAAAAGGCAAGTTTAACTGGAAGTATGGCATAATTAAGTAACAAGATATAATGCAGGCAGCATTAAGTTGCTGCTAAAATGGGTGTCTTGAGCATTCCCCATGCCTTACCTGGGTGGAAGACTTTGGTTTTCCCATTAGTGATTCCAGAAGAGCTTGCCTCCATTTTTACTGACCTTCTGCCTGGTGGAAGTGAGGAATGCCTGACCACAGGCAGGCGACGTGACCCTGGGCGGCTTGCGACACTTCGCCGTTGATGGATTTGCAAACGCTTTTCAGCCCCATGAATAGATAAACTTAAACCTGGAATGAGAAATAGAAGCATTATATTAAATAAGTCAGTTCTGAATGGCTAAGATGCCAAATTATTTTCTGGCATGAGATACAGGCAGCATAAGTAACTATGGTTCAACTTCTTAAGGGATGCTAATGACACTACAATTTTGATACCAATTGATTTTCACATTGCATTATATACTGAACATTATTTCATTCAAAAGTGGACATCCTCAGTTATCATGACAAAAGCTTTACGAATGGAGACCCAAAAAAGTCAAATATTAAAATTCTGCCCAAAATCCTGGGAAAATATGCATTTATTTGGTTAGAAACTGTTGCTGGGTTATTTGGATTTTCAATAAAAATTGAGAAACTTTTTTTCTTTCTTTTTAAAAAATATTTTAATTACAGTAGAGTTAACATATAGTGTTCTATTAGTTTCAGATGTACAATATAGTGATTCAACAATTCCACACATCACTCAGTGCTCATCACAACAAATGTACGACTTCATTCCCATCACCTTTTTAACCTATCCCCCCACCCACCTCCCCTCTGGTAACCATCAGTTTGTTCTCTATAGTTAAGAGTCTGTTTCTTGCTTTGTCTCTCTCTTTTTTTTTTTTTAGTTTTACTCATTTGTTTCTTAAATTCCACATAAGTGAAATCACATGGTATTTTTCTTTCCCTGAGTTATTTTGCTTAGTATTACACTCTCTAGCTCCACTCATGCTGTTGCAAATGGCAAGGTTTCATTCTTTTTTATGGCTAAATAATATTCTACTGTATGTATGTATATTGTGTATATATGTATTCCACATCTTCTTTATCCATTCATTCATTGATGAACACTTGGGCTGCTTCCATAATTTGCCTATTGTAAATAATGCTGCAATAAAGGTGCATGTATCCCTTTGGGTTAGTGTTTTTGTATTTTGGGGGTAAATACCCAGTAGTGCAATTCCTGGGTTCTAAAGTAGTTCTATTCTTAATTTTTTGAGGACCCCCATACTGTTTTCCACAATGGCTGCACCAATTTGCATTCCCGCCAACAGTACGAGAGGGTTTCCCCTTCTCTGCATTCTTGGCAATACTAATTTCTTGTATTGTTGATTTTAGCCATTCTGACAGGTGTGAGGTGCTATCTCACTAGTTTTGATTTGCATTTCCTTGATGATTAGTGATGTTGAGCATCTTTTCATGTGTCTGTTTCTTTGCAGAATGTCTATTTATGTCTTCTGTACATATTTTAGTTGAATTATTTGTGGGGTTTTTGGAATTGAGTTGTATCAGTTTATTATGTACTTGGGATACTAACACTTTATCAGATATGTCATTCACAAATACCTTCTGAAGTAGGTTGCCTTTTAGTTTTGTTGATTATTTCCTTCACTGTACAGAAACTTTTTATTTTGATGTAGTCCCAATAGTTTGTTTTTGCTTCTATTTATATAGTGTTCTTCTCTGCATCTTTTTATAGATTTTGTTTTAAAATCTATTTTGTCTGATTTAAATATTGCTACTACTGTTTTTTTCTTTTTAATTTACATCCAAATTAGTTAGCATATAGTGCAACAATGATTTCAGGAGTAGATTCCTTAATGCTCCTTACCCATTTAGCCCATCCCCCTCCCACAACCCCTCCAGTAACCCTGTTTGTTTTCCATATTTAAGAGTCTCTTATGTTTTGTCCCCCCTTCTGTTTTTATACTATTTTTGTTTCCCTTCCTTTATGTTCATCTGTTTTGTCTCTTAAAGTCCTCATATGAGTGAAGTCATATATTTGTCTTTCTCTAATTTTGCTTAGCACAATACCCTCCAGTTCCACCCATGTAGTTGAAAATGGCAAGATTTCATCCTTTTTGATCACCGAGTAATACTCTATTGTGTGTGTGTGCGTGTGCATGTGTGTGTGTATGCGCACACACACACACACACCACATCTTCTTTATTCAATCATCCATTGATGGACATTTGGGCTCATTCCATACTTTGGCTATTGTTGACGTGCTGCTATAAACATTGGGGTGCATATGTCCTTTTAAAACAGCACACCTGCATCCCTTGGATAAATACATGCAGAAGAATGAACCTGGACCACTTTCTTACACCAGACACAAAAATAAACTCAAAATGGATGCAAGACCTCAATGTAAGACAGGAAGCCATCAAAATCCTCGAGGAGAAAGCAGGCAAAAACCTCTTTGATCTTGCCCGCAGCAACTTCTTACTCAACACGTCTCCAGAGGCAAGGGAAACAAAAGCCAAAATGAACTACTGGGACCTCATCAAAATTAAAAGCTTCTGCACAGTGAAGGAACAATCAGCAAAACTAAAAGGCAACTGACAGAATGGGAGAAGATATTTACTCCAGCTTTCTTTTGACCCCCATTTGCATGATAAATGTTTCTCCATCCCCTCACTTTCAATCCGCAGGGGTCTTCAGGTCTGAAATGAGTCTGTAGGCAGCATATAGATGGGTCTTTTTTTTTTTTTAATCCACTGTCACCCTATGTCTTTTTTGATTGGAGCATTTAGTCCATTTACATGCAAAGTAATTATTGACAGATATGTATTTATTGCCATTTTGTTAATTATTTTGTGGTTGTTTTTATAGTTGTTTTCTCTGATATTTTCCTTCTTTCATGGTTTGCTGCTTTTCTTTAGTGATATACTTGTATTCCTTTCTCTTTATTTTTTGCATATTAGGAGGTTTTGCTTTGTGGTTACCAGTAGGATTATGTATAACATCTTATGTATATAGCAGTCTATATTAAGTTGACTGTCACTTAAGTTTGAACCCATTATTTACTTCTCTCCCTCCCACCATGTTTTAGTTACATGGTGTCATATTTTACATCCTTTTATTTTGTGGATCCCTTGACTGATTACAGAAATAATTTTTTTTTAATTTTTTATTTTTTAAAATTTACATCCAAATTAGTTAGCATATAGTGAAACAATGATTTCAGGAGTAGATTCCTTAATGCCTCTTAACCAATTTACCCATCTCCCCTCCCACAAATGCTCCAGCAACCCTCAGTTTGTTCTCCATATTTATGAGTCTCTTCTATTTTGTCCCCCTCCCTGTTTTTATATTATTTTTGTTTCCCTTCCCTTATGTTCATCTGTTTTGTCTCTTAAAGTCCTCATATGAATGAAGTCATATGATTTTTGTCTTTCTCTGACTAATTCCACTTAGCATAATACCCTCCAGTTCCATCCACATAGTTGCAAATGGCAAGATTTCATTCTTTTTGATTGCCGAGTATATATATATATATACCACATCTTCTTTATCCTTTCATCCATCAATGTACATTTGGGCTCTTTCCATACTTTGGCTATTGTTGATAGTACTGCTATAAACATGGGGGTGCATGTGTCCCTTTGAAACAGCACCCCTGTATCCCATGGATAAATGCCTAGTAGTGAAATTGCTGGGTTGTAGAGTAGTTCTATTTTTAGTATTTTGAGGAACCTCCATACTGTTTTCCAGAGTGGCTGCACCAGCTTGCATTGCCACCAACAATGCAAAACAGATCCTCTTTCTCCTCATCCTCACCAACATCTGTGTTGCCTGAGTTGTTAATGTTAGCCATTCTGACAGGCGTAAGGTGGTATCTCCTTGTGGTTTTGATTTGTATTTCCCTGATGATGAGTGATGTTGAGCATTTTTTCATGTTGGTTGGCCATCTGGATGTCTTCCTTGGAGAAGTGTCTATTCATGTCTTTTGCCCATTTCTTCACTGGATTATTTGTTTTGTGGGTGTTGAGTTTGATAAGTTCTTTATAGATTTTGGAAACTAACCCTTTATCTTCTATGTCATTTGCAAATATCTTCTCCCATTCTGTCAGTTGCCTTTTAGTTTTGCTGATTGTTCCTTCACTGTGCAGAAGCTTTTAATTTTGATGAGGTCCCAGTAGTTCATTTTGGCTTTTGTTTCCCTTGCCTCTGGAGACGTGTTGAGTAAGAAGTTGCTGCGGGCAAGATCAAAGAGGTTTTTGCCTGCTTTCTCCTCGAGGATTTTGATGGCTTCCTGTCTTACATTGAGGTCTTGCATCCATTTTGAGTTTATTTTTGTGTCTGGTGTAAGAAAGTGATCCAGGTTCATTCTTCTGCATGTCGCTGTCCAGTTTTCCCAGTACTACTTGCTGAAAAGACTGTCTTTATTCCATTGGATATTGTCTCCTGCTTTGTCAAAGATTAGTTGGCCATATGTTTGTGGGTCCATTTCTGGGTTCTGTATTCTGTTCCATTGATCTGAGTGTCTGTTCTTGTGCCAAGAAATACTTTTCTTTTTTTAACTCCTTTTGTGATTTTTCCTTTCCATACTTTTACTTATGGTCTTTCCTTTTTAAAGAGTCCTTTTAATATTTCTAGTAGGGGCATCTGGGGGGCTCAGTTAGTTGGTTAAGCAGCCAACTCATGGTTTCAGCTCAGGTCATGATCTCACAGTTTTGTGAGTTCGAGCCCCATGTTGGGCTCTGTGCTGGCAGTACAGAGCCTGCTTGGGATTCTCTCTCTCTCTCTCTCTCTCTCTCTCTCTCTCTCTCTCCCCCTTTCTCTGGTTCTCCCAACCTCACGCTGTCTCTGTCTCTCTCAAAATAAATAAATCAACTGTCAAAATTTTTTAAAAAATATTTCTTACAGCGTTGGTTTAGTGGTCATGAACTCCTTTAGGTTTTGTCTGTGAAACTCTGTCCCTCCTTTTATTCTGAGTGATAGCCTTGCTATAAAGAATATTCTTGGCTGTAGATATTTCCCTTTCAGCATTTTGAGTATATCATGCCACTTCCTTCTGGCTTGTAAAGTTTCTGCTGAAAAACCCACTGATCGCCTTATGGGGATTCTCTTGTATGTACCTGTCTTCTTTTTCTTGCTGCTTTTAAAATTTTTTCTTTATCACTACTTGTTACCATTTTAATTACTATGTCTTGGTGTGGACTTCCTTTGGTTGATTTTGTTGGGAGAATCTCTGCACTTCCTGGATCTTGGATATCAGTTTCCTTCCCTAGATTAGGGAAATTTCCAGCCATTATTTCTTCAAATAAATTTTCTTTCCCCACTTTTCTCTCTCTTCTCCTTCTGGGATCCCTATAATGCAAATGCTCTTATGCACGATGGACTCACTGAGTTCCTTAAGTCTATTCTCCTTTTGCATAATTCTTTTTCTCTCATTCTTCAGCTTTGTTACTTTCCAATACTGTCTTCTAGTTCATTAATTCACTCCTCTGCTTCTTCCAGCCTATTTATTCCATCAAGTTTATTTTTAATTTCATTATGTTCTACACATCTCTTATTGGTTCATTTTTTTTATGTTATCTATCTCTTTGTTAAGGGTCTCATTGATGTCCTCCACCCTTTTATCAAGTCCAGTGAGTATCTTTATGATTAGTATTTTAAATTCTCTCTCAAACATGTTACTCATATCCATTTCACTTAGGTCTCTTGCTGTGGTTTTGTCCTATTCTTTCATTTGTGATATATTCCTCTGTCTCCTCATTTTGTCTAGTTTCTCTGTGTGTTTCTCTGTGTTCAGGAAGTCAGCTACATCCCTTGTTCTTGAAAGTAGACCAGCTGTGCACTTTTAACTGGGTGGTGCAGGTCCTCCTCCACATGAAAGGCACAGCTGAAGTGGAGACCTGGGCCAGCTGGGTCACTCCACAAAGAGTCCCCGGGCAATGGGTACAGTTTTAACAAGGTGCCCACATCTTCCATGGAAGGTGGGGAGATACAGTGCTGGCAAGGTTTACATGGGTCTTTTGGGAGAGGGGATCCACAGACGGAGGCAGGTCTGGCTGGAGAGGCAGGGTATGGTGTAAGCAAATTAGGAAGTGAGTGCAGGCGCCACACTAGTTCTCACAGGTGGCTGTGTGTTTATGATGAGAGGTAGGGGAGTGAAATGTTCCTAGAAAAGGAACATTTGTTTGTTCATAGAAAAGCTTGTTTTTTCCTAGAAAAGTCTCTCAGGGAACTCAGATTAGTAACTGACTTTCCCTCCTGTAAGCTCCAGGTGACTTTTAAACTGCTGCTTCAAGCTGTATATCCACAGGCTGTTAGCTATGCTCTCTTTAAGGTCAGGGGCTCAGTTTTCTATCACCCTCTAGGCTCTCTTAGAGCTGAGCCCGCTGATTTTTAAAGTTCTAAGCTTTAAGTCCTGTTATTGTAAGTACTCATGAAATTCAGCCCCTGATTTTCAGAGCCAAATGTTATGGGGCTTTCTCTTCCCCTTATAGGCTCCCCAGTGTGCTAGTCTGTCTCTCACCACTCTGCACCTGCAGCTACCTCCCTCCTGTGTTTAGACTCTAGGGGTTTAGGTTCTCAGAGTCCTTGACCCTCCTACCCTCTTCTATGTGGCCTCTTCTCTACCTCTACTTGTGGAGTGTGTTTGGCCAGGCTTTGGGCCCTTTTCTGGGTTGTTTGCTCTGAAGCAAGTATTATCTAGTTGTATCTGTGAGACAAGGTAAGTTTAGGGTCCTCCTTCTCTACCATCTTCCCGGTAGTCCCCAAGCAACTTTTTAATTAAGAAATAATTGAGAAGTTTTTCCACAGGACTCATGTAGAGAACAGTTGAAGACTGAACTTGGATTTACACCTCTGATAACCTTAGAAGTATATACCTTTTGAGACCTATTTTTTCCAGGAAAATTTCAAACATACCAAAAGCAAAAAGAATAGTATAAAAAAACCCCACGTACCCATCACCTAGCTTTAACAAACATCAAGATTTTTCTGTAAAGCTGAGGAGAATAAAAGATTTTTCTAATCTTTTTTCATCTATTCCACTCCCTTTGTTGTTGATTTGTTTTTTAGGTGCTGGAGTATTTTAAAGCAAACTCTAGACATCTTGTTAATCTGATCAAAAACAATATTAATTGTATTGCCTTACACATTATATCAATATGAACTATACCTAATACATATGAACCACATAAAAAATTCAAGAGAGTTTTAAAAATATTAATAACAAATTAATAATGAAAAGATTTTCTTAGAGAACACTCATTGATCACCATTAGAGGTTGCTAAAATACCAATTACTCAGAAAATTGATAAATAAAAGGAAAGAAGCATTTATCCCTGCCTTTCCTTTACTAACCACATTTCAAGGTAACCAAATAGTTGATAAGATAAAGTTCTTCACTGCAGATTTCCAGCTAATAAATTACTGATGGAAAAGAGAATTGGAAAATCATTTTAGAAGCTACAGTGAATATAAAAGTAAGTTTTGTCCAAAGAAGCACCATGAGGAAAGAGCTAGAATTCAAGCACATGGAAAACTAAATGCAGATCTTTAAAAAAAGAAAGCCAAGGAAAGGTGTTAGCCTTATTTAATGCCAACCAGTCAGGGAAACATGGTCAGGAATGATGCCATCTGATGGAGGAAAGCTGAGTTTCAACAAATTGCAAAACCTTTTATTAAGAGGAGAATATCTTGAATTTGAAGGTAGAAATTTAGTCCTGAAAATTACCTTAGTGGCTGGCATTTAATTGGGTGCTTTATACAGATGAGGAAACTGACCCTGTCAGGGTAAAACAATCAGTCTACTTATTAGTCCTGGAAGGCCACAGTAAGAAGTCTACCAAAAACTCACAAATAAGGGATATAAAAGCCTGCTCAGAGGTAAATTGTAAGTCAGCAATCACGAGTCACGTCAGAAATATAGAGTCATCTTAAATTTCCCCAAGGGGAGGAAAAAAGATGTGACTTGGGCCAGACTGTAAATTCTAAAAAATTTTAAGAAACCTCAAATCAGAATGAAGTTTGGTCAGCCAAGTATAAAAAGAACAACAATAACAAAACCTGTAATAAACAAACATGAGCAGTGCCCATCCAGGTAACAGCCTCTAAGTTCAAGAGTTCTAACAGCCAGGAGTGCCTGGGTGGCTGTTTGTTAAGCATCCAACTCTTAGTTTTGGTTCAGGTTCTGAGCTCATGGTTCCTTTGAGTCCTGCATCAGGCTCCACGCTGACAGTGGGATTCTCTCTCTCCCTCCCTCTCTCTGCCCCTCCCCCACTCACTGTTTTTCTCTCACTCTCAAAATAAATAAATAAACTTTAAAAAAGAGTTCCAACAGCCAGACAGTCCTGAGACACAATTTTACTCTCCTTTATCCATTTAACTGCCCTTGCTCTAACAGCACTCACCAGGCAACCTTCAGATTAAGATTTGGCTTCCATTGCAGGAAGAGAGTAATCATACTAATGTTCCTATCTACCCAGGAACCAAGGTTCTCAGTGTGGGCTAACAAACTGGCATCCTGAGTTTCTTTCTATACACCAATCTCCTCATGATTGCTTAGAATGAATCTGCCCACAAGATCTGGTTTCTAAGCCCTCAATGCTTTAAGTCTGAGATTTGTTCTTGGGAAATTCACCCAGGTAAGGCCAGCCATGCTGGGTGGTCCCTTGGGAGACAGCCTGGCAGCTTCGCCCTCACAGTACATGTCCCACTCTGATGCTCAGACGCCTGGGCAAGTGTGGGCCTTCTACTCCTAGGTGTCTCTCTGTGGGCAGGACTAACACAGTGGCATCAAACTGGTATTTTCACCATGTCATGCTTTCTATCATGGTTGTACGTTCCACATTTCCAGAGAGATGCAAAATGAATATCCTCAGACCCATAAAGACTCCAGAAGAATGCAGACAAATTTTTAGGTGTCAGATGAAGGGTCTGGGAGAGATGTTTTAAGTCAACATCAGAGAGTACATGCAGTCTGAGTCTGCAACCATGAAACAGACCACTCTTTCAACATTTCTTGTCCCTTTTACAGAGGATTATTGGGCTAAAGGAACTAGAACTGTGACTCACTGTGGCACTTCTAGTTCTTATAGAACTCCTGTCAAGGAGGTATAAAATGTTAGAAATGAGAATAAAAATCACACTGTGGAAATAAACGGCACAGATACTTGGAATTGTTGAACATTACATGTTAAAAATATAATAATGTAGATCATGTGGTGTGATGTCAAAATGTAAAAAACAAAAAAAAAATTCATGAGTATGGCCAGGAGAGAATAGAAATGAGGAAGATGGGTAAGTTACAAGGGAATTGGGAAGAAACCCTTATTGCCTCAGCAAATCCATACGGTCCTCCAGAAATTAAGATTTCTCAGAGTTGCAGATAAAGTACCTGGCCCATCAGAGCTCTCCTCATACAATGGCAAAGTCCATGGCAGAGAGATATGTAAACAAATAGCACACAAAACATCAAATATACTCCAGACATGAAAAGTTAACATTTATAGAAGACTCAGCAGTCACATCTTCAGAAATGAATTATCAGTCAATAAGTTGCATCATCCAATTTGGTCTTAACTACTTTGAAAAAAACATTGATGATTATCTATTAAATGCCAGGCACTGTGGTAAATACTGATAATTACCCCGTTAATGCCTCACCCCAATCCTACAAGACAGAGAATTGGTATCTACATTTCACCAACAGGAAACCTGAGGCCCAAGAGGCAAAGTTACTTGTCCAAGGTCAAACAAGTAACTGAAATTTTAACTCTAATCTTTTCCACTATTGCATGTAGCCTGGTAAATGTAATTAAACTGATTAAATTAGCTATATACCAATACATAGACAGTTTTAAGTGTTTAATGGTTCTAAATAATTTAACAAGGCAGGGTTGGAAGGTATGGTATGCCGACATTCCTTTAACCCAAACTCCTATGAAACCATGTCTTCGCCCTCTTTTCCATCCATTCTGAAATGTCTTCCTGGTTCTTGAACAGCTACCAAATGCCTTAGTAAGAATGAGCTGAAACTGTACCTTCTCCTTGAAGCCTTTCTGGTTCCTCTGGCTCAGAGTCAACACTGTCTCTAATCTTGCAGTTAGCCTTTACCATGCTATGCTCTTGTACTCTCCTTCACCCATCAGCACATGGCTGTCCCATTTCTCCAGCTATCTCAAGAGTCTCTAAGGGCAAGGATCACACTATGTACTTCAATTCCTTCCTCAGCTCTGAACAAAGTACAATCCATACAGAGATGTGGGAAGACAATTTGCCTTCATCTCCTTCTCCTTCTGCACGCTGCATTCTACATGGTGCAAAGACTCCTTTGGGATAGGCAGAGCAGAGTCAAGACAGGCAAGGAAATGATACTGAGTATGTTGACTCATGCAACTTTTAATTTTATGCTTCCTGTTTCACTATACACTCATCGCCTTTCCTAGACTTCTTCAGGCCTGAAACTTGGCTGCTTTCCTCAGCTTCAGCAGATAGCTTCCTCCCCAACTCAGCTGAAAAGGTGGAGCCCAGGCAATGTAAAGCTTCTAGTCTTCCTACTTTCCTACCTTAAAATATCTTTAAAAAAGAGTATCTTTTTCTCTTGAGACCTATCATCTACCTTACTTGATAAAAAAAAAATCTGTAGGCAGAACCTTGAGAAACACATCTTTTTAGGGACGAAGACAGCAAGTACAGTAGGTATTAACATGTGAGTACTGGAGTCAGGGTTTCTGGGTCCAATTCTTGGCCACACCTTTTTCTACCTATTTTACCTAGTGCAAGTTACTTAATCTTTTGTGCCTCAGTTTAGTCATCTGTAAAATGAGAATAATAACAGTTTTCTACCTCAGAATCATGAGAATGAGTTAATATCTACAAAGTGCTCAGGGCAGTGCCCAGCACACAGCAGCTGCTCAGTGCAAGGCAGAGGTCATCACTCCTTCTATCATATCAATGACTCCGCTGAACTTTTCAATCTCACCCCTTAGGCCCTAGAATTTAACACTGTTGGCTCTGCTCATCTGCTTTTAAACAATCTCTTTGGATTCCAGGACACCCTTCTTACCGCTTCCTCTCCTAACTGTAAACTCTCCTCTCTCTTGTTCTCAAGGGTGAAAGTGTTAGTTTCCTCGGGCTACCATAACTTATTACCACAGCTCTGGTGGCTTGAAATAACAGAAATTTATTATCTCTCTGTTTGGGAGGCTAGAAGTCTGAAATCAAGGTGTTAGGAGAACTGTGATTCCTCCAGAAGTCTCTGGGGGTGACATCTCCCTGCTACTTTCAACCTCTCAAGGGTGCTGGCATTCCTTGGTATTTGCCTTGTGACCACATCACTCCAATCTCTTGTCTCCATAGTCTCATCACCTCCTATCTCCATCTGCCTTTTTCCTACAAGGACAGGCATGGTGGCATATAAGGCCCACCTGGATAATACAAGATAATCTCTTCACCTTAAGGTCTTTAATCACATCTACAGACTCTTTTCAAAAAAGGTCACCTCTATAGGCTTTGGGGATTAGAACATGGATGTATATCGGGGGGCCATTATCAGCCTACCATAGCAGGTGTTCCCCAAGGTTTTGACTTTGCTCTTTTCTTTCTCTCCACTCCTTCTCCAAGTGATCTTCCAGACTCCATGTCTTCAGCTGTGTGGACATGTCCCAAAGTCACTCTTGTTCTACACTGTCTCCCATATTTCAAACCCATCTTTCCTACTTGGCCTGAATCTCTTCCCGAAAAATTTGGTGAGTCCACAGAACACAAGAAATGTTTAATATTTTGAGAACAGAAAACAAACTCAGATTTATTTTAAGCACCTCCTTTATTTCTCTTAAAATCCTATCTCACATGTGAATATTGTTCTCAATAAAATAATATTCTTTGGTGCTCCTTCTCTCTGGCTCACTTCCAAGGTGCACTAGCTCCAGCTGCATTGCGCAGTACAAGTGCGCCCATGGAAAAACGATTTGCTTTCATCTAAATGTCACTCCTGTGATTCAGAAGAGCTCTGTGCCACAGGAACATCTGCAGTTCTGTTGGTGTTTTACAACTTGCAGCCATAGCACCTCTGTGTTCTATCACACTCCTAGTCATTTCTTAGATAAATTATTTTTCAAACACTGAAAACCTATGTTTTGAATGTCACTACCATGAGCAAAACAAAAAACTCATCTATTCCTGATTAAGGAAAAAATTAATTTGTGCAAGGGGATGTTTATTTCTAGTTTTCTCTTTTTCTTAGATTTAACTACAAAGTGGAGAACAAATCCAGCATTTCCTCTTCCCAGAACACTTACGAGAATAGAGGTGAAAATTCTCCTGCCTGCTCCTGAGGCTTAGAATTACTTCCCAAACTTCTGGAGCTTTTCTAATATCTTCTCTCATTTGGCTCAAAATACAGTTTACAAAATATTTATAAGATAGCTGATACCCTTCAGTCTCCTAAGGAAAAAAAAAAAAAAAAGACTCAAACATATAGAATGCATTTGGCCAAGAATGCATCCCACTTATCATAAGCTTAGGCATGTTCCCATTACAGGGGGCAGAATTTGTGCAATCTCAGTCAGATGAGCTCAGGTGGACCCAGAGCAAACATTCTGAGGAGATTTGAGTGCCAGAAATGGTGGGTAACTGAATGTGGGTGCATTCCAGGGAGCAGTCACAGATGCTGAGATTTAACCCATATGAGGCCCTCCTGGAGGGCTGAAGATGAAGCACTGTTTAGTCTCAGTAGGCCTGATGAGAAGATTTGCAACAATCCAACCTTCCTCCTCACATCAGGTCCTTAGGTGTGTCATGCCTCCTTCTGTTTGGTCTACATTGTAACAGGGATTACCATGGCATCATAAGACGCTCAAGCACTTTGAAAAAAGACCAACATGCTAAAGACTAGGTATATTACCGAGATTTAACTTTTGGCTCAATGTCTACATGAAGAATTTACAGTATGGAAACCAATTTGACAATAAATTTCGTATATTGGAAAAAAAAAGAATTTACAGAACCAGACAGTGATAAGAGCCTATAAGAATATTTAACCAGGGGCGCCTGGGTGGCTCAGTCGGTTAAGCAGCCGACTTCGGCTCAGGTCATGATCTCGCGGTCCGTGAGTTCGAGCCCTGCAGGTCATGATCTCGCGGTCCGTGAGTTCGAGCCCCGCAGGTCATGATCTCGCGGTCCGTGAGTTCGAGCCCCGCGTCGGGTTCTGTGCTGACCGCTCAGAGCCTGGAGCCTGTTTCAGATTCTGTGTCTCCCTCTCTCTGACCCTCCCCCATTCATGCTCTGTCTCTCTCTGTCTCAAAAATAAATAAACGTTAAAAAAAATTTTTTTTAAAACATTAAAAAAAAAGAATATTTAACCAGCATTACTAAATTCAAATAAAGTGGTGGATATAAATTACTAGGGTTTCTCTCCTTCAAATCCACCACTAGATTCTAATTAGCCTTTTTGTAACTTCTTTATTTCCTGTGGCTGAGGCAGATTTCAAGTCTCCTTTTTTCCCTTCTGCTACAGAATTCTACCAGAAGCACTTCATTTCAGGGAACCACAGTGACACAGTAGATTACTGTCCCCAGTTCATACCTCCTCTCTGCCATGTGGCCCATCAGTACTTCCCAGTTAGGAGGGAAAGTGTGTTCCCCATTCCGGTGATTTTGGACTTGGTGATCATGACTTGCTTCAGTCAATGGGATGTTACTGGACGTAATGAAAGCAGAGACATGAAATGTGCCTGCACAGTTTTGCCTGAGTTACTTCTTTCCCTGCTCCCTCCCTACAAGATCTACTCCTATTGGGTGGCCCCATCCATTTCCATGGCTCTCATTCTACTGGGCTCTAATATTACCCTTGCCTCTTTACACATAAACTTCCCACTGTTGCTAGACCCTGAATTCTTCACTACCTCTTTCCTTAATGCAACCCCTCCTTTGCAACAGAAGAATCCCCTTTATTAAAATCTCTTCATTTGTTAGAATTCTGTTTTCTCTTGAACCTTGATTATCATAGACTTGGAAATCCATCCCTTTCAATTTTAACACTTAAAGGTTCCACATCTTCATCAGTGAACAACAGTATCACTGAAAATTTCCTTGGAAGTTTCTCAAAAACTCCATGTGTGCTATCTTTCACCTTTATTCTCCCAAGTTGTCTTGTTCTGTGTCATTTTGGTCAACTTTTTTCTTCACTACTCTGAAGGCTAATCTAAACCCTGAATTTCTCACTTCACCTCATCCTGTGATATTTAACTTATCCTAAATCTTTACATTCTCACTCAGGAAAGCACTGAGAAAATGGCTATGGAATTCTTGTTACTCCGTGAAAGTTTAAGGGTTTTCCTTGTGTTCTGTGGCCTTAGCCACAACATATTCCCGCCACCCCCCACCCCAACACATATTAAACTTATAACAGAAAATTGTCATAGATGATATTTAAGGATGTAAATAAGATGGAAGTAGGCAATTACATGAGTATGGTTTAAAATTAATACCTTGGGAAAGAGCTCTTTTTGAGATCTTCAGTTGTTAACTGATCGGTTCATGGAAGAAACATTTGTTAAGAGCTCACTCCGTGCTAAGCACTGAGGATTCAGAGATTAAAGGATAGAGTCTTTACAGTTCAAAGTGCTCACAGTCTGACAGAGAAGGCATACCCTAGTCCTAAAGTAGCAAAAATCTAGGGTTTCTAATGTAATCTAGAAAAAGATATCAACACTTCCTGGGTTTAATAAAAAGAAGAGAGAAAGATCAGGTCATTTGGTCTTTCCTTAAGCAGCCAGTGAAAAGGCATCTCTGCTATTCCTGAAACAAATTTAATTTATTTGGCATTTTTCATAATAGAGTGGCATGGTCAAATGTTATCAAACCCCAAGCACATACAGCTGGGGGTAGGCAACAAAAGTAACCAAGAAGCTAGGTATCTACTTCACATGGTAAAACCCACACACTGTGAAAAAGTACACAATGCAATTCCTAAACTTCAATGGAACCAATGATTAAGTGATATCACCAAGTGAGCAACTCAAATAGCATAAGAACATTATTTCTTAAAATCCTTGGACTTAACTTTAACTTATCTTGGCAGTCAATAAAATGCTTCTAGAAGTTACCAGTAACCTCAAATGATAATCATTAACCCTCTAAAGGGAACAATGCTTTATATAAGATTTTGTTCATTTAGGCAAGTGAGCACAGTTTAGTTGAAAAGAATTCTTTTTTACAGAATGGTTTATTTCTATTGAAAACTACTAAGCTGTACATGCTCTTGGGCCCAATGACAGAAACAAAGATGATGAAGGCAGAATCTGTGTTCTTGCAAGGAAAAAAGGTATGTAGAAGTAACTAACAGTAGGGAGAGGTGAAAGCCCACAAGGGAGGGGAGATCCAGACTACATACACTCCAAGGGATGAAAGGGGTCAGCACACCTTTCCTATAAAGGGCCACAGAGTAAATATTTTTGGCTTTGCAGTCCATATGATCTCTGCTGCAATTACTCAACTCTGCTGTGGTAGCCCCAAAGCAGCCATGATAATATGTAAATAAAGGAGTGTGGCTGAGTTCCAATAAAGCTTTAATTTCAAAACCAGGCAGTGGGGCAGATTTGGTCCATGGGCTGTAGTTTTCCCCACATAGAGTTGTGGGGAAGACTATCAGGCCTCTTGAAGAAGGCAGTATGTCATGTCACTAAGTCTAGACTGCTGGGTAAGTTTCTAATAGCAGAGAAGGAGGAAAAGAGCATTCTTGGCAACAAAGTCATGAGGGTATGAAAGAACAGAGCCAATTCATGGAAGGAAGAGGTGTCCAATTTCAAACATGTTTAAGATATGTGAGCAGTGGGGGCACCTGGGTGGCTCAATCAGTTAAGCATCTGACTTCGGCTCAGGTCATGATCTCATGATTCATGAATTTGAGCCCCATGTCAGGCTCTGTGCTGACAGCTCAGAGCCTGGAGCCTGCTTCAGATTCTGTGTCTCCTCTCTCTGCCCCTCCCCTACTCATGCTCTGTCTATCTCTCTGTCTTTCTCTCAAAAATAAACATTAAAAAATTAATTAATAAAAGATATGTGAGCATTGGGGCACCTGCTAAGTCAGTTAAGTGTCTGACTGCAGCTCAGGTCATGATCTCGTGGTTGGTGAGTTCAAGCTCTGCATCGGGATCTGTGCTCACAGTTCGGAGCCTGGAGCCTGCTTCATATTCTGTCTCCCTTTCTCTCTGTCCCTCCCCTGCTCACACTCTGTGTCTCTGTCTCTCAAAAATAAATAAACATTAAAAAAATAAAAAAAAAACCCACAGATATATGAGCAGTAACACTGGCTCTTTAGCCTAAAAGTAATGATAAGAACAACTGACTTTTCTATGGAATTTTAAAATTTTTAGACAATTTGTCAAGAGCCTTGAATACTGAACTTAGAGTATAATCTTCATTTTAGGACAGTGAGGAATCACCAAAGATATGTGAGCAAGGTTGGGAGGGTGCATCATCAGAACAGGGATTTAAGAAGAGACTGCCTACTTCAACTGGGGAAATAGATCAGGGTAAGAGCCATAGGGGCCTGGATCAGGGCAGTGGCAATAACGATACAAACAGATTAAAGGGAGATTGAAAGTAGCTTCTGTAGAATTGGATGACCTATTTGAGATTTACGAGTGTGAGGAAAGAATCAAAATTAACTTAGGATCTGAAGATAGTAACAAATAAAAACACAGATGGGATATTTGATAGGTAAGATGTTAGATATGCTAGGTCTCTGGCTCCCCCTGGAAGTAAAAGTCTTTTACAAGGTATTAATTTTAAGCCACACTCTTTGGATTTAGACATCAAAATAAAACGTTCACCCAGCACTGTCAGAAATAGAGGTGTGGAGTTTGGAAATGTTTCTGGCTGGAGTTCTTTGCCTAGAACTGCACTGAGGGGACCAGTGAAGGAGACAGATTAATGATAAAGCTCTGAGGGATGCTGTAATTTCTGGAGAAAAGAAATGAGATCTTCTAGATAAACTTGAGGGAACTTCCAGAAGGGGAGTAACCAAAACAATAGCAACAATAGTTAGTATTTGTTGAGGGTTTACTATTTGTCAGGCATCATTCTAAGAGTAATAAATACATTAACTCATTTAATCATTGTGTCAGTCATACATGGTACATACACACTCTTTATCTCCATTTTACAGAGGAGGCGAGTGAGGTACAGAAATAGTGTGTAACTTACTGAAGGTCACACATAGGTGGCTCAGCCAGGATTTGAACCCAGGCAGCCTGATTAGCCTACACAGCAATATTGCTTTCAGTAGGAGAAAGGAGTCAAGGGACTAACTGCATGCTAAAGGAAGGTGGAAGAAGTTGAGAACTGAGAAGAGAAAGGGTTAAAGTGTACTGAGACAGAAATAGATGCCAAAACACAAGAAGCTGGAGAATGAAAAGATGGGCAGTGAACACAGGAAGTGCAGACAGTGAATTCAATACATTGAATTCAGGTCCTGTGGCAGGCAGAATAATGGCTTCCCTAAAACGTCCAAGTCCTAACCCCTGGAATCTGTGAATATGTTACCACACATGGCAAAGATGACTTGGCAAATTTGATTAAGGACTTTGATATGGGGAGATTATGCTGGGTTATATGGGGAAACCTAATCTAATCATGAGTCCTTAAAAGCAGTCTTTTAAATCCAAAATAAAGCCTTTTGTGGCTGGGGTCAGAGAAAGATGCTCCATTGCTGGCTCCTCAAAGGGGCCACAAGGCAAGGAACGTGGCAGCTGGAAAAGCAAAAGGAAGAGAAAAACATTCTCTCAGAGAGCCTTCTAAAGGAACATAGCTCTGCTAACAATTTGATCACAGGTAACTGAGACCTGTGTCAAACTTCTATCTTGCAGAACTTTAAGATAATAAATTTGTGCCATTTTAAGCCACCAACTGTGTGGTAATTTGTTACCATAGCAATGAAACAGTAATCCAGGTCCCCATCTCTCCTTAATCTAATTGATATTTTTGCTAATGATTCCAAGCCCCTGGTCTATCTCAGGCCACCACTACTGACAATGAACCTTCCTCAAAGTCAGCGCAGTCTCCCAGATGTTCAAGGCAGTGTACTTTGGGGACAGGGAAGGAGACAGATGGTGAAGTTGGCTCTGTCTGAATGTCCTTAATCAATATTTAATTTAACTGACCATAAAACAAATGTTAATTTAGAAAAGTTTAAAAATTTATCAAAACTAAATTCAGAATACAGCCCACGAATTATTTACTGGTTATAGCTCTATGCTAATAACAATGCAATTAAATTTTTAGCCATATAATGTGCTTCTATAGACACCTGATGTAACAAATGTTTGAACAACAAAAAAATGACATTAAATTACATGCACTTTGAAACTTTTTAATCAAATATACAATGATTATTTCAAAGGAACAATGAAGGTTATTTATGCAATTTGAGTTATAAAGTTGATCTTGACTAATTTCAGTGTTAATTAAATTTCTGATACTGTTAATAATTAATAAAAATTCATCTGGCAGACAACTGTTATACTGTAAGGCCCATTTGAGAGATCTTAAATTATAAATATATATTTTTCCTTCCTTAAACGTTTATTTAAAATAATTTATCCCTTACTTTGCAAAAATATTTACCAAAAGGATTTGAGATAATTCAAAACAAGGCATATAGTCACACATTTTTACTCTATATGATTTTTTAAAGCTATTTTGTCATCTGTTATATAGTGTTGAAAGCCTGTTCATAGGAAACACTGGCCTAAACAACATGCCACATCACATGGACTTAATAGATATATACAGAACATTTCATCCAATAGCGGCAGAGTAAAAATTTTTCTCAAGAGGTCCTGGAACATTATCCAGGACAGATCATAAGTTAGGCCACAAAAATATCCTAATAAATTTAAGGATATTGGAATCATATCAAGCATCACTTCTGACCACAATGGTATAAAACTAGAGATGAATTGCAAAAAATAGGAATATTTGCAAATACATAGAGATTAAACAGCATGCCCCTGAACAACCAACAGGTCAAAGAAGAAATCAACTGGGAAATAAAAATATGAGCCAAATAAAACAGAAACACAATATACTAAAATGTATAGGATGCAGCAAAAGCAGTTAAGAGAGCAGCTTATAGTGGTAAACACTTACATTAAGGAAAAAGAAACATCTCAAACAACCTAACTGTACACCCCAAAGAACTAGAAAGGGAAAAGCAAACTCTGGCCAAATTTAGCAGAAGGAAGAAACTATGTTACAAAGATCAGAGTGAAAAGAAAACAGACTTGAAAGATCAATGAAACTGAAAGCTGTTTTCTTTTTAAAGATCAAATTGACAAACCTTTAGCTAGACTAAGAAAAAGAGCAAGAAAAATGAGAAATGAAAGAGGCATTACAACTGATAACACAGAAATACTAAGAATCAGCAGAAAACTAATATGAATAGTTGTATGCTGATAAATTAGATAACCTAGAAAAAAATGGATGAATTCCTAGAAATGTATAACCTACCAGGACTGAATCATGAAAAAACAGAAGATCTGAATAGACCAATTGCTAGGAAGGAGATAAAAATCAGTAATCAAAAACCTCCTGGGGAGCCTGGGTGGCTCAGTAGGTTGGGCAACCAACTCATAGTTTTGGCTCAGATCATGATTTCAGGGTTCATGAGATTGAGCCCTATGTCGGGCTCTGCACTAATGTCAAGGAGCCTACTTAGGATTCTCACTTTCCCTCTTTGCTCCTCCCCCACTCATGCACTGACCCAAGCTTCACCCCCCCCCCAATAAAGAACTTTAAAAAAACACCTCCCAGGGAACAAAAGTCTAAGAACAGAAGGCTTCATTGGTGAATTCTCCAAATATTTAAAGAAAAATGAATACCAATGATTTCCCAACTCTTCAAAAAAACAATCGAAGAGAAGAGAATACTTCTCAACATGTTATGAGGCCAACATTACCCTGACACCAAAGCCAGACAAGGACATTACAAAGAAAGGAAATTTCAGGCCAATATCCCTGATGAACATCCTCAAAAATCCTCAGACAAAATACTAGAAAATTCAATTCAACAATACATTACAAGGATCATACACCATGATCAAGTGTATTCCAGGATTTCTTCCTGGAATTCAAAGATAGTTCAATACATGCAAATCAATATATGTGATATACAACATTAACAAAATGAAAGATAAAAGTGATGATTACCTCAATATATGCAGAAAAAGTATTTGACAAAATTCAGCATCCTTTCATGATAAAAAGTCTCAACAATCTGAGTATAGAAGAAATGTACCTCAACATAATAAAAATAAAAAGATATGACAAGCCTATGGCTAACATCATCCTGTAAGATCAGGAACAATATAAGGATGCCTATCCTGGGGCGCCTGGGTGGCTCAGTCAGTTAAGCATCCGACTTCAGCTGAGGTCACAATCTCACAGTCTGTGAGTTCAAGCCCCGCGTCGGGCTCTGCGCTAACAGCTCAGAGCCTGGAGCCTGCTTCAGATTTTGTGTCTCCCTCTCTCTCTGCCCCTCCCCTGCTCATGCTCTGTCTCTATCTTAAAAATAAATAAAAACATTAAGAAAAAAAGGATGCCCATGTATTCAATATGGTGCTAGAAGTCCTAGCCACAGCAATTAGGTACGAAAAAAAAAAAGAAAGATGTCCAAATTGGAAAGGAGAAAGTACAAGTAAAATTCTCTCAGTTTGCATGATGTATCATTTATAGAAAACCCTAAAGACTCCACACAAAAAAAACTGTTAGAACAATATATTCAGTAAAGTTACAGGGTATAAAAATATGCAAAAATCAGTCACATTTCTATACATTAACAACAACCTATCTGAAAGAAAAATAAAGAGAACAATCTCATTAACAACAGTGTCAGAAAAAGTAAAATATTTTGAAGTAAATTTAACCAAGCACGTGAAAGATTTGTACACTGAAAACCACAAAACGCTGATGAAAGAAATTGAAGAAGACCCAAGTAAGTGATAAGACATCCCATGCTAATGAATTGGAAGAATACTGTTATAATGTCCATGCCACCTAAAGTAGTCTACAGATTGAATAAAATCTGTTGCAAAATTCCAGTGGCATTTTTCACAGAAATCGAACAATCCTAAAATTTGTATGGACTCACACACACACAAAAAAACTCCAATAGCCAAAACAATATAAATAAAGAAGGCCAAAACTGGAGGCATCACAATTACTGATTTCAAACTATATTACAAAGCTATAGTGATTGATACAATATGGTATTAGGATAAAAATCACACATAGACCAATGGAACAGAAAAGAGGGTACAGAAATAAATTCATGCATATATAGTCAGTTAATTTATGACAAAAGAGCCAAGAATACACAATGGGAAAAGGAAGTCTCTTCAATAAATAAATGCTAGGGAAACAGAACAGCCACATTCAAAAGAATGAAACTGGACCTCTAACCTTACACCATACACAAAAATCAACTCAAAATGGATTAAATACTTGAATGGAATACCTGAAACTGTAAAACTCCCAGAAGAAAACATAGGAGCTTGACAATGTCAGGTAAGCTCCTTGACATTGGTCTTGGCAATGTTCTTTTAGATTTGATATCCAAAGTAAGGGCAACAAAAGAAAATAAATATGTGTTACTACATCAAACTAAAAAGTTTCTGCACAGCAAAGGAAGCTGTCAACAAAAAGAAAAGGCAACCTATTCAATGGGAGAAAATATTTGCAAATCATGTATCTGATAAGGGGTTAATATCCAGAATATATAAAGAACTCATACAACTCAATAACCAAAAAGGACATGATCCAATTTAAAAATGGCAGAAGATCTACATAGACATTTTTCTTAAGATGACACACAAATGGCTAACAGGTACATGAAAAGATGCTCAATATCACTAATCATCAGAGAAATGCAAATTAAAACCACAACGAGGTATCACCTCACACCTACTAGGGTTTCTGTTATCAAAAAGACAAGAAATAACAAATTTTTATGAGAATGTGAAGAGAAGGGGGCCCTTGTACACTATTGGTGAGAATATAAATTAGTACAGGAACGACAGAAAACAGTATGGAAGTTCCTAAGAAAACTAACACTAGAACTACTATATGATCCAGCAATCCTATTTCTAGGTGTGTATCCAAAAAAAATTAAATCATTATCTTGAAGAGATATCTGTACCCCCATGTTCACTGCAGCATTATTTACAATAGCCAAGACATAGAGGCAACTTGAAGGTCTATCAATGGATAAAGAACATTTGGTAATTATCTGTACAATATTATTTAATATTATTAATGTAGTATTATTCAGCCATAAAAAAGAAGGAAATCTTGCTATTTGCAATACATGGGTGAACCTAGAGGGCATTATGCTTCATGAAATAAGTCAGACAAAGAAGACAAATACTGTATGATCTCACTTGAATGTGTAATCTAAAAATAAACAAAAACAAATGCAAAACAAAAAACAAACAAAAAAAAAACCATTAAACTCATAGAAACAGAATGATTGGTGATCACCAGAGTCAAGGGGTGGGGAAATCTGGGTGAGGTTGGTACAAGGGTACAAACTGTCAATTATAAAATGAATAATGTCTGTGGATCTAATGTATAATATGCTGAATACAGTTGATAATACTATATTATACAAGTGGAATTTGCTGAGAGAACTTAAGTGTTCTCACCACACACACATACATATATACACACACACATACAAAGTAATATATGAGATGATGAATGTGGGACTCTTCACAATTTATACATGTATCTAATCATCATGCTGTTTAAATATATTATTATTTTGTTTTTAAATTATACCTCAATAAACCTTAAAAAAGAGAAATAAAGTTGTGTATTAAATCATTGTTGCTATGACAACTGCTCTTCTCCCATTTAAACAACCATGTTGGAGGGGCGCCTGGGTGGCGCAGTCGGTTAAGCGTCCGACTTCAGCCAGGTCACGATCTCGCGGTCCGTGAGTTCGAGCCCCGCGTCAGGCTCCGGGCTGAGGGCTCGGAGCCTGGAGCCTGTTTCTGATTCTGTGTCTCCCTCTCTCTCTGCCCCTCCCCCGTTCATGCTGTGTCTCTCTCTGTCCCAAAAATAAATAAACGTTGAAAAAAAAAATTTAAACAACCATGTTGGATTATAAAACTCCACAAGCAGATAACATCAGAGTTGGGAGAAAGCTGAAAGATCATCTATTCCAACCACCTCATATTCCAGATGAGGAAGCTGGGGTCTATAACAGTTCCATGATAGGTCCAAAACCATACAACAATTTCATCAGCAGAGTAAAAACTAAAATCAGATCTTCTTGTCTCAAACTCTTCAATCACGATGACGGCTAAGACTTAACAATAGAAGCCTAATGAAAAATCATTTTGCATTGTGATCTACTTACTAAAGAGTGGAGAATGTGATAAGCAGAACCAATCAATACTTGAGTATATTCTGCAAATAAACTCTGATGAAAAGGCATACTTGTCCACAAAATCTGAGTCCTAAGAGTGCACTGGGTGGATGCATGACAGGTGTAGGGGTATAAAGAAGTGAATTTCAGAGCAAATGGTCACATAGATAAAGATCTTCATGGCATAGACAGACCAGATACTCTTGTGGCACAAGGCCTGGTTGTAAGTTGCACTAAACATACCGACCCGTTTTACTGAGATCTTGCATATGGGCAACGGTGGTGAGGATCCACTGGCAGTGACTCTGACTTGCTCACCTCACAGAAAAATCACATCATTACGAACAAATATAGTTAAGGCATTTTTTTAAAAATGCTTTAGCAGGGAAGCAGTGATCCATACTGCTCTTTGGATATGAAGTGAGAATTAAGTTTTGAGGGCACCTGGGTGGATCAAGTCAGTTAAGTGTCCAACTCTTGATTTTGTCTCAGGTCATGATTCACACTTAGTGAGATTGAGCCCCACATCCAGCTGTGTGCTGACAGTGCAGAGCCTGCTTGAGATTCTCTCTTCCTCTCTCTCTCCATTCTCTCTCTCTCTCTGTCCCTCCCCTGCTCTAAATAAATAAATTTTAAAAAAGAAATAAGAATTAAGTTTTGATGTGACTTTTTATTTCACAAATTAACTTCAGACTTACAATACCATACAATATATTTTCCACATTGCAGCAGAGCATAGTGATTAAGAACAGATTCTGGAGCCAGATATTCTGGATTCAAGTCTGGACAAGACCTGTGACCTTGCATATATGGCACTTCTAGGCCTCAGTTTCCTCATATGTCAACTAAGGATAAAGATAAAATCTACCTCAAAAGAGTTATCATGAAGATTAGATGAGTCATGTACTTAGAACAGTACCTGTTGCTAACAAGCACTCAATAAAATATTAGTCATTGCTCGTTACTACTAAGAAAGACCTAAAGAATTTAGTCTTCTAGAAAAGCACATACACCATTAAATTTTTCCTATTTTGTTAGGTTCTTCAGGATGTGACCTCTAATAACCTCTAAGTACTATCTATTTCTCAGCTGTCTATCCACAACCTTTCCCCATTACCACTCCTGCCTCTAGCCATTCTAAACTATCCCCACAGTATGTACTGTGCTATGTCACAACTCCATAAACGTGTGTATGACGTCTTTTCTACCTGGAGTGCCTCCTCCACCCCTCAATCCTGCTCCATTAGGACAAGCCCTACTCTCCCTCTTCTAGAAATCACCATTCTGGATCCCTTCCCCAATCCCCAAGTGGATACAGGTTCTCCTCCCTCCATGCTTCACTGAGACTCTGCATACTTTTATTATAAGCCTTATCCTTTTATTTTGTAATTGTCTACATATGTAACTCTGTCCCCTCTAGACTATTCTTTCATTGGTGTATCCCAAGTGTCTAGCACTTAGAAGGCATTCAATAAATTTCTGTAGAAGGATGAAAGAAAAAGAGGGAGAGAAAGGGTCCATGAACAATTACTGAATACCTACTACGTCCTTACTATTTTATCTGATGCTAGAAATACAAGATAAAGAAATAGTATCTGCCTTAATTTTGTCCCAACTTCACTGAAGAATAATTGACAAATAATGTTATATATATTTAAAGTATAAAACATGCTGATTTGATTTGCATATACATTACAGAATGATTACTAAGGTCAAGATAATTCACACACCCAATACATAGTTAATTCCTCTTTGTGTGTGGTGAAAATTCTTAAGATCTCAGCAACTTTCAAGTATACAAAAGAAGTCTATACATATCCTTCTCTAAACAGAATATTTAGCATTTAATTCAAATATTACACATTTGCAATGTGCCTAGCACTGTGCTAAGTGCTGAAATAGGTGTAAAAGGAGACAATCTGCTCTCAACCCTGAGGGATGCCTGATCTCATAGGCAGACCACAATTACAACCACAAGTTCTACTCCAATCCCTGATCTCCAAGTGAAACTGGGGCTCACAGTTACCCAAAGCTATCAGTTCCACTACTGGAGGAGGCTGAGACTAATCTACAGGTCTCCAAACTTAATTTCTTACTCCCTTATCTACAACATGATTTCCACTTGGAGAAGAATGATAAAAAATAAAAAGTTAAGTTGAGCATATGCTAATACATCTAATATTGACAAGAATACGTTTCAATGGTTTGCTTCACTATCAGAAATTTTAATGGTACTAGGAAATTTAAAAAGTGAGATTTATGGTACTAAACTCAATGCATTAATACCAAGCAAGCCCTTTTCCCTACTGTGGGTCCATTTCTTCATTCATTTTACAAACTTTCCTGCAGTAGACCCTTTGATGCAGGGATGAAAGACAAAATACCTCCTCCTCCAGGAGTACAAAATCCAGTCTCATTTGTGTTACAAAACAAGCATTACCCCAGGGTTAGCTTCTTGGGAAACATGAATTCAAGCACCATAGATGGAGCTTTCAAGGTCTGAGGCTCAGAAATAAATACTGATGCGTGAATCACAGCACACATCAATGAGAGAGTAAAATTTTAGATCTATCGATGGTTGAATCATTTCACTCAAAGAATTCTCATTGGTTTGGGGCACCTGGGTGGCTCAGTCAGTTAAGTGTCCAACTTCAGCAGGGGTCATAATCTCACAGTTCATGGGTTTGAGCCCCATGTTGGGCTCTGTGCTGACAGCTCAGAGTGTGGAGCCTGCTTCAGATTCTATGTCTCCCTCTCTGTCTACCCTTCCCCTGCTCGTGCTCTGTCTCTCTCTCTCTCTCAAAAATAAATAAAAGTTAAGAATTCTCATTGGTTTTAGAAGTCAAATAAAACCACAAAAAGCTGATGCTTCTTTCATTATAAAATAAAATACAATAAAATAAATAACTACCAACTATACAAATAGCACTACTCAGGGATTATGACAATAGACAATCATGTTAACTTGTGTTCATTCCTATTGCTTTAAGAAAATGGCATATATACACACACACACACACACACACATATGCCTCTTGTCTCTCCCTCCCTCCCCTCTCTCTCCATATATATATTATAATATAAATACAATATATTTAATATATTATATATTTTATAATTTTTTATATTTTATATTTTTATTTTATATTTTTTATATAAATATTTTAAATAAATATTTATTTTTATATTTTATATTTTTATATTTTATTTATATATTATATATTTTATATTATATATATTATAATATAAATATAAATACAATATATACAAATATAAATAATATATATATGGAGAACCAATTCAGTAGGAGTCTTTTCTTGGCTCCAAGTTGTGGATTCTGATTTTGTTGGCTAGGAACCAATATTTAAATAGTAATGCAGTTGGATATTTATATATAAGTGGGACCTTCACTTAGTATCTGATCAGGATACTAAGTTGTTGTTGTTCTCACCATGAAGTATCATCAGTTACTTGAGGACAACTGCATAAAGAAGGCAAAGAGAATTAACACCTATCAAGTGCCCAACTTATGTTGAACACAACATTGTACATATATTATGTCACTGAATTCACTGGAGTGTAATTCCATTGGAGGTAAGACTAATTCACTACTATCTCCTTAGTGTGTTCCATATTGCTTGGGATCCTCTAGGTGCTCGATAAATGTTGAATGTATCCTTATACAGCCCTGCAAATCACATGGCCGACAGGTGAAGTGGTGCTCAAACTTGGTGAAACTTTTTCCACCCCACCAGCATATCTTTAATGAGCAATATTCCTTTGGGATTCTGAAGGCCATGATTTGTTGACTAGCTGAAAAACATGACATTTTGGACAACAACAACAAAAAAAATTGAGATACAAACTATGGTATTACTCACCTGCTTACCACAGGGGGAAGGAGCAGAATATCACAGAATCTATACTGATTAGTGCAATATCAAGAACAGCTCTGAAATATGACATAGTACTCAAGAAGTTGGTGTCTAGGGTCAGAGAAGATTTATGTTCAAATTCTGCCAATTACTAGCAAGTTCTCTGAACCCCAGTTTCTTCCTCTGTATAACAAGGACAGTATAGAACAAATTCTGTCTAAACCCCACTATTCTTCTACTCTAGACTTGCACCAGAGCAATTGAAAGATGCTGGGAAAAAGCCACTCAACCATGTTGACTGTAAATGAATGTTCACAAAATCTCAAATGCGAGCTTAGCACAAGATTTCCCCAAAGTCCTACCTTTTTATAGTAAACTGACCTTTCAATTCTCCAAAGTAACTCACCAAACTCAAGACACCTTCTTCAAATATTAACTTCATCTCATATTCCATTTCTAAAGAGGCACTCAGGGGACAACCTGGGTGGCTCAGTCTGTTCAGCATCCAACTTCGGCTCAGGTCATTATCTCAGGGTCATGAGTTCAATCTCCACACTGAGCTCATTGCTGTCAGCACAGAGCCTGCTCACATCCTCTATTCCCCTCTCTTGTGTTCGCTCTCTCTCTCTCAAAAAAAAAAAAAAAAAAAAAAAAAAAAAAAAAAAAAAACAAAGACGCACTCAGCTTAGAACCAACTCCAAATCGCCAACCAACCTGAACCCATAGCTTCTGCCTTCTCTGCTTTTGAAATGAAGATGTCTGTTCTTACAATCACCCCTTCACATATCGCCTTTCACCCACTCAAGGACTTTCCCCTAGAATTCTTCCCTCTCTCACTGCATCAGTAGTGTCTCCCTCTCTACTGAGTCACTCACATTGCAGATAAACATCCTTTACTTTCAAAAACATTCCTCAACTCAGAATCCCCTTCCAGCTACTATCACATTTCCCTACACCTGCCTACCACAAAACTGTGGGTGGAGTCAGCAATAAAACCATTCTCTTTTCAACCAATTCGAGTGGGCTTTCTGCCCTTTCCATTCCACTCTGTACCTCTTGTCAAAGTCACCTGCAAATCCCCATCTTGTCAAATCCCATAGTTATTTCTCTGTCTTTGTTTTCCTTGGTTCTCTCACTACCTCTTCCATCTTAAAATCTTTTCCATACCTTGCCTTTAGGATACCATACTCCGTTTCCTCTGCCTCACTAGGAACTTCTCCTAGGACTGATGAATTTATATATAATTTACAGGATCCACTGAAAAATGAAAATGTGGGGCCCTTAAAAAATTAAGAATTCCAAGACAGCAACAGTAAACCATTAAACTGAACCCTGTGCACACACCTGTGAAAGTTGCATGCCCATGAAGCTAGCTCTGATTCCTCTTTGTCTCAAGGTTAGAGGATCCACAAGCACAAATTAAACCATTTTCTTCTTTCTGTCTATGCCTTCCCCCTAATGCTCTCATTTGTTCTCCAGGTTTAATAATCATATCTATGCTGATGATATCTAAATTACATCTCTAGTCCCAACTTCTCCTAAGCTCCAGATTTCTTTATCCAATAGCCTCCTTGGCATCTCCACCAGTATGTCTAGGAGATATTTCAAACTTGATAAGACCAAAAAATAAAATAAAATAAAATAAAACAAAAAAAACTTTTGAGTTTGCCCACATCCGCCGCACAAAGCTGCCCCTGCCTTGGTGCTCTGATTTTGGTAAATGACATCTTCATTCTCCCAGTTGCTCATGCTCAAACTTGAGTCATTCTTGGTTCCTGTTTATATCAGATGCAATATATCAAAAAATCCTATCAAAATATATCCCTAACCTGATCAACTTTCTACGTTCTGCTTGCACTCTAGCTTGATACTTGGCACGTAAGAGGAACACAATAAATATGTGCCAACGAACCAATAGGCAAATGGGGTTGTTTGAAAATTATGAGGCAATTAGTATAAAATTCTTATTACAAGTTGGTTTTCAATAAGTGGTAACTGTAAATAACGTGATTAATAATAAAGTACATCATCATTGTGGCAGAGACTAGCTAGTTATTCATCAAACCTAGTTGTTTTGTTTTTTTCCCCTGGGCACACAGCTAGACTGTCATTTCCCAAGCTCCCTCTCCTGCACTATGTGTGCCCACATGCCTGAATTCCAAACAGTAGAACAAGTGATGTGTGCCTCCCTGGCTCATAGAAACTTTCTCTGCATGAAATCATTCACTCTCTCTTCAGGGTCTGTCAGTGGGTTGATATACCCCAGGCTGACCTTGGAAACCACGTGTTGATGATGGCAAAGGCGAGCCTTGGGTCCCTGGAAATGGGGCAGAGTTTGACTTCCTCCCTGAAGGGCAACTGGACTTGACCTGAGTGGGAGACTTCTTTTGTGTTCAGCCCCAAGAATTTTGATGTTTTCTGATATAGCAACCAGAGTTACTTTAATCAACACAAACTCATCACTTCTACGGCAGCAGGTCTCTGAGGTATGTGCAGTTTCAAAAGGAGAGCCCCACAAAGGACTGGCTTAAGAGTCCCAGTTGCAGGATGTTGGAAGTAGACTCTGAAAGTATCCTTTCCAGTAATTATTCTATGTGACCTCAGGAGTCAGGCCAAAAGTAATCTTAGGATTTTTGTCTTTTTGTTCTCTGGCACATAGGGGGCACTCAGTAAGTATTTGTTAAATAAATAGATGACGGGGAGAAAAAGCCCTTGGTGCTTAGAAGTGCATATTCTTTACTTCCCATGGGAATCTCAGGGAAGCATTTGGATTATAGGACAATTACTTTCAATGACTTGTAGAAATTACATAAGTGCTTTGTAGATGGCCAATGTGTCTCATTTTTATAAAACTACAGCTGCTTAAATATAAATAAAAGTGCAAATCAGGTCATTTTTGTGGCTTTTTCCTATCAACATACAAATTAACAAGGTTCTTATGGTAACATATTAGTTTATTAAATCTAAAAGGTAGCTAAATTGGACTTAAATTTATTTTTAATGACTTGCTTAGCTGAAAATGTATGTTAATTCTGCAGCTAATCCCCATTATCATTTAGCATCATCAAGTGAAATGCAAATGGTTACCTGGACACATGAACCCCTGTTCCTGACTATACTGGCTTGCCAGCGTTGCTCAAAAAAATGAAGCTGATCTCACGATCATGCATTCACTCTCCTTTGTGGGACTGGTGAGCATCCTTCAGCTGCCCTGCTCCATTTGATCCCCTTTTGCTTCCACTCTGCCCTGTGACAGCATCTATAGTGCTATGATGTAATTGTTTTGTTTTTGTGTTTTCTTCCTAACTGAATGAAAGGTAAGGCAGCACAAGGTGTTACTCTTCTATAATTCTCAAAGTTCAAGTCAGAACTTGCATTTAGTAGGTGCTTAATAAATGTTGAATGAATGAAAAAATATTGAAAAAGTTCATCCAGTAGTCATTTGGAGACTAAGAAAACAGCATCATCAATGCATCATAAATTCAGTTACTGGGGTTCTAAGTGGCAATCTCACATAAATGCAAAGACGTCAGCTAAGCTTGCTGCTCAAAATTTACTCAGTCGGCCATCATGCACTCAACAGCCCTGTGTACACAATGGTAAATAATTAACAGTCTGTGCTCTCAAGGTGCTCAGTCTACAGGAGGCGAAAGACTTGTAAAAAGATACATTAACAAGCCAAGAGGTGTTTAATGCTATAACAGAAGTGCATACAAAGTGCATTGGGGCACAGCTCTGGGAACAGTTAATTGCCTCAAAAAAAAAAAAAGCACTTGAAAGAGAAGCAGACTTTCAGTTTTATATGGAAAGATGCTAAAAGGTTTGGTGTGGAGAAAGAGGGGTTTCTCATAAACAACACCCCATTTATTTTGTACAGAGTTTGATTAAAGAAATCTTTATTGATTGAGGAATATGGCTTAGAAAGTTTCATGGACATAATGGATTATGTAGCACCTCTTCATCTTGTCTAGTTCTTTCAATAAAACAGACATGATAAATGACCTTCTTTCTTTTAGCAACAGTTCATCAAAATTTAAGGTGATATAAAAACTCAGTAATCACAAAGTGATGGATGGAGATAGACCACTAGGAAGAGCCCTAGTGAAATGATTTCCAGGGAATAATTAATAGCCCCATATATGGAGACAGTGATGTTAAGAGGCATGTATGCCACCTAGTAAATGAGGTTTTTTGTCATCTCCTAGTACTGGGTAGGAAAGATGCAGAGGAGTGAGGAACCATTCTCCAGATAAATAAGGACACATCCCAATAATACCTGAAAAGTAGCACTGTGCAGAAAGAGACCTAAGAACCAATAAACATACATCCTCCACTTACAGAATGTTGTATAATTTTGTGCTTGGAAATCTAAAGTAATTTCAAGAACAAATGAGAAAACAGTTCTTGAACTAATGCATATGGAAGCCTGGATATTGATTTCCTGGACTATGGATCACCTTGCCACACTACCAAAGTTTATTTATTGTCCTGCAGTGTCTAAAAGAAGGGCTTGAAAACCCTAATTAAAATTCAAATGAAGGCGATCATCAGATAAAAGTGACCCACTGGCTAAGGGATTAAAATAAATTATGCTATGATGGTATTTGAAGAAAATAGAAGATCAGGATGGTTTTCTAAAAAATAAAAAAAAAATCAGACAAATATATGGAATGACAAACTGTCGTGTTTCAAGGACTATGCTGTAAAAAAAAATAATGAAAACTGAAAATAAATCCTCACTGTATTCATTTCGTTTTTCAATAGACAACTGAGGCTGTTTAACTGAATTCCATCAGCTGAAAAACATGATAAAGATGTCTAAAGAAAGTGAAATAATTACTTTGTGGACTTTTAGAAACAGGAGTCATATGATGCTCTGGAGTTATAAATAAGGTACGTTTAAAATGAGATTGGCTGCATAACTGCATAAAATACTATAGGAAAATGTCAAAAGTGCTGATTGTGTCCCTGAACTTGGGATCTTCTCAGCCCCTTTCTGGCAACCCTTCCTACACAGTTATGTATGCCTTTCATTTCATCAACTTGTCCCTCCCATCACTGCTTCAGGCCACTCTATCCCTTTATGAAATTCTCCTCAAAGTATCCTAATCTGAACATGCTTTTTGCTCTCTACTAAGACTCTAAAGTGGGATTCTGGCATCGGATTGCTCATGTGTTTGACAAATACAGGCAAAACCTCTTTGCCAAGAGGAAAGGGAAGACCCATGACCCAGGCAAGGGTGACATCAGTTACTCAGGTTGTAACCAGTGGTGGCATGGAATGAAGGACAGCTGGAAGTGCTGGGTGGTTAAGTGGCCAAGGCATTTATTGCTATGGTGATGGTAGTGATTATAAATAGCACCAAGTGTCTTGGCTTCTTCTCACAGCCCTAGAAGGTGTACAAATGGAAAATGAGAAATTTAAATCAGTGAATATACAATTAAGAGCATGCATGGATAAGCGAGACATTTCCCATAGCTACTCATCTCCTACAGTATAAGCATCTCTCATCTTCTAGAATCACAGAGCAGATATGGCCAAGGACCAAGCCCAGAGCCAGACTGTAAAGGCTGTAGAGCTTTAGTGCAATCACACAACCAGTTTCATCAGGTGCAGGATATTAAGGTATGGCCACACCCTGATAAATGGGCAGACACAGACAATGCTGAAAACTCTGAACCCAGAAAATCCTCCTATACAGGGGGCTAGGCATTTCCTAAGAAAATCAGATAAAACCTTTCCCTGCATAATAACCTGTTGATGCTTCATGGCCCTCACCCTGCCCCACCCTCAGGACCCACTCCTACCACCTCTCATTGCCTCTAGGTCTATACCCTAAAATTAGGTCATAGTAAAGCCCAGAGGGAGGAGTATCAGACAGCCTACACACCTTAACATTTATAGAACCTTGCCAATCTGCATTGTCAGGAACCAGGAGATTTATGAGTTTCCAATGACATCGGTCAATGAATTAATTCATTGACAGTATACACTCACCCAAGATTTAGGATTTAATGCTTTTGCTCGGGCACCAGAGAGTGGCATCAGTGATCTGACAAACTGTCAAATTAAAGCTTGAACTCAAAGGTGGCTTAAGTTTATGACATCAGACTGAACTTCCCTGCCATCTTGTACAGTAGGGGTCAGCAAACTATGGCCTGTGGGCCAAATCTGGACTGCTGTCTGTTTTGGTATAGTTCACAAACTAAGAATAGTTCTTCAGTTCTTTTAATGTTAAGAAACAAGCACACAAACAACAACAAAAATTATCAGTCTTTGGCAAGAACAATTGTTGAATTTTGTCTCCTGACAAAATATTTACCATCTGGCCCTGTATAGAAGTTGCATGAGTGGACTTCTATTTTAGGAGAAAGAGTCTAAAGCCTTAGAGAGATGGGATGCTGAACTGGATCTATTATGAGCAATCATCACTCCGTAACCATAACTCCTACTCTTCATGAGGACTAAGGAGGGTGGCACCCTTGAAAAGCTTGCAGTGGCTGTCCTCTGCAGGTAAAGATGGTACAGGGCAGGAAGGATGCTGAAATGAAATTGAGTTCTTTGATTTCAATGTAGATAAAAGGATCCAAGAATGGTAGGAGCCAGCCGGTGGTACTTGACTGTCAGTGACAAGATGAATGCAACCAACCACAGGGATGAGGGGTAATCAGAGCCTTGATCCACAAGGATCTGTGGTGACAACTAAATTATCGGAAGATTTGAAGAAATGAAATAAAAATAGATTATCGATCTATGAAAGTGCTACTTCTGGACACATATGAGAGGAAAAATTCTATGTGTGATGGGCCAAAATCTAATGCAGTCACTATAGTGGGGATTCTCAGCCTCTTACCAAGTTTCACTCACCCACAGCTTCTCAACAGAGGGAGAGGCTGAGTCCTTTTGAGGATGACCCTACAATGCTGCCTCAAGCATCCCTCAAGCCTTCCATGGAGGATCCTGTGGCTGTTTCTAGGGTGACTATGTACTAGAGAAAGGAAAATACTCAGAACTTCCATAAACTAGATACTGGATCTGAATTTACACTGCTGTCTGAAATACTGCTTTGGTGCACCATTCAATGGGAGGCAACTAGTGGAGACAGGTGATAGGAGTCTTGGCTGGAGTGCACCTCACTATAGATCCAGTGAACCCAGAGATTTACCTCAGGGCTATTTCCCCACTGCCAGGATGTACAGCGGAAATAGATATATTTATCAATTGGCAACCCTCCACATTGGTTCACTGATTCATTGAGTGAGGGACAAACGGATACTCCTAGAACTACTCCATCCAATAGAATAAACTGAAATCATTGCCACACGTAGGGGAATTGCAGAGATTGGTGCTACTATCCAAGGCTGGAAGAATTTAAGGGTGGTGATTCCCATCTTATCTTTATTTAACTCAGAAAAGGCCAGATGGTTTATGGAGACTACTGGGAGACAATCACAAACTGAATCAAGTGGCATTGCCAATCACAACTGTGGCTCCAGCAGCATTTTTATTGTAGAAATCGACAGACTGTGGCATATGGTATGCAGCTACTAGCCAGGCAAATACTATTACCCTCTATCCCCATAGTAAAGAAAATCACAATGAAAATGCTTTCTGTTACTGGGAAAAAAAGTACACCTTTACCATAGCATCAGATCTCTCTGACATATCATGCTCTGGAGCATTTTTGCCAGCACCACTATTCATGGACATGCAGAATGCCTCATCCATTTGCTGTGTTATCTCATTGAACATTGCCTGTGTCCAGGGAATGTATTTTAAGACAAAATAAGTGCAGCATTGTACTATCATCATAGAATTACTGCTCTTACCATATTTCTCATGTAAATAGCACTTTATGTAATTTATCTCCTCTTCCACCAAAATATACTGGTCCAAAAAAAAGGAGGAAAAGTGAGTGTTCCTATCCTAACTCTCACCATAACACTTAACAACCCACTTATAGAATTTTTGCTTTTCATCTCAATGACCTTGACCTTGACATGGGCAGTCTTATTGCCTTAGTACCTGGTGACATGCTTCTAATTAGTAAACACAGCCAGAGTTCCACTGAGTTGGAAGCTGAGATTGCCCTGGGTAGTTTGGGTTGGCCATATCAATAAACCAAGAAGGAAAGAAGGGCTCACTGACTAATCCCCTCTACCACAGAGAAACTGGGTTGCTAATACAACATGGAGGACTATGCTCCTCCATGGAACCAGGGAACACTGAAGCAACCCAATAAAGAAGGGACTGTCAGGACTGAGATTCTGCAGGAACAAAGATTTGGGTCACCCTCTTCCAGCCCTACCTAGCTGAGAAGCTAGAGCAAGTAAGGGGTACGTAGAGTGAGGATGGAGGAAGACAGCTTGTGCAACAGAATCCAGGGCTGCGGCGGCAGCTGGGCTTTTCATTGTTCTTTATTCCCTTGTTACTGGTTTGAAGAGGGAACACCACTCTAGTGACATTGTTCAACAATGACCCATAGCTGATGGGACTTCCTGACACCCCTATAAAGGCAACAAGAACATTTCACTTAGACAAAAGATAAATGCATATACTAAGGGGCAAAAGGGGCGGACTGTGCCAGGTATCAACCCCTGTCCCTCCGGATTTTCTCTCTACATTCTCCATGTTGTCCTATGAACTGAGAGGCTAAGTAGGATGGATGATATCAGTGGGCTCCTCTGCTCTGTGGCTTCTGGTTGGGTCCTGCCAACGGGAGCCACCAGTAAAAGACAGAAGAGCAGAAGGAGAGTGATGTCAGGGTGTTAATGCCCCTGTGTTAATTGCTTCCATCTGGAGGCCAATTACATAGTTGGCCTGGACACTTCAGCAGATTCAACTATGTATCTCCATTTCCAGCAACAACTGGCCATGTCTCCTTACACAAGTCTGCCAGAGGGTTCTATCTACCTCTACCCCTTCGGCCTAGGGGAAGTAAACAGAGCTGCAGTTACTATCCCCAGAGTGCTGTACTGTCCCTGTAGTTTCCTTACACCCTGCCCACACCTTTGCAAATGATCCCTTTATTACATTCTTCTCAAATTATCCTAATTTGAGTGTTCCATCTGTTTCCTGCTGAGACCCAGATTTATATAGCATCAACAGGGTAAAACAAAATGCAGCTTTTGTAAGGCATTAGTTTGTTTTTCTGAACACAGACACACAAGAAATCTGATAAGATCAGCTCAAGTTCTTGAGGCAAAAGCACAACTTATTATGAAACGTGAGTGTGTGAGAGAGAGATACACAGACAGACGGCCAGACAGGGAGAGAGACAGAGAGGTATTGAAAAGGGGATTCCCATTGAGAAACCTAACCCTAAAGGGAGAGAAAGCTGTAGTGAAAAGGGGACAAGATTCCCAGACCTCTCTGGCCAGTTAGAGCATCATATCCTCTTGGCCACTGGGATTGACTTGAAAGTGAGCATATGACGGTATTAGAGTCATATTTTGGGACTTTGGCTGCAGTGACCTGGAGCAAGGCATCCATATGGCTGGAGCCACTATTAGCCACCTTGCAGCTAAAAGTGAATACCACGCATGAGAATGAAGCCAACCCAGAGGAAAACTGAATCCCTGGATCAAATCATGCCTGAAGCTAGATATTCCTTTGAACTTTTCTTCTGCTCGAGGCACTCTGAGTTGGGTGCTCCATCACCTGCAATGAAGAAAGTTCTTACTATCAGTGACAAACCAAGGACATGGTGGTAGGACAAACCCACCCTGTGTGCAGGTATTAAAAGGGTGGATTATAAAGAATTTAAAAATAATAATAGAACCCATATGAGTCAATCTGTTTTTTATTATTACCATTCAATGGTAACTTTAAACATCAAAGTATTCCTCCCCCAAAGTTCTAAACAACTGTTGCAGTTACTGTTAAGTTTAATAATATACTATACATATGTTTTAAATTAGCTTATTTTATTATCTTTAAATAAACTTTGTATTCTAATTGGAAATTAATTCAGAGAACTCTCAAGTCTATAGTTGACCTCCAGACTTAAGCAAACTCAACTATACACATTTCAAAAATAAATTCATTATGGGAGCTCTGAAGTGGGCCCAGCTCAGCCTAGGGAAATTAGGAGAGGCTTCCCAGAAAAGACAACACTTGAGCTGAATATTGAAGGTCAATGCCTTCATCTCATGCCTAGATATGTTTAAGAGATTCCTAACTGCTCACCCTTGCCCTGTTCAACCCACCTTATAATCTATTCTCATCATATCAGCCAGATCCTTTTAAGACACGCATACCTCTGCCCAAAAATTCACAATAGCTTCCCACTTCATTTAGACCAAAGATCAAAATACACTGACCAAAAAGTCCTACATAATTTGTACAGCCCATCCCCAACCCACCCCTCTCACTCTGGCAAGGATTCCATTCTATTCTTTGAGTCCTCCAAGCATGCTCCTGCTTCAGAACCTTTGGCTTTTTTCTTTGCTGTGAACCCTTCCAGCTCCTCTTCATTCTCTGTGCTCATGGTTTTCCTCACTTCCTTAAGGCATGTGATAAGCACCTTACCTGTTAGGCTTTCCTTTCCCTGCAAAACTTAGCAGCATTGCCCTGCCCCACCGCTACATTGATGATCCCACTTACCCTCTTTATTATTCACCATAGCACATATTACCACCTTACATACTATGTATTTACTTAATCACAGGTGTTTTCCAATAGAATATAAATTCCCAAAAAGCTGTACTCACGAGGCTTATTGCTTGGTATAGAGTAGGCTCTTTTTTTTTTCCTTTTAGTTTAAATTCTATTTAGTTAACAGTGCAATATTGGTTTCAGAAGTAGAATTCAGTGATTCATCACTTACATACAACACCTAGTGCTCATCATAACAAGTGCCCTCCTTAATACCCATCGCCATCTAGCCTATCCCCCACTCACCTACTTCCATCAACCTAGAGTAGGCTGTTAATAGATATTTGAGAATAGATGAATGAACCCAGGGAGTGGTTTTTTGGGGACTAGAGAATCTGCCTAAACAAAAGAGACAGGAAAAAGTGTGCTCTATTTAGGGAATTTAAATTTAGGGAAGACGGAGAGAATGGAAGGGTAGGCAAGTAGGGACCTGATCACAACAACTTTGTGCATGCATGTTCTCCCCGATGCCTGAAATCCTTTCCGGGAAGAAACAAATAAAATGGAGGCTGGTGGGGCAGGGGAGGGATTGAGACAGAGCTTTCACTGGACCAAGGCTAGCACACAAAGCACCTATGCTGACAATTCTTCAGCATTCAGAATAACATGTATTAAGCACTTTTTGAACCAAATAAAATTCTTCACAATCCTTGGTGAAATAATAAACTCTGAATCAGTAACTATGCACCAGCCAAGCTTTAGCATCAGGATTTTCTCCTAATTATAATGCCCAGTGGAAAGATGGTCAAGATGCAAGCTCAGCATCCAGCTCCAAACAAGTTTATATGCAAATACATCATCCCTCCAGCCAAAACACTAATGGTACTTCTTTAAATAAAGCTTTTTAAAGGCCCTGATGGCATGGAAAACACAACTTGAGAATCCACATTAAACTGCTACTTTGTGCCTCGAAAATTAGCCAAATTAGTTACCGACAAAAAGGTGAAATGTCAACCATGCATTTTGTGCAACCACAAATATTAAGATATTTAACACCAAATAGTTATTCATCACCTGTTAAGTGCCAAGGAATTTTTTGGTCCTTTTCATTAATCTATCATCATCTAGTGCCCACTAAACATCACACATAGTGTTAAGTGCCCAAGTTTAAGAAAGAATGAGACATCAGGGTACCTGGATAGCTCAGTCGGTTAAGCTTCTGACTTCGGTTCAGGTCATGATCTCGCAGTTCGTTAGTTTGAGCCCTGCATCCGGCTCTATGCTGACAGCTCAGAACCTAGAGCTTGCTTCAGATTCTGTGTCTCCCTCTCTCTCTGCCCCTTCCTTCGCTCACTCTCTGTCTCTCTGTCTCTCTGTCTCTCTCTCAAAAATAAACATTAAAAAAAAAATGAGACATCACTCTGCCCCTAAGAACCCTCCAGTATGACAGCAAATCTATAAACACAAAACTGTTGTTCAATATGTTAGGCCCTACTATAGGGATGCAGAAAAAGTGCATTTCAGAGTTAATGCTCTAAAAACACTTTCGATTTTCATGTCTGCAAATCATCTGTGATCTGTATGTAGGAGGTTTTTTTTATGGGCCTAAGATGCTAGAAGAGTTCAGTGTATTAGTCAGGATGGATTAGGTTTCGCCACACAAACAAACAACCCCCCAAATCTCACTAACTTAAAACAACAAAGATTTATTTCTTGCTCAGGTTACATGTCCTGTTGTGAGTCAACTAGAGAACTGTTCACATCATCACACAGAGAGACTCAAGCTGATGGAGTAGCTACTGTCAAGAATTAGAATATATCAAAGCATGCATTGGTTCTCAAATATTCTGCCCAGAAGTGATGTCTGTCTCTACCACTCACAGTTAGCTGGCTATGACAAGTCATGGCTATATGTGAGTTGAGTAGGGAAGAACAACTGTACGATACTGTATCTCAAAAGGAAGGAATCAAATAGTTGTGAACATCCTGGAAAGCTGCCTTAAAGATGTGACACAAGTGGAAGCAGGAAAGTGCTGTTCCTGAACATGTTTATCATGTTACTTTGTGCCCTGAGGCTTGACTTTCCTTAAGAGTCCTTGCTCTTTTTCTTTGGGAGATGAAAATCCAGATGCACAATGACTACTTTTGTGGAATTCCTACTCCTATTTGGCAACTATGTGAATCTTGCGTCTAATACTTGTTTGAGTCACTGCTGTTGGGAGTAATTACAAAATGAGGAAACAGGGTGGAAATAGAGAAAGAAAGCAGGGAAGATGGCAGAGGAGAAGTGGTTTTTGTAATGAAATTATTGGCAAGAAACAAGAAGCTAAGGGAAAATAGACACCAAATCCTGAAACTTTACTCAGATTTGTAAGAAGAGGGGAAGCTAAGTCACACAGGTGTCGATTATTTTCTTTGCCTTATTCTCCATTTCAAATAAGACAAAAGCCTTTTTATGTCTAAATTAATGTCAACAGAAGAAATTAAAAGGGATCTTCTTTAAGCTATGAAGGAGCATAAAGTTTCTAAGAAGCAAGGGATGATGTAGAAATTAATTATATAATCCACACCCATATAAATATAGGAAATGTCAGTTTTCTATATTTAGTATGACGTTTATAGCTTTATTTTAGCAAATATAAATTATATGTGGTTTTCATAGGCTTAGTTTTAAAAAAAAATTGCTCTTCCCAACCCATGAAGTCCTCAATCTCAAATTCTCCTACCTCTGATAATAGAATGTTTTCACACATATATCCCTGCCAAGAAATTAAGGAATGGTTACCTTTAATTTTCTTTTGTGGCTCTAATGGTTTGATTTCAAATGGAGGCCTTTAATATTTAATTTGCTTCATTTTATCTTCTCATATTGACCTATTTAGTAAGAATAATCTTTCATAAGAGAAGCAGTAACATAGATTATTTTAGAATTTTGTTTTAATGAGGTTGTAGTAGTGTTACAAACTCAGCTTCAGAGACAGTCTAATTTCTTTCTTTCATCCCATATCTACCACTTCTCAAACACAGCTGATATGATATAAAGCCCTCAACCTCTAATTTAACATGGGTGATTCAATGATGCTATCGTTTTGACAGCTGAACCCTGAAAATCTTCATGTGGCACCATACCTGTCTGCCTGTCAGCTTCACAGGGAGGCAGGATGGCCTGGAGCTTATGAGTAAGGACCTCAGAGTTGGTATCCCTCAGCATTTGCATTAATTAGTGACCTGGGGCACGCAATTACTTCTCTGTGTCTTTCTTTGCTTATTTAAGAGTTGTAGTGAGGATTAAATAAGATCATGAATGTAAATCATTTAGCACCACATGTGGAAAATAAGGAGTACCCCATAAATGTTAGTTATATTATTACCACCTAGTATTGTCATTCAGTAATGAGGAGGTCCTCTACCCATCTATCCGTAAGAATGTCTGATTCTGCTTTGCATGTTGTACATTTGAGATTGTCCATTTAAGGTTTTCTGAACCTTACAATTTTTTATACACTGTGCAATTTTTTTGCACACTTCTTAGCAATAAAGAAGGGTTATTAAAAATGTGACAATGTCCATGGACCCTGGAAGTGACCTCCAAATGTACCTGGACATCCTCTTAAGCATTTCAAGAATGCTTGAATGCCCATCACCTACCCTCCCCTCCCTCCCACCGCCCCCCCCCATCAACCCTCAGTTTGTTCTCAGTTTTTAAGAGTCTCTTATGCTTTGGCTGTCTCCCACTCTAACCTCTTTTTTTTCTTTTCTCACCTTTTGGGATGAGCACTGGGTGTTGTGTGGAAACCAATTTGACAATAAATTTCAGATATTAAAAACACATATAAATAAGTAAAACTAGCATTTTTTATCAGTAAAAAAAAAGAATGCTTGAGCCTCCAAATGCCCAATAAAGTCTTCTCCACTGTCACAGACACCACACTGCACTGCTTCTACAGAAACAAAAGCACCATCACCTTAAATCTTGATGAACCCAATTAACTAGAGAAGAAAGGTATGTCGACCTGAGAATCATATTTTGTTCATCTCTCCTTCAGCCTTACCCCCACCTCCAATCAATCAAAAAGTCCTGTCAAGTTTCCCTCTTAAATATTTTAAGATCCTCTGTTAATCGTAAAACATAAAGCCCATACTGCTTCCCATGGAAAACATGATCTAGCCATCTAGCCCCTGATTTAGATCCTGGCACTCCCCCTCACACTTGATTCTCCTATAATATGAAACTGCTTTGGTTCACATATTCACCTTGCTGTTTCCCACCTCATGCTTTTGTTCATGCTAGAATGCCTTTCCTTCACCATAGTCTTTGTATAACTGGCAAAATTCTTCCTGCCCATTCTTTATGATACAAAATAGACATCATCATCTTCCACAGCTTCTCTCCTACCCCCTTTGCCAAGCTGAAATAGCTGCCCTTCTTCTGCATTCGCTGAATACCCTCTATCCATCTCTATCATTGTCCTCACTCTACTGTTTTACAATTATTGATTTTTCTATTTTCCCCAACTAGCTTTTACAGCTGACCATATACTTTATTCATCTTCTCTTCTTCCAGTGTTCAGTACAGAGCCATGAAGAGATGTTCAACAAATAATTCCTGAAAGAGGGAGCAACTTTACCCTCAGATACACCTCAACATATCAGTGTAAACTTGGAAAAGTTTCCTAAATTCCATGGCAATCATCTTCCTCATTTATAAAATAGAGAACTGGCTAAGTCCTCTGTCAATCAAAAGGTACCGTGATTCTACAATATGTGCTTTTCTAAAACCAGTATTTGCAATTAGAGGCAGAAATGAAAACTTGCTGATTATGTTCAAAACCATTTAGCATACTTAAGATCTACAACCCAACAACCTACCTTCAACTTCATCTGCCACCTGTGCCTTTCCCTCACCCATTGTTTCAGCCACACCATCAATTTCAATGTTCTCTAAATGCACTGTAGACTTTTCCATGCCTCTGGTTTTGTCCATTAAGTTTTCTCAGCATGGAACATTGTCCAGCCTCTCCTTGCTCAGAGAGATCCCACTCTCTTCTGTACCCATAGCTGTAATGCAAGCTCTACTGTGACATTTCGTCCTTGATTAGATTTGACATAGCACTTGTTCCTTTTGCCCTATTATAAAAGTTAACACAGCTACATCCTTGACTTCACTATAAATCACTTGAAACACAAAGTAGGTCTTATTCATCACTATTAGCATTCAAAATGCACAGAGCTGCCCACACAGTAGGTGTTAAATAAATCCTTTTGGTTGCTATAAAAACGTATTCCTGATGTTACTATAAAATAAGAAAGTCCACTCAAAGGACAAATTGGCAATGCCAAAACAAGATTATGAATGTATATATGAATAAATGTATGTATGTGTTTAGTTATTTATTTATTGTGAGCAGGGCAGGGGCAGAGAGAGAGGGAGAGAGAGAATCCCAATCAGACTTCATGCTGACATGGGGCTCAATCTCACGAACTGTGAGATCATAACCTGAGCTGAAATCAAGAGATGGATGCTTAACCAACTAAGCCACACAAGAACCTCTAAACAAGAATTTTTAATTGAACATCTTCCTTCAATTTTAGCCATAGAAAATAAGGTAAAAGCTATAAATGCAAAAAGATATTCTGGGAAATATTTGTTTAAAATAAAAAACTGAAAACAGGAAACTCTCTAAGTGTGATAAAGTACATCAATTCAAGAAACTATCAGAGACATTAAAAGTGATAATTCAAGGATTACTTAGAAATGTGGAAAAAATGTAAACAAGACAGTTAGAACACAAAATTAAATATGTGTCACAGTTATAACTATAAAATCCTATGAATAAAGATTTGAAGGATATCCAGAAACCACAAATAGACCCTTCTACCACAATTATGGGATTTTTTTTTAATAAGCCTCTTTCAATGCCAATATAAAGTTGTTTTAGTGAATAATGATAATAATAAAAGCTTATGGACAGAAAGTATAAGTTAATGAAAATAACAGAAATAAAGGTGAAAAAGCATGTGCTGAACCAATCTGACATTACTAACAAAGAGAAATTATACATACAGATATAGCAAATAAAGTGATCAGAGCCAAGTTTGAAAATAAGAAATGGAATACTCCCTACTACAAAAACAAAGAAGGAACTAAATTCCTGATAAGCAGGAACTGATATAATTGTGGTCCAAATGGGTTTCAGATTAAGACATAAGAACCTAGGAACTTGGGGCATAGGACATAGGAGGAGGTAAAAGAAATGGGCTTAGGACCACTTGAGGTAAGAGCTAGTATTAAGACTCCCTAAACAAAGTCCAAGAACTCAAAATGTCACCCAGTCCATGAAAAAGGCAGTAAATAAATTGCCCACTCACTCAAAAAAAAAAAAATAGCAAAAAATCTTGCTGATTAAACAATGCCATGAGGAAGGAAAAGAGAAAACCACCTATGAGAAATCCAAGCCCTAGACTTGACCATGTGTGGGTAAAGAATTCAAACTTGTATTTGCATGAAGAGAGACTCCTGAGTTGAAAAATTAAAATAGGAACCATCTCAAGATCTAGGTCATTTAGAGGCAGACATGAAATGTTTCCTAAAGGACCCAGGGGCACCTGGGTGGCTCACCTAGTTGAGCATCCAACTCTAGATTTCAGCTCAGGTCATGATCTCAAGGTTTGTGAGATTGAACCCTGTGTCAGGCTCCATGATGACAGCACGGGGCCTGCTTGGGGTTCTCTCTCTCCCTCTCTCTCTGCCCCTCCCCTGCTTGTGTGTGCTCTTTCTCTCAAAATAAACAAACAAATTTAAAAAATAAATGTTTCTGAAAGGACCCATGTAGGAGCCAGGACACATGGAACTCCATTCACCAATGCACACGTAAACAACCACAATAATCAAAATTCCTGCAGAAGGTCAGTTCACAAAGGAAAGCTACAAACTATACAAGAAAATGGAATATGATGATGAAGATTAAGCATAATAAAAAATAATAATTGTGCCTCAAGAACTAAAAATAGAAAAGTCTTTTTAAAAAACAATATTTTACTGTATCACAATAGTAAAAAGGACTAGGACATAATTCTATGGGAACAAAAGGTTATTTTGAAAAAGAACCAACAAAGAAGCCAACGTAAGAGAGAGTTAATAAACTAGAACACAGAACAAGGAAAATCATGCAGAATGCAGCACAGAAATGATATAAAAAATATGCAAGATCCATTAAGAAACATGAAGCATAGTCAAACCTGTCTATACATAGTTTTAAAATGAAAGAAAGAATAGCAGGGGAGAAAATTCAAAATAGTGGTTGAAAAATGTGCACAATTGAAAGAAAACATACGTCTCTAATACTTCTTAACCTGACCATAGCTATCACAACTGAAAACTGCACTCCTTCAAAGGAAAGAGCAAAGAGCTAAAGCAAATAAAGACAACTGTCAACAAAGAAATCATAAGCAGACTGATAGATTTTTCATGAGCTACAAAAGATGCAGGAAGCAATGAAAAAATATCTTCCAACAGCTAAGAAATTATCTTCTAAGAATTGAGGAAAAATAACTCACCTTAGAATTCTATACTCAGCATCACTATTATTCATGAATGAAGCAAAATAGACATTTTCAAGAAACAAGGAAGATTTTACCACGCAGAGAGTCAAAAAGATGTTCCTTGTTAAGAACCACGCTGAATCCAGAAGGAATAAGTGAAATGCAAAAAGCAATAATAAGCAAACTGGTTATTGTGTTGGCAAATCTATGTAAAACTACTGACTAAAAAAAAAAGTAATGGTTAATACAGAGAAGACCAGACAGCAGGTATAAGTAAAATATTAAACCAAAATACTACGTAAAGGTGTGCGAACATGGTTAAGCAGTATTTGGATCCTTGTGCTATTGGGGAAAAGGACAGATATTATCTTTAGCTCTTGACTACTATACATGTTCAAAACACCTATGGATACTACTACTAACACTAGACTTTAATAAGTCAAGGAAAAATGCTATGATTTATAAGGAAAAGGTAAGTAAAAGACTATAATCTTGAAAGTTTGAAAAGAAAGACTATGTCTTTTACTAACAGAAAAGAAACAGGATTTTTTTCAATGTTCAAATCAAAAGGAAGAAAAAAAAAAAGAATACAGGAAAGAAAAATAGAAAGTACATAGTAAAAGAGAAGACAAAGAAAAGTTGAGGTTCTAGTTTAAAGAAAGCTAAAAAGATAAGCCAACTAAATACAATATCTGAGCCCAGATAGGAAAAACTTTGCTGTAAAGGACATTGGGACAACTGGGTAAATTTGACTATGGACTGTATATTAGAAAATAGAATCAAATCAATGTTATATTTCTTAAATTTTACCATTGTAGAGTGTTATAAGAGGATATCCTTGCTCTTAGAAGATACTTAGGATTACAGGGTCATATAACTGCAGCTGACTCCAAAATGTTTCAGGAATAGTTACAATAAGAATATGAATAGACAGTGACAAAATAAATGTGGGAAAACATTAACAATCAGTGAATCTAAATAGAGTATTAAGAAATAGACTGCATTCTTCTTGCAACCTTTCTGTAAGTTTGAAATTTTTCAAAATAACAAGTTTTAAAAGTGAACAGAATAAAAGAGAGAAGTCATATGCACATTAGGGGAAATCTTAATATAATGATTAATCTGCTACAAACATCATACTTAAATGGTGAATTACTGAAAGTTTTTCTCTGAGATAGGGTACAAGGTACATATGCATACTATCACCAGTTCAACACTAAACAGATGAAATTTAGTAAGGACAGTAAGACAAGCAAAGTATGAGGTTTGAAAGGAAATAAATACAACTATCATTATTTACAGATGATATGATTATGTTCATACAAAATCAAAGAGAACCTACAAATACATTTAGCCATGTTCCTAAAATAATTTAAACATTAATTATATTTCTAATGCCAGCAATAAAGAGAAAATTTAAGAAAATGTCATTGTATCATCATCAAAATAACAAATATCTAAGACTAAGCCTAAAAGTAATGTTATGCATTATTTTGTACACAGAAAACTGGAAGACATGATTAAGTAGCCTTAAACTAATGAAGAGCTATACTTTGTTCACAGATTTAAAGTCTCAATATGTTTAAAATATCAATTCTCTCCAAACTGGTCTCCAAATATAAAACAATCTTAGTCAAAATCCTAACAGGTTTTACATGACAAGCTTATGCTAGAATTTATATGTAAATAGAATAGGCAGAACACAAGACACTCTTGAAAAGAATAAATAAGAACCTTATGTTGTTTGGGAGACAGACACTATCTTTAGCCTTTAGTAAGTACATATATTAAACATTTATGTGTACCTCAATTAACATTAGATTTTAATAGGTCAAGGAAGTATGCTATAATTTCTACAGTAAAAAGAGATGAAGGACTTTGTAGGTTTCAAACAGAGAGGGAAAAAACATAGAAGAACCTGCCAAATCTTGGATATCAAAAGTTATTTTAAAACTACAGCAAGTAAGAAAGAGTAGTCTTGGTGCAGTGATTGATAAATAGACCAATGCAGCAGAAACAAGAGCTCAGAAGACAGATGCGAATAAAGGTATTTGAATTATGAGAAAGATAATAATTAAGAAAGGCAAATCTTTTAAATAAATGTGTTTAGATCTAAGTATGAAGGTAAAAATACTAAATTTTCTAGAACATCTTATTAGAAAATATCTTTATGAACTTGGGGTAAGGAAAAATTTATTCAACAGGACATACAGTGTGCTAACAATAAAGACAAGACTGATAAATTAGACAACACTGAAATTAAGGAATTCTGTTTATAAAAGACATTATTAGGAGAGCTTAGCAAAGTCAAGCTACAGATTTGGAGAAGGGATTTCAACACACATCCCAGAAAAATGGTCTGTATCCAGAAATTATAAAGAACTTCATATTAATAAGAAAAAGACAATAATTAAGTAGAAAAATGGGCAAGAAACTTGAACAGGCAACTCACCAAAGAGGAAATTCAAATGGTCACGAAACCTATGAAAGGTGCTCAACTTCATTAGTCATCAGGGAAATGCAAAACAAACCCTTAATAAGATACCTTTATACACACACCACATGTATTATTAAATTGCTTCCAGAAAGGTTATACCAAGTTATACTTCCTAAAGGAGTGCTGTTTCACTTTATGCTTGCTAATTTTGAGTATTATCATTATTATTTAATTTGCAAAATTAATGAACCAAAGTGATAACTGTTTTAACTTGCATTTTTGGAATTTTATATTTTGTAATTTTTATGTATATATTGACTGGACCACATATATTTTTCTTTTGAGACTTATCTTATACTGCTTCTACTATAGGCTGTCCATTGTGGCAAACACAGTTAGTTCTTTCTTAACTAAGAAGGTGCAGATAGTGTTCAAGGCAGCAATGTGCTCAGTTCAAAATACCTGCTCCTAGAGACTCCCCTAAAGATAAAAGCAGTTATGTGACCCCATTTTGGCTATGAAGTAATCAGATGCTTACTACTGGAGGTCCAAGAAACTTATTTGTTTCCTAATGAAAAAGGACAGTCTTAGCTGCTCCCTGTCCTTCCTCTTTTTTGGAATCAGAACTTCCCATCTGGAGGACAATTTTGTGAATAGCATGACAGCCACATATATGCATAGTATGGTGGAAGAAGCCTATATCCTTGGCACCTTTCTAGAGACTTCTGAACCAGCCTTGAATTACCTACCTACTGACTTTAACATGAGAAAAATAAAGCCCCATTAGGGTCAAGCCTCTGCAGTAGGGTTTATCACATACATTTGAATGCAACCTGATACTACAGATGAATAAGAAAGGGATAAGTAGAAGTCATTTTTAAGTATACTATTCTTTTCATGATTTAATGTTGCAAATGGATTTTAGTACATGTATAATCAAGAAAATACAAATTTCAAAAGAAAAGGGTATACATGATAAATACAGATGGATGAAAAGTTCTTAAGAGAAAATTAAACAGTTGAGTACTGAAAAAAGTAGAAATGTAAACAATTTCTTCTAATTTTTTTATATGTATTTTTGAGACAGAGAGAGAGAAAAAGAGAGAGAGCACGCACAAGCAGAAGAGGGGCAGAGAGAGAGGGAGACACAGACTCTGAAATAAGATTCAGGCTCCAACCTGTCAGCACAGAGGGGGCTTGAACTCATGAACCATGATATCAATACCTGAGCCAAAGTCAGACGCTTAATCAACTGAGCCACCAGGCACCCCTAAATAATTTTCTGATAAATTATCAACTAGCAAAATTAACCCAAAAAGGAGTAAAACAAGGTAACAAGTAAGAAAGGAAAGGAAGAACACTTCCCCACCCACCTCCCACATTTTCTGACCTCGCCCTTCACCTTCCTTTCCCCCACCCTGTTCAGTCATTCCTCCCACATGTCAGGCTGCTCCCATCCAGGGTTGCTGCTGTCGTTTTCCCTTTCCTGGATGTGTTTCTTTAGGTATCTGTGCTTTATCAAACAGCTAGAGCAATTTTTAAAAAGCAAGTCATGTCAGATCACTCGTCTATTTAAACTCTTGCAATGGTCCCATGTCATTAGTAGGAGTAAAAAATGTACTCAAAATGGTGTATGAAGAGCTGGACTACTGCTTCCAGCCCATCCTTTTTCAGATTTCATTTCCTGCTGTGTCCTCTTCACCCACTCTGCTCCACCCACACTAGCCTTCTTGATGTTCCTTCAGTATGTTAGGCATGCTCCCATTAATAACCTTCACACTTGCTGATCCTTCTTCCTGAAACATGCACATCTACATATCTGCTTGGTTCACTCCCTGGTCCCCTCAAGTCTCTGCTCAAATGCATAGGGAGCAGTGAGGTGATCCTTCACAGCCTCACTTCAAATATCCTCATGGTTGGTTTACTTCACCTCTTCTGTTGCTACACCTGATGCTTTATAGATTTACTCCTTAAGAAATTTCAATTTTGGGGGGGGTGCCTGGGTGGCTCAGTCAGCCGAGTGTAAAAATATATAGGAGAAAATATAGGTAAATTTCTGTCTACATTGTGGATGTGGAAAGGATTTCTAAATACAAAAGCAAGGAAAAATTCACAAAGGAAAACATCAATAGACTTGATCTAAATAAAATTTCCTGAATTTGCCTAGTTCAAGAAAATTAAAAGGCAAGCAAACTAACATTATCTGAAAAAAATATCTGTGACCATAGAAATACAGTTTACATAGAAATAGCATTAAAATCCACGAAGAACAGTGAGTCTCCTAAAGACAGAAATACAAAAGGAATAGATATTTAATAAAAAGGGAGAGAAAAATGGGTAACAAAATTCTAATGTATTCTACTTCACTAATCATAAGATTAAAATTTTAATAAGGAAAATATAATTTTATGTGGTTTTAAAAAATAACAATGCTGAAAGAATATGGTGATAAAGGGAATCTCAAATTGATGATGGAGCTATAAATTAGTAGAGTCTTTCTGTAAGTATTTTGGTGTTCTATATCAAGAGTTTAAAAAATATTTATAGCCTATGATCCAGTATTAAGACTTCCAGATACATATATATATATATATACACACACACACACACACACACACACACAGTAATCATATATGCAGACTAGCATTAAAGATAATGTCACTGCAGCATATTTTATAAAAGCTAAAAATTGGAAACATACCCCACAATAAGAGGATGGGTAAATAAATTATGTTGTATATATAAACATGGACTATTAATGCCCCATTAAGCTAATTTAAAAGAATTTAACAACCTGGGAAAATGTATATTTTAACATTATGGTAGTTGAAAAATGCAGGATGCCACATAGATTACACAGAGTAAACTTTTGAATACGTTACAATACCTATATCATCAAAAATGTCAAAGTAAAGAAACCAAATATCAATAACTTCTGCATTATAAAATTAGGGTATTTTTTCCTCTTTAAAATATATTTCTGTATTTCCTAAATTTTTATCAATGATTGGGAAAAAAAACAGAACAAATGAATCTTATTTAAAAGACAATAAAAATGCACATTTTAAAACACAGTGCTCATGGTCTAAGTTCTACCAGTTTAATTACGAGTTACAGTGAATATTAATCATTCTAACTGGGTATTTCTAATCATTCTAATTAGGTAAAATTTATGCCTATCATTTAGATATAAGGAATAATAGATTATCATTTTCTAATGCCAGAAAAACTACCTAAGGCAAAAATCTATAGCTCCAAAACAGAAATATAAAAGAAAGTGATGCTGAACCTGGCACCAGTACTATGGGAAATTCTGCCAGAAAGTGCTGCCCATTATCATGATCCCTTATTGAAATGGAATGAATAGGAGAATAATGATTCTCCTAGGAGGTATGATAGTACATATACAGGAGAGAACCATGCCCATCTAGGTCAATCTGTATTTTAACTAAAGAAATTTTTTTAATATTCATTTTTGAGAGAGAGAGAAAGAGAGAGACTAAGAGAGAAAGAGAGAAATTGAATGTGAGAGCAGGGAAGGGGCAGGGAGAGAGGGAGACACAGAACTCGAAGCAGGCTCCAGGCTCCAAACTGTCAGCACAGAGCCTGACACAGGGCTCGAACTTATGAACCGAACCGTGAGATCATGGCCTGAGGCAAAGATAGACGCTTAACCCGCTGAGTCACCCAGGCACCCCAGATCAATCTTTAAATTGTTTTAGTCAATGGTCATGTTTGCTACTACTTACTACCATTTCCAAATTCCTTCCTTTAATCATACACACAAAGTCCCCTCTCCAAGAATCCATGGCAGAATACTGATGAAATTCTGATGGGAACATGTTTAGATTTTTATTAACAATATTTAATCAAGTATTCCCAATTAACCATTATTTATATTTAATCTATAAACACAAACATTCTAAAACCTCAGCCTCCCTGGTAATTTACAGGCAGCTCCCCAAGTTCCAGCTGCCCCCAAATACATTCAACTCATTTCAACCAACTCTACTTAAGAAAAGACCAGCTGCTTGATGCACAAAGCCACAGGTCCTAGATATTAAAGACACCACCATAGTTTTTTGAGGACAATTAAGATAATCCCTATTTTTAGCAATCTGCCAATATTATGAGGCATGTACCAAACAATCTAGGAAGTATAACTCTAAAAATTTTCCTGAATATACAAATGCACATCCAAAATAACATGTACAAGGAAACTAATTCATAGATTAGTTTCACAGAATTTGAATTGGGAACCTAAATTTCCATCAATAAAGGACTAAAATGAATGAATGGATTGGGATACATTAATACAGTGGATTACTTTAAAGTTGTAAAAGAGATAAAAAGAAGATCCTGTGTATTCATTTATATCAGATGTTTACTGAAACTAGCAGTAAGTAAAAAATCTCAGAGCAGAACAAGTGTGTAGCATATGGTACCATTTCTTTTAAAAGGCATAAAACTGAAACACTGATTGCTTTCGGGTTGAAGAAACTGGTAGCTGGGGAAGAGAGGCAGGAAGGAAACTTTTCTGTATACCTTCCTATATCTTTAGAATTTGTGACAGGATATGTAGGTGTTGCCGATATAAAAATAAAACATTTGAAAAATACATACAGGACAATTTACCTGTATGTTTCTATTTCTCCAATATTCACAATAACAGCCCAGGTCTTTTTTATTCTACTAAAATATGTGTCTATTATAATTGACAAATGTTCTCCAACTCAGAACAATGACAACTAGTATAATATCTTTCTAGCCAAAGGTCAGGATTCTTTTATTTTCATTATCAGTTAATTCATGCATTCATTGATTTAACTATGATTAGTAGAGTACTCTCCATGTGCCAACATCCATGCTAGGATTACAAAGTGGAAAAGACACAGGTCTTATTTTAAGATGCTCACTATACAGTAGGGAAGACAGGCAACCCATTCAGTCCACAACTATTTATTTAGCACCCACTACGTGCAGGACAAATTAATACAGTGTGTTAAGTATGGAAAGGAAGGCAAGAGCAAAGGCCAAGGACAGCCCAGATAAGGGATGCCAGCTCAATCAAAAGAAGTGGGAGAAGTCCAAGAGGTAAGTGGGAATTACTCAGGGCATGGAAAGGGTAAGAACTCTCCACCATGTCCAAAAGTGGAGAAAATCTGTGGTACATTCTGTAACCTACCAGTGGTTGGCTTGGTTTGAAAGTATTGAGGGGGTTATAGCAGAAATGAACCTGGGGGCAATGGACCAGAAGTGAGATCATAAAGGACCATGTTCATGGGTTAAGATTAAAAATTTTTTAAATGTTTATGTATTTTTGAGAGAGAGTGACATGGAGCGTGAACAGGGGAGGGGCAGAGAGAGAAGGAGACACAGAATCTGAAGCAGGCTCCAGGCTCTGAGCTGTCAGCACAGAGCCCAACATGGGGCTCGAATTCACGAACCGTGAGAACATGACCTGAGCCAAAGTCGGACGCTTAACCGACTGAGCCACCCACACGCCCCTCATGGGTTGAGATTTTAGCCCAAAGGCATCAAAGGGACAAAAATGCTTTCAAGCATTTGGTATTCCTATAGAGTTTCCAAACATGATTGTACATCAGTATCACCAAAAGAGTTTGATTTTCAGGTTCTACTCCAGACATACTGGATGAGAATTTTAGAGCATTAGGCCCTGAATTTAAGTTTTTAAAGATGTTTGCCTGGTGATTTTGATGGTAAACCAAGTGTGAGAACCCTTAGTATCTAGGATCCCCTGGCTGAGGTTCAAAATACCCTGTTGATGAATGAGAAAGAGACACACAGAGAGGTCTTTGCTCCTCCCTCCCAATGTAAGTGATAAGCAAGCACAAAGCTGGCTTCACTGGGGTGTTCCCAACAACTGAGAGAAAGAAAATGGAAAGCAGGAACAATGAGATAAATCAAGGCCAGTCCCCCAGAAGGTAACATTTATAAGTCTCCTCTTACAAGGAAAAAAAAAAACAACCCAATGAGACCTCAGTTGACAGAGACACAAAAATTTCTTTGATTTTTTTCTTAAAAGTCAGTACAAGACACCAAAGCAGACAGCACACTTTAACATTATCTTTATCTCAGCAACATAGTTAGAGGTATAGCATCATATTGGGCATTCAGATGCACATAACACATAAAACCTCATTTGACCTGAAAACCGCAAGGTATTTTCACCATCTGAGGCAAAATGAGGAGCAGTGATTTGCTACCGTACATGCTTTCCTGAGGACTGGCAAAAGCTTGACACTCACAACTCTTTAATGCATCAAAGTAAACATTCATCTCTATTTTGGGCTTGTCTTCCTTTTTAAAATTCGTCTTGGCCACACTTTGGGGTATTTTGCAAGATAATTACACAGCAATTTGGAGGACATGAAAACAAAAGAAAAGGGAAAAAAATAAGGAAAACCAAACCACCCCACAAAGATGTATTTTTAAACATCTAATGGTCTTAAATCTAGATAGATGAGTCACATACTAAATAAATACCACCCACAATTCCACCTGACCTGCAAAGTATTTTCTTCCAAAAAGCTAAGCATATGTTTATTAAATTTATTCAGTCACTCATTCCATGGGTGTTTATTGAGCACCCACTCTGTGGCAGGTACTGTAATAATTGTGATAAAGTAGTGATCTAGGCCATACTCTTTCCTGCCTTTAATTCATATACTGGTGAGAACTGACACCAGACAAAGCAGAGCAAGGACATGGGATAAGTCCCATGAAATGAAGGCACAGAATGCTAAGAGACCATACAATGTGGGAACCTAATCCAGCCTGGAGGTCATGGAGAGCTTCTCTTATTGACTTTGCTAAAGATGTGATCTGGAAAATAAGTAGGACTGAGAGCAGAGTGGGGAAGGAGGGAATATATGTGAGAATAGATTGGGAGGAATGGCAGGAAGGGAATGAGGGTATATTCCAGGGAGAGAGAAGAGCATAAGAAAATGGGAAGAGATGAGACAGAACACGTTATGCTTGAGGATTATGGCTAAGTACAGAAGGCAAAAGGAGAATATCAATAAAGGAGGCTGGAAAGATAGGCAGGGGATAAACATGGTATCTGATTCATGCAGAACATTCCCATGGATTAGGCAGAGCTATGTACTTTTGCCCCAGTTTACAATTAACTCGATATAAAAGTTAAGTGGCTTGGCCAAAGTCACCCAATCTGAGTAAAATCAGAAGTCTGTTGCACTACATCCTCTTGACTAATGGGTCTTTCAAATGCTCAGATCGGACACTGCTTTAGCTCCAAATTATGTAAAGTTAACATAACTTTAAAAAAGAGAATCAAAATGCATGCTATCCATACTTCTATTTGAGCAATGATATAACTTAGAAGCTTCATAATTTTATTTTCTATTGAAGTTATGTGTACTAAAGAATAACTTCTGATGTTTTAATAGATATTAGCATCAATAAAAAATTTTCTTTATAACACCAAATTACTGAGTGATATTATAGCTTTTTTTCAAAATGTTTCCATTGGGGGAAACTGAGTGAACTAAATGTGGGTTTTCTCAGTAATATTTCTTATGATTTCATGTGAATCTACATTCATCTGAATAATAATTTCAACTGAAAAATCAAATTATTGGTTTGCCCAAAACCAAAAGGAAGAAGATAAAAGTATGACCCTTATTATCGTGATCTGCAATTTTTCAGTGTTTACACTACTAATTCATTCGAGCTCTTGGGACTACATACAACTAACACTTAACAAGGATACCTAGGTGCAAGATGGCTTACTAATTAATTTGCAGTCTCATTTATACCTCATGATAACTGTAAGGTCAATGTATTAACAACTCACATTAAATATTAGAAAATAAACACAAAGAAGTTAGATAATTTTTATAAGCTCCAGACTTCCGAGGGGCAGTGCCAGGATTCAAACCCCTGTCTGTATGACCCTAAAACCTGGTTTCTAAGTTACAACCCAGGTGCTAGGTTCTTTCCTTCCATAGGTCACTCACTTGCTTCAGGAATCCATGTCTTCTGTTCAGTGAAGAATCTGAACCAGATGGTGTCAGATTTCATTTCCAGTTCTAAACATCTGGTAACTTACATTGAAATGGTAAAGTCAATGTTACATATATGCTATCTAACAACAGCTCTGTAATAAAATATTACTTTTTCCCCATTTCCTCCCTTCTTTGGTCTGCATGGTTGTTAGAGGGAGCTACACAACATGCTTTTTAAAATTCTTTGAAACCTCATCATGTAGACATGCATTCTATATAGATGTATCATACAGACAATAAAAAGAGTCTACAGCAAGTATGTTAAGCCATGAAAAATGGAAGCAAATTTATTGGCTCATGTTACAGGCTAGCTTCAGTCACAGATGGATACTCAAAAAGCCCCTGGCAAGAGACAAAGAGGGAGAAAGACTGCCTTAAGCTGAAAAGGGAACAGAGACCTTGACTCCAAGCTTTCTCTACCCTTTAAGCTCCAGAGTAATTACCATATGCCAGCCAGTCCTCTGCCTATATGAACTTTTCTTTTAGGTTTCATCTCAAATGTCTAAGATTCTCTTAACTCACATCCCCCTCCAGGTCCTACTCTCTCTGGCCCCTTCACAGCTTAAGAGAACTCTATGCACCCACCATCTCCATCTGCTTTCCTCTCCTTCTGTTCACTGTTTAATCCCTCCAATCTCCCCCCTACCCCAATCCCACCAAAACCACTTTTGCTTAGGGAATGAGGACTTCCATCTTGCCAATACGATTGTACCTTCTGTGCTTTCAGCTTTTTAATCTTCTAGTAGAATTTGACATGATAGACAACTACCCTCCTCAAATTTCTCTTCTTGGATTCAGCAATAAAATATTCTCCTGGCTTTCCCCCTTCCTCTCTGGCTGTTCCTCTTCAATTTTTCAGCTGTTGTGTAAGGAGTTCAGATCCTCAAGGCTGCCATATGGAGAGACCTCATGGAGAGAGAGTTGCCTGAGGAGCCCCAGCCACTGGAGTCTTTCCAGACAGGCCATCTTCGTGGTATTAAAAAGTTTTGAGAGGACCCCAGCCCCAGCTGCTGAAATCACAAATGAGAACTACCTAGATGAGGCCACTCAACCCCCAGAATCATGAAGGGAAAAAATGATGCTATTGTTTAAAAACATTTTATTTTTAACAATTTCTTCTTCCTCTACCCACCAATTAAACTGGATTTCTCCTGTTTAGAATAGGTAAATCCATAGAGACAGAAAGGGAATTAGTGGTTGCTGGTGGGGTAGGGGAAAAATGGGGAAAATAAGGTTAGAGAGTGACTCAATGGGTACAGCTTTACTTTAGGGAATGAGAAAATTTTCTGGAATTAGTTGTGATGAGTGCACATCCTTGTGAACGCACTAAAAATTTCTAGAGTGTGCTTTTGAAATGGTGAATTTTATGGTCTGTGAATTACATGTCAATTCAAAAAATTTATCAGAGAATTATATGAAATTACCTGTCAATGAATGAGTGTTGTACAAGGACACATATCAATCATGCTGTGCAAACAGAAATGCAGATGATTCTCAATTCTGTCTTCTTCTCCCTGTGCCCCAATAAAAATTTATGTGAAGTAAAATAAATAGATAAACAAACAAACAAACAAACAAACAAACAAACTGAACTTCTCCAAGAGTTATCCAGGGCTATTTTCTTCTCTCTCCTCCTTGTCAACATCCCCCATCCCCATAGTATTAATATTATGAATATGCAGACACTCCCAAATTTAACTCTTGTTTTGACTGTCCCACTTACCAGCTGTCTATTTATACCTCCATGTGGATGCCTCACAGGCTTTTCAAGCATAACAAAACTCCAACTCCCCTCTCTTCAAAAAGTCAGTTTCTCTTCTGTTTATACTAGTTAAGGGCTTGCTCCACCATTCACCCATTAGATAGGCCAGAAACATCCTTCCACACAGCTGGTCTACTGGCAAGTCCTGTTAACTCATCTCCCAAAATATATCTTGAACATATTCATTCTCTCCAAGCCCACTTCCTGCATCCAGTCCAAATCACCATCCTCCTTCCTATGCACCCAGCTCTTAACTGGTCTCCTCACATCAAGTCTAGTCTTTTTCTAATACATTATTGACAAGAGACAGAAGAATTGCTGTGAAATGAAATTCAGAGCATATTACTCTTCTGCCCAAACCTATAAATGGCTTCCCAATCCATGTAGGAGAAAACCTAAAACCCAGTTTCACCTCCAAGTACCTCTCCCCAGACCTGTAACTTTTTATCCTTCCTGTTCTTTCCTAAGTATCTCACTTCTTTCCTCTTTCACCACCCCCATTCCATTATACTGTTTTATGTTCTTCATAGCCCTTAGCACTAGCTGAAATTATCATTCAGATTTACTTAACATATAATTCCTGCCTCTAGAATATAAGCTCTGTGAAGGCAGGCACCTCGTTTATCTCGTTGTTACACCTCTGTAACCGTAAGGCACAAAACAGTGTCTGACATACAGTGGACACTCAATAGGTAACTGCTGAATAAGTGAGTGAATGAATGAATGAATGAAGCACTGACATCTTTGATGTGCCTTTTCTTGTCTCTGAGTTGAAAGAAACAGAAATAAAGTAGTAAATGTATTAGCTTAATTTCTATCTGAAGAGAAGTGTTTAATAAACAACATTCTTCCCTTCTGGCCAGTTTTTCCATATGAACAATATATTTCAGACTAAACTCTAAACTCCTACCACCACTCTCAGAGTATTCCATGCTACTCTATCCAGCATGGTCTAAATATATATCCAGTCATTTTACCCTAAAATGACTACAGAAGCTATTCCTTTCTCCTTGTTCAAAACTCTAATCAAGTCAAAAGCAATCTGTAAATCTTGTAGGACTGGCAGTCATTCCTAACACTAACAGAATTTTCTTTTATCTCCCAGTCTTCTAACTTACAGGCTACTTTTTTGATACTGGTAAGGCCCTTTCCTTCTGTTGGACACCATGATGAGGGTTTGGATATATAAGTATGGGGCCTGAAGTTGAGGAGAATTACACTGCTCTATAAAAAGAAATTGAAGTTCTTAGGAACAGAAGGTGTGAAGGATATTTTTTCTTAATATAGATGAGAAATAATTTTAGAGAGCTACAATATCATAGTGATTGGGAACGTCACCAATCCAGACACTTCTTTAGGAACCTACTAATTCTTGACTGGCCTTGGAAATTCATTTTCTCAGAATCATGATTGATTATGAGGATGACGATGGTGGTGGTGGTAGTGACCATTAAAATTATTAAGCAATGATGATGTACCAAAAACTGTCCTAAGCACTTGAAGCGTGCTATTTCAGTCTTTCTAACAACTTTCCTAGAGTCACCCCAAGAGTAAATGACAGAGTTAGACTTGAACACATATTTGCCCTTGCTCTTAATCACTATGCTAACAGAAGAATAACAGCTCCTTTAGCATAATTCTAACAAGGAACCACTAGCTGGTGATGCTGGTGGAACAGGAATTTTGAGAAAAAGAAATTGTGTCATCTCGGAGTTTGTCCACAAAAGAAGAGAAAGGTTAAGACATGAACTTAGGATTTTAATAAATTGATTAACATGAGAAGTAAAGCAAGCATGATGTTATGCTCAATAGTTTCTAAATAGAAACCCACCTACCTCAAAAGGAACTAGAGACTCTATGAATGACATCTACATACACACATGTGCACACACAGGCACAAACAGCTCTAAAGAGGAGGTCAAAGAACAAGCTTCTAGATAAAGTAACGTAGTTTCTGAGGGGGTCAGGTTTAATAATAAGCGTATAGAAGATGGAAGGGGAAACAACTAACAGAATGAGATAGAAGAGAAGCACTGACCTGTAAGAATGTCAGTAAAGTTTAACTAAAGCCAGGAATGAGATGGAGCCTGTGAAAAATGCCAAAGATGATAAAAAGGTTAGGCTGTAAAAACAAAGACATTAAGAGCCAGAAAAGGAATAAAGAATATTATGTCCTTGACCTTGGGTTGGGGTGGGGAGTTGGACGCTGCAGTATTAGCATTTATCAGAGCTATATAGGATATTTGGCTGAAATCTATGCCAGTGTTGGGTCCACCTATCTGGTTGACTCAGCTGCCAGGAAGATTCTAGACACCCACAAGGAGGCAACGCACCCTTCTTAAAACATACTAACAAAAATGTCATACAAGATATACAACCATCAAACTTCAATCAGTCTTCTACAAAGAGCAAGCAGAAAAAGACTAAATATAGTTAAAAAGTACTTGAAGCTAAGATAAGAAAATGATAATAAGAAATCTCTAAACTATTTCGGTCATGTTCAACCTTCAGGCTCTGATAAATTATATTCTAAGTTTCTGAAGGACTAGACAAACTGTCTTGCAGAATTTAAAAAAAATGGTTGTATATTAACATGAAATGTTACAGTCCAAATTCTTCCTCGCCTGAGGGCCTTTGCGCTTGCTATTTCCTCTGGCTAGACTACCTTTCACCCTGGATCGTCTTATGGTTTGCTTTTTCACTTTGTTCATGACTCTCCTCTCACCTCATCCTCAGCCTTCCCTGACCAGCCTATTTGTACAGTTTGCAACCTCCTATCCATTATTCCCTATCCTCTCATCCAGCTACATCTTTCTTCATAGCATTTACCACTTCCTCAGAGATGCTTCCACTTATTTGTTGTTTGCCTCTGCATTGGAATATATGCTCCATGGCACTATCTATTTTGCTCATTCACCACCTTATCCACCACACCTAAAACATACCAGGCACTTAATGTGTATTTGTTGAATGGACGAATAAATAAATGATTATGTGCATGAGTAGGGAGACCTAGCTCAGTAACAGTTTTTGTGAAAAAGTCATAATGGTATCAAATAGTGGTAAGATTAGATGAGCCAATAAAGTTAGGTAGGAGTATTTTTTTAATGTCATTTTAGGCCTTATTAGTATAACAGTTATATCTCAAGGATACATTAGAATCTCTCACATGTATTTACTTTCATAATATCTATCTTTGGGCTGCTCTCCCCAAATTTCTGTTCCAGGAAGTATGTGATGAGGCATGAACATTTTTTTAAACAAGTTTCCATTGCTCACTTTCCTTTAAGAACCAGTAGCTAGACAAATGGTCATTTCACTGGATTTTGTCAACCAATGTTGCATGCATACCTAAAAGATTCTGGCAGGAGCTGGGGATCCAACTCAAAAATAACATGATGTGGTAGTTTCAAAGGTAGTTTTATGGTATACTGAGTGGAAGCTAACCAAAGACAAATGCAGGAAATAACATTCTATAGCCCAACGTGCCCCTTTGGCCAATTCGTAGTTGAGTAAAGCTGACCTTTTACTCCAGTAAATGTCTTTACCTCTGTCAGTTCAAGGATCTTTGGGGGAGTTCCTATACTGCTACAGTCTAGAAAAGGGACATTCTTGGTCTAGATATCAAGTGACAACTCATAAGAGCTGCCTTCACACACCTGGGAAGCTATCACTCAGTAAAAAAGGGGTATAGTTTTGTTTTGCTCCTAAATCCAACCTCTGGAATGACTCAACAGAAACAAGTAAAAAGAAAAGAACACTGAACAAGAAGCCAGCCACCTCCATCTATCTCTGTTCTGATACTTACTATTAACCAGCATGACCTGAACAAGTCACTTACCCTCCCTTGGGTCTCAGTTCCCCAATTCTACGTGGCGTAATGCCTGTTTTTTGTTTTTGTTTTTCTGAACCAACCTCATAGTACAAACTATTTCAAACTGGGTAAGTTGAAAGTGCAACTAAAAATGCAGGTTATCAATGTGGCTGATATCATTTATCTTTAAGAAGTCATTTATCCTATGCTTGAGAGCCAAAAATACTATGTAAGAGTACTATGGTATCCATGTTCATATGAAAAACAGTGTAATTATGTGCAAGGCATTACTTACTCAGGCTTCAGAGAAGATCAAGACACATTGTAGACTACTGCAAATTTTACAATAATTCATTAATTTTCAGAGTCTAAGTTCACGGACACAGAATCATTGTTTCTTGCCACCCTAAATTAACCATGGACAGCATCCAAATCTACTCCACCTATATAAATGAAACAAAGTTCTGCCATCTCTGAAATGCTTGTTTGTCTTAATTCCTCAGCAAGCAAATTTCAAACAAGCAGTGGGTTCTGGATATTTTACCTTATCTCAATGAATGGAAGATATCTGATTTTAAGATCCCTATTATATGTACAGAGAATTAAAAACAACCAATCAACAAAAAAACCCCACAACTTCCAAATTATGAAATGATATTTTCTTATCACTTATAATTTTTATTTTATCTCTATTGCTCTTTTAAACCTACTTAGATTGGTATTTTATCAAATATCATTCTTGTACACAAGTTAAAAAGAAATAGATTGGTTAAGGTATCCCTAAACTTTTTTCATTTGCAGAGTCTGAATACCCAAAGCTAACTGTGTTTCCAGTCTCAGTGCTTTCCACACAAAATCATCCTCTGTGCCACGGAGAGGGATCCTGTGTTGTCTCCATGATTTTCTGAGTCACTAACACCAACTCTGCAAGTTCTGATACAAACCCACAGTTAAAGGCAAGGACATCATAACTACAGACTGGCCAACAGCACATATAGGATGCATCTTGATCCCAGAGAGATAAAGGCTTGCATCTTGGAGTCAGTAAAATATAGTATATAATTCCTGGGAGAACCAATTCCAAATAATCTTCTAACTATTAATGCCATAGGTTTATTTTCTCTGGTACCTCATTGGTGATGTTCTTGGTTTTCCATTCCTCAAGGCTAGATTTGGAACCTACTAGTCATCTCCCTTCTCTTTCATCTACTCTAATTATATCCTTTTCAAATCCTCACTTCACACTGCCCGATGGACTTACCCTTTGCTCCGTAGTCCCACAGCCACATCCTCTTCCAAGTCTCTATCCATCTCATACACTATAGGAGCTCAGTAAAACTGCCCTTCCCTCTTACAGTCTCTCTGCAATCCAATGTATTAGAAACAATGACCTTCCTTAAAACACTTCTGTATTCATCAATTCCTTGTTTCATGCATCTCCATTGGCTCCCTTTTATTCATGGTTCAAACACCAAACTCTCTTGAAGGCTCCCATAATCTGACCTCTACTCAACTTATTTCCCACCTCCTCCTAAGTTTTGTGCCCACCACCTGCATTCCCAACCTATCTGCTCAAGCTAGCTCCTATTGCACTTATCCAGTTCTAATCCCTTTCTCTTGGCAAAGTCTTCCTTGACTTTTCCAGGCCTTGTGAACTTCCCCCTTTTGCTGTATTCTTGTTACACTAATGGTATTTCTTGGTTTTAGACCGAATGTGCATTCTGGTCTTCTACCCTATGAGACTGCCAGCTTAGAATCATCAAAAACTTAACCAATCTTGGGGCTCAGTCATCTATCAAGTTGGCACCCAATTCATTTTCAGTCCATACCCCTTCCAGCCATTTGCTACTATATTCTTTCACCTTCACCACCACCAACCTCAGTCATCTGGCACCACTGTATCGTACATCCCATACTTAATCACAAGGATCAGCCATGCCCCCTACCTGACCACTAATAGGCCAGATATGTTTCTGTGGAATGAGTACTCAAGGCTCACTCATGTTGAACAGAATCAGCTGGTGTGTTAGAAAGGGAGGGGTAGTTACAAGAGGCATTGGGGTTTTCTAAGAAGTAGAATTGCTTCATCAATATGTCTATGATACTCATATAAGACAATCCCATGCTGACTTGGAAATCTGAAGAAAAAACTCTGTTAAAGCTATAGTTTTATGTGACTTAACCACGAAAATCTTTGGGCCCTGACTTTTGGCCATAAGAAAACAATTTTTATCTGTAATACTTCTCCCAAACAATGGTTAGGCTATTTAGTGATACAATATGGCAGCAGGTTGAGAGTATAGACTCTGGAGCCAGCCTGCCTCTGTTGGAGTCCCAGACCCACTGCTTAGTACCTGTGTGACTGTGGGTAAGTGACTTTAAATCTGTTTCCTCATCTGTGAAATGGGAATGACAATATTGCTTATCTCATAGGATTCCAATAAAAATTAAATGAAAAATTTTTAGAACAGTGTCTGGTACAGAGTAGGTGGTCAATAAATATTAGCTACCACTATCATTATCATTGTTTTTTTATATTTTATTAATTTAAAAGTAGCTATTCCAAACACAAGGTAAAGCCTGACTCCTCTGGCATCCTTTCCTCAACCCATCCATAAATTGTACTTTTTTCTAACCTCCTGTCACCAGTCCTTTTCACTTTCAACATAAATTCCTTCTCTGGTAATATCAACCCTACTCCCCTCGTGACTTATGGTCTCTTAATGGTTTTCTGACATCTTCACTTAAGCAATCCTTCCTTCCATAAGAACTTCACATATAACATCTCTCCCTGGCTCTCCATTACCAATGGGATAAATCCAAATCCCTCAGCCAGCCTTCTTGTGTGCATCCACTACTAACAGTGCTTATTCTTTTCAGTTATCTAGGCCTTGGCTCATGCTGTTCCCTTCACTTGGAATCTCTTTCCCTTTTTCTTCATTTCAACAAAACTTCTCAGAAGCATTTCCTCTGCCTTGCTACAACACCTTCTCTTTCCTTTAGACTCTCAAAATGTGCTATTCCAAATATTCTAGCATCATAGCTCTTAGCACATGGTATGTTAGTTACTGGCTTCTCTCTTTCTTATTAAGAGTTTAAGGAAAGATTTCACATTTAAATTCATTTTTGTACCCCTAATGCCTAGTACAGTACCTGACACAAAATGTTTTTCAAGTTGATTAATAGGCTTCGGAGCTCAGGCAAGCCTTACTAGGCTTTTAAATACTTAACACAAATTTATATTTCTATTTGTGGGGACTCCAAAAACTTACTGACAGATAGAATATAAAGGGAAGTAAGCAAGGTGTATGTACAAAGATAATCAACTCCAATAAATAGTAGTTTAACAGACAGAATGTTATAAGAAATGCATTTGTTTTTCTGGCTTTGTCATATTTTCATCTGATGAATGAGGGCCCTCGGGCAGTGGTCCTGCTGTCACTAATTGAAATGTGTTTTCCTGATTTCAGCTCGGGTTGTTTGTTGATTCATGTAGCACCTTGCTTAATTAAATAATACAAGTGTTGGGTTACATAAGGGCACCAAATTTCCACTTCACAATTCAAGAGGCCATGGTGGAAGGAGGCACTCAGCATTAAATAACACTAAATAGCTGAATATACTGGCAGCACCAGTTGCAACAGAACAATTCAAATTATCAGCTCCCTGATAGCTGCCTGCAGCCATACAGGATGTGTTCCATTTTACATTTGGGTGTTCTTTGGGTACACTGCAGAGAAAAATTACAATAACAAGCACAAAAATTTCCACATGGAGATAAAACAGCACAAATAAACCAATAAATCAAATCCCAGTATTGCAGTGAAATAATCAACTACACTGGCATTACAAATCATGCAACTAATACAGATATTATGTTTATCTCCCCCAAATATTTTTAGCAGTTTTTGTTTTCAGTATTTCACAACATCGAGGCAATCATGCCAGGGACAGGAAAAGTACTGGGTAGAGAGTAAATTGCAGAGATTCAAATCCCAGCTCTTCTATCCTCTGTGATTTTTCCTTATTTTCTGTCATCTCTGTAAGCCTCACCTATGTGTGATTAAGGAAAATCTGCTTGTCCTTGAATATTCCGCCCAAACCACTCATTGTTCCGTCACTCAAAATAAATGTAAAAATATATAAACGATATATGCCAGGCACTCTACAAACTGTTCAGGTTGTAAAATGAGTAAGATAAGTCTTTCCCTTAAAGAGCTCACAGGAGGGGCGCCTGGGTGGCTCAGTCGGTTGAGCGTCCGACTTCAGCTCAGGTCACGATCTTGTGGTCCGTGAGTTCAAGCCCCGCATCAGGCTCTGGGCTGATGGCTCGGAGCCTGGAGCCTGCTTCCGATTCTGTGTCTCCCTCTCTCTCTGCCCCTCCCCCGTTCATGCTCTGTCTCTGTCTCAAAAATAAATAAACGTAAAAAAAAAAATTAAAAAAAAAAAAAAGAGCTCACAGGAAGGTAGAAACCTAGCCAGTCCTCTCCTACTGCCTGGGTGCATTGAGCCCCATCCCCAAGCCAAATGTGGGTACTCACTATAATGTACTAAAGTAGGTCTTCACACATCTGTTCCTATTAGACCACAAGGCCCATGGAAACAGAGGTTACATGTAGTTCATGCAATGACTCCATGGTGGTCTGGTTCTCTCCTACATCTCTGATCTCCTCTTCCTCTCCTTCACTCCACTCCAACCAGACCAACTTCCATGCTGGTCCTCAGCATGTGAAAGAAACACATGCCTTGGGGCCTTTACACTTGCTGTTCCCTTTGACTTTATCACTCTTCCTTCACATATCTGCATTGCTTGCTTCCTGTGCAAACCCCAGTTTTTTGTTCAAATGTCCCCTTCCTAGTGAGTCCTGCCTTGACCACTTTTTAAAACTGCAAGTTCTATACCACAGCTTTTCTACCACCCTGCCATGCTTTATTTTTCCTCCAAAACCAACATTAAAAACACAACCCGAATTTTCATTTTGCTCATTGTCTCATTCCTTCACCGTAAGACAAGCTTCCAGAAGAAAGGAATGCTTATGCGTATACTGCTGAATACAGCATATGCGGCACCTAAAATTGTTGCTGGTGCACACATAAGGATTAATACATATGCAATAAATAAATTATAGGAGCTCTAAAAAGATAGTATGATACAATCTATGCCTTCAAAGAGTTGAAAGTTTCTGGAGACTGAATGGCATAACTGGGAGGGAACACCTTGTTTGGTCACTAATCACCTATTTCTCCTTAACAGCACCACAGTTTTCTTTTAGGGGAGTTATCTGTCTCCCACTATGTGTAGCCTTTGGAGATGCCACCTGGCCTTTTTCCAGGGCAATCAAAAAGGCAAATCTTTCACTCATTGCTTTGGTGTGGCTGGGCCAAGCCCATTACATGATGTCTTCCTATTTGCATCCTGAGAAACTGCCACAACAGAAGAGGTGGTTGGAGTTCATTCATCTCAGCAGTGGCCTGTTGATCAGACTGCTCCAGCTAGGAAACCATGCACCGGATTCCTCATTCCTCATCCATGTGATACTGCCTTGTTCTCATCCATTTCCAGCCCTGGTTCTCCAGGCTCTGGTGAATTTAGTGGGTTACCCACAGCCTTCCCATAAATTTTCTCTTTTCACTCATGTTAGCCAAATCCATTTCTAATGCTTCTAGCCAAAGAGCCCCAACTGATACAGAATGAAGAAGAAAATAATTCAGATGGTATCTATTTAGTGACAAATAACTTTCCTTATTTGGCTCAGAGGAGGATACAAGTCCCACAGGCTCCATGTAAGAGATGTGACCAGACCTAGTCTTTGAAGAATAGACAGAATCTGGATGGTAGAGAAGGGGGAGACTCTGAGGCAAGGGAAACAAAACCAAGATTTTAAGAACTCCTGTGAGCCAGGTACTCTGCTAGACACCTGACTCCAGAATCCACAACTAGCAAGAGAGAGGTGGAGCTCTCAATTAGAGGCAATATCAAAGTGGAGTTTCAAGAGGATACAAGATTAAGTGACTTAGAAAAAAACTGCCTAACTTGTACCCCAATGTTTATAGCAGCACTCTCAACAACAGCCAAATTATGGAAAGAGCCTAAATGTCCATCAACTGATGAATGGATAAAGAACTTGTGGTTTATATACACAATGGAGTACTACGTGGCAATGAGAAAGAATGAAATATGGCCCTTTTGTAGCAACATGGATGGAACTGGAGAGTGTGATGCTAAGTGAAATAAGCCATACAGAGAAAGACAGATACCATATGGTTTCACTCTTATGTGGATCCTGAGAAACTTAACAGAAACCCATGGGGGAGGGGAAGGGAAAAAAAAAAGAGGTTAGAGTGGGAGAGAGCCAAAGCATAAGAGACTCTTAAAAACTGAGAACAAACTGAGGGTTGATGGGGGGTTGGGGGAGAGGGGAGGGTGGGTGAGGGGTATTGAGGAGGGCACCTTTTGGGATGAGCACTGGGTGTTGTATGGAAACCAATTTGACAATAAATTTCATATATTGAAAAAAATAAAAAATTAAAATTAAAAAAAAAGAAAAACAAGAAAAACAACTGCCTAATTAGAGAGGAGCTGAAAAGGTCTGACATTAAGTATGAGGTAGTAAATGATAGAATATCTCCATTTAAATCTTCAGGCTATGACTATTCAACTCTGAATATGATTCAGGAATGAAAGTGACACTAGAAACAAATTTGGTAAGAAACGCAAATTTGAATATGGAATAGTAAATGAGCTATCTAAAATAGTAAACTAATGCATTTATGTATACTACTGATGATATAGTCCATTTGCTTATTATTCTTTTCATGCAATGTTTTCCTTAAGCTGCAATAAACCCCAATGACTATCATCAGGTGCTGTAAGAAGGTGTTAAATGTTAGTTTTTACTTCTCAATTACTTAAAAATGGAGACTGGGCACCATAAGTTTGATATTCCATTTTCATCACAGTGTCCAGTTCTTCGATTTTTTGAAACCATGTATTCTCTCCCCCATACCCTTCCTATGGGCTAAGTTCTAGTGTTCACAAATAAATGGAGAAAATAACCTACAGAAGTATTTTGGAAAAAAAAGATTTTACGTGGTTAGAAATGTCAGTCCCAGGCAATCAATCTGCTAAAAGTCTAAAAATCAGTTGCTTACACACAAGTTTAAATATTTACTGAACTTAAGTGTTTAAAGCATTAACAGAAAATAAACATTTAATATATTAAAGGTGATGAAATAGATCTGGGAAAGAAAGCAGTGATTGAAATCTTGTTTCCTTTACTTTCTCTTCATTTAAGATGGTATCTTTAAGACCAGGTAGCCCCAAATGGTCCAGCAAATTCATTTCTACTGTGATGAGATAAAATGAACTCAGCACCTCTGAGAAGCAAGTGGTTTTGACTTGGCAGGAGACTAGCTGAAATCATTGAGCAGTAGGTCTACGTGCATGCTCACGTGCATGCTCATGTGCGCGCACACACACACACACACACACACACACACACACACAAGCACAGCAAGGAAAAGAATTATTAACTGAATATTCCTGACTAAAGCTAATACTCTAACATCAGCAACATAAGATAACGTTAACCTAGTGAACACTACACATGTTTCTGAGAAACCAGAATGACTCCTGAAGTCATGAGTAAAAGCTGGCAAATGTCATCAATTCTTTGTGGATTGGAAGACAGCACTATTTAAAGAGACATTCTTTTCTCACTGCTATTTCTAATAGGTGTTTCAAAGAAATTATTGGACTTGCCTCTTGGCCAAGTGACCCCAACACCAGCTCCTACCCACCCTTTAGCAAATACAGTTTGGGTCATAGATTTTATAGAAAAGATTGCTGCATTGAACAAAAAGATAAATATGGACCTTACCAGATCCTTACCAGGTGCTTGTTGGGCACCCTGAAATATAAGAAACATCACTCTCCTGAAAAGGTCATCTGTGTTCTTTCATGATAGGTGGAATCTTTCAGAGGGACCTTCAAGACTTACTCAGAGGATCAAGGGAGGATAAGCCTCCCTGTCTTCATCAGACTTCACTTACAGGCTTTACAGCATACCAGGTAAGCATAGGGATAGCTGAGACTAATGAGTCTCAGTTCAAATCCTGACTCTGACACCAGAGTATATTAGAAGATTGTTAACTTACAAATCATATCATTTGTAATATGGGAATAAAGATGGTGACGTGTATATTTTAACTTCCCAATAAATATTAACAATGTGTTCATTAAAATTCAGGTGTATAGACTTAAGAAAAGATATTCATTTTATAAATTATTTAGTTCTACTCTATCACTCCACTAATAAGCTGTAGCCCAGAGAAGTGAAGCGACTTGTTCAAGGGGTCATAGCTAAATGGCTTAGTGGCTGACAGCCATTCAAAACCCATGTCTGCCTACATCTAGGCCAGTAGGCAGTCCACTATAGGATGCAGCCGGGATTACAGATTTATTTCACCAACTACATTTAAGAATTTACTAAACATATCCTATGGTCAAACTTGCACATACCCCTTTCCTTGTGTCAGCCCTTTATTACTAGACTCAGGAGCCCAGTGTTTTCAAATTGTTTTCTTCCTCCCCAGTCCCATTGAAACCAGCTCGTTGTTTTATCCCCAGTAGAAATGGTACATATCACATAGTAGAAGTGACTGATTGTGGTACATATCACATAGTAGGCATACAGAAATATTCACTGAATGACTTTACTTATGAAGCTATCTGTTCAAAAACAAAAACCCAAAAGGAACCAATCTGGAATTTTAGCACATCTCCATCAGAAAACTGATAGAGAAAATGTTTTGTTTTTGTAAGGGGCCCTCTTCAGATACCTCTGAAACATGAAATTCACAAGCATCAATATACTCAGAAGGCACCTGGCATCAGGAAAATGGCTCAATATCAACTATGGGATGTTTGCAACAACGTCAAAGAAAAATCACCCAGTATACTGCGGCAATGTGTTAAATGTCACAGTGTTTTCTACTTACATACTTTTATCAATAGCCACAGGATCTTTATACACTTTTAAGTATCAATTTAAAATAGCACATTTAGCCAAGTTACAATGCAACAGAAAAGGCACTGTAACAAAACAAGTTGTAAACACATTAAAACTTTAATATGTACTATCTACATGTTAAGCTCTTCATGAGAGAGAAATATATTTTTATGCTACTCACTAATGTATAGGTCTAGCTTACTTTCCACAAGAGACAGGTTTCTTATAAAAGCTTTCTTATAAAAGCTTTGTTATCTCACTGAGACAGCCAAAAAAGAAACAAAAAAAAACAGTTTCAAAAATCTCTTTAAAAAAATCCACCAGACTTTTGGGCTCAAAGTAGGTGCATAAGGTAAAAGCAAATTCATGGCAGAGCCAGCAATGAATATAAGTCAGATTAACTATGTCTTAAGATAAACATGCTGTAGTAGTGAAATAAAACGTGAGAAACATTGTCTCAGTAGCCAGGTCACAACTGATGGCAGAAGAAAAACATTGTATGGAACCCTTGTTTAGTCAAAGAGGATGAAGAAAGAGCCCTGAATGAGAGGCTGGAGGGCCTACATGATGTTCATTATTGCCCAGGAGGCAGCCCCAGGGGTGACAGAACCTACCGTAGTGTTATCCCAAGTAAAGGAAAAGGCATGTTGGGATTAGATAGGAGAATCTGTTTGGGTCCTACACAAAAAAAATATACTGAAACACATAGAAAAATGTAGTAAACTCCTGCATACTGTTAAACTTCCAAAGCATCCTAAAAACATCATTCATTTTCTGTAGCAAATATAGAATCATCCCCTAATTAATCCCCTGGTTTTCCATTTCAGACTTCTTACCACTGCCATTTGAAAAAGAAAGCAGAGAGAGATGGTTTCCCCACATCATCTGGGGCCTCTTATATATTCTCTACTTTAAACAGCTACTCTATATTGCTCCAGAAACATGGTTGACGAGTGAAAGAAGAAACCACCAGTCTGGCAATAAAAAAAAAATCTTACATTTAGAGAGCATTTTACAGTTTATAAAGGCTCTCATGTCTATATTTTCACATAAGCCCCAATACAAGGATATGCAATAGGCAAAATTACACTCTTATTTTTAGACAAGAACCGTATTTCAAGCAAATTAATGGACTTGTCCAAGGTCACACAATTATAGAGCAGAAGAGCCAAGACTTAAATATAGTACGGTGATCACTCTCTAACATGGGGCAGTATCTTAAATTGTGGACACGTGACCTGTGAAACCTATAGAAAATATGGAGTGACATACTCTTACATGAACAGTGCATCACTGAAAGCTATCGCCCCGATTTCATTGAGGACTAGGTCTTGGCATTCATTGAGCCAAAGAAAGAATGGCATACAAAGTTTTTTTGTGCAGCTCACTACACTTAAAGTTGATTCTTCCTGTGATGTTTCAATCAAGCATAATTCTATATGCACGACTTACTATTGAGTGAATTACCTTGTACTGATTTCTTCTCTGAATTCCGCCCAGGAGTAATAAAGACATCATCTTCATAAAGCAAAATATTGATTTTTGCTTACAATCTAAAAATTCTAATGACAGAATTCCTCTACACATATTGTACCATGCTAAGGGAGAACAAAGTCAATTTCTAACTTTTCCACTAGGACTGGAATAATCTAACAACTAAATTAAAAAGTGTGATATGAAAGTGGAAGGGAACTAACTTCCACAGAGCAGCCATTGCATGTCATACTTTGTGCTGTTGGTCATTATACATACACATGTGCATGTGTATTTTTATATGAATATATAAAGAACGGCACAAGTACTACTGATGATACAGATATAGATAGAAAAATCTCTAGCAAACCTCACAATTACTTTATGGGGTAGGGATTATTAAATTCATTAGGTAAGGAAATTGAGGATCAAGAGAGACCTAATAAGTAACTTGCCTGAAGTAACTCACCTAACAAACAGCAGAGTCAGTTTTAAACCAAGGTCTGTAACATCAAAGAACTTGACTTTAACCCCTACATTATGACAACATACAATTGACTCAGTTTTTCCATATGGTAATATATTCCAAAGAAATCAAGATATGTTTTTTTGCACGTGGATCTCTACCAGCAGAGTACTCTATAAGGGTACTTTTTCCTAACAAAAGAACAAAATTTAATTTAAGGATCTAGTAAGCTATTTAGGTTAGAGAGAAGAAAATTATTTGTATATGTATTTCTACTTCTACTTTTTGCCCCTTGTTTTTACCTGATTCCTGCTTAATTTTTGGTAATGGAATACTGATCCTCCCATTACCTTTACAATCAATCATTACAAAAATTATAAAGAATAAGGTGGTGTTGTGTGGGTTATTTTCCTAAACTAAAATAGCATAAAACCAAAAATTTGAAAAAAACAAGGACTCATAAGTACAAATACTAATAACAAGTACAAAATACAAGTAATTTTGAACATTTTTTTTTCCTTAAAGTCTGTTACACACATTGGCAAAATCACTTAAAACACTTTTACACTTTTTTTTAATGAAAGTTGGGGATTGCTAAAGGTGGGAAAGCAATAGCCGGGCTGCAGTGCCATAACCCCTCCTGCATGAGTCACTGCCCCTTGGCAAATGGGAATGAGGTTATCAATAATTAAACACAGTACTTAAAGGTGAGAAACCAAAAGCTCCCATAATTTCCCTCTCCAACTGCAGAAAATATTGGGGAAGAGGTAAATGAGGAAAATATTAAATATATGTAAGTTCTGTACAAAATGCTAAAGGGGACATAAATAAGGAAATGGTATGAAGTTACAGTAGACATCCTAACTGGCCAAGCCAAATGAGACTGTGGACCCTACTCTGAATATAAATGCCCAGCACCCCCTTGTGGCTGGTGCTCATTTATAAAAAAAAAAAAATTAATCAGGAACACACATTCAATATTGTTTCTAGAAGTAAGATAGATACAACCTACCTCTTTCCATCCTTAATAGTTTCAGGGAAATACCTTTCTCAGCCCTACACCCCTAGAAGCCTTCAATGTCTCTAAGACACATATGTTAGAAGTAGGGTTAAACAATGAAGGCAAAATATATAGGATGAAGGGACTTCATGCAAGTTTTCTCCTGGGGAACTCACCTGCACTGGAGCTTCTGCTAACGTCCCCTGTATCTTAAATGGATGGACTTCATACCTATTTTATCAATACCAATACCAGAATCCAAACTATAAAGCAATCAATGCTAAAAATATTTTCTTTGTTACCTCACAGTTTTACAGAATGATACGTGTCTGTATATATCAAATACTGACATTTAATTTCCCTCCAAATCAATCATTTGTAAATTAGATCCATTCAGTTAATATTTGTTGAGCTCCTACTATGTACAAGGCATTATTCTAGGCATAGAAGTAGAGAAAGCAGAAAAAGAAATCCCTACTTTGAGTTTACATTTTAGAGAGAGAAACAAAAAATAATACATTTAATTAAAATACATAGTTTGTTGGATCATAGACATGCTAAGGGAAAAAGTCAAGGAAGGGGTAGTATAATTATTAATGGGCAGGGGCTTCTTGTGATTTTTTTAAACAAGTTTACATAAGAAGACCAGAGAAAAGTCAATGAAAGAGATTTTGAATAAAGACCTGAAGAAAGTGAGGAAGTGAGCCATATATATAATGAGGAGAAAACAACCCAGGCAGAAGGGAAATCAGAAGTTCAAAGGTCTTAAGCAAGAACATAATTGGGTGAGTTCAAGGATCATCAAAAGGGCCTAGGTGGCTGAAACAAAGTACATGAGGACATGAAAAGTAGATAAGTTCAACACAGAACAGTAAAGAAAGCCACATCATGCAAGGGCCATTATAAAGCCTTGGCTTTTATTCTGACTAACTAATGAAGCAATCATAGGATTGCAGAAAATAAGTTATATGATAGGATTTTAACACTTTACAAAATGACTCTGGTTTCTGGGTTGAAAACAGACTTTGAAAGTCAAATGAGGTGGGGGCAGGACATAAGAGGAAGACCAGTGAAAAGTCTAACAGTGAGATAATGGTGGCTTGCACAGGATGGTCACAGTAGGGTGGTGAAAACTGGTCAGATTCCAAATATATTTTGAAGGTAGACCCAATAAAATGTGGGTGGGATATGAAAGACAGTGCAGTAAAGAATGATATCAAAGGTGTCTGCCTGAGTAACACAGAACAGAGCTGCCATTAACGGAGATGGGGAGGAATTCGTTTGGGGAATTATCAGGAGCTCAATTTTAGCCAAGTTTGGGACCACTATTGAAATCCCAAACTTGGAAATGGCAGTAACAAGAAATATTACTGAAATATTATATATTGCATTTATAATCCAAACACAGTGCAAGGTAAGGAAACAAGGCACGCAGTAAGGAAACAAAGCACCCTTTTCTTCTGAAAAGAAAAACATTGCTACAACCTTTCACAGGCAACACTAATTCAGCACCAAGGACAGCACCCAATATATTGGTAAGAGCAAGTACGAAAAGAATAAAAGAGAAAAAAAAGAAAGGTACTCATTACAGTACATCCATAAGTTAAATTAGTGAAACTCAATGTATCAATATTAACAGAATATCTTGGTTTTCTGTAGCCATTTTATTAGTTACTTCTATCAAATCATATTGTACTGAATGAATGAGCTCTGTGAATCTTCTGGAGCCAATCACCATTTTCCATATCTTTATTTTTCTTTCTCAACTGCATCTTCAGACTTATTTTTGTTTTTAAGCACATATTTCAGAAAATCTGCTTATACATTTTCCAAAGTTGTCTTCTTCAGTCATTTTTCGTATTCCAATTCAAATTTTCAGTCTCTATTACATTGTATTTCACTTCTAAATGTTACTCTTTTTCAAATAATCTATGTTCATCTTACAAAATATCACATCAACCACAGCAGAGCATGGTACAACTAATCTGCCCATCATTAGTGCGCGCCTGAGGTATGGATGATTAGATTACATTTCTCTGCCTAATGATTTGACCAGTCCAAATTTCTCAATGATTTATCTTCATAAGATGGTTAATTTTGGTAACAAGTCTTATGATAAAATATTTTGTACAGTTTAAGCTTTGAAATAATATGTAATATTTTAGAAAATAACACACACATGTTACAGGTAAACATCTGAAAATGTCCAGTCAATAGGCTGTAAATAATCAAAAATCCAGAATCACATCATTCCCTTTAAAAAAAAATACTGAAAACAAAGGCAGGAATACTTTGGATCATTTGCCAAAGTAGCATTAGCTAAATTATGTGGCAATATGTTCGTGTCCATAATTGAGGGTTTCTAATTTTCATGTAAGGCTCTAAATATGGTTGTCAATATTTAACTCCGTATCTAACTTGGCCCCTCACTTGTGAGGCCTGGACATTATCCTAGTTCTTCTTACCACACTCTTTATCCTATCTCAGACACATCTTATTTATCATAAAATGTCCACTCTGTCCTTAGATAGTCGTCTCCAGTTAATTATATGTGACAGCATGGTGCCATTATGGAAGTCAACTGGGTTTAAATTCCACCTTACCCTATTAACTTATGTAAGATCTTGGCCACATCATTTCATATCTCTTAGCCTTAGCTTATACATCAAAACATAAAAATACATATTACAAGGTAGTTAGAAGATTAAATGGGAATTATGTACACAGTCTAGCCTAACCAGACCCATAGCAGGCCCTCAATAAATACTGCTTCAGAGATCATCAAGTAATTCAGTATTTGCCTATTTTCCTAGATGGCTGACTACTGAGTGGATTGAAAAACTTACTTTTTATTTGTAAACCAGTAACAGCTACCATCTGATTCCTTAAGTAAATATTCCTTCCCTATTTCATTACATATTCCTTCCCTATTTCATTAATTGATACCAGTGAACTTATTTTGATTTCAAGTAAAAAGATAATTTATGATGAGAAAGCTCACCATTTTATAAAATAGATTCAATATCATATAGCTTTTCAGCAAAAATCTATGGCAATTTGCACAAAAATATTTTACTCCATTCTAGATATTAACCATCTTTTTGAAAACAGACAACTAAGCAAGTTAAAAAGTAAGGGCAGAATACATTTCCTTTGTTTCTGACTTCACTTTATGTATCAATACTAGAATTAAAATATCTGTTATAGGAGTTTCTAAGACAACTTAGTTTTCTGGTCTCTGAAGCCATTTCCTGTGTGAAGTAAACATTCACAGTTTTGTGTATTTCATTGATAAGATCTTTCCCACAGGCTGCCAAAGTTGCTTTATGCATCACATACTTGCATGTTTTGGACAACTAATTCATCCCCATCTGTGACAACTTGGCATTATCCAGAGTTGTATTTCTGTAGAATACAAGACTCTTTCTCAACCAGTTAATATGGCATTGTATTCTGAGACCAGAAGTCATTTTGTGCCCAATCTAAGAAAATGTATTCTTTAGAAAATCTGTAAATATAAAAATTTAAACTAAAAATAGAATGTTTGACTGGAGGTTTTTTTTTTTTAAATCTGTGATGCTGTCTTTTTTGTTTATTCTTTTATTCCTAGTGAAATTTCCTAAACTTGGAAAGGAATTTAAGTTTCATTCATTCAATAAGCATTTATTAAGACCTTGCTCTGCAGTACAGAGCCCTTCTTTTTAATTTGAGCAATTTGAGACTTGGAAGAACAAGTGACATGACTAATTTACATGAGAGCCAAGTCCAACACCAGATCTTCCTGCTCCTGTCCCAGTGCTCTTTCAAAAGTGCACAGTCTCCTACACAGCCTCAAAAGCTCCCAATTGTGAAAAATAAGCTGTTTTGCAGTTCCGTTGATGCTATTTTTTCAATTACTCATCTGCCCACTCACACCCCCCAAAATTCTCAATATTAACAAGAGCTAAATCTTTTAATGACAGTCTTCATAAATAAGTTTTATAGCGTTTTTATTCCTATAGTCTAACTGGTTGGTTATTGTACAGAAAAAAATCCAATTATCTTTGCTATATATGAGCTATTCTAAAATAGTACATGTTTATGTAAACTTTAATTGCCTACCATTTCATCAAATCCACACTGTGGGTGTATAATAGCTCGTTCTCCAAATAGATTTTGTTGCTACCTGCAGAGTCATCTCAAACTACAAAACACAGCTTTATCATATTTATAAAGTACTTAGGAATTGTACAGTTTGTAGTTCCATTCCAAGTGGCTTACAGGGGGAAAAAAATGGAAGAACTTTATGGGGGAAAAATTCTTGATTTATACAAATAAACTGATTTTAAAAATGCCTAATATACAATTGTTTTTAAATATCTAGATCACGGTTTTAGTCAAGGATGATACCACAAAAGCCTTTAATTTTCCAGAGTTCTATCCTACATGTGAAAGTAAAAGGTAGCAGAAATATATGTCCCAACTGTCTTGTAAGCAACCACAACAAATGAGGGAAAATGGCAAGTGCGGAAAAGAGGTAGGTATTTAACAAAAAGGAGTGACCCTTTAAGTAATATAACAGATTTTATCAATTCTTCCTCATGAGAATCTACTTATAGATGACTTCCTGAATTGGTATGGAAGTTGAGCTGGCTTATTTTAGAATTTACTGTGTATGTGTACATTAATTTTTAAAGTAGAAGACAAATAATTTGGCTGCCAATTTCCTACTAAGGCACAGTTTTAAAAAGTATTTCTATGCTTTTAATAAACTGAATGTTTATATAATACAGGAAGTAGGTGACAAAGATGACAAGGAACCCAGATATAATTGCACCATACAATTACTTCTGTGTATTATGTCTTATCCATACATATGATTTTTTTTAAAAAACACATACTTGAATGAAAAGGTTAAGGTTGGATTTTTTTCAAGTGGATTTGTTGTTATAGATCAAATAACGTATCAGGAGATGTGTTAGGCAAATATAAAGCAAAGCAAAATGTAGTAAATAATAAGATCTGAAAAAAAACCAAAATATAAATATATTGAGTTTTAGCTGTAAAGCAAGTATGGGCAAGAACCCAAAGATAAGGGGTACACATCTAATACAATGTGTAACAATTCCTACTGGAAGTTTAAGGTTCTCCTATCACCTGCCCCTCTACCTCTCATTCTATCAAGTAATAGGCTACGGGTGATCAAGATTTAAGACTTTTCTTAAAAGAAATTCACCCCACTCAGTAGCTGGGATACCACTCAGTTAACACTCTTACTCATTCTCCTTGCTCATTTTTTGGACTCCCTTGAAAAATGTTTCCTTCTGTCTTGCTCTGTCTCTGTGCATATGTGTACACGGGGTTGGGAGGGGGTGCTCTTTCTACCAGACTCTCTCACACGCTTGCTCCCAGGTCCAGGGGCTGCTGTCTTGCTTGAGAAGATCTGAGAAGGGTGACTACTAAGTCTCAAAGCAAATGCTATCACTTGAACACTAGTAGGTGTGAACTTTTTCTTCAAATGGAAGTTGTTAGATCCAAGACTCAGGCTGGGAATTTGGAATAAGAAGTGGAAAAAATCTTTTACTTGCCAACTGTTTCAAGACAATCCAGCTTTGTGCAGGAGTTCTCCATGTGATCCAGACTGTCTGCGTGTTTAGCACAAGGGTGAGCAGAAGACTCTGCTGATAACAGTCACTTCATTTGCATAAGTTTGGTTAAGCTGCTCAAAAGATATCTATCCCCAGAATTTTCTTGTTTATTTTTATGCTCTCCATGGAGTGCAATAGGAATCTATTTGGTGAGTGTGGTCAGGTTGGGGATTATGGGCCCAAACACCAAAGAACCTTAAAACTTTTTGCCATCAAGGAAAAGTACTGGTCACTGAGTGGGATGTGGGGGAAGTAAGCACTCATATTCAAAGCCGTTGAACATGTCAATTACAAGAATATCTGGGGAGAAGCAATTTGAGAATATCAAAATCCAAAATATGTATCACTATTGAGTGATAAATTCCATTGCTACATATAAATCCTACAGAAATGTCAGCCTATTTACTCTAAGATATATATACAACAATGTTAACCAAGTTGCTATTTATAATGATGAAATACTGGAAAGAGCCTTACGTTTATCAATAGTCGAAGACTTACCTAAATTATGGCACATTTTTTCTACGATCCATAGTACCACACTGCTGTTAAAAAGAATGAGATGGACCTAGATATCCTGACATGTAACATGCTCCAAGACCTATTAACTGAAAAAAACAAGCTGAATACATAGATAGATAGATAGATAGATAGATACATAGATGATAGATACATAGATGATAGATACATAGATGATAGATACATAGATGATAGATACATAGATGATAGATACATAGATGATAGATACATAGATGATAGATACATAGATGATAGATACATAGATGATATATTCATTTTTTTAAATTTCATATATATGACTGACTCCATTTCTATTTCTATGATTATCTGAAAGTATATTGCCAAGAGCAGTATAAGGGTAGCAAAGGGATAATTGGAGTCATTTCATTCTTATTCTTAGAGTCCATACTGATTTTTAAAAATATTTTTTTTTCAACGTTTATTTATTTTTGGGGGGACAGAGAGAGACAGAGCATGAACGGGGGAGGGGCAGAGAGAGAGGGAGACACAGAATCGGAAACAGGCTCCAGGCTCCGAGCCATCAGCCCAGAGCCTGACGCGGGGCTCGAACTCACGGACCGCGAGATCGTGACCTGGCTGAAGTCGGACGCTTAACCGACTGCACCACCCAGGCGCCCCCATACTGATTTTTAAATAAAATAATTATAAAAGCAAAGAATTTTAAAGTACTATACTGGACATACCTGTTTAAAAACTGCTATCTACCAAAGAGCTGAGAGAAAGGCAAAATCCTTCTCAGTGTCCCAACTACTCATGTCTACTATCCCAAATAAAGCTCATTCTACATATCACATTTGTTTTATTAGTTCTTGGAAATTAGTCCCTAAGCTTTGATTACCCATTTGATGGCATACCAAGGTACCACATGGCAGCTTACTAGATAAGCTGAATAAACCATTTCTATAAATAAAACAGTTGACAATTTCCTTCAGAGCATCAACAAATTTTGGAGCCAATCAGAAATACAGGCATGTCCATTCAGTTCTGACAACCATAAGCATTTTTATTTGAAAGTATGTTGGCTAGGGCATAGTTAGAGCATGCCAGGTAAGTGAGTTCCAAGACTACTCAATATAGTGCTGACCAATAAAAAGAAGGATATGAAAAATGATGCCTATCTGGGAACAATACAGGTAAGTGGACCTTGCATCATGAATAAAGAAGTCAATCAGCACAGCCAGGGTCAGGATGACAAAGCAGAGGAAGAGGAGCATCCATTCCTTTATTATTTGCCTTTTCAGCACATGAAAAAAGAGATTAAGACTACAACTCTGAATTGCAAACCAGGGATGAACAGACCCTTGGGAAACACTATGGAGTTAAATCCAATGATGGAGGTAGCCCAGAATCTCAACTGCTAGCTTAAATTTTTCCCACACACCAGTTCTATTTTGAGGGGGATAAAACTAATTGACATAGCAGTAGAGAAAGAACTGTACAAGCACTACTGACAGCTCTGACACACTCAATTTCTTTTATCATGGGGAGTTAGAGATCAGCTTGCTAACTCACATTTTTCTCAATTTTGAGCCAAGTGTCTGGTTTTCCTTAAGACAGTAATGCCACAAATGTATTTCAACACAGAGTAAAGGAATTATTCTGTAATCATCTCCTTTCTTTGCTCTGTCAAATCTCATGCTACATAATAATCAGGGTAGGGAAAGGGAACATTGGTTTTGAGAAACTGATCTTCTTGCTGGGGTGGAAAGAAAACCAGGAGACCCATCAGTTAGCTGTTTGAGCTTCTTTGGTAATAAAATGAAAGTGTAATATTTTAATAGACTGAAGGATGAATGGGTTCCAATAGTGTGGCAGGATGAGGTAAGTTGGGAAGGCTTCTTTCCTTCTCTAAACAACTACAAATGCTAGGCAAAATGTAGCTACACAACCACACAAGTTTTAAATACCAAGCCAAGTTGGAAGGAAGGGAGAGGGGGAGCAGGAAGAGGGGGGAATGGAGAGAAGGGACTCAATGACAAAACAAAAAGCAGAAACTATTCCAGGGCTGCCTGAGGGAAAGAGGCTGAGGACAGGAAAGTAATTTAGAACCAGCACAGGCCAGCCAAAAGAGACAGACAATTAAGACATGGCACCACCATCAAAGGAACTTGGCATGGGCTTCAGCGGGAGTTCCATGCAGGGTAAGTAAGTGTGCATGGGGTTGGAATAGGCAAGCAGAGAGGGAGAAACAGGGAAAGGTAACAAGGCAAAAGACAGAAACCCACTCCAACTTCTTCCGTAGGTACTTCAAGTGTTACATGCTTTCACCACAGCCTTTAAAAGCCCTTGTAGACAACAAATGCTGTCAAATGCTCCACCATTAGACAACAAATGAAAAACTATCTTATGCTTAGAAAAGTGTACTTGGTACCTATATTGTTGCTTTTGAAACCTCTTCTCAGGTTCCTTAAATCAACCTCTAGATCATAAAAATATGGAGCCGATAGGTTATAACCATTAATCGCCACCAAGAATTTCAAAATACACATTTCCTCCAAAATAATTTAGAATTCTACTAGCATTGATGGTCATTCTTAACTGTCCCATGCCATAAAATTCAGTATACTAAAATATTTTTATACTACTGATGAATCTTACTTTAAATCATAGGGATGTATATCCACCCCTAAAGCTATTTACTGAAATATGGTTTTCAAATAAATTATAGTACTTAAGCTCTCCAACATGAAACAGTTTTCTCCCCTTTTTCTATAAATGCTACTAGTACCTATCTGACAGTTAGCATTGGGAAACTGTCACACTACTGAAAAGATAAAACATCCTCCTCTATCCTGGGTTTTCTACAGTTATATTGAACTTTAACATTTGAGTATGCTGAATCAGAAAAAGGGAAGGGCAGAGTAGTAAATGTTGACTTTTTCCCCCCTCTGCTTATATTATTTAATTCTAAATCACTAAAACACCACTTAAAGACCTATTGAACGTCCTCATCTTTACATTACTCAGGTCATTTAAAGCAAGAAAAAAATACATGATCAGCCTAAGTTTTAGAATAAGAGACACTTAGGTTGGAAAAGTCAGTCCCTCATAAGATAGATGATCTAACGTAGAATGTCTCAGTCTTGTTACTACTGAGATTTGAGGTGGGTAATTCTTTGTTGTTGGCAGCTTTTCTTTTGCTGTAGGTAGGTTAGCAGTAGATCTGGTCTCTATCCACTGAATGGCCAGTAATGTCATCCAAATCATGATAATCAAAATGTCTCCAGATGCTGCCATATGTCCCCTGGGAAACAAAATCACCCACAGATGAGAACTACCAGCCTGTATATTTGGAAGTTGAATCACAGAAAGTTTCAGCAATTTACTCAAGGCCACAAAGTTAGAATAAGGCATCACTGGGAATAGAGCCAAATTACTGGATTCTTTGGTTAATATTCTTTCAACAATGCCTTTGTTTCTCCCATTAGACAGTACTATATTAGGTAATTAAATTATCAGTTTATTACAATGAAGCTGTAATAATGTAAAATGTAATAATACATTTTTTTTACGACTTAAAAAAATCAGTTAACTATTTGCGCTGCATGAAAACTTCCCCCACCTTCAGTTTTCTTTAGCTACTTGAGGGGCAATCTAAGATTTCCAAAAAGTAGTCTGGGAAGATTAAAATGCTCAACTGTAGATGAACATATTTAAGCTTCTACCATTTGTGTATTTACTGTAGCTGACCCAAACTTTTCATGGCCTAATATGACAATACCAGTATGCAGCCAAGATAACAAATCTATTATACTAACAGCAATTTTAAAATGCAATTTTCACATTATCCTTTTTTTACTCCTTTGCCAAGTGTCTGATGTCTAAAGCCAACCTTCGTAAGGGCAGATCATAAAGATCTAGACCTGCATGGTTGTTTTGAACTTTGCAAAACATGAGCTTCAGCACATGGCTCTTCAGTTGAACAAGCACTGAGTGTCCAGCATGTTCACCTTGATGAGTCCTGTGTATAAAGTTAAATGAGACACAGTGCTTACCTTTCAAATATGTACAATCCAATGTACAATATACACAGTTAAAAGGGTGCCATGGTATCAAAATTCAGGAGAAATGAGCCCAAACTGGGTGTTGCCAAGAGTTTCCTGAAGAAAACCACACATGAACGGAGTTTTTAAGGATACTATATTAGAAAGTCAATTAATCAAAAGTGGGAAGATCATATCAATAAAGGAAATGGCCACAGTAAAGGCAAGACAATGAAACAGTGGGAACAGCAATTTGTCATTTAATCTTTCAAACCATGAAATGAATGACCAAACATTAGGTTAGGGAGCTAAGGAGGCCAGGAATCAAGGGTTTTCAAAAACTGATCATTCATAAATATGTTCCAAAGCATAAATTTCTTCATTTAAAAATATTAGTTTTTAACACACATGAATTATATTTATATTAAGTATATTATAAAACCTACACACGGTTGTAAAGTAAAAATTTTAGTTTTGCCTATGAAGCACAGTCCTATGTTCCAAGCCTAAGTTATGACGGAGGCTTCTATGAAGGAGAAGTTAGAAAATAACTTGGATAATCAATCATATTGCAGGGAACTAGATTATCCTATCAGTTTCCCACAGGCCAATCATGTCAATCAAAATCTACAAGGTTGTGATTTCTAGACATTGCCAACTGAACCAACTTAACCTCAACTTTACCAACAATATTCAGTCTCTCTGTAAAATGTAAAGACTATTACTACAACTCACCAAAACTCATAGTTTAAATGGACTCATCTTTAGCACACTCATCTACTTCTATTCCCTTCAAGTTGTACAATTTTCAAAAATCAGTTGTGCTTGTTCCCAAACCTTCTTACACCATTTATAATTATTGTAATTTTGTGAGTTTTAATTAAATAATGTGTAAACCAATGAAATTTAAGTATTTATTTAAAAAGAGCTGGGGGCACCTGGGTGGCTCAGTTGCTTGAGCATCCAACTTTGGCTCAGGTCATGATCTCACAGTTCATGAGTTTGAGCCCTGCATCAGGCTCTGTGCTGACAGTGCTGAGCCTGCTTGAGATTCTCTCTCTCTCCTGTCTCTCTCTCTCTCTGCCCCTCTTCCACTTGCTTTCTGTCTCTCAAAATAAATAAATAAACTTTAAAAAAAAATACATGAAAAGAGCTTGTGTTTCTATGAAAATTTTTAAATAAAAGCTTTGGAAAGGGGTGCCTGGGTGGCTCCATTGGTTAAGCGTCTGCCTTCAGCTCAGGTCATGATTTCATGATTTGTGAGTTCAAGCCCTGCACGGGGCTCTCTGCTGTCAGTGTAGAGCCTACTTCAGATCCTCTGTCCCCCTCTCTATCTCTGCCCCTTCCCCACTCACACCTTCTCTCTCTCTCAAAAATAAAATAAAAAAATTTTTAATTAAAAAAAAGCTTTGGAAACATTTGATAAAGCTGAATCATAAAAAATTGCTGCTATACAACAAGAAACTACAGTAATGACAAAAAAATAAAACACTAAATGAAGTATGCACTTAGATTGTTTTCTTAAGTGTCTAAGTCATCATAAGTGATGAATTACAGGCATGGTTTATATAAGAAGGGATAATGTAGAGGGGCACCTGGGTTGTTCAGTCAGTTAAGCATCTGATCTCAGCTCAGGTCATGACCTCACAGTTCATGGGTTCCAGCCCCATGTCAGGCTCTGTGCTGAGAGCTCAGAGCCTGGAACCTGCTTTGGATTCTGTGTCTGCCTCTCTCTCTGCCCCTCCCCTGCTCATGTTCTTTCTCTCAAAAATAAATAAATGTTAAAAAAATTTTTTTTAAAGGTAACATAGAACAAATTAAAAGATTAAAAGATTAATAAATTAACAGATTCTTACTTGAAGAAAAGCCCTTAGTCCCACACAAAATATTAGCAAATCAGACTAATTTGTGTTTTCAGTTAAAATGTTTAAAAAATGCATATTAAATTGTCTTAATTATTTTCTTATTTAAACACTTTTTTCCGTTGATCAACAAAATTTATCTTAAGCAATTTAGAGTAAAATGTCTTCTAACTATTTCTGATGATATTAATAAAGTTCACTCCATCATAGTCATCAGGGAAATGTAGACTAAAACTATTAGATACCACTCACACTTAATAGAATGGTAGAAATCCAGAATATTAACTGGTGAGGATATGGAGAAACAAGAAGTATCATTTAGTGCTGATGGGAATGCAAAATAGTACAGCCACTTGGCTGACAGTTCAGTTTCTTATAAAACTAAAAATACTTTCAATCATGTGATCCAGCAATCATATTGCTTGATATTTACTCCAAGGAGTTGAAAACTTATGTCTACACAAAAACCTGCACACAAATACTTATAGCAGCTTTAGTCATAATGGCTAACACTTAGAAGAAACTAAGATGTCCTCCAGTAGGTGAACAGATATCTAGACAATGGAATATTATTCTGTGCTAAAAAGAAATGAGCTATCAAGCCATGAAAAGACACGAGGGGTCGGCAGTAGAGGGAAAACATTAAAATCCATATTACTCGCTGAAAAAAAGCTGATTTGAAAAAGCTACATACTGTGTAATTCCAACTATAGGATATTCTGGAAAAAGTAATACTACAGAGGCAGTAAAAAGATCAGTGGTTCCTAGTGGTTGAGTGGAGAAGGGAAGAACAGGCAGAGAATTCCCATCACAAAGGATTTTTAGGGCAATGAAAATATTCTATCATACCATAAGCATGAATAATGTCACACATTTGTCCAAATGCACAGAATGTACAACCCCAAGAATAAAGCATACTGTAAACTATGGAATTTGAGCTATTATGATGAATCAACATAGGTTTGTCAATTTTAACAAATTTACCACTCTGGTGGGCAATGTTGATAATGGGATGGGCTGTGCATGTGTGGGGGTCAGGGGTATATAAGAACTCTCTATACTTTCTGCTCAATTTTGCTGTGAGCTTAAAACTGCTCTTAAAAATATTAAGTCAATAAAAAAAAGTCTACAATATGAACGTCAATGGTCAGTTTAGCAGACAAAAACACAGAATCCAACAATTGAACCTCAAAGTTTCCTTTGTCATTCATGGCTATCAAGTTTATCCACCAACTTTAGTAAGGAAATATAGTGATCATATCATAGTAAAAGCTGCATTTTACATATAATTTGTTAGACACATGATAAAGTGAGCTGCTCAGTAAACCTGCTTTTAGCTTCACTATAACACTGGTTTGATTCTTCTCAGGTATTTCGTTTTCAAATTCTCAAGTCATAACCAAAGAAGACCTAAACCAGGCTCTATGCTATGTGCAAATAGGATTATCCTTGGTTCTGTCTGTTGGAAACCAGTTAAATTACTAAGATACAATGATTACTAATGGAACTTAAACTGTGTATCTTCCTGTTTGAATCTTACCAAACAGGCAAGTTCTATACATATACCCCAGAGTCAGATAATCAAGTACGATTTACCTTTTTAACATATCTTTTGAAAGGTCTCTATGGCATACACTTAAGGAACTACGTAAATGAGCAATCATGCCCTTTAATTGAATTTTGTATTTTCCCCAATCCCTACAAAAAATAACGACCCAAAGGCAAATTGGCAAGTTATTACATTTTATATCTCTGCCTTCAAGAAAACTCTAAGTCATTCCCCCCACCAAATGAATACCTAAGATTTTTTTTCTCTAAAATTAAATATTTCTTTCTCCACATAAAATTGACTCAACTGAGTTTAGAAGGCTAAAAACTCTGAAGATATACCAAGAAAAGAAGTTAAAAAATCTCATTTCTAAGAATCTTACAATTGAAAAGCTTAGAAAAAAATTAGTACTCTTAGCACACCGTCATAAGCATGTTCATAGATGATAAAATATAACAATAACTGTTTAATCTGATAGATTCCAATTCACCCATTTTTATCAATAGCCCCATTTTGTCAATACCTCCTTTTCCCCTTATACTCAGTTCATCCCCAAGTCATAGTTGATTCTATCATTTATGTATTTCTTAAAATGCATTCACTTGTAACTGTATGGCCACTAACCTCATCTGGTCTAGTCTCTAGACTACCTCATTTCTAGACTGAATTACTCCCATAGCCTCCTAACTCAGCTACCCATATCCATTCCTTGTCTCCTCCTTAAATGGTTCATAAACCTTCCCAACACAGAGCTTCTGCAGGTGCTATTCCCTCCATCTGAACTACTCTTACCTACTCTGGACTGAATAATGCCTCCTCATCTATCAGATCGTGATGTAAATACCATTTTGTCAGAAAGGTCTTCACCAATACCACAAATTAAGTTATACTTCCCCAATTATCCTCTCTCACATCATTTGCTTCTTACTATTCATAGCAATAATCACAATTTATTATGTCGTCATTTGTTTACCTCATATATACCACTGAACTCCAGATTCTTTAAGGACAAAGATTATACCATATTTATTCATTATTGTATGCCCAATATTTAGCAGTTTGCCTGACATACAGTAGATGCTCAGTAAATACTTTAAATAAAAAAAAATTTTTTTACGTCGCGTAGTGTTATCAAAGTTACGTATTTTAAATGCTTTGGGAAGATAGTTAAAGAACGCTGAATTAAACATATTTTAAAAATTAACTTCTCTTCTAAATCTTACCAAACTTTCCTCTTAACATTCAAGGATCCTATCTGCCAATCTGCAAAATAGGTTTCTATACACAAATTGCATTAATAGTTAATTGGTCTTGCTTATTTATTGTAATATCCAAATATGCCAAATTTTTCAAATGTTTACAGTTTTATGGTTGTAAATACTCAATCTTGTCCTCAAAACACTCTTCTGTTGGTTGGGAAAAAAGTGCATTCAAATTTGCAACACACACATATTTATATGATGTTATCCGCTAAAAAAAAAAGTCTTATTAACAATAATGCCTAAAATAGGCTTTATTTTAAATTAGTAAGTCTAAATTTTAGTCTAGGATAAAAGGTGAATTACCATTTATATTCATTTCATTTCCACTTTCAAGGTATATGAAAACAGGCTTATAAAAATTTGTAACAAATTTAATGCAAATAAGTAAATGGCAGGACAGTAAGTGAAATACTACAAATTTAGCTAAATAGTGAGTTATAGGCTGAATGCTCAAATTATCTATTAATGACTATTTCAGATCTCTAGCTAAATCGTGGACATTATTTATATAGAATATTTATATTTGTCTTTCACCAACCAATGTCACATATCAAAAACTTCAATATTTGAAATCCAAGTTTCAGGATTATAAGTCAATGATTACATTATTACAACAAATTTTGGTGATAACTCCTGAAAGCTTGAAGTAACTTGCTGAGGATCATGGAGAGACTTAAATCCAGGCTTCTCAGATTCCAGAGTTCTATACAATGGCCATACTGCAAAGGGGTCACTTGCTGGATGATCTGTCTACATTCCTATGTTTTCAAGAATATTTAGGGAACCAATAATCATTCATATGCACATTCTCTCTCTCTCTCTCTCTCTCTCTCTCTCTCTCTCTCTCATTCAGCCTCTCAGGCAGTCCTCCTGAATGCACTCCCTTTTTAAAATAATCCCAGACCATCTACTTGATTCATAAAAAAACTCTCACAATCCTGTCCCACCAATTTACAGTCCTGTCCATGCAGTCCCTTCTCCCCCTCCATTCTCATGGGAACTCTACTCACAGCCTTTCACATTTTCAGGTTTGGGATGTAGAGGAGATTCCAGAACCTCATGCCCCCCAAATTCCAGCCATTGGATACATATCAAGCTCAATTAGGGTTGCCCTCACTTAGTTTGGAGTAAGGATGAGCACACTCTTTCTACCCTCTCACATGCTCAACGGGACCCAACTTCAATCTCATGCCACACAGTAACAGAACGATAACTAATTATTGCACAATGCTTAGCATCTTCTGAATGGGTAACTGATATGGGCAAACCTATCATACTAGTCTTGGCCTTTGGGATCTCTGGCAAAAGTGAGATAGACAGAGCCTGCCTTAGTATCTTGTTGCATTTACAGCAGTAAAAATATATGAAGAACAGGGAAAAACATCGTGGTTTTTATTTTTTTAATGTTTATTCATTTTGAGAGACAGAGATAGAGCATGAGCAGGGGAGGGGCAGAGAGAGAGGGAGACACAGAATCTGAAGCATGGTCCAGGCTCTGAGCTGTCAGCACAGAGCCCAATATGGGGCTTGAACCTATGCACCATGAGATCACGACCTGAGCCGAAGTTGGACGCTTAACCGACTGAGCAACCTAGACACTCCATCATGTTTTTTTTTTTTTAAATAAAAATAAGAGATGCTATCATTCATGCTTTGATAAATGATGAAATTCTGGTCCTGCACTTCTTGCTTTCTTCCATCCTTAGCTTACTGTTCCTGAGGATGTTGTCATGTGAACTTGCAGTCTCTTAAAAATTAGAAGAAGGAAAAACACCCACAGGATTAATGTAAATGGATGTGATGAATCTTCTTGGGGGTGATGAAAATATTCTTTTTTTTTTAATTTTTTTTTTAATTTTTTTTAACGTTTATTTATTTTTGAGACAGAGAGAGACAGAGCATGAACGGGGGAGGGTCAGAGAGAGAGGAAGACACAGAATCTGAAACAGGCTCCAGGCTCTGAGCTGTCAGCACAGAGCCCGACGCGGGGCTTGAACTCACGAACCGCGAGATCATGACCTGAGCCGAAGCCGGACGCTTAACCGACTGAGCCACCCAGGCGCGCCAAGGTGATGAAAATATTCTAAACCTGGCTTGTGGTGATGATTTCACAACTTAAAAGTTCACTAAAAATTATATTGAATTCTATATAGTTGACCCTTAAATAGCACAGGTTTGGACTGTGTCGTTCCACTTATATACAGAATTTTTTTCAATAAATATGTTAGAAAATTTAGATTTGTGGGGCGCCTGGGTGGCTCAGTCAGTTAAGCGGCCGACTTCGGCTCAGGTCATGATCTCGCGGTCCGGGAGTTCGAGCCCCACATCGGGCTCTGTGCTGACAGCTCAGAGCCTGGAGCCTGTTTCAGATTCTGTGTCTCCCTCTCTCTGACCCTCCCCCATTCATGCTCTGTCTCTGTCTCAAAAATAAATAAACATTAAAAAAAAAATTTTTTTTAAAGAAAATTTAGATTTGTGATGATTTGAAAAACTCATAGATGAATTGCTAGCCTAGAAACACACACAAAAAAGAAAAATATTATTTTAATAATATAGTATATAATACATATAACATACAAAATATGTGTTCATCAACTATGTTATAGGTAAGGTTTCCAATCAACATTAAGCTACTAGTACTTGCAGTTCTTAGAAGTCAAAGCTATACCCAGATTTCTGACTGTGGAGAGGATCAGTACCCCTAATCCCTACATTGGTCAAGGGTCAATTATCCTTGAAATGGATGAATTATAGCTATGTACAATATATCTCAATAAAGTTAATTTTTTAAGTGTGTCTTTCTATATTACATAAGCCACCTCTCAAAAGATCCTAGGAAATGTTATACAGTTTTCTAGAAATAAAGATATTTCTCTTTGTAGAAGAACTGGGATAGACACAATCTAATCTGTTAGAATTTATATTCAAGTATATAATTCATTCAGGTGCCCATAGGAACAAAAAGGAAAATTATAGGTAGAGGCTGACCTGACATTCTATATTGGTACAAAAACTAAAGAACTGACCTAGAGCAAGGATTTGATGACCCCGGGCAAGGAGCTAATGCTGAAAAGGAGGATGTTCCCTTCTGCTGTCAGAAGGAGAGGATGAAGTGGAGTCACAAAGGATCAGAAAGGAAAACCAAGGCTGATAAATGGATTAAGAGTTACAAGACACAGGTCTTTGTCCTGATTCTGTTTGGGATTTACTGACCTGAGTCATTCATTTTATCTGAGTCTTCGTTTTTGTTATCTATAAAATGAACCCTCAAATGACATATAAACATAATAACAATCCTTGCCTAACTCCCATGGCTATTGTAAGGAGATAATGGAAAAGAGTATGTGAAGTATGCTGAAAAATGCATTGTAGAATCAAGATGCCAATGCTGCTAATAGGCTTAATAGGAAAACAAAAGATTTGCCTTTGCCTTGAAGGATGTGGGATGCTAATAGGACACTGGGCTGAAAATGTCTTACTCTGACAGGGAACCCATAGGAGTTAGAGTATGTGTGCATGAACAACCATCAGTCAAACAACTCAACTTGTTAAAGGCTGGAGTCCAAAGGATCACAAATAGAAAACTGGCCTTAACATTCTGACTCAAAGAGGTTTCTAGAAATCTTTGAGTTTCTTGAAAGACATTAAATTAGTCCCTTTCTTAGAAAGAATAATGACTACTTTAGACCTATTCATTCCCATATATATATGTATATATGAAAATAATTGTATTTAGTTAATATAGCTCAAAAGGTCTTAATATGGATTGGTAGAGAAAACTCTGCATATCACCAGGATCTCCTCCTCCTTCACTACCACTGGCCCCATCAAACAGTCATCAAGCACCACTACCAACAATTCCAACACCATCATCATCACCATTCCCAACAACCCAATACCACCAGCAATGTAGATAGACACACCCTTTGGCTATAAATTCCTAGTTTACTTAAACATAGAGAATTTACGGGGGGGGGGGGGGGGGGGCGGGAGGTAGTTACACCAAATGGAGGGAGAGGCAGCATATCTTTGCATACAGTTTCCCTTCTTAACTCCCTATGGGGCTTGTTGGTGTCACCAATGACCCTCCCTCTCTATGTAGGGCAGGTATTGCCAGAATTTAGAGAGAAACCTAAATCTCACCATATTTCTTCCTTTTCCTTCTCAGCCTTAGTTCACTATTCTGGAAGAACTTATGCTAACATTGCTTTTCCTTTTGAAAGGGTGCTACAAACATCTCCTGGTTCTTGAACCTAGCTGAGCATGAGCAAGGTCATATTCCCAAGGTAAATAGGTGGGGGAGACTTGGAGAAACAGAGTCAACACCGAAGTATCCCTGAGCAATATCTCCTCTTCTGGCATTGCAGTCATAGAGAAAGCCCAGCTGAGCATGGTTATGTTCACCTCAATGCATTCTAAAATGGGTTTGACAGTTTAAGAAATGCAGGCATTCAACCAAGATTTCAAAATAAACATTTTTAGGTTAAAAATTCAAACAAGACAAACACATAAAAAAATAAAATTTAACTTAAAATCAATATCAGGGACAAGGGAAAACTAGGGTAAAGAAAAAATTTAGTAAAACAGTAAATACTTGTGTCTTTTCAAGATTCTATACTATTTTTTGTACTACTTGTTATTTGTTAAAATGTAGATAAAACACTGAACTTGATTTATGAACACAAAATGTAGGCCTACTCATTGGATAAATACGTACTGTGTGCCTACTCTGTACTTTTCCAGGCACTGGGGAATACCAGTGAACAAGACACATAAAATCCTTGCTTTCTGGTCAATGTGATAATATCATGGCAAGTGAGTAAATTCTACAGTATGTTAGAAGATGGGAAGTACTGAGAAAAAATGAAATATGGCCTTTTGTAGCAACGTGGATGGAACTGGAGAGTGTGATGCTAAGTGAAATAAGCCATACAGAGAAAGACAGATACCATATGGTTTCACTCTTATGTGGATCCTGAGAAACTTAACAGGAACCCATGGGGGAGGGGAAGGAAAAAAAAAAAAAAAAAAAAAAAAGGACGTTAGAGTGGGAGAGAGCCAAAGCATAAGAGACTGTTAAAAACTGAGAACAAACTGAGGGTTGATGGGGGGTGGGAGGGAGGGGCGGGTGGGTGATGGGTATTGAGGAGGGCACCTTTTGGGATGAGCACTGGGTGTTGTATGGAAACCAATTTGTCAATAAATTTCATATATAAAAAAAAAATACTTCAGTGAAAGGTGAAAAGTTGTAAAAAAAAAAAAAAGAAGATGGGAAGTACTATGAAGAAAATGAAGCTGCAAAGGAGACAAAATATGAAGTGGTTGGGGGTGCAGTCATAAATAGGGTGGTTAAGCAAGACTTCACTGAGAATTGCCCAGACTTGGGGGTAGGGATTGGCTAAGAAGAGAAGCAGAGAAGAGTATTCTCAGGCACAGGAAGTAACAGTGCAAAGATCTGAGATTCTGAAGGGCATGGTGACATGCTGCAGGACCAGCAAGGAGGCCACTGAGGCTGGAGGACCGTGATCCAGCTGAGTGTAGGGGAAAACAGGATAAGATGGGGTGAGGAAATCATCTAGGTCCTAGGGGAAGTCAAAATAGGATTTTGAGCAGAAGACAGACATGATGGGACTTCTGTTTTAACCAGATAACTCTGGACATCCGTGCTGTGAATGCAGTGTAGCAGTCAAGGTCAAAGCAAGAAGGCTGCTGTGATGATCCAGTCATAAGAGGGCTGTGGCGGTCGTGGAAGTAGTGAAAACTGCTTAAATGACCTATTCTGAACCTACGCCCTTTTCGTAAAGAAGGGACTAACCTTCTAACTACCTTTCAGATTTTGTTTTGGGTAAAGCATGCATCAAGCTAACAGTTATTTTGGTAATACTATAGGGAGTAATTTATGGTCTTCAAACACTTTTGCTAAAAAAGTAAAAACAAAAGACAAAACAAAAATCTATGTATCCCCTCACAAAGTTTTGACTTGGACTCCCCAGTGAAATTTTAAGCTGACATCATCATAAAATTATATAGAATACAAAGAATATAATTTCTGGAATATGTAAGTAGTATAATTTTAAGACATAATTTCTATTTCCCACCATGATTGTTAATTTTATGTTTCAACATTACTGGGCCACAGGCTACCCAGACTTTCAGTCCAACATTAGTCTGAATCAGGTGTTTCTGGATGAAATTAATATTTGAATGAATAAAGCAGTCTGTCCTCCCTAAAGTAGATGGGACTTAATGCAGTCAACTAAAGACCTGAATAGAACAAAAAAGCTAAGAGGGAATTCCCCCTTCTTGACTGCCTTGAGTTGGGACTTTGGTACCTTCCTGCCATTGAACTTGAACAACGGCTCTTCTTGGGTGTCAAGCCTGCTGGCTGTTGGACTGAAGTTTGCACCATTGTCTGTAGCTTGCCAACTGCAGAACTTGGGACTTCGCAACCTCCATAATCACATGAGCCAATTCCTTATGATCTCTTAATCTCTTTCCCTCATCTTCTTTCTCTTTCTGTCTGCCCCTCCACAACCAGGTGTGTGTTTGTGTGTGTGTGTGTGTGTGTGTGTGTGTGTGTGTGTATTTATGCATGTTATTGGGTTCTGTTTCTCTAGAGAACCCTAATATAAGCATCATCATCCATTTTAAAAATAACTAAATTCAAGCTCCTCCTCACCAGTTGGAAAATTTATACTGTTTTTCTTCTTTAACTCTTATATTCAGTCTGCCTCCCCACAGAAGTTTATCCCAAGATAGCATATGTTTATGTTAGGAAGTCTTTTATTGCTCACATCGCCATACTACTTTGTAAGAAAATATTTCAAATTGCTGCTCTGTTCAGTGCCCAGGTGGATTCTAAATCCATGCACAATACATTACAGCAGCAAGATTTAGGACAGATAAGAGAGATGCCTTTCTTCACTAAAATGGGGAAAGAGTAACTGTGAAAGGGTGGAGAGAAATAAGACTGAGCACAGTCCAGATTTTGGAAACTGATGCCCTTAGAACCTTCCATAATTTGCTGTGTGTTCGGGTACACCCCAGGAATACCTGTTAAAAGTCCCTGGAGTAGACCACCCATTTGTCTGAGTACTAAAGAACTTTCTACGTATAATCATGGCCTAGCTCTTTGGTTCCCCCTGTGCTGCCCTTGGAAATAAGGAGGGCAGCCTGCTATTCAGGCAAATGTCTTTGTTAGCAACTCAGCTCACTCTAAGGGAAGCTAACCCCAGCTTTAATTTGACACTCTGCTAGGGCACTGTGTCTCTCCTTAACTGGCCACACCAAATAGCTGAACTCTAGGTCTATGTAGGAAGGAGTAATGCCACCTTTAAGTTCAATGCCAATGAATAATTCTCAAAACTTCAGCTGTGAAAAACAATACACAGGGAAAACTTATGGACAAGTAGTCCATCTACTCTTCAGATCTCTGGGCCAAACCACATCAGCAGAGAATGGAGTACCTAAACAGAACCCTACTGTTGCTTTTACAAAAATTTGCTTTGAAGCAATGCTATTAAAATAAAAGTGTTTTAGGAGAATCAGCCTTACAAGACTTGATGATTTTCAAAACAAAACACAGTGTACTCTTTACGGGGACTCCTGGGAGAAATTCTTGTCTGATGTTGGTGCCAAGAATAGTTATAATCATCCTGAGCAACTGGCTTCTCTTTACTCCTACAAGAGCTTCCTCTTCCTGCTGGCTGACAGAAAGCTTAGAGCCAAAGTTGTGGCCTCTGTGTCTTAAGCTTAGGTCATTCTGACACGCAATTTAATTGTATACCTAGTTCCGTTTTGTTCCCCACATTTCTTCCTTGCTTTTGAACTTTCACTGTGTCAAATATCATCTATTCCTATCAGCAGCCTAAATTCCTTCTAGTAGGAGATAATAGACCTATAAATACTTACATATATATATACATACACACACACACATACACATATGTATATGTGTGTGTGTATATATATACATGTATATATATGTATATGTATATACACACCCACACACACACACACACACACACACACGTACATACTGGGGTTTTGTCCTATAATCTCATGATCCTTCCATATCCTTCTAAATTCAGGTACAAAGCCACTTTCTGTTGCCTATTTGGGGGCTCCTGGGTGGCCCCAGTCAGTGAAGCATCCAACTCTTGAGTTTGGTCATGGGATTGAGCCCCACGTTGGGCTGTGCACTAAGTGTGGAGCCTGCTTAGGATATTCTCTCTCTCTCTCTCCCTCTCTCCCTCTCCCTGCCTCTTCCCCACCCCCAGCACTTGTACACTCTCTTCCTAAAAGTAAAATATTAAAAATAATTTAATTAAATGTTGCCTATTTTTTAAAAATATTTAGAGTCATGAATATGCCATAGACTGTCAAATAAAACCAAGTTACCAGGTACAATCATTAAGGTTTCTAAAATTAATTCAAAACTAAACAGGGTACAACAGTATTTAATCAACAATAAAAAAATGTTTCTAGATTTGATCATTGGTCATTTTTTGAGCTTCTACCTTGTGCTAGACACTAAGCTAGATGTAAAGAATTAATGTTTTATTTATTTTTGAGACAGAGACGGAGCATGAGCAGGGGACGGGCAGAGAGAGAGCGAGATACAGAATCCAAAGCAGGCTCCAGGCTCTGAGCTGTCAGCACAGAGCCCGACACGGGACTCGAACTCAAGAACCGTGAGATCATGACCTAGGCAGAAGTCTGACACTCAACCGACTGAGCCACCAGGCACCCCTATATGTAAAGAATTAAGAGAAAAATAACATGGCTCATGTTTCAAGAAGACTACTATAGTAGAGAGGAAAAGAGGAATGATGTACATATATATGTTTACATATATGTACATATGCACACACATATACTATATCCTTAACACAATGACATAAGTCTATATAAGCCTATATGAAGTTATGAAAAACAGTGACCAATTAACAGAAGAAAGATTTCATATTCACTGCCATGGTTTAAGGGATTCTTTCTTACCCATCACTCTGGCTATAACTGAAGAGTTCTTTAATTTGTGACTTATGATGGACAACACCGGTGAACTCAAGAAAGAATGAAACACGCCTCCTCCCGCAATTCAGTGAGGACTGTGCATAGTTTACTATACAATTAACTGGAAAAGATGTGTCAACTACATCCCTTGATCAGTACAGCCATGAGAACAGTCTCCATTCCTGTCCAGTTTTTCTCTCTAACTTGCCTTATACCGTGGGAATTTACCCAGTCCAAGGTGACTGGAACAGCTTTGAGCATGGTTTTCATCCTCAATTTTGCAAGGAAAATCTGAATTCTTATGATCAGCCTAAAATCCTTCAAAAGGCAAGGTCTGACAAAAGGGGTACCTGGCTCGGATCCATAAAAAACCTTCAGGAGTGTATTTTCAGTTTCATAATAGAACACACCACATGATTTACAGAAATATACTTCCTTTTTGGAACAGATAGCACTGCGTCACTCAAAGGTAACTTCCAAAGATAAGGAAACTAGCCTTGACTCAACTCCCTGGAACATTTTATAACCTTTTGCTAATAAAAAGTAGCTAGGCTTTAGAGAAAACTCTTAGCTAAAAGCACTTGGATAAAATTTAGGCAATTTATAATTTTCAGCCACACTTAATTCATTTTCCCCACATTCCTAAGATCCATAATATGTGGCTCCTTTTCTGTGCCCCTCACATTGTTCCTCTGACCCATGTCAATGCAAATGGCTGCCAATTTCTTATGTTATGAGAGCCCTGATTACTGTTTGCTGAAAATTCTCAGGCTGTGAAATTGCTTAAAGTTCAATTTAAGTGTAGTCTTTTTATCAATTTTATTGCCCAGGAAGGTAGACACCATTCATACACTTCCAATTAACCCTATTTAACACCACCTCGTAGAGTAAGGCAATTCTGGGAATTCTCTATTGAATCATCTCACACATTCCAGTGTGGCTTACAAGTATACAGAGGCATGAAAGGACCCTGCAAGAGCTCATGATGGCCCACTCACCATACCAGCCGTGTTGACTGCTCTTGCTACAGTGGCCCTCCCCGCTATTCTATCCTTGCCTTCCTTTAAAATATTGTTTTTCACATGAAAAGATGCTCAGCGTCACTCCTCATCAGGGAAATACAAATCAAAACCACACTGAGATATCACCTCACACCAGTCAGAGTGGCTAAAATGAACAAATCAGTAGACTATAGATGCTGGAGAGGATGTGGAGAAACCCTCTTGTACTGTTGGTGGGAATGCAAATTGGTGCAGCCACTCTGGAAAACAGTATGGAGGTTCCTCAAAAAATTAAAAATAGACCTACCCTATGACCCAGCAGTAGCAATGCTAGGAATTTACCCAAGGGATACAGGAGTGCTGATGCATAGGGGCACTTGTACCCCAATGTTTATAGCAGCACTTTCAACTATAGCCAAATTATGGAAGGAGCCTAAATGTCCATCAACTGATGAATGGATAAAGAAATTGTGGTTTATACACACAATGGAATACTACTTGGCAATGAGAAAGAATGATATCTGGCCTTGTGTAGCAACATGAATGGAACTGGAGAGTGTTATGCTAAGTGAAATAAGTCATGAAGAGAAAGGCAGATACCGTATGTTTTCACTTTTATGTGGATCCTGAGAAATTTAACAGAAGACCATGGGGAAGGGGAAGGAAAAAAAAGTTAGAGAGAGAGGGGGCCAAACCATAAGAGACTCCTAAAAACTAAGAATAAACTGAGGGTCGATGGGGGGTGGAAGGGAGGGGAATGTGGATGATGGGCATTGAGGAGGGCACCTGTTGGGATAAGCACTGGGTGTTGTATGGAAACCAACTTGACAATAAATTTCATATTAAAAAATAAAATAAAAATAAAATATTGCCTTCTTCCTTAGCAGCAGTTATCCATACTTGCCCATTTTACTTCCTAGGCATATCTTCCTGCATCCTTTTAGTTTGAATTTGGAAATAGATCCATAATCCTGCCACCCCTCAATCACATCCAATGCCAACACCCTGCTCCATCATCACCTCTCCTAAATTCCTGGACCAGCCTCCTAACCAGTCTACTTACACCCTGACTCCCAATGGTCTGTTCTCCATGTAGCAACAAGTGAGATTCTTTCAAGGCTACTAGATCAATCACTACACCCCTGTACTCAAAACACTTTCCTGACTTCCCATCTCACCCTAACATTTAGTTAATACCTACTATGGCCACTGGCTCCCAGCTGCTCTTCTGTCTCTCTGTTCTAGTCCACCTGGCCTCTTTGCTATTTAATCATGGCATGCACAATCTCTTCTCAAGGCCTTTGCACTAGCTGTTCCCTCTTCTTGAACACTCTTTCCCATATATCCTCTGGCTTACACTCTCCCCCCTTCTTCCTCAGGTCTCTATTCAACTATCACCCTGCTGAGAAGACTGCCTGAGGAGCATGCTCCACACCACTCCCCCTCCTGTTCCCTTTAATCCTGCTTCATTTAACTTACCAGCACCTCTCACATCAGCTTATTCATCAGCTTGTCGGTCTCCTCCCACTTGAATGTCACCTCTTTGGTAGCAGACAGCATACCTATCTTATACACTGCTGCATCCTAGAAGCCAAGTACAAAGCCTGACCTATAGGTGAATGTAATGAATGATTGTTGAATGATCTTGCATAGGACCCCTCTCTATCATTCTTAGTGCCAAAGCCCTAGTTTAAGAGAAAATAGCCTCTCGCTGGGCTTAGCGTTGTTACCTCCATACTAGTATTCCTGACTGTTTACCCCTGCCCTTCATTTAACTTCCATATGGCTACCAGAGTGATGTCATCTACAATCTGACCTTGTCTTTTCTGCTCAAAATCTTTTCCAATGCCTATAGAATATAGGAAAACTTCCTCTGTCATACAAAGTCTTTTGAAATGTGGCACCTGCCCATTGGCTAAGCATCATCTCCTACCATAGTCTCATAAACTACATTACTTGTAACCCACTCATGTCCCAATGACTTTGCACTTGCTAGGTCTGGTACAACCTCCTCTGCTTTGCCCTCCTGGTAGCAACTCATTTAAATGGTCCCAGTTCAGATACGATCTCCTCAGGGAAGCCTTCCCTGATTGTCCCAGGATAGCCTTAAGCACTCTTCTCCCGCAGCATTCAGTTCCACCCTTAATATAATTTCAAGAAAGTACATTATTTTATTATGATTTGTTTTCAGGCCAGTCTCCTAATGAACAGCAAACCCCTTGATGAAAGGGACATTTTATTAGCATATTCCTAATGCTTGGTCTATAATAAGTACTTGTTAAAAGCCTCCTCAGTTAACTTATTAATAGGCAAATAAATTATTCCAAGACAATGTTACAAAACACCGTGCAAAAGGATCTGAGCAACTGGTGCTCTCAATCTGACAGTGAGAAAAACAGGCATTAAAACTAATTAGAGATTTAAAGCAAATATGAATTTATAAGTTAGGTCAACAATTCAAAAGATGGGGTTTTAACATAGGGCTAAAAGAAAAATGAGTCAGTCATATTCATCTATGCAAATTTTCACTATTCTTCCCCTAAATTATTCATTCATCCTATGGTGCCTGAAGAACACTCCCAATCCCATCTCATCCCTCAATACCTCTGGAAATATATGAAGGCTAGACAAAAACCTATCATAAAAGGACAAAGTATTTAAACAAAAAATACTATCAAGATACATGAAAAATACTTTAAAAACACTACTTAGATCCATAAAAAGTTTGAGTAAATGGGAACATATACTCTGTTTGGGGAAAGGTTGATTCAATTTCATAAATTCTTAATAAATTAATTTATAAGTTTAACCCTTCCCCCAAAATATGATTTTTTCAGTACTAGACAATATCTAAAGTTTATACAAGAAAAACAAGCATGTAAGAAGACCCAGGAAAATTCTGGAACAAAGGAAAATAAGAGATGCTGGCCACATCAGATATTAAAACAAACAAAAAAGGCCAGGGGCGGGGGACCTGGATGGCTCAGTCAGTTGAGCGTCCAACTCTCAATTTCAGCTCAGGTCAGATCCCAGGGTCATGGGATTGAGCCCAACGTTGGGCACTGTGCTGAACTTGGAGCCTGCTTAAGATTCTCTCTCTCTTCCTCTCCGTTTGCCCCTCTCCTGTGCTCATGCTCTCTTTCTAAAATAAAAATGTTTTAAATAAACAAAAAGCTAGAGAAATCAGCAGTGTAGGCTAGCCAACAAACTAACATTTAACAAAAGAGAGCAAACTCCCCAAACAGTTCAAACTGTATAAGGGACTTTAATAGATGATGCTACCCTTTCATGCCACCTCCACCCTGGTCTAAGTAAAGATCATCTTTTTCAAAAATCAACATATGACAGGCAAAGAAAAGATACATCATTCAAAAAATATTTGGGAGCAAGTAGGTGGTTATTGGGAAGAAATAAAATTGAATTTCTATTTCATTACTTAAGTGTGAATAAGAATAAAATCATAAAATACAAAAACAAATTGTTGAATTAGTTTTATAATCCCTACATGTTTGGCTTTGTTACTATACAAAATCTATACAGAAATAAGAGAAGTAACATGACAATTTCAATTTCATAAAACTTAAGAATTTCTTATCCCCAAAATACCACAAACAATATCAAAAGGCAGATGACAAAATAGGGGCAAATCATTATGGAAATTTTAATTTCTTTAATATATAAAGAGCTCCTAAAAATCAAGAAGACCAAAACTCAAATAAAAGTGTACTCACAAAGAACATTAACAGAATGTTCACAGAAGAGGAAAATATAGGTGAGCACATGAAAAGATGCTCAAACTAAACTATGAGATACTACTTTTCACATAGCAGGTTAGCAAAGATCAAAGTGTTTGCTGGTGGGGGCACCTGGGTGGCTCAGTCAGTTAAGCATCCGGCTCTTGATTTTGGCTCAGGTCATGATCTTGGGGTTTATGAGATCAAGGCCCACACTGGGCTCTGCACTGACAATGCAGAGCCTGCTTGAGATTCTCTTTCTCTCCTTCCCAGAACCTCATGCTCTCTCTCAAAATAAATAAACATTAAATAAAATGTTTGTTGTGGGCTTAGGAATAAGAAAACAGGCATTCTCGTTCAGTGCTTGTGGAAGTATAAATTGGCACACTTCTGTCACTAGGAATTAGGTAGAGTTATCAAAATTTTAAACTCACATGTCCTGTGACCCAGCCATTCTGCTTTTAGAAATCTTTCCTACAGACTAACTGCCAGGTAGCAACTCCTCTCTAACCACCCTGCCCTTGTCTACAGCAATCCCATCTCCTTGGTTATTCCCCCCGGGAAACTGCTAATGACATTATAGCAACAGCTTGCTTAGACCACACACCATCTAAGGAGCAACCATCCCTAAGCCCTCTGTCAGAATCAAAGGAATTTCATTTTAACCGCTGCCACCTTGCTCCTTGTTCTCTTCCATCTCAATTTCTCTTTTCCTGCCAGAAAGTCACTTAATGTGTCTAGTAGGTCCTCCTCCATAGTCCCCTGTGGTCATTCACGTCTCCAATTCCCCTGTTTATATGTCACTGTGATACAGACTTGTAATTCAAGTGAACTGAATAAGCATTTAAGAGTCTGATAGCAAAAACTGAGATCCTTCCAAAAAGCTTCATCATAAAATCAGTCATCCAAGAAAGCATGATCATGAGCATTAGAAGAAAGTCTGCTAAGGAGGTAAATATGTACACACAAACATACATATACATAGGAAAATTCCTCCAAATTCCTAACAGTAGAGACAAATAATGGTAACATTAACAACTGTTGGTCAACGTAACCATCTTGCAGGCACTGTGATGAGTGCTTTCCATGTACTATCTCATTTAACACTCAACAGCTCTAACTATGAGGCAGGGGTTGTTAGTTACTCTCATTTTTATAATTGAGGACAATGGTATACAAAAAGACTATGCAACCCATCCAAGGCCCAAAGGTGAATAAGTGGCAGAGCCAGGATGGGAACCGAACTGCTTATCCCAGAGCCCAAGCTCTCCACCACCAGGAGAGATTTTTCTTTAAATCCAAATTCTTTTAGAAGAAAGGTAGAAAGTATTGACCAAGAGTATGCTTGGAATAAAATAGAACATGGATACTGAATTAAAGATCACAAATAGGGTAGGAATTTTTAAAAATTCATAAACATTTCTTTTTGTTTCAGGACACCACTTCTATTAATGGACTCATCCAGATGTTCTACATTAGGCAGAACCTTTTTTTATAACTGTTGCTCATTGATACATATGTGTCTCACTGGCTTTATGTTTCTTCCCTCCCAAAATGAAATAACTTGCTAAATTTCTTGTACGTTTACTTTCTATATCATCTCATCTCTTCCTAATGAGCTGTGCTCACTGGTGATGTCCATCATTTCCCTGCCCCCCCTCCCAGGGCCAGAGCTGCTGAAGCTCAAGCTCTCAGTCTCCCAGAAGAACACTCCAATCTGCTCCCCTCAGACTCAACTGAGAGATTGGTCTATTTCTTTCCTATATTCTTCATCTAAATTCTGACAACTTTACCCTGGAGAAAAATACTCATGAGCTCTGGTGTCCATCTTACTTCTCCTTTAAGTCAATTCAAGAGCTAAATGCCTGATTATAACTTTTGTTCCCAGTACCAATTGTTTCAATAGCTGCACTTACCTAGGGGAAAAATCTGTCAAGATTGTGGCTTATGGAGACTAATTAGAAAGTAAAATATCATAACAGCAAGCTATAAAAACAATGCATGGAACAAAATAATTTAAACACAACGAGTAAGTTCAATAAATGGAGAACCCAAATATGAAGATAACAGTAGCATCAACAGTCTTCACTTTCACCATTGTGCATATCACCATCTGACATGCTTTGTGTCTGCTAATGGTGTCTGTTTGTTTGCTCCTCCCGTTTCTACCCAAATGTTGGCTCTGTGAAAGCAAGATATAGATGGTTTTGTTCACTGTTGTTTGTCTAGTGCCCAGAACTATGCCTGAAGCGTAGTAAGTGCATAATAAGCACTTGTTTAGTGAGTGAGCAAATGACGTGAGCTTCTTTTCTACCTCTAATCTCTCACTGAATATCTATTTGCTTTCATGCTCTGGCCAAGGTATCTAGAGACTGTCCAACTCCATCTTCTTGGGTTACAATCAAGGTGGAGAGACACCTGACCAGGTCCAATTCCCAGAAGCGCAAAACTTAACTTACCAGTCCCTAAACCTATGTTCCCCAATTCTTTTAGAGAAAAGAAAAGTAGGAAAAGGCACAACAGAAATCATACCTTGGGGATGAATGGAATCGATTACAGATAGAAGTTTCTAATAAGCTACTTTTTCACATATATGAACATAGCTTATCCATGCATACATACACTGATTTATAAAATGATTATATTCTTTGTAAATAGCACTAAGCTAATAGCCAAAGAAAAAGAAACAGAAGTTATGGGCAATAAAGCACCAAAGGACCATGGGATTATTTACACTCTGGACAGTATTTTCACAGGAACTTCAGTGACCTCCATCCTAAATTCTCTCTAGGTCTAAACTGATTGATTTAGATTAGATTTCCTGGCTTCATTTCCTTGTGATGACTCTGAATGTCAAAGTGTACCCTCAAGGGTAAACGGGCTGGGTGAGAAGCAAACGTCTTATGTGCTTATGTACTGAGCAACTGCTCTCCTTCCCTGAACATAGACTTCTGATTAATTAAACCTGAGGAGAGATTCCTTTTTGGCTTTATCCAGATCCTATTAATTATCTCCCATCTTTCAGAAATAATAAACTGTCCTTACTTCTTCTGAATACTGTCCCCATCTTCACCCAAAGGTCCCTGGACTTTCTCTGCCTTTTCCATTTCCTTCCCACCACCACTCCCCAAGCCATCTTCTTGTTGACCACACCATCAATCTCTAAGTCCTTTTTTGTTTTTAAATGTTCACTTATTGAGAGAGAGACGGAGAGACAGAGAGAGAGAGAGAGAGAGAGAGAATGTGAGCAGGGGAGGAACAGAGAGAAGGAGAGAAAGAATCCCAAGCAGGCTCCACACTGTCAGCACAGAGCCCAAGTGGGGCCAGAACTCACAAAACATGAGATCATGACCTGAGCCAAAACCAAGAGTCAGATACTTAACCAAATGAGCTACTCAGGCACCCTAGATCTCTAAGTTCTTGCTCAAGCCAGTTACTCTGTCCCTCTCTAAACCCAGCTCCCTTACCTTACCTGCACATCTACAGCCTATTAGAATCTCTGTAATCATCTGCCTTGTAACCAGATCGTTTACACACAACACAAATCCTTACTAGTTTCTGGCTTTTTAAAAAAATCTTGCATTCCTGGAGACCTAACACAATGCTTTGCTTATAGAAGGCACTTAATATATTCTAGTTGTTTACTTTGTTGAAACTCCTTTGGAGACAAACATTTTCTGGGGGTTTTCTAATAGACTCCATCAGGATGACTGCCTATCTCTTTATCCTTCTCAGTATAATTCACAGATTATTTTGAAAAATTAATTTCTCCACATAGAGCAGTAGCTACCAATACCAGCACCATAGGTTTTATATGGTGATTCCCAGTCTAGCTTGTTCAAGGATTACTGGGTATTTGCTATTGGTATCTGCAGTCACTAAACTATGCCTTGGGATATAGAGATGAAAATATAGTCCTTGTCCTCAAGGAACAAAATGTCTATTTGGGAAAGAGAACCAATAGACAAACAATCACAGTACAGTCTATAAAATCCTATGAGATTTTTGTACTAAGGGATATAAGAGGATAGACATGAAAAAGCTACCTACCTCAGCTTTGCATGGCAGGGGTTAGTAAAGGTGTTAAGTATCCCAGAGCTTCCTTAAGAGATGATATCTGAACCTGCCTTGAAAGTTAGTCTGAAGACAGCAGAGACATTTCAGAGGAACCAGCATATGCAAAGGCACCGAGGCAAATGACAGCACTGCAAATGGTTTGATACTTCTAAAAAAAATTCCATAGGAGCTGCAGAGCAAGAGGCCAAACAAGCAAACAAGGGCTGTATGTAATAATGGGCTTGCCATGCAAGGCCAAGGGATTTGACTTTAACCGGCAATTAGTTCCACAAACACCTTGCTATCTAGACTACACATTTAGGATTTCCAGGGAATAGTTAATTTTTCCAAAGAAGGAAACAATCATTTTGTGAATCATAATAGTATAAACAAGTTTAGCCAATCAATCTCTTTTTTTCAGTCAGGTAACAGAACAGGAGCTAAGAATATTATTTTGAAAACTGGAAGATACATGTTGCAATGACAGCAAAGGTGCCTTTGTGGGGAAAGAACTTGTCAGTGGAATACTCCCAGGCAGAAACTGACCAAGCAAATGGCTTTTCAAATGGATTGAGAAACCATGTGAAACAGTAACATCACTGGCTGAGAATCAAGACAAACTCCATGAAGCATAACTACACTCTGAACGCTCTCAGCAATGGTGGCATCCAGCTGTTTCATCACTGGATCCCTGCTGCTTGGCATATGGACGGACATAATAGGTGCTCAATATGTATTAGGTGAATGAATGGATGAAAGAATCCATCTATAAATATATCAACCCCTCTACAAAACTGATCATCAGTCAAATAGTTGAAATGCCAGGGGAAAAAATAACTGAGCATGATGTTTGTAAAATTCTTGAAATGTTCATAAGAAAAGCAAAACTTCAATATAAAAAATGCATTTCTACACAAGCATGAACAAATTACCATAAACATTGGCTTGATGTGACTCACTCTGACTGGTACAGCCACGTAATCTGCATGAAATGAACCCAGAAATAATGGACACCAGTGAGTTGGATGCCACAAAGCAGTTTTGTGAGCAATGAATGACACAGTAAGTGTCAGCTGTGTATTGTGGAAAGGGTCCCACACCAGGAATAGAACAAGGGATCTGAGTAAATCCACGCACACTGCACTGAAATGTCTTCCCAGGTGCTAATCAGGTCTCCAACCCTGGGGAGGACATTTAACTTCCCTGAGAGTCAACTTCCTTATATAGGAAGTGAGAGGGTTGATAACACATGCCTTAAGGTCCTTTTCTATGGTTAGGAGGAACATTTCAAAAGTCCCAGGGTAATCAGGCAGTAGTCATACACACAGGAGCTCTGTTCATGAAGGCTCACCATTATCACACTTTTCTGAATCTGATGTTCGTGTCATGGTTATAGTTCCAGGGAAGGTTATCAAGGGCATGTATAGCCCACCTCCTAAGAATGTCTAATCTGGATCCATTGCCTTAAAAATTACCATCCATCTAGTAAAAAATAGAGGTAAAATAACAGTTCATAATTTTCAATGGCTGGGGGAACCCAATGAGATTATCTGGCCCAAGCCCAAGGGAGTTGTTAGGAGTAGGAGTCTCATAGCAGTTGGTGCCTGAGGTTGTACTGGAACCCTGGGCTCCTGAAGACATCCCACTGTGACTAGCTGTCTTCTCTGTCTCCAGACACTCATTCCCTCTGACACTCACAGGAGGTCCCCAGTGGGAGACCAACAGGAAAAATGTAAGTAAGTAAATTCCTACTGCATGACAGTATGTCTGTTTTCTATAAGAATGGCTGCTGGTTCACACAAGCCGAAAGAAAGGCCACTCAGCAGATGCCTAATTAAGGGTCAAGGATTTCTATTAGAGACAAGGACCACAAAACGTGTTATTATTTGTTTTTAACAATTTCTTAGATCTTCAGACTTAAGGGCCAACAGCTTGACTGGAGAATTAAATGCTACATAAAGGGAAGAATTTCCCCTTTCGTCTTACATTATTTTGGGGCTGTGATTTGGTTCTGCTCCAAAATTCTGCCATCTCCCTCTACCACCCAAGAGATATAACTTGCAACATAAACATTTATGACAGTCTGGCTAGATTATTATGCTACTGAGGACATGATTTTTTTTTCCTGCAAAGCTGTCTAGTGACTATAGTCCTAAATGAATTCAATAGGGAAGCACAGATCAAAAATGCAACATTCAACACAGCTCATGAAGCATTTCTCCTATTTTATACAATGTAAGTTGCCAACTGAATAGCAAGTTCCTTTCAAAGTAGATCACCATAGCTGGTGTTAGAAGTGGTCTTGAATCTCTGTTAAAGAACAGTTCTCTCCCTAAGCAGCTTTATGTGGGAGTTGTACATTCCTCTCCTTTTCCTCTGTTTAAAAAAAAAGGCTCATGGAGACATGGTAAAGGGACTATATTAATTGTACTGGAAAAAGCAACAGAAAAAAATCAGCCAACATCCTTAATGATATGGTTCATCCAATTCCCCACACCCCCAAAAAAAGGCTGTGTTATAGAATCAAAGTTTTTACTTTGTAAAAATAGACACCATCAACTCCCCCTCTAAATACAAAGACCTTTTGGGTAGTAAACATGTCAAGATTTGAGGGCAGTCCAACCTAGACAGATTTAGAATGTCATTAATTAAAATGCAAAACTGATTCTATTTCTAGTCCTGGTAATCAACTATGGAAAACAGTTTCAATGACAAGAATGCCTGTAGAAGCATGAGGTTATATTTGTATTAATGGGGGCAATTTCTTCCCTCTGAACACAAGTTCAGCTACTAAACAAGAAGCTGTAACCAACTCTTCATTAGTTGTCAATTTTCACTGCCTGAGTTTCTAAGCATACACATATGAGTGCTCACATATAGCAACATATATAAAGCAGAAGTAGGAAAGAACACAGAGAGGAACAGGATAAAAATGGAATACTGATTTACAGTAGAAGCTGCAGATTTCAAATTAAACCACCCCCGAAAGAAACAGTAAGAGCACGGGTTTTAAGGATGGCTGTAATTAACAAGTGTGAAAAATGAATAAGTGCATCTACACCAATGTAGGTGCTTCTAGACCTGTTTCAAATAACTACAATTTGCCAGAGTGGCAAGCAAAACCAGTCGCAAGGTACAGCAGCTGAATCAACACACAAATAAAATGTTGTGGTGACTTCATCACAAGAGGCTACTGGCTCCACTCAGCACAGCTTTTATCAGTTTTTCCTGCTGTAGTTTCCTATGCTGCCTTCAGAGACCCTGCAAAGGAATTAACATGACACCATGCTGTGAGACAAGGAAATGCTGTAGAATTCTCCCAATTCAAAGAAATTCCCAAAGGCGTTATCTGGAGGAGGGGTGTGAGAAGTGGGGAAATCCCTACAATAACAACAACAACAACAAAAGCTAGCTAGAGAATGGTAAGCAATAGCTTAGGAATTTTGTTTCAGTCCTCTAAATGAGCATGCTACAACTATTAAAAGTATATTCACATAACAGTCCTAAGTAAACATTTGTGTATATACTTGCATATACCACACACACACACACACACACACACACACACACACACTTCTGGCTGTATAGGCAAACATTCTGCTCAGCAAGATAAAGAAGCCTAAGGAATTCTCTTCTCTCAAAGCTGAAGTTGCTACTAATTAAAAGGAAACATATTTTTTCCAATGCATGCAAAATTGCTTGCAGTGTGAAATGCAGAGTCTATTTCCTTGACATACAAGCCGATTCTAACGCTTCCCATCTTGAGTACCTCAGGCTGTGTTGCCAGGCACCTGATAAAAATCCTTGCAATTGGAGGAATAAAAGAATAAGCAAGGTAAGAAAACACCGTTAAGGATGTAAGTAAACAAGTAAGAATGAAAGAATGATTCAAGGAAGCAGAGAAGTCTACCAGTCAGATTACAACATTGCTATGAGCTATAACTGAGTGTAGGAAAGAATGGATATTAGAAGAGCTAATCCAAACAATGCCAAAAGTATTTCAAAACATTACTTAAGGATTCAGAGTTTACAGTCTGCAAGGATCCTAATTTTTTTGTTGTGTTGCTGTTAACCTATTTGCTGGTTTCACTCTGAAACTGGACTGTCACATAAACATCTACAAATTCTTGCTCTTTATTTAAATGTATGCTTTCATATAAGAACCCTCCACCAAATGTGTCTACTTTGAACCCAGGGAACAGAATGAAAGCATATGCCTGATGTCATCACCACTATTTTAAGAAAAATCCACACAGGCAGTAGAAATAAAAGTGGTGAGAATGAGCAAGACAGTTGAGGAACTTTATATTCCAATTCCCAATCAACAGGGGAAAGACCAGAAATTTCACCCCACCTTTTTTCTCTCATTTGTTACCAAAAAATCACATTTATTAGTGCAGTATCTTACAAATCACAGACTGAATGACATTTGATCAGAACCCTCCCTAGAGTGAAATGGACCAGAATTAGAAGTCCCATACAAAAATCAAATAAGACAACCCATCTTCCAGCCCAAGCTGGAAAAGAACTAAGCAGAAACACCACTGCGAAGCTTGTTCTCTAGAATGCCAAAATAATTCAACACACCTGCTACCAAAAACAAAAAGAGAAGGACATCTCCCTGTGAAGAGAGGTACTCAGTCAACCACCAGTGAGATCTATACCAAATGTTCTCCGTTTCCTTTGGGCTACAGGAGGCAGCAAGCCAGTAATAGACCTCAAGTTGTGTTTCTGTCTGCAGCAAGGCTCAGGAGACCAGGTGAAAAATTAGGACACTATTCTCAGAGTGATGTCCTGGAATAAACAATCTGCCTGTGGATGCTGCAACACACATGTTCTTCCTGGGAAACCTGCTTATTTTCACTTAAAAAAGTCTAACCATTCCAGTAGCCTCAAAGCATTTTCTCTCCCAGCAGGAGGATGAAACTGTGTTGCCAACTCAAAAATGTTCCTGTCATCACTGCCCCACCAGCCTCTGAAAAGGATGTAAAATATGGTTTGCAAAGCAGGCACCCTGAGATTCCAAAGGAAAAAGGAAGCAATGAGGTCATGAATCACTCCATCCGCCAGTGCAGGATTCCTCCCGCCGCGAATGTTACTGCCCAAGTTGTGAAGCCCACAAGACACAGGGCCGGTCTGGACTCTCGGGGGGGCAGGTGCTCCAAGTGCCACTGCCCACGGCAGACTCCGACATAACTCACACGGGTGCTGTCTTCACCTGGAAAGATGGAATAGTTTGCTATGTGGGCCGCCCAGCCCCGGCCCTTCCGGATTCTGAGAGTGAACCTCAGCACACCAAGGATTCATCTTGCCCAAATTTGTCAGTCACCCTCCACAGATTCCCTGCACACTGCTGCAGTTTACCAGCGTGAACACATTCCCCTGGCTGCCGCTTCAAGGACAAAGAGAGAGTGCTTATGTTTCCATCAGAGCTGAGAAGCTCGGGTTTATGAAAAAAAGAAAAAGAAAGAAAGAAAGAAAAACAGTCCAGACAAATGAGCCCTGGCATTTTAGTTCTCTGGTTCACCCCAGACAACGGATCCACAAAAAAAGGAGAAACGCAGAGAGAAGGTCACTAAAGCTTAGCTGGGAAGAGAGGGAGCAAGCGAGCAAGAGCCTTCAGTTCACTGCAGCAGAGCAGCTCATTCAATGCAAGCACTTACCATAAAAATAGAAAGAGTCAAAAGAAGGAGAAGGGATCCTTCCTCAGTCTTAGGCAGAAAGAAATCCAGGCAAGTGCCTCGGGATGAGGCCAGCAAAGTGATGAAAGACGATAAAACCACCACACACAAGTCCGTTTCAGCCTCCCCTCGGCCCGCATGCAGTTGTTTGTGCTGTAAAAACCCTGAGAAGTCTGGAGCAGGACTCTCCCGAGAGCGAGCTGGAGTGAAAGCAGCCTGGTGGATTTCACCGCCAGCTCAGAGCATCACGCCCAGGACTTGTCCTCCCCCGGGTGAAGGGGCGTCACGGTCGGGGGTGGCTGGGCACCAGGCTGGGGTTGGGAAGGTGGGAAGAGGGGAGGAAAGGAGCTTCTTTGGAGTGGAAGGAACTGCCCGTGAGAATATCAGTATTCCATATCAGTTATTGCCGGCGACCAATCAGCCCAGCCAGCGAGAGCCCTGTCAGTGTGACAAGAGAGCATCAGAGACAGTGGGTTGAGAGACACAGGACAGCCCCCTGCCTCCCACAGAACTTTGGCAGGGTTGGCATCTCACTCTCCATTCAGTTGCTGATAATATTTGCTTGTTATTAAAAACAAGCTCCAAAGCCCCATAGTGACACCAGAAGGCTCAGGAAGTTTTCCTATGCATCCCACAGTATCTCTGCAAGAAGCCAGACTTGGAACCCACCCTAAATGAGGTCTGCTGGCATCTCCAGACCAGACAGCCTGATAGTGGGCATGGAGAGATCACCCTGAGTACAGTAGAAGCACTTTGGACATAAGCTTCTTTATGGCCAAGGCACAGGATGTGAGGACCAGGCACTAGTCTCCCTATTTCACAAGTGAGAAATTGAGGCAGAAAAGGGTTAAAGGTCTCTCCAGAAATTTCTCCCTTAGTTTTATCATTTTCTTGTGCACTATATGCACAGGAGTCGTTGTCAGAGATGAATTCATCAAGATAGCTAAGAGTTCCTTTTGAGGTCTCTTAAGCCACCCGTAAGACAGGGAAAATGTGGTTTTGGGCATAAACCTGTACAAAAGTTCACAGGCACACTGAAGTATGCGAAACTGTGCTAGACTAATAGAAGAGGCACAGGAGTCAGGGTGCCTGGGTGGCCCAGTTGGTTAAGCATCTGACTTCAGCTCAGTTCATGATCTCACAGTTCATGGGTTCAAGGCCCTCATCGGGCTCTGTGCTGACAGCTCAGAGCCTAGAACCTGCTTCGGATTCTGTGTCTCCCTCTCTCTCTGCTCCTTCCTCTCTCCCTCTCTCCCTCTCTCTCAAAAATAAATAAAAATGTTTTTAAAAAATTTAAAAAAAAAAGGAAAAGGCAAAGGAGTGAATCCCTTAGTGGTGACTAGAGACTAGAGAAAGTGACACTTTTCCTTCTTGCCTTTTTCCCCATTCTAACAATGAGCCTAAAAACTTAGCACGTATATCTGAATTAATCTGTTTTTGGTCGTGACAATTAAATTAGATAGGGGCATAGGTTCTAAAGTTAAATGCCAGTCAAACTGAACTCCACACTAAAACTTCAGAACTTTTGAATCTGGGGAGACAGTCTTGGGTAACCTTTTTATCTCTGTAGAAAACATGAATTCCCTTGCAGTAGCCAAGAGTTAATGGAAAGATACAAATGCTCCTAGGTTTGTTTTTCAGATGGCTTACATGATACAGAGTTTTTAATTTTAGTTCTGTCTTTACCTAGAAGTTGAAGTATTATTTGGATACTTTGTTGTGATTTCTACCCAGAGGCAAACTACTTTGGGGGACCTGAATACCACAGCTTAAAAGGAAGGGCTGGGCTCCAAGGAAGCAGTTAACTCATTACCCAAATGAGTCACAGCAGGAGGCCATAAAAATGTTCCACAAAGATGAACATAAGAAAATGAAATTTTTGAGAAGAAGTATGGTTTGCCAGGGTAGTCCTATGTACATAAAATAAGGAAAACCTGGGACACAGAGTCCCAAATTCAGTTTCATTACTCACTTCAGTTCAACCAGCAAACATTTAAAGAACAGCCAACCATGTTTCAGAGCTACAGAGATCCAAGTGGCAGACCCTGCCTTCAAGAAGTTTATAGTCTCATGGGCCAATTTAAATATTCTTTTCGATGTTTCAACACCATGGTTCTGGCCAAGACTGAAAATGTTCTATTTGAATGTCCCTTGAATAAAAAGCCAAGCCATGAGTTGGACTCTGGACTCAAAGTTCTATATTTGCCTAACAAGGTGTTTTCCATAACCAAAACCTTGGGAAATATAAATGTACACATTATTTTTTTAATCTCATTAAAACATGAAAAGGTTTTTAAACTAAATGTTTGCTTTTATCAGCATCAACAGCTTCTGACACTGTAAAAACATGGGCAGCATAACAAAGAATATATTTAATAAGGGAATATTATTTAAAGCTCACAAAGTAATTGAGATTAATACTGTTTATGGAACAGGTTCAATACCTTGAATATACAGGGTGATGATGAAGCATGAAAATGATAAAACTGCAGAAGTACAAATTACTTAGATTAAATAATTGCACATCTATGTAGCAATTAGGTCAATGAAAACGGGTACTCCAGTCACTTACTCTAATGCAATTAATTTTTTAAAGTTTGGCCACTTCTCCACCCCTCCCTCCTGAAAAGACAAGAGAACCACCTTACATTCCACATAGCAACAAACGCCCACTGAATTTTGTAAAGGACAAAATATCCAAGTCAAATAAACTTGGGACAATTTCTGGGACTATATTTTGCTCCCTGGTATAACACCAGTACTTAATGCATAAAAGGTTCTCAATAAATGAGATGCAGCCAAATGTTAGACGGCTATTTGACTGGCCAAGATAATTTACCTAAAGTTATACAACAGCATGATTTAACACTTCTTTTCGAAAACTAGAAGGTAATTTGAATTATGTACCTATACCTGTCACTTGTTTTAAAAGAAAAAAAAAAAGAGGGGCACCTGGGTGACTTAGTTGGTTAAGCGTCCAACTTTGGCTCAGGTCATGATCTCACAGTTCATGAGTTGGAACCCCAGGTCGGGCTCTGTGCTGACAGCTCAGAGCCTGTAGCCTGCTTCAGATTCTGTGTCTCCCTCTCTTTCTGTCCCTCCCTGTTCGTACTGCATTGCTCGCATGCTTTCTCTCTCTCAACAATAAGCATTAAAAAAAAATTTAATAAATAATAAAAAAAAGATAGTTTTAGTAAATTTCCTTCAGAAAAGCATGCTGACAGAGTTTTATAAAGTCTGAAAGACAAGGATTTGTAAAGCTCCATCTTTCAATGCCAAAATGATTCTACTTTCTGTAATCAGCCTGAAGAGACAAAGTAAAAATACACCTATTTTCTAGATCATCAAGAGGGTACATGGCTTTATACTTCCATTTTTAAAAAAAATTTTAAGTGTTTATTTATTTTTGAGAGAGACAGAGCATGAGCAGGGTAGGGGCAGAGAGATAGGGAGACACAGAATCAAAGCAGGCTCCAAGCTCTGAGCTGTCAGCACAGAGCCCGACATGGGGCTCAAACTCACGAACCGTGAGATCATGACCTGAGCCAAAGTCAGACGCTTAACCCACTGAACCACCCAGGCACCTGCATATACTTCCATTTTTGACATCAGGATCTATGAATGGAGATATGAGAATCAAGAAATTTTAAGGAACATGCTGCCAACCAATGGTTTTAAAAACAAAGTCAAAATCTCCCTAAAGGAAAAGCTTGTCTCTGCCCTAACTTCTATCAACCAGTATCTAAAGAAACTAATATATACTGAACCCTACCTTGTGCCAGACTTTTTTCAAGTGGCCTCACATGTCTCAGCCTTCACAGCACTCCCAGAACACAAATAGGATTATGTTCACTGCAGTAACTGGGGCTCAGAGAGGTTGAAGGTGCTTGCCCAGGTGGCAATACCAGTATATGAACAACCAGGACAGCCTCAAAATGCCTCTCTAATCCATGGAAACACAGGACTTGGACATAGAAGAGGACCCCAAAACCTTTTTGAAGGTTTTTTTTTTGTTTTGTTTTTTTTGTTTTGTGTGTGTGTGTGTGTGTGTGTGTGTGTGTGTGTGTGTGTGTTTTAATGTTTATTTTTGAAAGAGAGTGTGCCAGAGCACAAGCAGGGGAGAGGTGGGGGGAGGGGGGACGGGACAGAGGATCTGCAGCGGCTCTGGGCTGACAGCAGACAGCCAATGCGTAGCTCAAATTCAAGAACTGTGAGATCATAACTTGAACCAAAGTCAGACACTCAACCAACTGAGCCACCCAGGCACCCCTGTGTTTTGTTTTTTGCTGTTGTTTTAAGAGAGAGCTAGAAGGTAAGGGGCAGAGGGAGAGAAAGAATCTTAAGCAGGCTCCACACCCAGCATGGAGCCCCAATACAAGGCTCGATCTCACTACCCTGAGAGCATGACCTGAGCAGAAACAGAGTCAGACACTTAATGGACTGAGCCACCCAGACGCCCCCAAAATATTTTTGACTAAGCATGTCAGATTACTTGGGGGCTCTTCCCACAGTGTTACATGAATTTGGGTGAAGTAGGAATGAGGCAAATCCATATTAAAGAAGAAACACTCATTTTTACCTCAGATTAAATTTAACCCTTTATACAACAGAAATGAATTCTTGATGCTTGTAATTTGAAGAGCAAGCAGTTGGTATTTGTTGGTTTCTTTTTCCTAACTCTACCTTACATTACATTGAAAGTCAGGATGAGTGATCCCTAATTACTAGAAGAGTGGAGAGGATTCCAGAAAAGTGTGGGATTGGACATAAACACTGCAGTGTAATCCCTTGTCTAATACCTCAGCTCTCCTTCAGCATGAAATGAAGGGAGAATAGGTTGCCCTGCCAATGTTTCCCTATCAGAGGTCACTCGATGAGTGAGAGTAATTTCCCCAAAGTGCTTAGTAGGCGGGCTTTCAAATAGGCAACAACAGTTCCAAATACATAAAGGGTAAATAATCTGCAATACATATAGTCATCGCATCCAAGCCTTCAAAACTGTGTTTACACTCAGCATTTCTCAGCCAGAAGAATCCTAAGGGGTCAACAATCACATCACACAGAAAGGATCCTTAAGATCACAGACCTAAACTTTTTCTCTCCTTCTTGAGGATAGAAAACTACATCAATGGTTAGCTTGAAGAGTCAGAATTGGGCTGAATCTGGGGAGAGCAAGGGGTGTGTGTGTGTGTACTAATGGAAAACCAACCAGTGTGTGCATCCAAAATCCAACTGGTGTGTCTCCACATCCAATTGGTCTTTAAGCCTCACTAATGTTGTTGCTACCATTCTCCTCAATGTATAATTAGGCATGATGGCCGGGTGAGGGCCATCTTCCTTCTCCTAAACTATTACAATAATTTCTGACTTGTCCCTTGTCCCAACCTGACTTTCCCTTACCAACCGCATTTGCTTTCTAAAACACAGCAAGTTTAATCATGTCACTGTCTCACTAACAAACCTGGCATGCTCAGGCCAAATACAGCACCTCCTGAGCCTGGCACTCAAGGCCCTTTGCAACCAGACTTCAATCTACCAGCATCATTTCCCACCATTCCTTCCAATAGATCCCACGTTCTGTATACACCCAATTACCATGACAAAGGAATAGGGTATCTGAGGAAGAATATGTTTTTCCTAGAATAACCTTCTCTCCCTAGAATAATCCTTTAAAGCCCAGTTTACTATTATCTTCTTGGTGAAGCTTTCCCCAAATTCCCCAAAGTGACTTAATCACATCTTCCTCTCTATGTATGTAAATACCATTATTTCTAGTCTTTTATTATAGATCAAGTAACATTGTGCTAAAATAATTAGTAGCTTTTAACATATTTGAGATCCTTTGATAGTCCCTGGCACACAATAGGTCAGAAGAGTCAGAATTGGGCTGAATCTGAGGAGACCAAGGGGTGTGTGTGTGTGTGTGTGTGTGTGTGTGTGTGTGTGTGGTGAGCTCAATATATTCAAGAGAGAGTCCATTTTTTATGCCTCTTTTTCACCATCAAAAGCACTCTGAAGAAAGCACAAATTTGTTTTCTGGAAGTCTGAAGAACTATAAGCTTATGAGCCATATAGATCTCCTCCTTCAGGAGTTTCTGTGGTTTAAGGCAAGGACCCTGAATTAGAATCAGTGGAGCCAAGTCCCAGCCCAGTCCCCTGTGTCACCTCAGGTCATCTCTTAACCTAAATGAGAAGAATAAAACAAGTTCTGCTTACCTGTGAGGGCTCTTCTGAGCCACAAATGAGGAACCATATAAAGTACTTTGCAAAGTATAAAACTATATGTTAGTAGGCAGAGTTACTGCCACTATCACTGCTTGATGATTGTTAATATCCCATCAAAGCCATCACAAAATTCAAGACCCATATCTTCTGAAAGGCTGCCTAGGAGGCCAGTGACTCAGCACTTCTTCATTCCAAGTGCCTTGTTCAATCCTACAGGTCTGCAGTTAGGGGCAATGGAAGAATCAGAAGGCCCAGGCTCAGGTCCTGGAGACCCGGTCCCACATAGCCAGCTCCCTTGTCAAGGAAATGGGAGTCACCTCACTATGTTGTTGAACAAGATGGGGTATGATTTATATGCAGTATACATAAATCTATTATATTTACGAGTCTCTAATAAGCATTCCGTTGCTCATTGGGAAAAGTGAGCCATTTCTTCCTCATTCTACAGTATATGCATATACCCCAACTACTACCCTCCTTCTGTTTCTTGAACTCACAGAGCTTATTCCCACCACGTGGTCTATGTAATGTGTCTCCTTATTTGATTGCTGATTTAACATTTGTCCTCTAAACTACAAAATATGCTCCCTTCAGGCAAGGATGGTCTCTTGAACTCATTGTGTCCCCAAAGCCTAAAGTATCCAGAATATGATGATAGGTACTCAGTATATATTTCTTGAATATTTACAGGACAACCAATGCTTGTATTAACTGTTCATATGCTTTCTACCATCTATATAAAGTTCCAATAATCCTTGACTATTGAGGAATTAAATCTCGGAGGTCACTTAATATAGTACTCAGGACCATACCACAATGTTCAAGCTTATATAGGTATTTAATAATGCATAACAGACATTAAAGTGGTATCCAGGGTCAGGGGGTACCTACATGTAATATGCCAACTCCTGCCCCATTAGAAACAGGAATTACCAAGAACTGCATGCTGATCCTCACCTATATAACAGGAACTGAAAAACTGAGCAAAAATGTTAAATTATGTTTATTTAATAAATCAAGAGATTTTATGGATCCTTATTTCACATTTTCCTTCTCCTTTTTAATGTTAAAATTGCTCTGGCCCAAGCTTATCCTGAGAAGAAGTTGACAAGGTCCTTGATCTCTGAAGCATCAACTAGAACAAATAGTTTCAGAATATTAGGAGCCCAGGAATCTAGGCAATTTCTCTCTCCTCCCAGGGAGCTGCCTCGAAGGCAAGATATAGAAATCCTCTGGGCCTGACCACATCATCCCTGTTTCTGATTACCCAGCCTGAGAGGAGGCTTAATAAATAAATAACCATGGCAATCCTGTATAATGTATGAAGGTTATTTTCCAATGGTCATCTGGAAGGACATAGTTTTCAATTAGAGTATTTTCAATTAGTAATAGCACGCCAATCTACAAAACAGGCATATGGATTTGTCATTGGCAAGAAACAGAAACAGGTAGTTTTGTTAAAAAAAAAAAAAAGCCACCAAAGGAAAAAAAATCCTAGACTCAATACCAAACATATCTTTTTCTCCCAAATCTGTTCTTCCTCTGAACTTCCATTTCTTCCCCCCTTTTTTCCATTTAAGAGCATCACTATCTACTCTGCTGCCCAAATGAAAGGACATTTATTGACTCTTACATGGAAGACTATTTGGGACCCTTTATAGGGTGTCTAGAAATCTCAGCATCATTCTTTAACTCATCTTGCCCATAGTCCCTCCTAAACATTTCTTCCATCCATCATCTCCCCATTTCCACCACCTCAGTCTCATTACCAATTCTCCCCTGGTCTAATGTGATGGTCTTAGAAGCAGCTTTCTTTCTTTTTTAATGTTTGCTTATTTTCAAGGGGGGAGGGAGGAAAGGGCAGAAAGGCAGGACAGAGAGAATCCCAAGCAGGCTCCACACCATCAGTGCAGAGCCCATCACCGGGCTCAAAGTCACGAGCTGTGAGATCATGACCTGAGTCGAAATCAAGAATAAGATGCTTAACCCACTGAGCCACCCAGGTGCCCCCCTTTTTTAATGTTTATTTTTGAGAGAGAGAGAGAGAAAGAGCGAGCACATGTGCTTTCCTGACTCGTGTCTCACTCAGTTCAATCCATCCCTCACAGCCACCTAAGGATTTTTAAGTGAAAACACCATAATGCCCTCTCCCACTCAACACTCTTGCCTGATTCTTACCATGTACAGGATGAAGGATACCCCATAACCGTCCTCCTGTCATTCCTCTTGCCATCACTCCCCACTTGCCTCCTCCCATTCATCCATGTCCTAATAGCCTGGTTGGGATTCTCTCTCCCTGCCTCTCTCTGACTCTCCACCCATGTGTGCATGCTCTCTCTCAAAATAAACAAACTTAAAAAACAATTCCAGGGTCCTGGCACAAGCTTTTTCCATTGCTTAGAATTTCTTCTCCCTGCCTTCCTCCTGAACTCTTACTGAGTTCTCTTGAGACCCAACTCAAGCATTGGATTTCTTCAGGAAAGTCCTAGTCCTGAGTTTTATTTACCTTTGTATCCCCAGAGGTGAACTCTCCCTGGACATACTCAAATAAATGGTAATAGGGAGATTGGGCTCCCCTGTGTATCTGTCTCATTAGAGCCTATGTTCCTTGAGTGATGTAAGAGTATCTTGTCCATCTGTCTAACCTCTCCACTTGTTGCAATGCCTGGTATATATGGATGCTCAGTGTGTATTTGTGGAATTGTTTTTAATATGATTGGGAAAAAACTTTCAGTTCAAAAAAATTTAAAAATCCCTGTGAGCTTATTTTTAATTAGCTCACTTTTTTATTTAAGAATTTTCCTTCTCCTTGAAATTACAGAACACCGCAAGCATTAATTTACTCCACAAAGATTCAATCTCTGCAACTCCTGGCTTTCAATGGTAACCCAACTAATTGGGGCACCTTGGGGACAATAAGGCATTCCAAACATACTTTCTACTTTGAATTGCCTGGCAGATGAAAGGCTATTGATTTTCTTGAGCAGAAGGGCCTTCTTCGAGAAATTTCACCAGCATTTAACTTTGGAGGGGACAGAGCCCTGTGTTTCTATGTGCAGAATTTTACTCTTAAGAGCAGGGCTACCAATGGGCTGTGGCTGTTACTTGGAAATCCAGTGCCCCATCCAACATACAGGACCATTACAAGAAGGGATATGGATTGAGGAAATAGGACAAGACCTAGGGCTTATAATAGACCCTCTATACCAGCCAAAGGATTATCTAATTTTCTCACCCACTCCCCCTACCTCACAGGAAATTAACTATGATGGACCTAAAGAACAGGAATAAAACTCCTCTTCGTGCATAGCTGCAATGGCCATTAGCACCTAAAGAACAGTCTCCCCTTGGTATGACTAACTGGGGAACATCTTCATTGGCAAGGAAGCCCACCAAAGCGATTGCAGACACCTGGCCAAGTCAGCTGAGGTGGGGGTCAGAAGAATACCTACACCTCCCATTCTCCCAATGTTGCTGATCCACAAGCAAAAAAAAAAAAAAAAAAAAAAAAAAAATCAAGAATGAACCATAGTATTAGTGCTACAGATGTGGTTATCCTGCCTGCTTTTTTAATACAATTTCTCCTCATTTCTCTGTAATCAATTTTGAGTTCTATTATTTGAGTTGAGAGGAGAAACAGAATGAGCATTTTAAATAACTAACATGTTCATATTTTGGTAAAATGAAAGTAGGCCATACACTGACCATTCTACACCTTCTTAGGAATGGATTTTTCCTTTTATGAATTTTTAAGAAGTCCTTGAACCTGTAACAAAAATAAATCTGTATCTCTGGCAGGAATGCAAAAGTCATACAGCCACATTAGAAAACAGTTTAGTGGTTTCTTTAAAACACACTCTTATACTCTTACCATACAATCCAGCAACTGTGCACCTGTTTTTTCCCCCCAGAAGAGTTGAAAACCTATGCCCACACAAAAACCTGTACACAAATATTTATAACAGCTTTATTCAAAACTGTCAACACTTGGAAACAACCAACATGTCCTTCAGTAGGTGAAAGCACAAAAACTGTGGTACATCCAGACAATGGAATATTATTCAGCATTAAAAAGAAATGGGCTATCAAGCCATGAAAAGACATGAAAGAAACTTAGATGTATATTACTAAATGAAAGAAGTCAATACTAAAAGGTTACATATTGTATATTTCCAACCATATGGCATTCTAGAAAAGGCAAAACTATGGAGATAGTTAAGATAAATGGTTGCCACGTCTTAAGTGGAAGTAAGAGATGAATAAGTACAGAACAAAGGAATTTTATGGTGTAAAAATTCAATACTGTAATGGTAGATACACCATATATTTCATGGGTTTTGACAAATGCATGACATCGAGAGTGATCCCTCATGTTCACTATGGACTTTGGGTGATTATTATGTGTTAATTTAGGTCCATCAGCTTTGAGATGTACCACTGTGGTGTGTTATGTTGACAGTGGTTGAGGCAATCAATTTGAGGGAAAAGGTATATGTGAATGCTCTGTACTTTTGCTCAGTTTTGTTGGGAACCTAAAACCTCCAAGACAAAGTCTATTTAAGTAAACAAAGAAAAAAAATCTCAGTCTCTCTGAATAGGTGGTTTGTTTTTTTGTTATTGTTGTTTTGTTTTGCTTTTCCAAATTTCAGTTGTCTTATGAGATAGATACTTCTGGAAAATGAACTTTAAAGAATAAGAGAATGCTCCTTACCCCAAATAAAGTGAAGTTCTAAGAAATTCACTGTGACAAACACAGACAAATCACATAGCCCTGTCTTTATACCTCAGAATCCCAACTATGAACATGATAATGGCTGTCATGTTCTGCTAATACAGTTTCTATTATCAAGGCCTAGAAAACCCGAACACTGGGAACATAATGTGAATTCCACTGAAAAATTTAAAAGAAATTTAAAATTTTTCCTTTCTTTCTTTCTAAGGCTCTTCCCTTTTTAGGTTTATTCTGTATTACTGCCTGGGAGTAAAACAAGACAAATGTGTTAGGATAAGAAAAAATTGGCATACAGGTCTCCATGAAGGACAAGAGAAAAGCAGTTAAAGACTAAACCACACCTACAAATTATCAACTTTGAATTGAAATTACAGGAAAATAAGAAAATTGAAAGGGATGTCTTTACAAAATAAGGGTTTTAGAGTGGTTATGTCTGGAGAAAAGGAGGAGGAAAGGAGACAATGGTGAGAAAAGCTTAATGGAGGCATGGTGGGAAGGGTGCCATGTCAGTGAATAAAACAGTCACTCTTCTTCTGAAGTTCACAACATGGTAGGTAAAAAAAAAAAATGTAAGCACATAGCTACATGCAATATAGGCAGTCAGTGATAAGCTCTATGACACAGATGCAAAGGTCAAAAAGAAAGGGGGGTGGAGGCAAGCAGGGCCATTTTAGAAGACCTTCTGAGGAGGGCAGATTTGGCTGATCCTCAGAGAAATGGCAGGCCTCCTGCAGGTAGAAATTAAGGACAGCCATGAAGGTCGTGCCTGATAAAGTTATGGCCAGAGGTAAGACAGAACTGGGTCAGGAATAAATGGATTCGTTCATTCATTCACATTCAACAAACATCTCTTTAGCACCTGCCAATGGCAAACATTGTAGGTGGTGGAAGAAGTTAGGCAAAATATGATGATCAGGGTGAAACTTCACACAAATATGAACATTAGGTTACATTTCTTAGAGGCAGCAGAGAGCCTGGTGGGATGGATGCCATTGGTGCCTTGCTCCCTGTGGATTCCTCCCTCTTTCTAGTGTCCCTTCCCATACAGAGGCTAGCAAATTAAAACCTACATTTACTACACTCCTTGAAGCCAGGGTTCTGAAGGAGAATTAGGTTCCATCAATTTGATGCATTTGCATGAACTCTGGAAGGTGGAAATTAGAAGGAGACCATTTTCTTGACTTCTTTTGGCTGCTCTTCACTTTGCTAAGATCATAAAGGTACGATGTTTTCCTGCAGCATTCTGGGGTACAGTGTCTTGCCGGGTGAGGAAAAGCAGTTGAGGGGCAGTAGCACCATGGATTCCTGATCCATGAATAACTATGGCTGGAAGTTCTTAAACTCCAGGCTTTTAGCAGACATTGGTGCATCCTTCCTGTACCTGTTCCTTTAACCCTCCTCTGATATTATCATTCCTAACCCCCATGTTAAATCCTTTCCTGATTGAAATACATAGAGTGACCTCTGCTTCCTACACTGAATTTTGATGAGTATAGCCAATAAAGAGTTTTAAGCAAGGGAGAGATAGGAGATTTGTGCTTCAGGAAGGGACCTTGGTGGCTGCTTCAAAGACAAACTGGAGACAGATTTAGGAAACTCTTAGGAATGTCCAGCCTAGACCAATGTGCCTGGGATACTGGGACTGAATAAAACAGTTGTAGTGGGAAGAGAGAAGGAATGGAAATACGATACTCCCTAAGTTGAATTTATAGGATCTACTGAAAATGGAGATGAGCGAAGAAATTTAAACTTCGCCCTACTTCATCCCAACCCTGCCGGGGTCCTCTGCACTCTGTTCTTCACCATCATAGGACCTGTCATACTTCCTTAAAAGTCATCCTTCTCTTCAGGCTTCAGACCTTTCTGCTCTTTGCTGCAGCCTAAGTGCAGAGCACAGCAAATAGCCCCTAATAGAATGCTCAGTAGACACTGGTTGGGTGGATAGAAAGGGAGAAAGGAAATATCTAACCTCAGAGACACTGTGAGGATTGAGATTCTATTAACCAAGGAAGTAGTCACAGGCTGAGTACTGCTTGAGTAATACTGAATCTTGGATTACATGGGGAATCCAGGTGAAGAATATTAGCACACCAGTAGACATAAGAGTCTGGTGGTTGGGAAGTAGGAGCTTAGACACAAATCTTAGAATTACTGCACAGAATGAAAGCTGAATACTTCCCAGGAAAAGATGATGCCTCAATAAAGCTTGGGTGATACCCATATTATTATAATTACACAGTGAAGAGAGTCTAAAATGCCAGTCACCATTTGAGACACTATATGTACACTGTCCTTTTAATCTTACAACAACTTATAAGTGAGGTGTTATCATCCTCATCTTACAGAGAAGGAAACTGAAGCTCAGCAAAGTGAAGAACTGCCCAAGGTCACATAGCTGGTGAGGACAGAGCTGAGGTTCAAACCCAGGTCTCCCCAACTCTAAAACCTGTGCTCATTGTTCTCCCTCAGCTGACATGAGAAGAAAGAGTTAGTGACAGTGACAAAGGACTGGTCAGAGAGGAAAGAAGAGAAGTAGAGAAATGACAGAACACAAAATCCAATTAAGCAGATAAAAAAAAAAAGACTGTAGACTAGAAGATGCTCACAGGAATCAGAAGTCAATCAGGAGTTTCTTTAACAAGAGCAAGATGCTTATGGGCCAAAGAGAACAGTGAAAGGTAGAAATCAGAGATGTAAGAGGTGAAGGCAATGAGTAAGAAATGTCTTAAAAAGATGCAAAGAATGGATAAGCAGCCTTTGAGAAAAGAAGGACAACAGACAAAGTTTTAAAATTGAGTTGTGGTCCCCCACCTGATACTGACAAAGCAAACGTTGAGTACCTAACAAATTACTTTGTTTGTCAATAAACCTAACAGATGTCAGGCATATGCACTGATCAGGCTACATGCAAAGAGAAACAATTTTCCTTTTGATTGGAATTCTATCAATCTATTTCATAGCACTGATTAGCTCATGCGGATAAGAAGCTCTGATAGGAAGTTAAATTTGTATTTGGTCAGCCAAAAGAAAGTGATCAGTAATTATCATTTATTAAAGATGGTCTTTTTATTTTCATAGCCTTCCAAAATCCATGGTAGGGGATAATGAAAAGGGTCCTTCACAGCAAAACAATTATTAACTGTCACTAAAGACTATGTCAGCAGAACTACAGAAATACACAGAATACAATCAGATATTATCTAAATAGCTACAAACATTGGAATGAGAAAAGAGAAAATGGAATACAATCAAGCAGTAAATAGATTGGATTTAACCAATCTAATAGTGAAGCAATCCGGATGGATGATTATAGACCTAAATCAGACTAAAGATATAACCAGAATCCATCTGATGAGGACTAGAAGACCATTCCACGTGGACATGTGGATTTGGAGACTTCCCTGGCATTGCAACCTTGGAAGAGAGGTCTATGTGTCCCCCACAGTTTTAAGAAAAATCCACCTGGACACGAGCACCTCCTGACCTTAAAGCCTAGCAGAATGGTTGATGGCAGAATTGTTTTCTTGGTGGGTAAACATCTGTTAAGCCTGGGAGTATCTAGAAATACATGGAAATAATGTTATAAATTAAATCTATCATATCAATATTTTTGTGTTCAGTATTTAAAGAGTATATAATGTTTATGAGAATCTGGCACATTGGCCTAGCTAGCAGATGACCATTTCAATTCCAAGGTAAATTATGTGGTTGAATAACTAAGCCCGGTGACTTCAAGTTAAGATGTATGGCAGAACTTTGCTTAAGTTTGTCACAATACTGGGAGGTTTAGGAGAAGTTTTACCACGTTACACATTTATTGTATTTGTAAGAATCATGAAAAATTTCCTTCATTAGGAAAATGAGGTCTTAAAAAGGAAACAGAATATTAAAACTATCAATGCATTAGAATGTTTAGGAGACTTTAAATGAGGCCAAACTGTAACCAGATTGCTTGTGACAATTAACATTTATAGATTTAGAATTAAATAATAAGGTGTGTGTGTTTAAAAGTTAAAGGAAAAACTAGAATCTTGAATTTGTAACCTTAATAAAATATTAATGTTTAAATGGCTGGCAAATACAAAGTCCTTGGGGAGCACAAGAGCCCCATCAAGGATAGCAAGAAGCTCACATTGACATGGTCACTGATATGAAGGGACGAACATCTGCAACCTACATACCAGGCACCTACTGTGTGCCACCAGCTGAGAGAACAAAGACACTGAAGACAGCATGGTGGGGAAGACAGGAGCACAGAGGAGCAACTGCAACATGGAAAAAAGTACCTCAGAAGGAGGAAGGGCCAGGATGCCTGGGGAGGTTGGCACAGCCAGCCCTGCTCTGAGGGAGATGTCCCTGGAGAACTGAGCCTGTGGAGTGGAATAGGGGGCCACCTTGAACAATGGCTGATAATGGTCTCAATCACAGCAAACCAGGCAATAATCTACAAAGAAAAGAGGCAAAGGAGGTGGTTCTAAAGGCTTTAGAGAGATCTCAAAGAGTTCCACGGGAGAACCAGAAGAAAAGAAAAGGCAAAAAGCTAGGCTGTATTGCCTGAAACTGAGGTTTTCTCTGCTTACACAAGATGTTCTTTCTGCTGGCTGCAGGCTCATCATTACGACAATAGCAGCACTCAGCTGCCTGTCTCTGAACCAGGAAGAATCTGGAACCAAACTAGAAGAAACTGGAACCAATCTACTATAGAGGAGAATTTCTGGTTAGTAGAAAAGGAGAATTTGTAGCCCCTTAGAATATTAAGCCTCAGTGGCACTTTAGAGACCGCATACTTCTGCATTCTCAATCCTAGCTACATTTCAAAAAACTAAAAATGCCAAAGCCCCATCTGGGACCTGCTGTATCACTCGTTGGAGGGGGGAGTCCCAAGAATGTGTATATTTACTTTGTTATGGTGGTTTTTAGTAATAATAGCAGTATTAGTAATATATATTTACTGTTTAACAAAATCTCAAACACCACAAGTATATGAAGTAAAAAGAGAAATTTCCCTTCTTCACCTTTTCTAATCCCAGAGGCATTTATTCCATAACATGTAGGAGTATGTGAGGGAGTGTATGTGTATTTTAAAGGCCTCCCAACTAATAGATAATGTGTTAACAGTAGAATCTGGGTGGTGGGTGTTCACTATAAAACTCATCCTACAGGGGCACCTGTGGGTGGCTCAGTTGGTTAAGTGTCCAACTCTTGATTTTGGCTCAGGTCATGATCTCACAACTCATGAGATTGAGCCCCAGGTCAGGCTCAGCGCTGACAGACAGAGCTTGCTTGGGATTTTTGGTCTCCTTCTCCCTCTCAAATTAAATAAACAAACATTAAAAAATTCATTATATATTTCTGTTTTAAGATGTTATCATAAAATATCCAGGAAACAAAAGTTCTCCAGCTGATAAGAATGCACAGCCAGGGTTGACAACCACTGGTTTAAGCACAACCCAAAATTACAAATGAGAAAACTTTGGACAACAGAGGTAATCCTATCTGCCCCAAATCTAACAGGGTAGGGGTCAGAGTCAGCCCATGAACCCGGATCTTCCAGCTTTCTGTCTAGTATTCTTTCCAACACACTACGCAATCTCTAACAGGAGAGGCAGCCCCAGAGCAGACTAGGCAAGGAGACATAGAAGTTGCCTTTTCGGGGCGCCTGGGTGGCGCAGTCGGTGAAGCGTCCGACTTCAGCCAGGTCACGATCTCGTGGTCCGTGAGTTCGAGCCCCGCGTCGGGCTCTGGGCTGATGGCTCAGAGCCTGGAGCCTGTTTCCGATTCTGTGTCTCCCTCTCTCTCTGTCCCTCCCCCGTTCATGCTCTGTCTCTCTCTGTCCCAAAAATAAAAATAAACGTTGAAAAAAAAAAAATTTAGAAGTTGCCTTTTCTCGACTTTAAATGACCAAGACTCTTGTATTTTGACTCTTCCTTGTGGCAGAAAACAACACTAGAACTCAGATGCTACGATCTTTATTTTGTGTATGTTCATTAAATTACACTTCTCTACCTTACTGATTCACACTGCCTTCAAGGACTTTCAGATTCCACACAAAATTCCAGCATACATTCACCTTCATTTGCCTTCTGAAGTATTAAAGCCCACTGGAACTCCTTGCTGTCGCAGAGAGGAAGAAAAAGGACATTTTCAAAAATGTTAAGCATTATCCTCTAAAGCCAACGAGGAAACGTCACAACAAAATGACGGTACAAGAACATTCCTGATCATAAGTGAATAATAAGACAGTAAATTGCAATTGCTGAATGGGGGATATTAGCATCAGTAAAAGGTTGGAAAATAACCTTTATAGATGCTAAGATTCATTTTGTGGAAGGATGTGGAAAGACAGGGATTAAATTAAATTAGTCTGAATTCCAAGCAGTATCGTTACAAAATAAGGGCACTGTTTATTGCCAAATTTTATATGCAAGAAAGGCAACTTTTTCCTATTCCCACATAAAACTTAGGAAAAGTCTAACTTACGGAATCTCTTTGTGGAAGAGCCCAAACATTAGGGATAAATATTAAGGCTTCATCTGCCAGCCCAGGGAGAACTCATGGCTTTTTGTTCTTCCCAGCAGTCAGTTCAAAATATAAGGATAGGGACATATAAATCAGGAGACCTGGTTTCTAGTCCCAGCTTTGTCACTAAATTGCTTTTTCTCAGCTTCCTTACCTGCAAAAATGGTGTCTAAATGGCCTTTCAGGTGTCTTAGAATGCTAAAACCCTGGACTCAATACCTGTGTATTCCATCTAAGACATTTGGTAAGCAGTGTCCCAGAAGAGTGATCTTAAATACCACTACCTGCATATTTTTCTCCTATCATTCTTGCTCATCCTCCACTCATCCCCAACCAGTTCTTAAAAATGTAGTCTGTAAGGAAACATTACCCCAAAAGGAAAAGGCCAGGAGTTATTTGAAAAGACATGCCCTTTTTCTCTTCTGATTAGTATTTGTAAAAGAAATAAAAGCAAAAAATTCAAGTGACCGTGAGTAGGCCCTGCAGATGAAAGCCATTTTCTTCAGTCTTAAATTAATCCTTAAAAACAACTCTTAAAGGCTACAATTATTTTTATGACAGATTCAAATAGCCCCCTCACATTAAAAGTGTTCCCAAAAGGTATATCATCAATAGATTCCAGAAATTATACTCGAGTCTACACTCTTTGACCTCCATAATGAAAGGTCTAGAAAGAAAAGTACACTGAGGCATCAGGGTCTCATCTTCCCTGGTAGGGAGGGCCCAGAGTCATTTCTGGTGCCGAATCCCTAGGGTGGTTTTTGAACCAAACCATTAACTTACACGAGTTCTAACATGGGTATAGATCTCTGTAGACTGCTCTCAGGAGTTCGTTCTGATAGCCTCTCCTCCACCAACCACTCTACTCACTGCCAACAAGAGGTTGGGAAAATCTCAGTATCCAGGACACAAGGATATGCCCAGAACAGGTTTGGGAGCCAGACTGCCTGGCCTTGAGTACTGGGTCAACCAGTTCCTGGCTGTGTAACCTGGACGGGTTACTTTACCTCTTCCTCCTCTTGCCCTCCTGTATAACAAGGATAATAACTGCTACCTTCTATGGTTTTATGAAGATTAAGGAAACTAGTTCACAAATGAATAGCACCAGGCATTGTAGCAAACACTCACTGAGTTTTTCCTATCGTCATTTAACATTTTGGCACCTTAACGTAGTGCTGGTTATTGTTGTCGTTATTGTTTATTTTAGAGAGAGAACACTCAAGCAGGGGAGAGGGGGCAGAAGGGGAGAGGGAGAATATTAAAGCTGAGCACAGAGCCTGACATGGGGCTTTATCCCACAACCCATGGCTAGGATCATGACCTGAGCCAAAAATCAAGAGTTGGAGGCTCAACCGACTGAGCCACCCAGGAGCCCCATTCAGTGCTGCTTTTAATCATTGATTGGTAGGAAGTCCATCGTTTCAGTACAGATTGCAGATTTTTTTTTTAATGTTATCCATTTGAGAGAGCGCACATGTGCACAAGCAGGGGAGGGGCAGAGAGAGGGAGACAGAATCTAAAGAAGGTTCCAGGCTCCAAGATGGCAGCACAGAGCCCAACACAGGGCTCAATGCATGAACCGTGAGATCAGGAGCTGAGCCAAAATTGGACACTCAACTGACTGAGCCACCCAGGCACCCCCAGACTGCAAATTTTTAAAAGACATAGGTGTCTAAAAACACAGTTGGAAGAAGGCTACTAAATGTTTTCCTTAACAAGCAAAAGGCTCTTATCTCTATGATATCAGAATGGCAATCACACACACACACACACACACACACACCCCATCTACTAGCTGTCAGTAGTTTCACCCCTGGAGCGGCCACTAATAAGCACATGAGTATCCTGCTCATTTCTCTCTCACCCCTTTACTATATTCTAGGTACTACGTTAAGGCTTTTTATACGTATTATTTCATTTAACACTTAAAACAACATTTTAGTGGAGATTAGTACCATTTTCATTTTTCAGGTCAGGTACCTGTGATTTAAAGGACAAACAAGTTCCCCAAGGTCACACAATCTTGGATCTAGGAAGTGATCCCAGGTTTGATGATAAACACTGAACTCCCAAGCACTGTATCTACCCCACTGCCACACGTCATTTACACCCTGCTTCGATGAAGCATAGAAAAGAAGAATACAAGAGCTACATATTCACGTGCACATGGATCATTCTTAGAGGGCAGGGTTTCCGTCTGGGTCTATGGCCTCCTTCTGATCTCCAACTCACCTACGTTCTACACATCATTTTTAAGAATGCATTTCCAAAGGGTAATTACTTTCTGGAGGAAGGAAAATGATTTTATGTGAGAGGCTGCTATTTTAAGGTGTTTAGCTTTTCACTTAGAAGACCCAAACAAGCATTCTTTAAATGCAAATTTGAAAAGTGAGGCATTTTTATATACAATGATTTTTTAAATTGGAGAGGGGAGGAAGAGGAAGGTGGTGTAATCAGGCTTTGAACCGTATAGCCCTTTCTTAGACTACAACTCACTCTTTGCCTCAAAGCAGCACAAGAGGTACCCCACTCTCAGCCTATCAGAACTTTAGACCGAAATACAGCTTGGAGGAAACATTACACTGGATATTTTTTCTTTTTTATTTAATGTTTACTTATTTTGAGAGAGAGAGAGAGAGAGAGAGAGAGAGAGAGAGAGAGAGAGAGACGGAGACAGAGAGAGAGGGAGGGAGGGAGGGAGAGAGAGGCTCAGAGAAGGAGAGAAAGAATCCCAGGCAGGCTCTACACTGTCAGTGCACAGAGCCTGACGTGGGGCTCGATCTCACAGATTGAAATGTGAGATCATGACCTGAGCCAAAATCAAGAGTCCGAGTTGGGTTGTTTTTTTTTTTTTTTTTTTTTTTTTTTTGCTTGCTTGTTTTAATGAATTTGATACGATCTTTGGGTTTCAATTGCATTTCCCCTATAGGCAGGCAAATTAAAATTATTACTTACTTTTTCTTTTCACTTGTGAGATTGCCCGAAGAAAATTAGATTGATTTTGCTATAGTGAAAATGACAATTGACAATTTGAAAGTCAAAACTTTCTGTGTTCAAGTGGAAAACAGGCAGACAGGGGTCATCTCATTTTGGTTTGTATTTGACTAAGCATCATTGTGTGTGTGTGCAGTGTGGGGAAGGATGTGGTGTGCACGTGCACTTCCCAAATGTCACTTCAAGAATCATGTGTGCTCCAGCTCTATTTCCTATCAAGTATTTTCATCTGTTTGACTGTTTAACCTCTACTCACTAAGGAATAACTTAATCAAAAAACTCAATCTGTTTCAGGTGTTACCTTCTCCAGGGATATAATCTCAAGATGTTGATCTCTTTTTCTATTCAATTAGATATACCCTGTGACCTAAAAAATTATTGGGTTGCTCCAGTCTTTTCGTTATAAAATGTTGTTGGTGCAATTCAGCACACTCTTAAGGAGGTCAAGATTGAGAGATAATTTTCTTTGGGTTTAGTTTCTGGCTATTCTTAAGATTTCATTAAAATAGATCCTAGAGTTTAATGTTTTTGAATGTTATAATTATTTAACTTGCTTTTCTCAAACAAAGATTTTCTCAACTACTTTTATTAAGTAGCAACCACACAGGACAGAGGCAGTTCTGTTTTTCCAAGTCAGACTCTAGAAGAGCAGTTGGCAAACTTTCTATGAAGGGCCAGAGAGTAAATATTTTCTGCTCTGCAGACTATGCAGTTCTTTCTACAACTACTCAACTCTGCTATTGTAGCATGGAAATAGCCATAGATGATATAGAAACAAATTAGCAGGACTGGGCTCTTTTTTTTTTTTTTTCAGAGAGCAGGTGTATGGAAGCAAGTAGGGAAAGGGGCGGGGGGGGGGGGCAGATGGGGGGAGAGGGGGAGGGAGAGAAAGGGAGAGAGAGGGAGAGAATCTTAAGCAGGCTCCATGCTTAGCACAGAGCCTGACTTGGGGCTTGATCCCATGACCCTGGAATCGTGACCTAAGCCAAAATCAAGAGTCAGGCACTCAACCAACTGAGCCACCAGACAACCTAACATGACTGTGTTCTAGTAAAACTTTATTCACAAAACCAGGCAGTGATGCACGTGTGGCCCACAGGTCATAGTTTTCCAACCCTCCCTGGAGCATATCAAAAGGCTAAATTTCTCAGGGTTGCTGATCTTCTACCCAAATCCACAACATAGGTTGTTTAACAAATTTAGTGATTGGGATGCTATAATTATCCATATTGTATTTTATGCACTTGTCTGCATATCTGTGTTCTATTTCATAATGAAGTTTGGGGTTTTTTTGATTTTTGTTTTTTTTAAGTAAGTGATCAAGTGATCAGGAAGGTTGGTCAAGGTTTAGAAGGAGGATACAAAGGGAACTTTTCTGGATGGGTCAAAGATTTTTACAGAGACTGAGAAAGTTTGGAGTTGGACGAAACGCACTATTACACAGTCCAATCTTCTTCCCAATGGAGGAATTTCTTTTGCAACACCCCTGGCAGGTATTCAGTTAACCTCTGAGGGAAAATGTTTTGGGCTAGATTGGGAGGAAGGATTACCAATTTATAAAGCAAAACTGGTCCTCTCTATTTCATTCAATACATATGCTTATGGACACAAAAGCAAAGCCAAAAAAGCAAAAACAAACAAGTGGGACTACATCAAATTAAAAAGCTTCTGCACAGTAAAGCAAATTAGCAACAAAATGAAAAGGCAACCTGCAGAATGTGAGAAAGTATTTGCAAATTGTGTCAATAGCCAAAAAAAAAAAATCTGATTAAAAACTGAGATGAACTAAATAGACATTTTTTAAAAGACCTACAAACAGCTTATAGGGATATAATACTTGAAAAGGTTTTCAACATCACTAACTGGGGAAATTCAAATCAAAATGCAAATATCACCTCACCCTTGTTAGAATGGCTACATCAAGAAGATAAGAAGTGCTGGCAAGAATGTAGAGAAAAGGGAACCCTTGCGCACTGTTGGTAGAAATGTAAATTGGTACAGCCACTGTGGAAAACCGTATGGAAGTTCCTCAGAAAATTAGAAATAGAACTACCATATGATCCAGCAATCCTACTTCTGGGTATATATTCAAAGGAAATGAAAATAGGATATTGAAGAGATATCTGCACTCCCATGTTCACTGCAGCACTGTGTGTGTGTGTGTGTGTGTGTGTGTGTGTGTGTGTTTCCTCACACCAACAAGCAATTATCAGACACTAGCATGGTCTCCAAGATTTCAACTCAATTTAAGTCAATTTTGGCACTACCTACACCTGGAGATTACATCAGCTTCCACAGACAAAACAACTCAGCCCCACAAGACCATCCTCCACTTCAGGGGCCATTTGCAAGCCCAGGTTATTTATTACCTGTGCTTCTCAATCAACTAGCTAAGTGAAAATCAGATTTCCAAAACCCCCTCTCTGGATTTGATTAATTTGCTAGAACAGCTTACAGAACCCAGAGAAACATTTTACCTACTAGATCATTGGTTTATTACAAAAGGATAGAACTTGGGAACAGCCAGATGCAAGAGAAGTATAGAGCAAGACCTGGGGAAAGGGCAAAGAGCTTCCATGACCTCTCTAGGTACACCACTCTCCCATCAGCTCCATGGGTTCACCAACCTGGAGGCTCTCTGAACCCTGACCTTTTGGGGCTTCAGGGAGGTTTCATTACATAGCCATGACAATTAAGTCATTGTCCATTGGCAACTGATGAACCCTCCAGTTCCTCCTCCCTTCTGGGACTAAAAGTGCCAACCCTCTAATCACATGGTTAGCCCCACTGGCAACCAGCCCCCTTTCTAACCTGCTTAAGTCACCTCATTAACAAAAGAGCTTTATTGCATTTAGAAAATTCCAAGCATTTTAGGAGCTCTGTACCAGAAACAGGGACAAAAAGAAGCATTTCTTATTATAAATCATAATATATCTCACACACACACACACACACACACACACACACGCGAATATTATTCTGTAATACCTATGAAGGAAATTCTGCCATTTGCAACATGGACGACCTTGAGGACATTACGCTTAAGTGAGTAAGCCAGACAAAAAGACAAATACTGCATGGTGTCATTTATAAGTGGAATCTTAACCAAAAAAAAGAAAAAAAAAGTCAAACTCATAGAAACAGACTAGAAGAGGGGTATCTGGGGGAAATAGGAAGAGGTTGGTAAAAGGGTACAAACTTTCAAAAATAAATCTTCCTGTGCAATGACCAGGTTCCAATCATAAGGCTTGACCCTGTGAGAACACAAACATCCCTGACACTGTCAGTCCTGTAGGGAGCTCACCGTCTAATGAAAGAAATAAGACAGGATGCAAATAGTTACAACAGAAAGTAGAAGTAGTAGAAAGTTATTATGACTTAAAGATGACCACAGACAACCCAATTTAAGAATGAGGGAAGGGGGGCCCTGGGTGGCTCAGTCGGTTAAGTGTCTGACTTCAGCTCAGGTCATGATCTTGTGGTCCATGGGTTCGAGCCCCACGTCAGGCTCTGTGCTGACAGCTCAGAGCCTGGAGCCTGCTTCGGATTCTGTGTCTCCCTCTCTCTCTGCCCCTCCCCACTCGCACTCTGTCTCTCTCACTCTCAAAAATAAGTAAACATTAAAAAAATTGTTTTAATGAGGGAAGGATTTGAACAGGCACTCCACAGACCTAGGAAGAGATGCTCCATGTTATTAGTTACCACACAAGTACAAAGTAAAAACCACACTAAAAGGTACCATTTCACACCCACCAGACCAGCAAAACGTACAAGCCAGACACTCTCAGGGGCTGGCAAGGATATGGACAATGAGCACACGCAGGGCTATTGTGGGGATTGAATGAGTTGACATGAGTGCAGGCACGCAGTAAACTGTGTGACTTAGCCATCAGTCATCATCATCACGGTTGTTGAAATTATGTACAGATGGTCAAAGTGTAAATGGCTATAACCAATTTGGAAAACAATTTGGAAAACAATTTGGTCTTTAATATAGCCGAGCAGGTTTATACCCTATGGTCCAGCAATTCCACTCCTGGGTAGATCCCTAGAGAACCTCCTGCACCTGAACACATACAAAAGCAAATTCAGAAAATTCTTAATAGCCCCAAACTGGAATCACACAAGTGTCTGTAAATGGTGGAATAGAGATAGTAGGTATACTAATATAATGGAATACTACACAGGAGCAGATATAAAGGAACTACTCCTGTCCATAACACAGATGAATCTCCTCCAACTTACCTTCAGGTGGAAAAAGTCTAAAAAAATATACTGTTTGCTCCAGTTTAAATAAAATTTAATAAAAACAAAACTATGTGTAATGATTCATTCTAGTTATACTTGAATTTTAAGAAATACAACTTTTTAAAAGCTTTTTTAAACTAAACTATGTATAGTTTAGGGATATGAATATGTAATAAAACTATAAAATAAATCAAGAATATGAAAATTCCCAAATTTAGGAGAATGGTTACCTTTAATATGGGGGAGAGAAAAAAATAGGATAGGGGAGAGGCCACAAGAGCACTGAAAGGCAATATTTATGATCTTTTGTTTAAACCTCGTGGTGGAGCCCTTTCACGAAGATGGTGTCAAAGGCAAAGAAGGAAGCCCCTGCCCCTCCCTAAGCTGAAGCCAAAGCAAAGGCTTTGAAGGCCAAGAAAGCAGTGCTGAAAGGCATCCACAGTCATAAAAAAAAAAAAAAAGATCTGCATGTCACCTACATTCCAATGGCCCAAGACACTGCATCTCCGAAGGCAGCCCAGATATCCTCGAAAGAGTGCCCCCAGGAGAAACAAGCTTGACCACTATGCCATCATCAAGTTTCCCCGGACTATCGAGTCAGCCACAAAGAAAATAGAAGACAACAACACTTTTGTGTTCATTGTGTATGTCAAGGCCAACAAGCACCAGATCAAACAGGCTGTGAAGAAGCTCTAGGACATTGACCAAGTGGCCAAGGTCAACACTCTGATCGGGTCCGATGAAGAAAAGAAAGCATATGTTCGACTGGCTCCTGACTATGATGCTTTGGATGTTGCCAACAAAATTGGGATCATCTAAACTGAGTCCAGCTGGTTAAATCTAAGTTTTTTCAACATAAAAAAAAAATGATAATAAAAAAATAAGTAATTAAATAAATAAACCTTGTGGTGGATAAACAGGTGTTTGAAGCTGTGCCATCCTTTATCTTATGTACACTTTATATTTTATATCTCCTCAAAAATATTTTTAGGTCTACTCAACAATTAATATTTTTAAAAAATAATTAAAGGAGAAGGAGAGATTACTTCTGACTGGGAGGAACTGGAAAAGCTGGTCATCATGGCCACCAGGATTCTTCTTTCTTATCAGCCTAACTGGTTGATGGCATGGCCTTGGAATTCTGCAGCTGTATCAGGCTCCAAGGTGGGGGAGGGGGGTGGCCACCAGGGATCTACAATCAATTAGAGGCATGTCCTGGTCACAGGTCTCGAAGTGTCAATACCCCTGGAGGGTTTCTCACCCATGAATTGAGGTGTTCCTGGCCTAGAGTCACTCCATTATGCCACATGGTCTCCCTCAAATGCCATCTGTGTTTGACACTGAAAGAGATGCAGAGATTTGGGAGTGAAAGAACAGGGGTCAGGTAGAGAGGAAAGAATAGTACACATATTTAAAGAAAACCAAAGAGCATTTTGGTTTGGGGCCAAAATGTTAGTTCTAATTTAACCCATTCCTTTTCAATAGAGTCCACAGTGGGGAGAGTATTACAGAGTAAATCATATTGTAAGATCACTTAAATTTGGCTCTAAAATGTGTATTTTTAGAGATAAGCATATTCATGGGGCACCTGGGTGGCTCAGTCGGTTAAGCATCTGACTCTTGATTTTGGCCTCAGATCACGATCCCAGGGTCCTGGGATGCAGCCCCACGTTGGGCTCCATACTGAGTGTGGAGCCTGCTTAAGATTCTCTAGCTCGCTCGCGCTCGCTCTCTCTCTCTCTCTCTCTCTCTCTCTCTCAATTTGGATTCTGGACACCCATCAGCACCTCTTCCCCTCCTGATGGTCTTAGTGCAGGCTCTGCACTATGCCCAAGAAACAGAAAAAGTCTCTGACTCAAGGATCTTAGTATTGCACTAGCAACAGTTAATGCAACGCCCACCCCTCTTTCCGAAGACAGAGCCTCTTATGCTGTTAACTCTGAGCTCTATAGATCTCCAGTGCCTTTTTATATCTCTATGCCATCACTCCTGCCAGGGCAAAGGAGTCAGATAGGAGCTCACAGTTCCAGGCCACAAGTCCTCTTTCTCACCTCCTTCAACACAAGAGCAGATCTGAAGACTTTACTTACACTTAAGGAAAGGGAATACAAGGGAACTGGCAGAAAGTACTTTATAAGACAACCAGAATCATCTTTTCCAAATGGACATAAATGTTTTTAGTTATTCTGCTTTGCCTATTCCGAAAAGGCTATAGGTGATTTTAAGATACAAATTATGGCTATTTAAAGTTCACTCATATAGTGGAAGAATCAAGATTCTAAAATCTTAAGCCAGTAATTTTCAAACTTTAATATGCCCAAGAATAACTAGTGTTCTGTATAAAATACAGATTATTGAGGCCCAAGGTCCAAGAAATCTACACCAGTAGGTGAGTTCCAGAATCCATATGAACAGCACTCCAGGTGATTCTGATGCCAATAGTCTAAGGAGATCCCTTTTTTTAATATTTATTTTTGATAGAGTGTGAGCAGAGGAGGGGCATAGAGAGAGAGGAGTACAGAGGACCTGAAGCAGACTCCCCACTGACAGCAGCAAGCCCAATGCAATGCAGGGCTTGAATTGATGAACCCATGAGATTATGCCTTGAACCCAAGTCGGATGCTCAACCGACTGAGCCACTCAGGCTCCCCTAAGGTGAGCCCTCTTAAACAAAACTGACTTTGGCCAGAATATTCACTATAACTGAAAGCTGAGCTTTGAGTTTTCTGGTAGTCAAAGCAAAAAGGGAAAACATGGTGCATCATATAACCATCTCTATATTTACTCAGGGAGATAAAAATTTTATAAATTCTAAAAGTAATATAACATGTGTTTTTATTACTATCTATGTAAGAAACTGAATTACTTAAAATATGTAAATACCAGCTCCTAAAATTTTGGATAATTTGGCTGAGAAAAAAAAATCTATAAAAATAGTAGTCAATAAAATTCTAAGTGCATTTTACTCCTGGAAATAATATGTTAAGCCAATATCCTATAGCCATTATACTTCTGTCTCTGGCTCATAAGCCTTCACAAGAGATGGCTTTCATGGTATGTAAGTTCAACAAATGTAATGGAGCCCTACCATAGCACTATGGGGTGGGAAACAAAAAGGTCCTATTAGACATGGGAATTAGAATGTATCATTCTAGAATGTACTTGTACTTTATTATGTCCACAGAACAAAGATTTCCTAGGAGTAATCCACAATCCAGATGGCCTGCCCTTCTATGATAATTCCTTGTGTTTGTATATCCCTTTAGAGTTCATACCAAGATTTCCCGTATTCCTTTGAACACCACAATAACACTGTATATAAATTTCTAGGAGCCTCACATCACAAATTGGGAAACTAGGCTCAGAGATGCTAAGAGAGTTGCCCAGGGGACAATAGCTGAAAAGGGCAGAGGCAAGAATGAAATCCCAGGGTGTCTTCTTCCATCCTGGTGAGATGACCATACTAGAAACTCTCATTGTTACGGCATAACACCAAAGTAACAATTACATTTTTATTATCTTCATAAATATCCTGTTAATCTTTCTGCATTATTTATCAAGAGGTCAGATCAATTGTAGGAACCAGCTAGATTACTAGCATTTTTCCTTTGTATAAAACTCACAGCTGCATACTTCTCAGGATATCCTTGCATCTTTGATGAGAAAGGTGAGATTGATAAGGAAGCATAGTTTTGTTATTAAATGAATGCCAGCCAAGAAAATTGATTTCAGAAGTTTTGTGAGAAAGCATGGATGTTCTGTGGGTTTAAAAATGACTGTATGAATAGGTTTCTCTATCTTGTATTTTGGTTGGTTGTTGGTTTCAACAGAGAAGCTATTTGTCACATTGTAAATAGCTACCTAAACAAATGGTTCCTCACACATTAGATGCCATCATAAGCACAGAGATTCACAACACAACATTTTTAATATGTGCTAATTACTTATTTAAGAGTCAAAGTCTGAGATTTTATAAAAACAGAGCTGTGCCATCAAAATTAATGCTACCCCCACCCACTCCCCCTGAAACATCTAAACATAATGTGAACTCAGTGTGGGGCAACTAAAAATTGGGGGAAACTACAGAATTTTAAGTTACAGAAAAATCTATCTCCTGTCATTCAAAGATACTAGTAAAAACTAACTTAAAAGTACAGCATTTACTACTCAAAGCTGTAACAAACCAAAGTAATTTGATTCAATGAATGCATTGAGGATCTATGATGCCCAGGCCCTGCGTTAAAAATACATGGAAAATGGAGCGCCTGGGTAGCTCAGTTGGTTGAGCATCCAACTTGAGCTCAGGTCATGATCTCACAGTTTTTGAGTCCAAGCCCCGCATCAGGACTTCGGATCCTTTGTCCTCCTCTCTCTGCCCCTCCCCTGCTTGCACATGCCCATGTGTGTGTGTGCTTGCTCTAAGATAACAAACATTTAAAAAAATATACTGAAAATACAGGAATAAGATGAAGTTCCTGATTGAGGGGCACTGCAAGACCCAGGAGAGGGATGGATATGTAAGCCCGTAAGTTAAAATGCAGCATGATGAGAGCTGAAATAAATGTAAAATGTACAAGGTCAGAGTCCTAACATTTTCCATGGGTTTCAACGAATCTGTCATCTCCATAACCTTCATTCCACCCACCATGTGAAATATGTGTATTACAAAGCATTAAGAACTTGTCTCTTTTCCCTCTGGTTGGTTTTGACCTTATTTTCTGCTGAGCTAGTGGAGAGAAAGGCATTTATTTATTTATTTATTTATTTATTTATTTATTTATTTATTTATTTATTTAGAGAGAGACAGAGAGAGACAGAGAGAGAGAGAGAGAGAGAGACAGAGAGATTGAGCAAGGGAGGGGCAGAGAGGAAGGGAGAGGGAGGGAGAGAGAGAATCCCAAGCAGGCTCCACACTGTCAGTGCAAACCCTGAAGCAGGGCTGGAACTCACAAACTGAGATCGTGACCTGAACCAAAACCAAGAGTTGAACGCTTAACTGACTGAGCCACCCAGGAGCCCCTGGCAAGACTCTTAGGTGAGCACTGTGTGTACTAAGACTCATCTTCCATTGCTGTGATTCCACCTGGTCTCAAGCAGCATAGGTTCTGGAATTCCTCAAATCTTACCTGAATACCTCTTCCTACTATTTTGTTAAACAACTTTATTATATTAATTAACTCAAACTTCCAGCATAAAAATGGTACTCCTGGGCAGCGTAATATGCAATTCAGTGCAGCATTATCAGACCAGAACTTAGATGTAAGATCTTCTGGCAAATCTGTTGTAGAACTGATACTTAGAAACTTAGAGCCTGACTCAAAATCCAAACCTAGCAGTCCCCCTCCAGAGTCTACTTTGCTGTTTCATCCAGGATATCAATAAAATGTTTCATTCCTTCCATTGTTAGAAAAACAAGGTTTTGCCACATTTTCATTCCTTCTCAGTACATCTAAGTAAATAAAACGATTCGACATTTTTATTCACTTTAACTGATGTCTTTCTCAGGCAGCTTTCTCCTTGTAAATCCTAATAGCTAGAATGACCATATAATCAAGCAAGCAATACCATTAACTCACCTATAATCACCATGGCTGCTGGACTCACCTCTTGTCATCCTCAATAAGAGTGTGACCAATATTATTAACTTTCACTTTATATATTACCAGCACTATTCCTTCCAGAACACATGCTTGATTGAACGATGCACTGAGGAAGCATATGAACAAAAATGGTCACCTGGTAATTAGCCCAGCTGTCCATGAGTATCAGGTGGCCTTCTATAGTTTAGAGGTAGTCTACAGCTAAACATATTAGGTCTCCTTAGAGGCCACTCTTACCCAAATATGGTCCCCGCCCTGTGTTTTCTCCTTGAGATGCTAACAGGTGGTCCTCAGTTTAGGAAAGAGGTAGTTACTAGGCCTTTTGTTTAGAACACAGAAAGGAAGCTTGCCGTGTGACTAAAGAGTATGTACGCCTCTCATATGGTCAGGGTGAAACACCAATCCTGGCCCATGCTCAATAAATGTGGGGTAGATTGGTGAATGAATGGAAGAAGTGGGGTTATTATAAGTCATGGTAAAATTCAAGGCCAATTCACAAAAGCCCACATGACTAAAATGAAGCACTGAAACCCACGAACTGAGGATGAATCATGCTGGGTGCACCAGCAGTTGCTCCTGTACCAGGGCTGGAGGGGGCACAGGAGCCATCTGTTTAGAAAAGAAGAAAGACCAGAGAGGTCAGGAAACTCATTCAGAGTCACACAGCCAGGCTCCCAACTAGCACCCTGTATTAAGAGAGAAGCAATTTGAGGGAAAACATGGTGCCATCAGGTAGGTATTAACGGTTAAACTTGGACAGGCAACTACTTCCCATCTCCGTTCCTGGTGTCCATGGTTGCAAAATAAGGAGAACAACTCCAAATGCTGATGGTTGATGTCAATGCGGTCAGTGTCATGAGTGCATAGAAGACACCTGACACAGAACCTGGTACACAATAGGTACCAAATAAATATTAGCAACTTATCTCCCACCTAAACATCACCAATGGCCTTCTTCAAAGCCCAAAGAAACTCTGCATTCCCTTGGGAACAAGATTTTGTGTCACGTAGGGACAGAGGCAATGGCAGAACAGTATAAAGAAATACATGGCAATGACAAACCCCAAATTCAGAATAGCGGTTGCTTCTGGGAGGAAAGGAAAGGAACATGAGAGCTTCAAATGTACCAGCAATATTGAGGTCTTCAGATAAGTGGCAGGTGTGTTTCATATTTTAATGCATTTTCTCATATCTGGAATATTTCATAATAAAGTATTTAAATAAAAGCAAGACAAAAATCCTTGAAGAAATGGCACATGGGACCACAAAGTCTTTATAAGGGGGCAGACAAGGGAACACTTTGGGAATATGCGGCAGTGTCCCACGAGAGAGGTCCTGAAAAACGGCAGGATGCTGGGGTGGTCCCTGGGCAAATGAGCTCAAGAAAAGCACATCACAACTTTGACCTCCATCACAGTTTCATCTGGCCCTCCTAAGAAATGTACAGAGAGACAGAAAACATTGTTTATATTTACATTTCCTTTCAAGCGTCAGGTATGAAATTTAAGTGCCTTTTGTCCAGGGACAAAAGAAAAAAAAACCCTAGCCACAGTGAAGTGGTCACATGTCCTCACCGAGTCAGCTCAGCCACACTGACCACAAACCTTAGGTAGGCTCTGCCCAGCCCCTCCTGGTAGCCCTAAAAGATGTGGGAAAGAGAAGAAGCAGGGGAGAAAAACAACTGAGCCAAGACAGAGGAATCCATTATGAACTCATTCTCTCCTCATTCTGGTCTCAGCCAAATTTTAAAAAGCTCTTAAATTAGTCTGTTCTTAATTTGACAAAGATATATGCATTTCACAAAGCAGGCAGTAGGTTCTCAATACATAGAATGAAAGCAGTACCCCCACTGCATACAGATGCCCACGTTTGGAGAGACTGAGGACTAGTAAGACCCAGTGGAAAGAAGAGATCTGTTGTCCAAAGACTTAACATGCTCCAATGTCTCTGAGCAAAAACACCCTCTTTAAGAGGTGCCTGGGTGGCTCAATTGGTTAAGCATGCAACTCCAATTCAGGTCATGATATCACAGTACGTAGGTTCAAGCCCCACTTCGGGCTCAGTGCTGATAGCTCAGAGCCTGGAGCCTGCTTCAGATTCTGTTGTCTCTCCCTCTGCCCTTCACCTGCTCGTGCTCTGTCTCTCTCTCAAAAATAAGTGAACATTAAAGAAAATTTTTAAAAAACACCCTCTTTAAGTTTCCCCATCCTCAAGAGAGTATACTAATATATAATTATAGTAAGTTGAATAGTGCCCCCTAAAATATACGTTTACCTAGAACCTCAGAATGTGACCTTACTTGGAATAAAGGTCTTTGCAGATATGATGAAGGTAAGGATCTTGAGATGAACTCATCCTGGATTAGAATGGACCCTAAATCCAATGACAGCTGTCCTTATAAGAGATGGAGAAGGGGAAGACACACCCAGAGAAGGTCATTTGCAGCCAGAGACTGGAGTAATGCTGTCACAAACAAAGGGGAGTCACCAGAAGCTGGAAGAGGAAAGAAAAGTTCTTCCCTAGAGTTTCTGGACAGAGTCCAGTCCTACTGATATATTGATTTCAATTTTCCGGCCTCCAGAATTGTGAGAGAACAAATTTCTGTTATTTTATGCCATTAAGTTTGTGGCAATTTGTTGCAGCAATTCTAGGAAACTAATATATGCCTTATAGTGTCAATGTGAACATCAAAGAAGAGCATGCATGTGAAAGCACGTGGTGAACTACTGACAGGGATAGAAGTGGTAGCTGTCATGAGTCACAAAATTTAGAAGAGTAACTTATCTGTGAGGAAACAAATTCTTGACCTGCCCCTAAGGGCACATACCCTACAGCTCTCTCCAGATAGGACTGTTAGAATGCTGGCATCTGCCTCCTTGTCTTGCCGGCTCCAGACCCACTCGCTCCACTTGTATGGTGTGCTTTGAGGAGGACTCAAGTGTCAGCTGGTAAAGAAGGGCCCATCTGCTCTCAGACACTGACCACATGGCAAGTATCCCACTCTGAGGTCACCATCTGCACTAACAACTCACCTCCAAGTACAGTTCAATGTCAACCTGCCTCTAATCCTGAATGAGCCAGAAACAAGGGCAAGTGACTCTGGGGCCAGGGTCTTTCCACAAACAGAGCAGTTCTGGGACATAGAATTTCAGAGCATATGAACTCCAGGCTGAAAAAGGAAGGGTCCAAGGCAAGGCCCTCAACCATCAATCTCAGATCCATAAAAGCCTCATCTAGGACATTCCCAGGTATAATGTGATCTGAGGACTCTTGGGTGTTTTATTATTTTCCTTTATACGAAAATCCATAGTCCTTGAGGGAGTGGAAAATAGATATGCACTGATTGAAGTACATGGACAGTGAAAAAGAGCAAAAAGAGTAAGATCCTAGATGGATAAAAACACACAGGGAAGGATAAAGTGTGGCATAAACCATAAAGAAAAAGGAATGGAAGAGAAAGATGAGATGGTCCTCTTTGATGAATTTACGGTAATTTTCAACTTCACAATATGCTTGTATAAAAGCTGGTACTGTTCCCATTTCATAAATGAGAACAAAGAACAGGGGGCAGGATAGCAATCTGTGTTCAGAGAATAGACATCTACTTATCAGGAATTAATGGAGTAGACTCGGTGGCCTTCAATGGCTTCTTTCAATTCTGAAATTCATCTTCCTCACATGCAAAGTTTGCAGTGACCCCATCCTCCATAAGGTCAAGGTTCTTGGCATACCACACTCAAGGCCCTCACAATCAGGCTTACCTTAATAGCTAAACCAGGGGAAGAAGAGTATAGGAGTAATCAGAGATAAGATTGAAAACAGACAGGCAGAGGCCCAATCATGAAGGGGTAAAGAGATTGAACTTTATTCCCTAGATGACTGGGAACCACAAAAGTTACAAATGGAGTGATATAACCAAAATCTGCACTTTAGAAAGATTAAGGCAACAGGTATGTGAGAATGGACTGGAGAGACTCCAAGGAAGACTAGAGACTAAATATGGTCCAGACAAAGGTAACAAGGTTTGGACCCAGGCAGGGAGAGTGGGGATGAGAAGGAGACAGACTCAGCAAGACTTACAACCTGAATGTGGGCAACAGGACAGAGCAAAGAACCTAGGATTAGTCTAGTTTTCTGGCTTAGACAACTGAGAGCATTCAACAAGATGAAAATACAGAAAGGATGGATAAGAATTTAGGGCAAAAAGATGGTTTTGGTTAACCTGAGTTATGGTGCTATGTGACATCTATACTGATGTGTCAAGAAAGAAGTCAGAAAGGGTCAGGTGAGAGATTTGAGCCTAAAATACAGACTTCAGGTGAAATAGGAATTGTGGCTACAGACCAGGAAGGGCAAATGGAGTAAAAAAGGAAGCAAAGGGCAGACTCTTGGTGTAGACTGTCTTTTAAGGGACATACAGAGGAGGTCTAGTGATGGACAGAAGTAGAACAGAACTCATGGCTAATGAGCTTTAAGGAGGAGATCTCCCAAGAGTTGAAATATCCCACAGAGAGAGGAGGAAAGATAAGTATGGGAAAGTATCTACTGGGTTTAACAATTAGGTGGTCACTGACGACCTGAGAATATATCCCATGCAGGGGTAAGGAGAGATGACAGGTACAGAGTTAAGTAATAAGAGGTTAAAAAAGAAAGGGGATGGAGGAGAAGGAGTTCTATTTTCTCCTGGATGAAGTTTGGCTGGGACACTGGGCAGTAGCTAGAGGGGATTCAAGTTTTGAGTTCGGTTTTGCTTATTTTGTTGGGTTTTTTAAATTTATTTTTGTTATAGATTGAGAATTGAGTTTTGTCTCTTTGTTTATAAGATGTATAATGAATGAATGTATATTCTCACTGTAAAGAAGGGGAACTAAGAAAGTAAAGTACCTGAAAAGGCCAAAGGGACAGAACCCAGTATTACAAAGAGCAGCCACGAAACAAAGAAGGGGTGTGAGGGAAGGAGGTGATGAGAGAGGAGTGTATTCCAATGAATCATAACAATTTATGTAATAATGGTCTCTTCTAGAAGCTTCAAAGGGGTCAGGGACCCTACATTTTCATTTTATTTGACACAATGGCAGGTGCATAGGGGGTGCTCAATAATTAGATGAATTAAGCACCCAACTAGAGTTATGGTCATGAAAATAGCAGTAATTAGGTGCCAGCCCTTTCTAAGAACTTCAAGTTGATTGACTTTTTGAATCCTTACAAAAACACAATGATGATGGTATTATCATCATCCCTACTTTATTTTTAAATATCCAGAGCAGGTGAGTAAGACCAAATTGAAAATTCAGATTTTTTTTGGCTACTATTCTGTTTTAGTCAAATGGTGAAAATATTTCTAAGTAGTACAACTGAATTTACACAGCGATTTTTTTCCCCTCAAGATGCAAGACAGACAAAAAAAGAAATCAAATGTTGGGTGGAGTGAAAAGAGGTATCACCTAACTGCTCTCCTGCCCCCTGTTAAGTTTTGGGCCTCCTGGTCAATTCCTATTCCATCACTAAACCACATTATAAAATAATTTTCTTGCACAAATTAAAATGACACCTTCAGTTTCATCCTGAATCTTCAACTCAAAAGTATTAGCTACAATAGCCTTTACTATGTTGAAAATTCAAAGCTATGAGTACAAACCATAACATTTCTTGAAAAAAAACCATGAGGGGTGGTAAGGTCCTGAACAGTCTTGACAATGACTGTTTTGGGTTTTTGGATTTGCAAAGACAACAAAAGCAAAAACAAGTGGGACTACATCAAATTAAAAGCTTCTGCACAAAGAAAGCCATCAACAAAATGAAAAGGCGATCTACAGAATACATGTAACAAATTCTTATGTCATACACCTTAAACTAATGCAATGTTATACCTCAATTATATCCCAATAAAACTGGGAGAGAAAAGCTAGCAGTACAGATGGATAATGTAAAATACCCAAAATCACTTAGATGGAACTTTCAAATCTTTGTGGTTGCATTTTATTTAGTAAGGAAATGGCATCTAAGGCTTCATAAAATGGTAACAGTAGTACTAATGACACTTGAAACCCTGACTTGGGATTAAGTGGGGAAAACTACCCTATTTCTTTTCATGCTTTGCCACTCAGACTCCTCTTAGCAAACTGCCATTCTAGGACCAAATGATCCTCTGATAAAAGAGTTATAGATTAAAATAATAAAAGACTTGTCCTCTGTCACACTTTCCCCAGAAAAGGGAAAATGGTTAAATGTTAAGGTTTCAAAAGACTTCTCTGCATAGGGAAGGGAGGTACATCAGCTGCAAAATCAGCAAATTTGAGAGCAGGCAAGAGCAAAGTGAGTGTTCAAACAGCCAAGAAAACAAATCATTGTGTTGAGCAGGTGCCAATAAACTGGGAAGAAATTTAAGGTTAGGTCTATTAATTGTAATTAGATGAAGATGATCAAGGATGCTTGTAATCCAAGTATTATGACTGTTATAAAGAGATTTAAATTAAGGATTAGGGATACAGCCTTAGCTTAAGGACAGAACTAAGACTTTAATAACCAAACCATTTAATTTGACAAATACTGATCGACAATTATGTATCACTTACTGTCCAAGGCATAGGGATTCAAATCAGACACTTTCCCCTCATGCATGGCTCAGGGTGAGGATATACACTCAACTAGAAGTCACTGTGGTTAACTGTCTGAATAGGGCGCTATGGGAAAATAGAGGAAGGAGCATGGGGTAGCCCTCACAGAGAAGTGGTATTTGATCCAGATTTTAAATTTTATCAGGGAGAAAAGAAGGAAGAACAGGGCACTCCAGGTAAGAGTTCAGCATAAAAAGGCGGAAGGACATTACAGTACACCAGCAGGGCTGGAACACAGGATCTTTGGAGGCAACACAGCCAAGAAGATAGGCCAGGCAAGAGCATGAGAGTTTTAAACCCCACACTCTAAAATTCAGACTCAAATTATCAGTGGTCAGGGACCACCGATACTTTGCATTTTTTAAATTTATTGTTACAATAAATTTATCATTAGAAACATTTAGTATATTCATAATTTTGTGCAACCATACTACCCAGTTCCAGGAAACTCTCAGCCCTCCAAAAGGAAACCCTATATACATTAAGGAATCACTCCTCATTTTCCCCTTCCCCGCAGTCCCTGACAACCACTAATCGTCTTTCTGTCCCTATAGATTTGCCTATTCTGAATATTTCACATAAATGGCATCATAAAATATATGGCCTCTTGTGTTCAGCTTCTTTTGTTTTTAGCACAATGTTTTCAAGGCTCATCTATGTTGTAGCATATATCAGTACTTATTTTTTATGGCTGAATAATGTTCCATTGTATGAGTATACTATATTTTGCTTATCCATCAGTAAGTTGACATTTGGACTGTTTACACCTTTTGGCTATTGTGAATATTTTGCTGTGAGCATTGGTGTACAAGTTTTTGTTTGAACACCAGTTTTCAATTTTGGATATGTACCTAGGAGTGGAATTGCTGGGTTATATGATAATTCCATGTTCCACTTATTGTAGAAATACCAAATCCACTGATGGTTTTAAAGTCAAGTAATGGAATGTTGGGATCAATGTTTTAGCCAATGATAACCAGTAGCTGGGGAAAGAGAACAGATTGAGAAGAGAGTCAAGGCCAGGAGGCCATCCAGGAGGCTACTGTCCCAGTCAAGAGAGAGCTTCAATCCATGGCAAGGAAAGTGACAAGAGTGAAGAGAAAAGGGTAGATTTGAGGTACATTTCTGAGGCAGAATGAGCAAGAATTAATGAACAATATGGGAAAGAATGGAAGAAATTTTGTTCATAGTGCTATGTCAGATCATGGACTATGTGTTGACAATCCACCTCCCTGAACTGATGCTGTGCTTCAAAGAGGAGTCCTGTCTTAGTGACTCCTACATCCCTGGTGCTTAACAGGGAACCTGGTCCATAAGTGATCCAAGAACAATATTGTGTCTGATTGAATCATGATGCCTGCATTATTATTCATGAAAGAACAACTGGCAGATCATGACTGTAAAGGAGGGGTTAAAGAGGACTTTTTCCTCTTTGAGAAACAGGATGGAGAGTGATGAATTTTGTTGAAACAGGAAGTGGTTTAGACAGGTGTTTGTGGAAACATGAAGGTAAAGATGTCCAGTAGACAGCAAGAAATTCAGAATGAAGTCTCAGGAAAAATTGGAGACAAAAGACAGTATTTCGACATACACTATTGGCAGCTTTACTCATTAGAATCTCTCATTGAGATACCAAATTTCATAAATCAGCTCAAAATACCATAATACAATAGCATAAATATCTTCCTAGGAAGAACTGGGGAAAATGAGCAAAAACAGTGGTGTGCATTGTGGATTAATCTCAGTTATGCCCACAGCTAGGACTCAGCCCCAGGCACATTTCATGTTGGCAGAACATGCAATCTTCAAGCATCTACTTTCTTAAGGTGGCACTGGAAAGGAGGAGCTTCTACAAGGAAGTTTAGGTAAAAGGAGGACAAAATAACCAGGGTATGAGGAGGACAGCACGGTGTCTCTCTCAAATATCGCTAGCTCAGCCCCACGGACTGAGAGCTAAGACCTACTTGAGGAAAAAAAGCCTCCTTTGAGTCAAGGAAACAATGTGTGTGAGATCAACTGTGATAAATGGTGTCATTGGCTCTAATTCTTTACCCTTCCCTAAGTCCACATCCTTTTGCTATGTAACTTTGCAGTGCCTCCCAATGACAGACATTCTGCCCCGTCCTTAACTGGGCTCAGCCATTTAGCACGGTTTGGTCAATGGGATATGATTAAGTACGTTGCCAGCATAAGCTTGCCTGCAAAGCTTTCTCTTGCATGACTGCATTCCAGGGCTAACCTACTGGAGGATAAAATACTTGTGGAGCAGAACAGAATCATCCAGGGGATCCAGCTCAGGCCAGCCTGGATCAGCCAATAGCCCTTCAAGACACTGAATGAGGCCCACCCAGCTCAACCGAGCCACCTAATCCCAGACGCACAAGTAAATGCTTAGCATCATATGCCACTCAAGTTTTACAGTTGCTTGATATACAGTATTATTGTGGTAATGGTCAACTCAAACAAGATTCTTTGCCACAGTTCTTTGTTGACTCAACACTGTTGGAAACTTCAGGGAACATAGAGCCCCTCTGAGGCATCCAGCTTTGAGACAGTCCCATCGCCACAGGCATCATACAAGATTGAAGGTACATTATTAACCAGTCTTCAGAAAGAAATAATTTCTTTGTACAATAGACCTCACACATACCCCAGAAAAAAATTTTCCTACGATCCCTATATTGTTTCAGAAGGATTCAAGATAATAATATTGTTCAATGTAGAAGTTGTAACTCATTAGTAGGCAATAACATCACTTTAATGGATATTGATGAGCACTTTTTGGGGGACGAATGGAATGAAAAACACCTGAGCGTATGACAAATAATAAGGCTAAGTATTTTCTGTAACATTTTTCACGGGAGATGGGGGGAGGGGGAGATCACAATACAAAAGTATTTCTCACTTTAGGTAAGAGTCAAAAAAAAAAAAGCCACAAGTTCAAAGAAAGTAGCTAAATAGCATTTTACAACCCATCAAACTCTGCATCCAAGCACACCCCAGGAGAAGTGAGGAGCCAGGTAAGAAAAGAAAGAAAAGGGGCACCTGGGTGGCTCAGTTGGTTGAGGGTCAGACTTCAGCTCAGATCGTGATCTCACCCTTGGGGAGTTCAGCCACGCATCCGCTCTGCACTGACAGCTCAGAGCCTGGAGCCCACTTCAGATTCTGTCTCCCTCTCTCTGCCCTCCTCCTGCTCACACACTCTGTTGTGTCTCTGTCAAATATAAATAAACATTTTTTTAAATTTTTTAAAAGAGAGAAGAGAAGGAATCAATGGGCCAGAGTAATTAAGAGCAGCTTTCACTCACGTTTTCGGATTTTAAACACTTTTGTCTACCGTACCTCATTTGAGTCTCATAAGAGCACCGTTGCACAGATGAAGTCAAGGCTCAAAGAGGTCAAGCCCTTCGTGGGAAGGTAGGTCATACGTGACAGCGTGGGAGAGAAGCCAGGTCTTTGGTCTCCATATTCCCGCTATAATCTCCACCAGTTCCAACGCATCCTGGAGATGGCGCTCAACCTGCTGCCACAGAGACTGCACCCGTTCCCAAAATCTAAAGTAAACACCCTCTTGATAGACTTCCTAGTAAGGTTTCGGTTTTGTTTGTTTGGGGCCAGTAGGCGCAGCACCCGCTGCAGGAGCTGGAATCCAACTGCGCCGCCAGGTGGCCGGGCTCGCCCTCGGTGGCCCTGCAGGGTGCGCTGCGCTCCGGCGCCCGCCTCCGCCGCCGCCGCCGCAGCCTCCCCAGCGGAGCCCTCGGCGCCGCCCACGCCACGCTTCCCCGCAGCCAGCCCGCCGCAGCCACCACCGAGTCCCCGAGCCCCCGATGTCGCCCACGCTGCCTGAACACGGGCTAGCGCTGCGCTGCACCCGGCCAGCACCGCCCGCGAGAAATCCCTAATTAGTGTTTTTTTTTTTCTTTCACTGAGCTAACCAAATGTTATTTGTGTGATTCTTTAATATCTGTTGCATCCACTAGCCTGCATCACTATCATTCCATAAAGAAAGGGACCCTATCTGGGTTCAGCACAGTATACCCAGCACCTGATGCAGTGCTTGGCACGTGGTAGGCACTCGATGAACAACTGTTGAATAAATGAATATGAATCACTGCTTCTGATGAGAAAAGAACAGCCAACTCTCCCAGTCTCCAATTACAACCTTAAGTCAGCTGAGTCACTTTCCCGAAAAAGACAAAAACTGTACAAAGTTTCCAAACATATACCCTCATAACAAGGTGAACTCATAACAAAGTGAATCTGAATCCAGGTGCTCAGAAAACCTGCCCAGATGCTGGACGTCTTTATCCACAGAACTGAGCCCTGACCCCTCTACCTGGGTCTTGGCTTTTAAAATGATTTACAAGTCTCCCTGTGTCCACAAACTTGCTGGATGAACTCTGATGAGCCATATCTCAAAACTCCTAACCGACTTCAACTCAGCACTCAAACAAGTAGCCAGTTATCTCCTCCCCTTCCCCACCAAGGTCTGAGGAGACTTACCCTTCCCGGGGCTTGAGAGTTCCAGGGTTCCTCCACCTCGCCTTCCCATTTATATCCTCTTCCCAACTTCATTTCAACTAGCCAACGTGGTGGATGCTAGCCTACGCCATGTCACTCTCCCAGCTGCTGCTAGTGTTAGTGCTTTATGGCTCTCAGCTGAGTCTCCCTCTGGGCCTTGCCCTCAAAGAGAATTTCTCCAGGTCATTCCCCGCCTTCCCTGTAGCAGGTTACATTCAGGCCATGATGGGAGGCTCCAAAAACCCCATGGTGGGACAATTTTGAAGGGACATCCCAGCTCTGCATTTCCCTTTTGTGATGGCCTGAGGCTGTTGTACATCGTCACAGCCCAGATCCTCTCTCTGCCTAATCCTCCACCTTTCCATCACCCCCCCTTCCCCCACCAACCACATACACACATACACATTGATCCCAAGGGCTCTCCCCAATAAACTTCTTACATGTACATCTCTGGCTCAGAATCGATTTCCCAGGGAACCCAAATCAAGATAACTAAGCTCCCTCCCAAGTCAATACCATGGTTGTTGGGTTTTTTGTTTGATTTTTAGTATCTAAACAATGTATATGAAAAAATTAGAACATTTATACCTCAGAGGTATAAATAATAATTTTCCCATCACAAGCAGACCTTCCACTTACAGCTGGTGGTAAGGCAAATGTTTTTGCAGAGTGCTCTTTTGGGAACTCAGAAGCATGTTTTCATCAAAACAATACTACCAACGATCTTTAAGATCACTTTCCTCCATAGTATCCACCTGCTGGTAACCATACATTCTTCGGTATAATATTGTTATCTGCATCTCACACTACATTCCAAGCTCTACAACCACCACACAGGAACTTGTTAGAAATGCAGAATCTCATGCCACACACAGCCCTCCTAAATGAGGATCTGCAGTTTAACAAGATCTCTAGGTGATTTTTATTCACATTAAAGTTTAAAAACCACTGGTCTAAACCATAAAGCTTCATCATATTTTGACCTTATGGAAATACTTGGGATCTCCACTCACTCACATACCACATCCATTAATCACAAGTCCCACTGAAGCTATCTCTAAAATGTCCATCACATCCGCTCCTTTTGAATTATATTTCTCAATTTCAGTCAAGCCCTCTTATCTCTTGAGGACCACACTTTGAGTAGCAAGAGTTTAGATAACTAGATGAATGGATGACTTTATTCAAGTATCTGAATGCTTTTGATTCTAAAATAGATCATTCTTTGTAAATCAGATTTAATACAGCTTTAAATCAAGCTTTTCAATTTCTTGTATCAGAAATCCTCCAGTAACTTCAGAGCTGCATCATTTAATTGACTTTGTCCTCATGTGCCATTAATCATTCCCTGATTCACTGGTGTCTTCAATCTTCTAAAGCTAAATAACCACCACACGCAGAGAAGGAATTAACAGGATTGTGCTAGAATCACAAATTAAATGATGGATATGGCCTTGAATTCTGAAAAGAACAATATAGCCAAATTTAAGAGAATGAAGGGAAATTAGGAAACTTGAAGGAAGTTCAGTGATTTATTTATCTTAGCCAATTCTCTTGTCAAATGAACATTTCCGATGATCCTCTTTGTTCTAAAGTGCAGGTGGTCCCCTAATGATGTCAGTTTTTCTCGGAGAAGTGGCATATACGTGGTGGTTAAGGTTCTGGACCTGATCACAAATGTCAATTAGCTCATGGAATGCCAAAAAACAAACAAACAAAAAACAAACAAACAAACAAAAACCCTGGAAATACCAGAGTAATAGCCCAAGAGAACCCAACTACCACATGCAAGAGTATCTCTGTGGATAATGCATTCTGTACTCAACCTTGAATATGAAGGATACAGCTACTCCCAGCTGCCCTGGAATCTGTACACTGCCCACTGCCTAAAACACTGGTCCTTCACCTAAACAACCTCTACTCAAATGGCTGCTCTTTTTCTGTGACATCCTCTATCCAGCCAGTATTCACATCACCTTCCAAAAAGCCAGAACAAGTGATTTTACTTGTTATAACTACCCAACTTAAGTAGGTTAACCATCAGACCCACATTTCATATAAACCTTACCAGGAAATTTTTTCCATAGCTTAAGATTAAAGTTAAAACACTTCTTCAGGGACATTTTAACAAAAGGAAAGACTGTTAAGGCAGAGAGAGAAGCAGGTAGGTTCCCATTCCACTAAAAAAGATTCATATGGTGGGGTGCCTGGTGGCTCAGTCAGTCAGATGAGCATCCGTTTCTTGATTTCAGCTCAAATCATCATTCCACAGTCATGGAATCGAGCCCCACATCTGTGCTGGGCTCTGTGCTGGGCCTGGAGCCTGCTTAAGATTCCGTCTCTCTCCCTCTGCTACTCTCCCCCACTTGCATGCTCTCTCGCTCCCTCTCTCTAAAATAAAAAAAAAAATCATATAAGAAATTCAATTAAAGCCAGAGATGGCAGAAAAAGGGAGAAAAAAGAAACAATGAACAAATGCAATGACTAGAAAGCAGCTATAAACATGGTAGATATTAATCCAACTATATCAATAATCATTTTAAATGTGAACGGTCTAATATATCACTTAAAAGACAGATTGTCAGAATGGATAAAAACATAAGACCCAACTCTATGTTGTGCACGAGAAATCCTCTTTCTTTCCTTCTTTTGTTCTTTCCTTTCTTTTGACCTCCTTCACCTTTTCAAAATATAATAGCTTAGAAACTGGTGTCTAATCTATATTGTCCTGTTTTTTGTAGATGTCCTCCCATTACTCTGTACCATGAATTGAGCTGGGCTAACACTCAAGCAGACATTTTGGCTTTAGACTGACTGGGCACACAGTATGCAAGCAGGGGCAGGCCAGTGAGCATTTCTGGGCATCTCTAAAAGGGAGACCACTGATGTCCCAGCTGGGTCAGATTACTCTCATGGTCATACCAGTAGCTCAAGTTGCAGGGTCACTTTTTGTGGCACCTTACCTCTGAAATTTAGAACTCCCCTGTTTCCTTCAGCATCAATTCTGAATGTATCTGGTCACAATTTGTTGAAAGAAATTAAATTCATGCTATTAAATAGAGAGCTCTTCTAAAGTACTCTATATCTTCAGGCAAATCCTTGGCATCACCATAGTTTGTCATATCTCAAGTTTTCAGAGCTCACACATACAGAAGCACTGGTAAGCCCACGAGGTCACTGGGAAAGGTAAGAGAACACTTTCCATCCTATAGCAAGACATAGTGCTGTGCTTAGATTATAGGTACACAGGTAAAAGCAAGACTCTTGGAAAATGATCACCAATCTGAAACAGAAAATAGTCATTTCACATCTTCCTTTCCTTTCACAAATGAGGAACATATTTAAAATCCATAAGGAGTGTTTGGAATTCATTAAGAATCTCTTTCTAAGACCCAACTCTACCAGGAGACCACTAGGGGGAAAGTGGCATAACATAAGAGGGGAAGAAGGAGGCCACAACACACAAGGAATGAGTTCTTGCTTATCCCTGTGTGTGAAGGGAGATTACCAATGGTCTTGGACAAAAATGGAAAAGTTCTGATTTACGACATAATCTCAGAGGACTGCAAACTGGGAGCCAGTAGGCAAGTACAAAGGTGTCACCTTAAACTTGGGGGTAAATCTCCCTTTTTGGAAGGAAATCCCCTCCATGCTTCTGACTAGGATACAGTTTGCAAAAGGCTCTTGTTAAATATAAGCTAAAAGTCATTATAACCTACAAACACAGTCTCAACAATTAGGTTATCAGAATACTCCTACTAAGCAGAACTCCAGAGAACAGGACCAGATTAACTGGTGTAAATCAGTGGTTCTTAACTGAGGGCAATTTTGCACCCTCCATCTGGGGACATTTGGCAATGTTTGGAGATATTTTTGGTTGTCACAACTAGCAGCCATTTGAGTAGAGGCCAGCGATGCTGCTAAACATCTACAGTGCACAGGACAGCCCCACAGCAAAGAATTACTCAACTCTAAAATGTCGATAATGCCAAGGGTGAAAAACTGATATAAAGGAACAAAAAGAGAAAAGGTCTAGGTTTGGCATGAGATAAGATTTAGGAATAGTTAAAAGACACAAAGAAATATGGAAAAGGGAAAATCAAAAATGCCAAAGGCATACTTTATCAAGGATAGGCCCAGATAGAGCGGAGAGAACAGAGCCCTGGAAATGCCACAAAGGCAGGGCCCACTGCTAGGACAAGGTGTAACACACAGGAAGAGAAACTCCAAGGGAGAAAGTAGCATTAAGAATTAGTGGTGAACATGAAACAATGAGTTCGGGACCATGTCACATGCACTGCAGGATGCTTAGCCTGGCCTCTACCCACTGGATGTCTGTCATGACAGACATACCTCCTGCCCACTTGTGTCAACCAAAAATATCTCCTGAAATTGCCAAATGTCCACCATGAGGTAAAATCATTTTTGGTTAAAAACTATTCAAGAGGTTCTAGAGGTATCTTTTGGAATTAAAAAAACACAAATATATATAGACATAGATATAGATATAGATATAGATATAGATATTTACATATATACATATATACATGCATATATATATATATACATATATATGCATTTTCCCCTTATTTCTTTCATCTTAGTCCTTTCTTCTAGGTTCAGTTTCCTTCTTTTCCAAAATAGACTTTTCAGTCATTATTTCAGTAGGTGTGCACTGCGTACACTTTCCTAATCTTTTCCCAAAAATGTTCTTATGCTGACCTCCTTCTTCAATAATCACTTAACTGGACTTAGAATTCTGAACTGACTGTTATTCCTTCAGCACTTTTAAGATACCAGTCCACTGTCTTCTGGCATTTATCATTATTATTGGAAAGTTTATCCTCAGTTTATTTCTCATTTGCAGGAAATCTGTTTTTTTCCCTTAGAATTCTAATATTTTTTCTCTTTGTGTTTTGCTGACTCACCATGATATGTTTATAATATGTGGATTTAGTTTTACTTATTCTGCTTGGCACTCATTGTGTTTCTTGAATCAATTCTGGAAAATTCTCATTTTCTTTTTTTTTAATATTCTATCTCTCTCCATTCTTTCTATTCTCTTAATCCAAAACAGGATTTCTATTAAATTTATATTGGACTTTCTCATTCTGTCTTCTATATTTCAACCTCCTCTTTCTTGTTTTTCCTACCTCCTATCTCTCTATCCTGCACTTGGGGGTAATTCCTTCGGCTCTATCTTCTAGGGCTAATTCTCTCTTCAACTGTCTAATCTGCAGTTGAAATGGTCATAGAAAATATGCTAACTATATTTCAGGCTCTACACTGACCAAACAAATACATAATTAAGACACTAATTCTCAATTCAAGAACTTTACATATAGTTGGCCAGCCATACATGAAAAGAAAACTATTTTGCAGTCTAACAAGAGCAGAATTCAAGATGTCAATAGGAATTGCCAATGGAAATGGAAAGAATAATTAAATATGGTGAGGGGAAAAGGAAAAGAACTCACAGAGGAAGTCACCTCTTAGGTAGGTTTGAAGAAAAAAAATTTCTAGGAGAGTGTAAGGAAGGGTATCCACTCAGATGGCACAGCATGTGCAAAATCAGGATCTTAATGGAACAGTAAAGAATTATGTATAACTACTGTGTGGATACATCTGAAGACAGTGGTGAGATGTTAGGGGGTCAGTTAAAGCCAGTTAGGAAGGCCCTCAAGTACCATATATGAAGCGTTTAGACTTCATTCTGTTGCCAATGGGGAGGCAACAGAGGTTTTCATGGGTGGCAGGGGAGGGTAGTAATAGAGGGAGGGAGGAAGACAGGAAGACAGAAAGAGAGACAAAGAGATAAATTTGGAAAAGTGAACCTTGTGGACATGGAAGAATTAAGATGTAGGGAGGCTGGTATAAGACTGCTGTACTAGTCTAGGTAGAGATGAGGAGAGTTTGAGCTGAGATAGTATTAATAGGGATGATGAGGATGTTCTAGATTAGAGATATATCTAAGGTAAACATAATGAATGTGTTAGCCAGCTGGCTGTGGGGGCCGATAGCCAGCACAGTGTTGAGCATGAGGACACTGACTTTTTGGCTTGGGAGTCTGGACAGACTGTGACACCATTAAACAGAGTAAGAAATTCAATTCAGAGAGCTATCAGAAGCAAGTTCCTTTTGTAGCGTATAGTTTTTAGATGTCTGGGATATATCCAGGCTGAAAGTTCTGTTAGGCAGTTGTAAATACATCTTTAAAGCCTGGCAGGGAAATCAGATATGGCAATGGCACTTTGGAGTCATGAGCACGCAGCTAGGATATGAATACAATGGGAGAAAGTGACTGAGAGTCAGCTGATGCCAGGGAATGACCAAAAATGTAAGTCATGTGCTGGTGGTAAAGAAAATTGTAAAGCTTGATCATCAAAAACGGGTATCAAACCTACACTGAATATCTGAGACAGAACCGGTTTCCAGACTTTCCTCCTATGGTTCTCCCCAATTGATCTTCTTTTAATTGAGGAAATAATTTAATAACATCTTTTGTACTCAATGTATTTTTACTAATATATTTTAATGTTACATTTTTTTGGAATAGCATATTTTAATACTCTATTATTTGTAGCTTAATAGTATATTAATAAAATAATTCAATAACAAAAATGTGTATGTGATCACCTAATGTGAAATTTTCTATCTTAGCACTTACTACACTGAATTAAAATACTTGATTTACTTATATACTTCATCCTGTAGACTTTGAGCTCCCTAGGAGTGATGCCCTATTCAGTTTTCTACTCCGAGGACCTATCATAGTACACAGAACAGAGTGGGATCAGAGGGATGTATGGATAGAAGGATGAATGGTTAAAGCCAGCCAGACAATAGAGACTGTTTTTCCAACTGAACCTGCTACAATTTATTTACTGAGTAAAACATCCTCTACCATGAGGAAGGAGTGCCATGTCCAGGGCCACCATGCAGAGTTTCTCAGGTTGTTCACTGTGCAAGGTGGCAGGTAGGGTTAAGTGTAGTCAAATCAAGAGAACCTAATGTGCAAGTTAGCCATGCAAATGAAGGGAAAGGATGATAGCATAGTGTGGTGGCAAGAGTAAGAACAGCTCAATAAAATGAGAATTCTGGGTTTTTTTAGTTGTTTCTAGAACTGTAGAGTGGTGAGGTTTATAAATGGAAACGTTATTTTTAAATGTGTTTGGTGAAGGGGCGCCTGGCTGGCTCAGTTGGTTGAGCATCTGACTTCAGGTTAGGTCATGATCTCATGGTTCATGGGTTCAAGCCCTGCACTAGCAGTGTGGAGCCAGCTTGGGATTCTCTCTCTGTCTCTCTCTGCTCCTCCCCCACTCGCACTTTGTCTCTCAAAATAAATAAACTTTAAAAAGAGAATGGTTTTTTTTAATTATAAATAAAGAAGTCTGGTGAAATTCTTAAACATAAGGAAACAACAATCAATAAACAAGTATAGAGTGATTTTGTGACTAAAATTTGTGAGCTCCTCCACATCAGACCTGCCGTTTGCACAGAAGAAAGATATCTTACAAGTGTGAAGAGAGGTCTGGCAAAATGTGGAATCTTCAGGAAATTCTGGTATAGCTGAACTGTTTACCTCACCCCAGAGATCTCTTCAAACTAGTAAGAGAAGCAAAAACTAAAATATAGATAAGTAATAATATCAACCTTATTTTTGAAAAAAGAACAGGAAGGAAGGAGAAAGGAAACTGGGTGCTTCCACACTGAAAATACACATTAAAATCAATACATTTCTGTAAAAAAGCAAATAAATATAATAATTAACCCACATATAATCATAACTGAGACTTACAGGAGGTCCCAGCATCTACAATTTTCTATAATAAAATACTACATGCTTGTTTAATATATCTTTAAATGCTCAGGCTAACTTTATAAGTATACAAATAAAAATAATAAACAGTTGCTTGGAAAAACTCAGTATTTTATTGCTAATGGAAAGTTCCCAGGAATGAAGAAAACTATGCGCTTTTAATTTGTTTTTGAAAATCTGCAAGGTAAAAATAGAAACCTCTTCTAGAAATTGGATTGCTTCTGAGTATGGTGCTCTGTGGAAAGAAAAAAGTCAACTCACAGAGAAACGTGATAAAATGTTAATGTGGCAGCTGCCATTTCACACTCCTCTTTGCCAAGAAATGCCAGAAGCCTGCAGCTACCCCGGCCAAAGGCAACAACACTTCATTTCTTAACTTCAGATTTTATTAAATTTTAAAGCAAGCAGAGTCAGTTTTCATTCATGATAATATCAAAACCCTAGAGATTTCAAAGTTCAGCCCAGATCATGATTTTTCTACTCTCAAATTGACCCTCAATCAGGACAACTGGAAAGATAGTTTGCTTTGCCATGGCAGAGCTAATGGAATGCAAATATTATTCAATGCTCTGTAATACCATCAATCCACTTAACCAAAGACACTTTGGAGGGTGTCCCCCAAGGTATATATAGGAACCTCAGAAACCAAAATCTCAGAAGAGAGCAGCCTGCCCAGCGCAGACGGCTGAAGCCCACTTTGTGCCATGGACACGGCATCCCCTGGAGGGGCCCAGGAATCCTCATTTTTAAGAAGTTCGATAGTGATCCTTCACATTTAGTGAAGTCCACATTTACTGCTTTTAGAGATTTCTTCTGATAATCTGGAACTTCTGCAACATCAGCATCTCACCTCTAGGTGGCAGCATCTGTGAATTGTTCAGTGTCCTTGTGACTGTTAAGGTTCAAAAGACTTATTCCCAGAACAGGAATTACACACTGGATTTGTCCAACTAAACCATTACTTCTAAGTGCTATATCTATAGAAGAAAAATGTAGCATGATATATTTTTCATGATTTAAACTTCCAACTTAGACTTTAGAAATAAAAACAACTGGTTATCCTTGCATGAAATTTTCTGTAACTCATTTCAAGTGATAAATTTTAAGGCAATATGTTGTGAGCATTCTTCCTGCCTTTATTGTTTAAGTCATGACTCCCAAAGATCACGTAGATGAGCAACTGGCAAACGTTTTCTGCAAAGGGCCAGACAGTAAATATTTTAGGCTTTGCAGGCCACACAGTCTCTGTCACAATTACGTCAGTTCTGCCGTTGTCACACGAAAGCAGCCAGAGACAATACATAAACAAATGAGTACAGCTATGTCCCAATAAAACTTTATATATGAACAATCAAATTTGAATTTCAGGTAACTTTTACATGTCTCAAAATACTACTATTCTTTTAATTTTTTTTCCAACACACACACACACACACACACACACACACACACACACACAACAACAACAACAACCACCAAATTCATATGTTGAGATCCTAATACCTGATGTGGTGGTATTAGGAGATGGGGTCTTTGGGAGATGCTTAAGTCATGAGGGTGGAGCCCTCAGGAATGGATTTAGTGTTCTTATAAAAGAGACCCCACAGAGATCCTCCACCCCTTCCACCATACGAGAAAACTATAAGAAGTCTGAGACCCAACGAAGGGCCCACATCTGACCATGTTGGCACCCTGATCTCAAACCTCCAGCCTCCACAACTGTGAGACATAAATTTCTCTTGTTTATAGGGGCACCTGGGTAGCTCAGTCAGTTAAGTGTCTGACTCTTGATTTCAGCTCAGGTCATGATCTCATGGTTATAAGATTGAGTCCTGTGTCTGAGTGTGGAGCCTGCTTGGGAATCTCTCTTTCTCTCTCTCTCTCTCTCTCTCTCTCTCTCTTTCTCTCACTCTCTCTCCCTCTGCCCCTCTGCCCCACTCACATGCTCACTCTCTCTCAAAATAAAAATAAAATAAAATAAAATAATTTCTGTCGTTTATAAACTACCTGGTCTGAGGTATTGTTATAACAGCTATCACTAAGTTAGACTTAATGACTGAACAATGACACCAATAATCTTTAAAAAGTAAACACTATTCCCAGTTCTTGAGCTGTACAGGTGGCATCTCAGATCTGGCCTATTGGTAGTGGTTTGCAGACCCCCGACATAGACCAATTTGGTGAAGCCACATGAATTGGTAGTAACTAAGGTGTTCAAAAATGACTTATTGATAACTCTTCTGAATACACTAATCCAAGAAAGATGCCTTGTCACTAAGCAGAGGATTCAAGAAATTAAACAAATATTCATAAGACAAAACTTGGAATTCTGATTCAGAGTTGATTTCCAGATGACATTTTACCAAACAGAACTAACACATAGATCAAATATTTCTAAATACGTCTAACCTTCCTTCTGGCACAGCGACACTATGAAAGGCCAGTGAACATGGGGGAATTGTTGGAATCTACAGCATCACACAAGCAGAAATGCAGATGTAATTTGTTCAACAGGCAAATGTGTGAAGGAACCTTTAAATACACTGAGTCCTGAATCTCCAACAGGGAGCCAACACTGTTACCTGTCGTGTCTTGACTCAGGGTTTCCTGGCTGCTGCTGCTGTAAGAAGGCACTGGAGTGATGGACAGTGAGGCTGGGCAAGACAAAGGTGTAGGCAGCTCAGTCTTGCGGGTGAGGGATCGGTGATACACAGGGATGCCCGCATCTTTGGAGATGAAGAGAGGCAGATCTGATGGGAGGGTGGGTCTGCCTTGTGCGTATGGATTTTTCCAGTGGGTGAGCCCAATTGCAACAGGCCCAGCAACATCATAACCTGGCAAGACACATACCTTCGGTTAGAAACAGCAAGCAAAGCCTCATACCATATTTGTTTTTGTATTCCCCAAAAGTCTTAGCGGTGAGTCAAATTGAATACCACTTGAAATAAAGATGCATGTTACTAATAAACAGGGAGGAATCATTACACTTACCAGATCATTCACTGCTCAATATACGTTTAGTAAGCACATGCTATGTGCGGTTGTCCAGCCTTTGCCCTTAAGGAGCTAAGAATCCAATAAAGGAGATAAGTCGTGTGTTCATAAAGAAAAATAACTGAAAGCCTACTATGTGCTAGATATAGTACTTTGCATAAGTGATTCTATCCTCACAGCAACAGTACTAGGAGACTGTTACTATTTCACTTTCACAGATGAGGAAACTGGATCTCACCTTGCCCTAGGTCAAGTAGCCAGAAAATGCCAGAGGCAGAATTTAAGCCCAGATCTGTCTGACTCCAAAATCTATGTTCTTTCCCCCAAACCACAACTAACTACAGTACAAAGTAAGATGAAAGAAATAGTTTAAAGCAGGACAGAAATGTCACCACAGTCTCACGGGAGAAAGCTCCTCTGAGTGGAGAGACTAGGTCACGGAGAAGGTGGTATGAACTTGGCCTTATAGGCAATGGTGGCAACCTAGCGGCCAGAGGAAATAGAGGGACAGATCTGTTCTGCAGATATGTTTTATTTAACCGCACTTTTCTTAATTTGAAGCGAAACTCAAATTAAAAGTGACAACAATAAAAGGCTAGAGAGTTCTCAAGAGAAATCCAGCTTTCTGGCTTATCTTGAAAAATTCTCTTGATCTTCTCCTTAAGAGAAGACCACATCCCCACATGGCAAATGTCAGCTAGAGCAGCTGTCCTCTTCAGCCGGAGTAAGGGGATTCCCATCTGCCACAGTCCCCACCACTCCCTAATACCTTACCCCCAGGCTGCTTCATTCATTTGTCTTACACACCTGACTTCTACAGGACTTTACATTTGCAACATAGATACAGAATTTAGGAATATAAGTATAATCCAGAAAAAAAAAACTAGAAAGGTAGGTTGATACAGGACAGTGTGGGTCTTAAATGCCAATGTAAGAAAACTAAATATTTTGGCAAGCAAAACATCCCTGAGAGTTTGTGAAGTGAGCATTTCCATAATCAAACTAATGGCAGAGAAAGCAGCCAGAATCTGTCCCTTCTTGCTCCAGTGGTTACCTCTTCGAGGAGGCCTCCTCTGACATCTCCAAGCTTTCTTAACCATTTGTGAAGGAAGGCTCACTAAAGAGTATTGGTGTCTGGGGACTGAGGTGTTGGAAGAGAAAGTCCAAATTGGGGACGGCAGGTGGAGGAATCAAGAAAGCCCAAAAGAGGTAACGTGAAGGACACCTGTGTAGATTCCGAAGCCTGGATGAGGGTGCCTGGGGCAGCCTGCCCACACTGTGCTAGAGACCACCTAAACACAGGCATATGTCAAACAGTCCCTGCCTACATTTAATGAAAACTGTTTTTTTCTTTCTATGTGTGGCTGCCTCATGAACTGAGCTTCCCTCAAGGTTAGAGGGTGTCTTAGTCATCTTTGAAACTCCTCCCAACATCTATTTCACTCTTTCCCTCCCTCATCTCCCATCAGTACCTAGCACAAGGCGAGGCTCAGAGCTGGCACTCAGTAGATACCCACTGTTCACTGAGTTCCTAGATGTCAACAGCAAGAAGAAGATGCAAAAAGCTGAGAGGCAGAGGCTAGGGGAGCATTATTAAGGGGCCACATTGAAGTGTTGGCTGCAAGAAAGGAAAACAAGTCCAGAGAAATACATGACATTGACAAAAGAAAGGGGTTTGGGGCCACCAGGGAGCTCTGTCTCTCACTCGCAAGATGTCAGAGAAGACTCACTGCAAATAGAATGGTGCATTTCCTCAACCTAACTGTGGCAATCAGGAAGACCAGCCTTGCAAGGGATCAGGAAGATTGAGCGTGTTTTTAGAAATGAGGAGTTTGAGCCTTAGTGGAAATATCTATATGGAGACGTCTGGCAGGTAGCTGGGAAAAAAAATGAACGTAAGGATCAGGGGAAATGGGACCAGGCTCATCAACATGGTAGTTACCCACGTAGAAGTCATGGGTGAGACCTAAGAATAAACAACCGGCTTCACTGTCATAAAATAATAAATCTGCTAAAAATTACAATACTGTCTAATACTTAGTGGCATTGTGCTAAGGGATCTACCAGCACCACCTCATTTAAACCTCACAATAAGCATGTCAGGCAGATGCTAATATTCCCATTTGACGGATAAGAAAACTGAGGCCAAAGGACATTATTACTTCCCCAAGGTCTGAGCTATTGCTCCACAGAAGTTAACAGTCAAGATTCAAGCCCAGGCTCACTGAAGATAAGTAAGACTCACGACCACTAAGCCGTCCCGTCTGGCTAATAGAGCAGGTAGCAAGAGGGATTCTGGGCCTGAAATGGGGCCCATTCCCCTAGAAATCACTCTTAGGTGATTTATTCTTTTCTGAACAATGTTTCACAGACAAATCCTAATGGACCAGAATACTCAAGGAAAGGGAAATGGTGACAAACCTGAGAACTCGCCTACTGGATTGTTTAGACTCTTCTTGGTAAGTCACCTTCCTAAAAGGTGAGTTCCACTACATGGAATGTTGTGATGAAGGTGAGCATCTCTCTTGAGTGAGAGCTCTTGGAACTGCAATGGAGCCAGAGTCGCCTAAGACTAAACTGAATGCTGGTGACCCCAGAACTGCCCTGACCATGTTTGTTGACTAAACCTCTAATGCAAATTTGTTTATTGTGTGATCAGTACTCTCCCACAGCTCCTACTACTGGGCCATAGAATGCAATTCCAGAAGTCTCCATTTAACTTGATGTTCCATTACGTTTTTATTAAAGACTAGAAGACATATTACCTTCTATTTGCACCAGAGAATCCTTTTACCAGAATAATAATAGGACCATGTTTTTCCTTGCCTTGATCCTTCATTCAGAAACTTTGCTTAAATCCCTCTTCTCTTTCCACATTTCTAAGCTCCTCTGGAGTCATTATACAGAATAGAGCACAGTGCAGAAATGTTATGTTTAAAAGTCCCAAGGAACTCTGCACTCTCCTCAACTTCAGATTTTACCATTTCTTTTCTAAAATGATAGCTGACTAATAGTATACACTTAATTTTGAAAAGGCATCATTCACATAGCTAACAAGCCTTTTCTTTTTTTTAGTTCAGAAAATCACCACATCATTTACTCCAGAAATGGAGTTCATTAGCAAATATTTTAATTCATGCTATTGATACAAATTAGCTATGATCATTTTCGCATGATTATAATGGAGTATAAATGGATCAGCCTAAATTCGCAATGAGGTCAAAGTATTTTGAGAGGATAAGGAACCATCCAGGGGAACAGCTGGCACCCAAATGTCTAAGAGGCAAGTAATAGAAAATGTCCACATTGGTAGCCAACCCATTCTCCCTCACCCATTATCCTATCCCTTGGTGGACAGTGGGGTAGGAGCAAAGGTCTCAGTTCCCTTGGAGTTTTATGTCAACATATCACCCCAAATTGTGAAGAGAGACATGTAAGGAACACTCAAAAATTATAAACTGTTTTGAGGAAAAAATGTCAATTAACTATGAAGTTCTTAAATCTCTCAATTTAATCTCTCCGGGAGTTCACTACCAGAATATAAGGAATTATCCAAGAGTCTCACGGGTAAATAGAAAGATTTCAGAAGGAGTCTTTTTCCGTTTCTTAGTTGTTTTTGTTGTATTTTGTTTGTTTGTTTGGCAATTTTTCTTTTGGCAGGACATAAGTTCCTACAAGGAACTATTAACAGGGAGTCCACGAGTATGCTATTTTCTTAAATGGAGTATTCTGTAGGAGAAGGACTGCAGTGCAGGAAATGAAAGAGAACAAAAAGAGCTTTAAAAAAAAGAACATCTCTGGATGATCCAGAGATCTGTCCTCCCTCGAGTGCTTTGGAATCTACGGTTGTTAATTATTTTCTGCCTTTACTATAAATATTGCAAAGTGCAAAAAGCATTTTGTACTGGACAGACTGTGGGAAGTGAACACTGCCTGACGCCTGTGCAGAATCCATCCCCCTCCTTCCTCCCAACAGAGTCCCACTTTGGCAACTGAGGGTACCCCTACCCAGACATGGCACTCAGGGCAAGCTGACATCCTCCTCTTTCCTCTGCATGAACTCTGATTCATCTAAAGAGATGCTCATCTCCTCTGAATAATGATTGGTTCAAGGGTGGTCATGTGACCCAATCCTGCTCAATGAGATAGGAGCAGTCTCTGAGGGCTTCAGGGGGAAGTCGCAGTTCCTCAAGTCAAAGCCTGAGGAAGGCACCAAAGCTCCTCTCCCTCTGATCACTGTTGTGTCTGAATGCAATTCCTGGAACTGTGGTGGCCAGATGGCTGCCACACTAAGATAAATTCTCCCACGAAAGCAAAGGGGAGAAAGTCTTTGACAACATCACTGAATAGCTTAATCATCTGGTCCTAACGGCAGGCCTGCATCTGGTCATCCTGTTATGTGAAATAAATTTCCTTATGGCTTCAGCCACTTTGAGTCAGGGAACTGAAGCAACATTTAAGAGCCTTTCAGTTACCCCATCACCTTCTGAGAAAACTAAGTGTCATACCCACCTCCCCTTCAGAAGCGACTCCCTAGGGCAGTAAGACTTGCTATCTTAGTTTCCTAGGGCTGCTAAGGAAGTACCACAAACAGGATGGCTTAAAAGAAAACAGAAATTTGTTCTCATAGCTTTGGAGGCTAGAAGTCTGAAATCAAGATGTTGACAGGGCTGTGCTCTCTCTGAAGTATCTAGGGGAGAATCTGTTCCATGCCTTTCTCTTAGCTTCTGATGTTGCTGGCAATCCTTGGTGTTCCTTGACTTGCAGATATATCCCTCTAATCTCTGCCTCCATCATAACATAATATTCTCCCTGTGTGTCTCTCTGTCTCTTCTCCTCTACTTACAAGGACACCAGTTCTACTGGATTAGAAGCCCACCCTAATGGAGAATAACTTCGTCTCAACTTGGTTGTATCTGCAAAGACCCTATTTCCAATAAGATCACGTTCAGAAGTTAGGACTCCAACATATCTTTTCAGGGGACATAATTCAACCCATAACATGCTGACATAGTGGCCGAAGCTGACTAGACTAGGTGCAATATGATGACTTATAATAAATATATACTTGGTCATTGAGATGGCCAAAATATATTTTCCAGATATATTTGGTCTTCATCCACACACAGTACCTGAAAATGCTTCAGAGCCATAAAATTTAGTGACAAGGATGTCTTGTTACTAATGAAGGTGACTTTTTGTGTAAGAATTGAATTGAAATCTCAGACACTGGGCTGGTGTCTAAAAATCGCTTTGTACTGTGGAGGTGGGGGGAGGGTACCCACACACACACTGAACTTGGGTCTGGGAACCCAAAAAGACCAGGAAAGGGCACTAGGCCCATGGCAAATAACAAGAGTGTCATCTAATGGGAGCTAGATTACCTGGGTTCAAATCCCAGCTGTTACTACCCATGCATCTTCCAGGAACTTTTTAACTTCTCTACAATTTAGTTTCCTCATCTGAAAAATGGGGAAAATAACAGCATCTAACTCGTAAGATTTTTGTGAGGATTAAATGAGTAAATACAGAAAAAGTACCTAGAAGAGAGCTTGGCATGGAGAAAGCTCTCATGTGGTCCTCCCTATTTACCCTCCACTTTCATTGACAAGTGTCTTAAAAGATAAGTTTCTATTCATAGCTCTTCACTCTTTATTCCAAACTTTGCAACCTGACTTCCCTCCCACCATCCATTGCCGTGGCTCTCAGGGATGTCCCCAGGGCAGTCCCTGAATTCTAACCCTCCTCAGCCTCTCCTAGAAATTCCCTAGGCTTTCCAAAAACCATGCTCACTTGGTCTTCCTACCTCTGTCATTATTTCTATTAACTATGCTTCCCTCAAAGACTGGGAGCTGGCCCTCCACTCATTCAATATACTGACTCTTATAATCTCATCCTCTTGGAAAAATTCTACTGACTCCTCTGTGCAGAGAATGCCAATATCTTCATCTCCTGCCCATTCTCTCCTGTGGGTCATTCTGAGGTGGGAGTCTCACAGGCACCTCAAACCCACCACATCCAAGCAGTAGCCATCAAGTCCTCTTCCTGACTGCTATATTTTTAGAGATGGCTCAGACTCCCTGTCACCCTGAATCAAAGTCTCAGGGAACTTCTGTCTTTCCCTCATCCAGTCAATGACTAGTCCTGCCAGTTCTCCCACACCTCTCCCTCCAGACCTGCTCTTTATCACACCTGCCAAGTTCATTACTGTCTCAAGTCAAAATTAAAGTCACAGCTACTTACTCTATTATGACGTGAGATCCTCTGCCCGGCATGAAATCCACCTTGTTCACCATCAAAATCCCTTCTTTCATCCATGCATTCATCTTGTCATCCTCCTGCTCTGAACCTCCCACTACTCAACAAATGTCTTTAGGAATGTCACTGTAGGTTGTTTGGTGTTTTCACACCAGGGTCCATGAACTCTCCACAAGAATTTTTTTAACTGCTTTTATTTTTCATTTAAAATCTAATTTAATCACTTAAAATTAATAGATGCATATTGCAGACCAAGTTCTACCACTTAATTTTAGTGCCTAGATTTGTTTTTGTGTTTCCATCAAGTTGGCACCAATTGGTACACTCAATGAGAAAAGGAGACAGATGGATATGTCAAGGTGCATCCATACCAAATGAAGATCCAATAACCTCACCAGCATTAGCAGAGATTTCACAGTGAGTTGAACAGAGAAAGGTGGGGGCAGAGCAGAGTTATCATAAATACGTAGCAGTAAAGTTGTACTCAACTCAAAGATCCCATGCTGCTGCAGCCAGTCCCACATTGCATTACAAGAAGTGATTGTATTTCAGCAAAATAATGATGTCTATAATATTAATGTGATAGATTTGTAATTTTTTGCTTTACAGTGTTTTAAACTTTATTTATAAATTCAATTTGATTTGTATGGCCATTGGTATGGCTATAAGGTATTTATACTTAGTTTTATGTTTGAACACTCTTAAGTATTATTATAATAAAAATAATTTAAACCAATTTTAGAGGTTCATAATCATTATTTGCTTTTATAGGTGTCCACATTACTAAGGTTTGAGAAACGATGATATAGTGTTTTAGAGCATGAACTTCTAGTGTCAAGCACACCTGGATTGAAACCATGGATACATTAATTATTGGCTAGATGGTAAAGATCGAATTTTCTCATCTGTGAGATGGAAAAGTAATAATACCTTCCTCATACAGTCCTGATTAAGCAAAATAATGTATGTCGAAGGCCAAGAGCAGCAATAGCTAAATATAAATCTTAAAAAGTCAGTTTTAATATCAAGTACATAATAATCAGGTGATCTACAAATTAAAGAGTTAAAGTAAATGATGAAACGTTGGGAAAACGTGGGGATTTTTTTTTTTAGCTTTTCCAACCACATTGCCTCCAGCAATATCCATGCAAAAGCACTAACAATCCACAAGAGGGTGCCCCAGCAAGAAAGTCCGCAAGCATTTGCTCTGATTCTGGAAACACAGACTCCTGCTATTATACTACCCTGGGCCTTTCCAGGCAATAATAATTTTTATAAAACAAAATGTCACAATTGCTCACCTATGGTGATCTGGCTGACACAACTGTAGTAGCTGCCTGTCGTTGCGGAGGAAAGGTTATAACTCCCACTGCTCACATCTCTGTCTGTTAAGAAAATAAGAGACAGTGGATTACATCCTGATAGACACCACGAACACAGTGTAAATATATGACCGTTGGTAGATTAACCAGCTCCCTGTTCTGGGCAGTCTCATACTCCTTTATCAGTTCATTAATTGGTACTTACCTAGTGCTCAGTGCCAGGCACTTGAAACGTTCAGCCAACAATCCAGACAGCCCCACACAGGCAATTTCAGTTGGATGCCACTATTATTGTAAGGGGGGTGACAAAGGATGCTGAAGTGCAGGGACAGTCAAGAGAACACTTGATCTAGAGAGGGTAGCAGGGAAGGCTTCCGGGAGGAAGAGACATATAAATTAAACCTAAAGATGAGTACCACCTCACTAAGCCAAAGAGGGAGGAACTGAGGGAAAAGATCCAGGCAGAGGCTTCATTATGTCTGGAGGCTCAGAGGCCACAAACAGCCTCCTGAGTTAGCAGCTGAGCACAGGAAGAGAAGGAGAGGTGCACAGCAGCTAGACTACGACAGGTCTTATAAACCATGTTAACAAGTTTGTCTTTTGCCTAAAGAACAGGATCCCATTTTCACTTTAGAAAGGTCACTTTGAGGCCATGTGGAGAAAAGACTGGAAGAAGCAAGATGAGAGGCAAAAGACTCCTTTCTGAGGCCGCTGTAATAATCCTGATGAGCAGTGAGGGTGGCCGAGCCATGGGAGATGTCCCAGTGGATACCACAGACATGGATGCAGCTCCCTTCAGAGCTAAAAGTACAACACGCTGTACTGAATTCCTCACAATTGTGAACAGAAAATGTTGTAGGCACAGGAGCCAAAGAAACCCAAAGCCTCCGCTGACATAGCATCTTAGCATTTTCATCCACATCACCTCACGCATGAGGTCGGACAGGGCAGTCATCACCCCCACCCAGCCCAACCCTGTCCTCTGATGGAAAGGCTGAGACTCTGGGCACCAGGGTCACATGACAGCATGAGGCAGAATGGAGCCCACATCGAGATCAGAACATTTCAAATTGTTTATGAAACACAGCAGGGCTCAAATAAGTGATTTTAAAATATCAAAATAAATATATATTTTCTAATATAAAACTTTTCAGGTTACGACAGTTATTATGATCATGGTTACAAAACGGACCTAAAAGAACTATTTAAATACGTTATGTAATAACATATTTCCTAGTATGTAATACTAGGAAAACTTTGAAACTCTGATCTACAAATGGTCTCAGGGAAATAAATAATTACTAAGAATAAGTCAGTTGTGCTCCAAGAGAAGGGTTTATAGAAACATTCTGAGAGTCAGATTTTAGTGAGAGCACAATATGGATTGGTAGAAAAGATAGCTTTATATGTAAACACTCTTGGGAGGAAATAATAGCAGGTACATGGATGAAAAGAAGGAAATGAGAGGCTTCTGCAGGGCGTCCCTATATGCCTGGGGTTTGAAAGCACTTGGGGAATATTAAAAAAGCAAATGGTGAGCCAGAGGGCAGAGAAATGGTGGTGGCCCTCAGAAGCCACATAAAGGCCACTGTATGTCCACAAACAGGGAGGTAAAATTTAAACTAATTTTAACAGGGGAAAAATAGTTTTAGTAAGTGCATGTGGCCAACTCATCCTCTAAGAAACATTCCCAGACCATCCCCACTCTGTAAGGTGCTTCCTGAGCATCAGACACGCCCCCAACAGCACTGAGCAGGCAAGACTGCACTGGTTGACATGGACCCTAAACCATGGGCTTGTCAAGAGCATACCCATGCCTTATTCAATTTGTAATTTCCAGAATTTAGTGCCTGTCATCAGGTGAATCTTTAGTACATGTTCATTGGTTGCAAGAAAGAAAAAAAGATGCATGAAATTAAAAAAATAAAAAATGACCATTTTCCCCTTCTTGTTAGCATAACTTCATTAGAGGTGGCTAGGATCAAAAAGAACACTGGGCTGGGAATCCGCAAGCCAGTGTTGGCCCAGTTCTTCTGCATATAAACTCTTACAACTTGGTTGAGCTGTTTACTGCTACCTGACAGTGACAATAATGCTTATCTCACTTTTTTTTTTAGTGGTGGTTGGGGAGGTGATGTGATATGGTTAATAAAAATAAATAGGCTACACAAATGCATAGTTAGCAAATAATTCAGTATATATTTGTGGAATCAGCTGAATCAACAAAATCCAGACCTAACATATACCTAGCTACTCTAAAGTTGTCATTCCTAATTCTTCATAAGCCCTTAACTAATGATCTGTCCTTAAATGATTTTTGGAAGGAAGGAGACCTGCAAGGGATAAGGTCAATGGCATCAAAGGTGGTATATAAATAAATATATACAGAGAAAGAGATTCACAAGCCCAGAAGTAGCTATGCATGGGGAGAAGAGAAAAGAAATGAAGGAGAAAAGCATACTTAGAAATTAGTAATCAACAAAGAAGCAGGATGCTTGAATAAGGAATGAATGCATGGAAAGAGGCTGTAAATAAAACTTAATGGTAAAACAACTGAAATTTGAACAAAAGCTGAATGGTAAAACTAGGGCACAATTTGGTGGCAATATTTTGAAGAGACTCAAAGGGCAAAAGTATAAAGACCTGTGGCAGTTATGGAACAAGATGACTCTGTGGAAAGGAAGATGTTTCCCCTGTACAGGAATTAAAACAAAAAAAGCTAGATTTTTTTGGAGGGCTAAATATCCATTTAATCCTTTAGGAACCAATTGCAGTTAGAGAAAAGAATCAGGTTAACTAGTGGGAAAACTTGAGACTATGAATGAGATTAATAAACCTTGAGGGTTCTGGAGTCAGTATCTAAATTAGACACCTGGTTCCAACCCTTGGGCACATTACTGCATCTCTATGAGGCTCTGTTTCCTCATATGTATGATGAAAATAATAAAAGCACTTACCCTATAAGGCAACACACAGAAAGTGTTCAATTAGTGTCAGCTAATGTTTATTTTATACTGCAAAAGAATGAGGATATCCATAAAATGGAATGCCATATAGCAAAGAAAATAAATGAAGTAAAGCTACACAAAATATTATAGATCCATCTCACAATGCTGAATGAAAGAAGCAACCAAAAAACAATTCGTGATTCTATTGGTGAAGTGTCAACAACAAAACTAAATTGTTTACGGATGCATATGTGGATGGTAAAGATAAGTAACATGGATGGTAGAGGGACGCCTGGGTGGCTCAGTCGGTTAAGCCTCTGACTTAGGGTCAGGTCACGATCTCATGGTCCATGGGTTTGAGCCCCATGTCTGCCTCTGTGATGACAGCTCAGAGCCTGCATGCAGCCTGCTTTGGATTCTGTGTCTCCCTCTGTCTCTGCCCCTACCCTGCTCACACTCTGTCTGTCTCTCTCTCTCTCAAAAATAAATAAAACATTAAAAAAAAAGAAAAGTAACAAATTAATTAGCATTTGGTGGTTCCATTTGGTGGAAAAGAAGCAACTTAGATTTGGGAGAGAGTATGGGCAGCAGGGGTGGGTTCTGCAGTACTGAAAATGTTCTGTTTCTTGACTTAGGTGGTGGTCACATGGTATTCATTTTGTAATTATTTGTTAAATTATAAATTTCTCTCCCTCCCCCCTCCCTGTACATATACTAAAACTCACAGTAATTTTTTTTAAAGAAATAAAGAGGGGCAGAAATTATGACAGGGCAAACCAGGAAAGCAAATTCTGAAAAAAAAATATCTAAGAAAATGAGACAGTGGTAGAATCAGATAATACTAGTTACTGAGCACTTGACCTTTACCAGGCACTATGCTAAACATTGATTATTTCATTTACATCCCTAGGTCATTTAAGCTTCAAAACAACTCTTATTAGGTAGGTATGATTATGCCACTATACAGATCAGGAACTAGAGGTTCACAAAATTACAGAACGTGCAGAACTCACACTTCTGAGAGGTCACAAAGCTGGAATTAAAACCCATGTTTGTCTTACATGAGAGCAGAGGTGAAGACAGAAGGAGAACAAATTATTATTGCAAGCTGGGTTAGGTAGAGTCCTCTGGTATCTGGTGCTATATCTGTGATAGTCATTTCTCTGATGTGCTAAGCACTGAGGTTCCCCAGGGAACAAGGTGGACATCATCTTATGTACTTCTGTTATCAGAAATGTGTGGCAAAATTAACACACTTTTTTGATCTCAAATTATTTTGGTTATACTCATAAACAGAATGCTGTTACAACAAAAAGAAAACCTCACCCATTTCAATACGCAATCTATCTTACTTTCATCTTAACCACAGGGGGAAAAAGAAAGCACTGAGCCTATTTATATCTTTCCACTGACTGTGGAATTCTAGGAAATATGTATGCAAACCTAAACAAAACTCTCAATATAAAATCATAATTATAATACCTAATTTGGGAAATTTAAAAACAAAGAATAAAACTAAAATACTGAATAATAATAGTATAGGAGCCAGGAGTTGGGTGCTCAGAACTATTCAGGGGAGAGGTCAATACATTAAATTCATAGTTTAAAAAACTATGATGAATAAGTGTAGAATTTGTTAAGTATGGTTTAAGTGAAACTAGAAGAGCAATTATTAAAACAACAGAAATGGACTATATTTCCAAACCAGTTTGTTGTGTTGGAGGGAGAGACAGATGGTGGGGAAGAATGGGAGAGGGGATTTAGCACAAAAAAAAAAATTAATTAATTTAGAAAAAGGAAATTGGAATAAAGCACAGGAATAAAAGATAAGACAAAGAGAAAATACAAAGTAAAATGGTAGAATTCAGTTCAAATATATTTGAATCACAATACATGTAAATGGTCTAAATTTGCTATTTAAGAGATTGTGAGAAGAATTTCTAAAAAAAAAAAAAAATTAAATGCTGTTTACAAAAGAAATGCCCCAAATATAAGGGCACAGACATGTTAAAAGTACAAGATATATATAAGAAAAAAATAAAGCAAGCAAATACTAACCAAAATAAAGCCAGAGTAGCTATGTTATTTTTAGATAAAAAAGCATTAAGGCAGAAAGCATCATTAAGTATACAGAGTCAATAAATAATGATAAAAGGTTCAAGGTTCAATGCTTCAGGAAGAGATAACATCTGTGTGCTCAAAATAAAACAACCTCAAAATATATGAAGCAAAAGTTAATAGCTGCAGGGAGAAACTGACAAATTCCACTATCATAAGGAGAGATTTTAACACACAATAATTGATTGGTGGAGCAAACAAAAATTTAGTAAAAATAAGGACAATTTAATATTGCATATCACTTGGCATCTTATTAAAATGAAGATCTTTAAAAAAATGAAGATCTTGATTTCATAGGTCTGGGGTGGGCCTTTAAATCTACATTTCTTTCTTTTCTTCCTTTTTTGTTTTAAGTTTTACTGAGATATAATTGACAAATGCATTTTGAATAGACTTCCAGCTGGTGCCAGCATTGCTGGTTGAGGGACTCCAGACTGAGGTAAAGCCCTCCCCTGGAATCCACAAAGTCTGGGAAAGCCTCTCTCCAAAAAAAAATAAATAAAAAGGAAGGGAATTTCTTAAAAAGGAAAGAAAATGTTTTCACTAAACCCTTAAGATCATATCATAAATCTGCTTATACACATGGACAGAGGAAACTCAAGAATTCACCAAACAGATAAATGATGCATAGCTACTAATCTACAAAAACAAACTCACCATACAATTCCATTAATAACTATCCATGCTAGTGCACTGGAAATACTATTTAATTTACAAAATACATATTCATTGTGTAGCAGGAGCTACAGCTGCCTACTGCAGCTGATTTTTTTTTAAATCACTTTAAATTGTTTATAAAGCTTTCTACAGAACGTACTATTAAAAATATATAATGATGGGGCACATGGGTGGCTCGGTCAGTTAGGCATCTGACTTCAGTTCAGGTTATGATCTCACAGTTCATGAGTTAGGGCCCAGCGTTGAGCTCTGCGCTGACAGCTAAGAGCCTGGAGTCTGCTTTGGCCTATGTGTCTCCCTCTTTTCTGCCCCTCCCCTACTTGTGCTCTGTCTCTGCCTCTCAAAAATGAATGTTAAAAAAATTATATATAAAATGATACGTGTGTGTACATATCCATATATCTATTCCCCAGAAATAGTGCTGTGATTTATTCCATGTTTGCTGTATATTTTATAGGCTTACAGAAAAGTTAATATTCAGGACCCACTCTTTCCTCCCAGCCATATAACCACCCAATCTCCCTGGGCTTCAACTTCCTCCTTTATATTGTGACTGAAATTCATTCATTCGAAAAGTGTTGCCTGCCCACCACATAGAGTAGACAGTCTGGTCCCAGGTAGGAACCGGTGTCTTGGGAGGTCTTGCTAAGGTGCTGAGGAATCAATCCAAGTGTAGAAAGTATGTTTCCACTCAACACAGTGTTTCCCATAAAAACAGATTTCTTTACTGCAATAAAAACAACACATCATAGTGCTGTATACTAAATTGCCATAGGGCTTTCTAGGTTTTCATAAAATGTTTGCATTTGCTCTTTCATGTGACTTTTGCAACAGCACTAGGAGGTACTAGTTGTAACAATACTCGTAGTAGCAGCCTCTGCATCCCCCACAAGACCTGCGCTAGACCCAAACTCCTGGAGGGCAAGGCCATCCTTTATTCATCTTGTGCCCACAGGCCTGGCTCTGCCTAATGCATAGAAGACACAATGAATGTCTGCCAAAGCCTCTAGTAAGCTTTCAAATACATTAATCACCATTCCTGAATTTTAAACACTGTGCCTGATACTCATTAGCTCAGCTTCCCTTTGATTCCACTCACAGTCTCCACAGTGACAAAAGCCCTTTCATGAACCCTAATTAGAGAAAACCTTTCCTTTCCTTTCTTTTCCACATTACCTATTTGATTCAGTGTTGAAAAGCCTATATTCTATTTTCATTTTTTCCAGAAGGTAAAGATCCATTTCTTATTAGTACAATGTAAGATTCATGAAAACGGGCTTTTTGTTGTTGTTGTTGTTTTGTTTTTTGTTTACCTCCAGAACCTAAAACAGTGCCTGGCACATAGTAAGCACTCACAAAACACATCTATTCTAGAAACTTCCTTAGTAGCTGTGAACTATTTGTCTAGGACTATGCTCTAATAGAAAACTCCATGTGGCTATTACAAAGAACATAATGTTTTAAAGGAAAAGATTAAGATGTTTCTTCGCAGGATCAAAATAAAATTTTAATTTAATCTTACCCTAGAAAGAGACTTTTAAAATGTGAAGGCTGAAGGTGAAAGAATAATGCGTACATGCTTTGCTGCAGCTTTTTAATCAAAAGGATCCTAATCAATGTTGACCATGAGTGTCTGGATTGCATAATAACAAGCATGCCAGGTGGTGGAGGGCAAAAACAAGAGAAGTCATCAAATACCTCCTTGGATTTATTTTGTAAATAAAGCAAGAGTTCCAGTTAGTTAGCATGCATCTGATTGTACCACATGGTGTGGACGCTTTTGGTCTTTTGCTTGTTCCTCTTAAAGTTATTTTGCTTGTTATTTGCAATAGGATAATGAGGTTTTAAAAACTTGTGCACAGTGTACTGCCCCCTGACACAGTCTATGCAGTTATTCAGACACCCCAGTACTGGTCACCTACTATGTGTCAGGCATTGTGCTAGGCACCAGGAATTCAAAGATAAAAGATATCATCCTGTCCTTTGGGATTTTACAACCCACAAAGGGGAATATTCACAAAACAAAACTGGGTGGAAGAGGACTTACCCTGAGACATCCCCAAGGGAAAGGGGAGTGAGTGTTGTAAAGGAGAAGGGAGGTGTGTTTCAGAGCATGGGCCAAGGTCCAGACACCTGAGAAAGCCTGATGTAATCAGACATGCTAAACCACCGGTGTCCCAAAAAAGGTGGGGTGCTGGGACCACAAGAGAGAAGGGTGGTCAGCTCCTTAAGGGTCTTATTTGCCAAACAAGGAAGGTTAAATTGTGACTTGTAAGCAGAGGGGAGCCACTGAAAAGTTTTAAGCTGGAGAATACAGGATCAGATTTGCAAATGGGACCAGAAGGGATTAGAACTAGAGGTAGAGAAACCAGATGGGAGGCTGCTACTGCAAAGGTGGTGGCCTCCACTAACATAAGAACAGTGGGCAGAAAGAGGAGAAAATAGAGTAGAAATATGTTAACGAAGAAGAATCAACAGGATTTGGTGACTGAGAGTATATCAGCTGGAGGAGAAGCCGATAGTAACAGCTCATGCTTACTGAGTACTCACTGTGCACCACACATATGCACCTACAAGTACTATTGCAGTGACCCCATTTTACAGATAAGAAAACTGAGACACAGGAGGTGAATCCCTTTGCCCAAGGTATTATGGTTAGTACGTTCCAGAAAGAGAGGAGTCAAAGAGGATTCCCAGGGGTCTGGCCTAGGTGCCTACATAGAACACAATGGTCCTTGCCAACCTTTCCAGGTTGTCACACTCTAGGAACATGTGGTCCTGGCAGCTACCTTTATGCACCCTGCCATCTCTCCCCTTTATCTTTGTTCATGTTGTTGTCCTTTGCTGGAATGTCCTCCTTCTCCCAATTAGCCTCTTAACATCATCCCCTCCAGGGAGCTATTCCTGACCTATCCCTCACTCCTCCCAGCCTCCCCCCGCCCACTACAACAACACTGCATTATAATTTTTGTTTAGAAGTCTGTCTCCTCTAGCTGATCCTGCCATCTATGAGAGAAATAATGAGATCTCACTCATTCAGGCCCTCCTAGGTCCAGGCTAGAGCCTGGCACATACTTTGAGCTCAGCAGCTGGAGAGCTGGAGTTATTCCATGGGAAACAGGTAACGGCAGGGGGGGGGGTGCGGATTCTCCTTTGGACACATTGAGCTAAGCTGGAAGGCCAGAGAGGCATACAACTAGAGAAGTCTAGCCAACAGCTAAGTATAAAAGCATAGCACACACAAGAAAGAAGTTCTGAGCTGGTGAGTTCCACTGGGGAGTCACCGAAATAAAGACGAAGTCGCACGAAGGGAAATTATGTCCTATGCTCTCTGCCCCATTTCACTTCCATGTTGCATGGTTAGGCTTGGCTTCCTCTTCTAATTACCAGTACTGAACGTCTGCCCCCCATTGTCTTTTGGCCTTTGCTCAAGCCATGCTTTTTGCCTGGAATTATCCACACATTTGTTCATTTCCTTCCTCCTCCTAATTAACAGTAACCCCAGGCTCCAGAGTCAAACTCTAAATCTGCACTGGGGTTCCCCATTCATTATGTGAGGTTAAATAAGTTCCTCAACCTATCTATGCCTCGATTTCTTCAAATGAATATGGGGCTAACACTGGACCAATTTCTTAAAAGTTGTTGTGAGATTTAACTAAGGTAATTCACATAAAGTACCATTATTATGTCCCAGCATACCCCACATTTCTACTTAAAATACAGAAAACTTCACCACCCCAGTTTAAAGGCATCCCACCAAGGGACTGACTCTGCACTCAGGGTCATTGTCCAGCATTTGGTAGGTGGCTAATCAATGTCTTCCAAATGGTTGAGAGTAAGATTATAAACTCAAGGACACAACCCAGGCAAACACCAATATAAACAGAACTCCAAAAAGAAGCAACTTAAGAGATAGGAGGAATGGGGGTGGGGGGGAGGGAGAATAATTATAAGAACAATACTGGCTCTGATTACATTTCCTTCTTGTCTTCTACTTGCTCTCTCTGCTCAAGCCACACTGACCTTCTAGCTAACCCTGAACATGACAAACTCATTCCTACCCCAGGACCTTTGCTCTCACTATTCCCTTTGCCAGGATTGCTCTTTCCCCACATAAGGCAATGGTTCATTCCTTTATTTCATTTATATGTCTGCTGAAATATCTCCTCAGAGACACTTTCCCTAAAATAGCCCCCACTGTGCTCTATAAGCAACTTGGGCCCCATATTAAGCCTCTTCATATACGAAGCTGACAGGTCCAAACATAAGTCATCTTCCCGGTTCAGACTAGAACATAGCCCCTCTGCCTTCTTTTGCATGGCCAAGAACAAATCAAGTCCCAGCCATTTCTCTCTAAAGGAGACTTGTCACCCATCCTTGGTGTCATGCACTTGGTTATATAATGAGCTAAAAGTGGATAAGAACCCAAACCACTTAAAAGACAAGCAAAGAAAAATCAGTGGTAAGCTCAAAAGGTTGAGGCATTAAAAATCCAGGATTTTAAAAACTGCATCATCCACTGAACATATATTTGTTAGAGTGCATATTACAGTTACTGATTACCTGAATCTCATTTCACATTTCCAGAATATATAAGCCTAGACGGCTGTCTAAAAGTAAAAATTCATGCTAAAATACAGAACAAGTTCCAATACAGGATCAAAAATGCATATTTGGATGGGAAGCTAATGAGGTTTACTGGAGGCTGCTGCTAATGAAATGCATACATAAGCCAAATTTCTCTCTCAGGAACCTAAAACACACGGTCTACAGTATAACTGTTCATTCTGTGCTAAAGATAGGACTAAGGCATTTATTAAATCAGTCAAATGAATACAAAAATTGAACCCTATAAGTTCCAGGAAAGAATCTTAGATCATCCCCCATCATGATATCTAAATCCAAATTCAACAGAACCAAAAGGGAACATTTTTAAAGCAGTTCAGTTGTCAGAGAGATGATTTGTAGAAGGTTCCAGACTGGGCCAAGCTCTCATCACATAATGATCTCGACAACATTCAGCAGGTGAGGAATATATTGAATGTCCTCAACTTTGTTTTTCCTTAACTTGTTCACTAGAATGGAAACCCTGATGGACTAACTTATCTTGTCATGTCTTGGGTCACTTTGCTATGGGCTGAAGAACTAATGTGCACTTTGTGGCCAAGTGTATTCACCACGTGAGGGATGGAAAGAAAGAAGAGCGTGTCAAGAATATATTTAAAATAGCACAAATTCTAATTGATATATATATATATATTTAAGTCTGTTTTAGTTCCCTTAAAGGCCCTAAAGAGAAACCTGTGTAATTCTTTGTTGCCAAAAAAGAAACAAACAAAGAAACAAAAGGTCTGCCACCCTTTCCTTTAATTACTGAAATATACTTGCTTTTCAAAAACAATTTCACTTCTGATTTCATTTTCTCTACCTAGGTGCCCAATTAAGCTTTTAAAGTTTCTAGAAATTTAAAGAACTGATTATTATTAACTATCACTGACAGTATCCACAGAGTAGCATGTGAAATCCAACACGATGGATCACTGATCAAAAAAGGTGTAAAAAATAGATTCCTGACAATGAATATGCCTAAAACACCATCAGAATGTTGGATTATCCCCAGATGGTAACCCAAGAATGACAATGTTCTGTGTTAAATGTGTGGCAGGAGTAAGAACAATTCACAGCCCAGCAGAAGATGCATTAAGTTAAAAAAAAAAAAAAAAGTCACTAGTATGCAATTGGTAATCTTCTCACAATTCCTTATCAGTTCACAAGGATCAACTGCAAACCCTCAGAGCCACCTGAGTGATCCCTTTAAACAGTTATATCCCCCGTTAAAAAAAGACACTGACTCCTTTAACCTTGGTAAAATGAGCAGGGGACATCACTGGCCTGCAGAATGAAGCCTCCATACCAACCATACCAAAGATCAGCAAATCCACCGCCCCCCGCCCCCCCAAATCCGAGGCTTGGGAGATGTCCCTGCAAAACATTTTCCAACAATTGCTCATCCGCTTCACGTTTAAAACGCCAAAACTAGATGTTATCACAGCAACTGATTGCCAGGGGAAGAGGGGGGAGGTCTACTTGAGTTTCTCCCTCCTATAACCCAATCTCGGCAGCATCTCTGACAAAGGTCTACAGAGAATTGCTTTTTCCACGCAAGCAGGAATGTTGATAAAAAGCCTTGTTCGCTTCCCCAGTGCAGTGGGGTTTCTAGCTGAGTTGGAAACCTTCATACTGTGATTTTGCTTTCCTCAGAACTCTGCAATGCCTTTAAGAAATAATAATAATAATAATTATTATTATAATTATAATAATTAATAAAATATATATATATATTTTTTTTAACCCAAAACGGTGGGGGGGGGGGAATGATGCCTTCTATTCCCATGGAACTTTTATTTACAAGCTGATTTTTTTTTTGCATTAAAAGCATATTTTGGTGCATATTATTTTAACCCCACAGCATCTGTCAGGGAGATGTTCTCATCTCTAATTTACAGATGGAGAAATACAGAAACAAAAAAGTTTAAATAACTTGCCCAAGGTCAGTCAGGGACAAGGCAAGCGCTGACTGAACGCAGACCTCCCAACTCCCAAGCCTCGCACCACTAGAAACGAACTTAACACCCGTATCCCTTCTCTTCGGTGCTCTGAAGCTAGTGGGATTTTTCTGGAGACACAGAGCTCCCAGACACCTCCCAAATTTTGGGCGTTTTTACCCCCACCGACTCCTTTTGCACATACTCCCTTCCCGGGTTTCGGGCAGCTCCAACCCCGCAGAGCGTCGGACCCCCAGCCCCACGCAGTGCGCGCTGCAGCCCCCTCCCTTCCTTCCTGACCCTCTCGGGAGCCGAACCCCGAAGTTCCCCAGGATGCTCTGACGGCTTCCCGGCCCCGCCCGCCGCAGCCGCCCCGAGAGCCCGCGATCGCCCGCCGTTACCGTATGCCGTGAGGGAGGCCATCCTGGCTCGCGTCCTGCCCAGGCTGGCCAGGGCGTCGGCCAGAGCGGCCGCCTGCGCGCCGCGCCCCTGGACGGCCGGCGCCTGGCCCCGCGAGTGCATGCGCTTGGCTCCCGCGGCGCCCGGCCGCCCCGCTGCTGAGCATGCCCAGTCAGCCAGCCGCGGTCGCCCCGAGAGGTGCCCGCGGCTCGCAGGTGCCCCTGGCCGGGTCTCGGCTGCAAGGGCAGATGGTCAACCGCGCTTCGGGTCCCCGTGCTCCGGGTCCCCGCGGGGATTGAACCTGCAGCGGAGGACTGGCTACCCGGAGAGAGGAGGAGCGAAGCAGGCGGTGGGAGGTGCTGGGGCGCGCGGCGGATGTGGCCCCAACGGGCGGACGTCGGGCAGGACCCGGCTGGGTCCATTCCAAGCAGGGTGCCCCTCGGGGTGGGGGCGACAGGGTGACGCGGGCAAACGTGGGATCGGGGAGTCCCGAGGGCGCCACAGACTCCCGGACCTCGAGCCTCCGGCTCTTTTCCTAGGGAAGTTCCACTGGAGAACACGACTGGGGACGCAGGGGGTGGGACCGGCCGCCTGTGACTCTAGGGCGCGATTCCCAGCGTAGGGGACAGTCTCAAGAAGGGTTTGCCTCCGAGGCCGAAGCCCAAGGGAGAGTGGCAACTGTGTCCCGTGGATTTTTATTAATGAAGTCCTTGACCGCTAAGTACAGACTTCTGACCCCAACAGCCCAGACCTGTCCTAGAGCATCATCCTGTCACCTTTATTGGTGTGTCTGTCTCCCCGTGAGGCTGCGTCTAGTGTCCTATTCTGCTCTGACTGCTCGTGCTTCAATCAGGGCGTGAACTCAATATTTGTTGAATGACTAAAGACCCAACCCCCTCCCAGCTCTCTCTACCTGGAAGCCCACCCATTCTGTCGTGCTGGTTCTCGACTTAAGAATCAGCTCCCTGGCAAATGGGAGGAGAAAGAAAGAAATGGGAGGCAAAGGGGAGTGGGGAGAACAGGAAAAAACTAGGGGCCGCCTAACTACCCCTTGGGGTCAGGAACACCCGGAGTTTTGCAAATCCCAAGAGTAAATTAAATTCACAAGCTCCTGAGCCCTGCCCAGGGCTTCCACTGGCCTGATGACCAGAGAGTCTGGGCCTTGAAAACGCCAGCGTCCAACAAATTGGGGGGTGATGCTGTGGAGCTTAGTAACTGCGTTTGGGGTTGTGTCAACTTCGGTGGAGGTACTGAGAGGGCAGAGTTGTCTTCTGACTTCCAGATTTTCTCTCCCTTTACCTCCACATTTTAGCTCAGGTAGGGTCATGAAGAAGGACAATCAAAATGAGTTCCAAATTGCACTTTAATTCTTCTTGGCAGCTCTTTCTAATTAGCAGGAACTAAAATGTGGTGTCTGATTAATTAACCTCTCTTAAGGCCACCTGAACTTCTGCCCACATAATACCACTCCAAGTCCTTGAGATATTCAGTGTCCTCAATAAAATTAAGATTGAAAATACTGGGCCTCTGGGTTGAGGAATTGTTGGTCAAATACACCTCAGACTTGCTAAGAGCCCTGTGCTGTCAGTTGACACTGACGTCTTTAAGCAGTCTCATGTCTGCAGCAGAAGGGGGTGGTCTCACTGCCTCACATTCTTGAGGGGAACAAAGGCCAACAAACAGTTGCGACAGTATCCTGGAACTCAGGCTGTTAAACCTGGCCGCCAGGAGCAAGTGGTTCTGTCTTTGCAGGATTCACAGATGACTTCACCAAGGAAATGACATTTGAAAGATGAGGTTCAGGATTTGTGTGGTTGCCAGTAAGACTTCTTAAAGGCAAGCTTGTCATTCAAATTTTCTTATGTTTTATTCATTCACAGTGTTTTCAGGAGTAAAATATGAACTGCCACAACCTTGATGAAAGCTGTATTCAAAATCTTTCCAGGAAAATGCTTTTTTCAGACGGTAGACTGAGGAAAACTGGTTCTCCTCTTCTCAGCATGCTCTAAACTTGATCTATTTGACTTACTATTAACTTCCTAAATGTGATTATAATGCATTTGACAGTGAAAGAGTCTCTCTGTGATCAACATTTTTAGCAAATTATTTTTTAATTCTGTAGGTTAGTAACTACTCTACAAATACTCATTCCTTAAACTATTGCATGTGAAGAGTAATTTAGTTTTGATTTGCCCGTGATCAACTTGACTTAGGATTTGGTCCATTATAAAAGAGTTAACAAATTGAACATTTTAAGATATTGCTGCTATTGACAGATCAAAGCCTTTATAGCCCTACATCCTTGGTATTCCTGTAACACGTAACATCTCTATTATAGCATTTATTACATCATGTTATAATTTGTCTATTTATCCATACACCTCTCTACTGGGAAGCAGGGGCCATGTCTTATATCTCAGTGTATCACAACACCTAGCACATTATTTGGCCCATATTAAGTATTCAATTAATATTAGTTGAATCAATTAGTGTGAGAGGAAAAAAATGTTTGATTATGGGGGAAGGATAGTTGAGAAACGGTCAGTGCTTAGGAGACCTGAGTTGTGGGTAAGTTTATTCTATAGATCTCAATCATCTTCCTCACTCAAGAAAGATTATTGCACCAAACTATTCTACGCAACACTTTGGCCAGGCCAGAGAACTCTGTCAGAACTACAGTGTCTGTTCTATTGAGGCACAAATGGAGTTCTTCCTGGACCTGGAAGATTGGAGAAAGAGTCTATGGGTGGGCTTCATGGGGATCATGACTTCTGAAATACATTCAGAACTGGGTATGTACATACATTTTTTCTGGGATGGGGAGAGGATCCATAATTTTCATCAGATTTTTAGAGGTAAGCCTGATCCAATAGAGATAAAAAATTAATGGCATAGCAAATAGTTTGCATCCAAAACGTAGCCTTTAAAGAAAACTGATTACAACAATGAGGAATTATAGCTACATATTAGATCCTTTCGCTATAATAATAATGGCCCCCTTGGATCCATCCTTTAATTTTCTACACCTGAAAAAAATTTATAGCTAAAATGAAATGACAATCTTTGTTTTTCAAAATTCCAAAATTAAATAAATTTAAATTATATAAAACATTTAGCCCTTCATGATTAAATCTGTGTTTTTTTAGTTTTTTTTTAATGTTTATTTTTGGGAGAGAGAGAGAGACAGAGTGCAAGCAGGGGAGAAGCAGAGAGAGAGGGAGACACAGAATCCAAAGCAGGCTCCAGGCTCTGAGCTGTCAGCATGGAGCCCAATGTGGGGCTCGAACTCATGAACTGTGAGATCATGACCTGAGCCAAAGTTGGACACTTAACCAACTGAGCCACCCAGGTGTCCCAAATCTGGGGCTATTAAATGGAAATGTAAAATCCCCAAAACTATTTTCCTAAAACAAAACAAAAACAAAAACCCAATAACATACGATGTCAAAGAAACAACTATATCAAGTTCATGTTTTAGGACTTTAAATGAATGTTTACAACACATTTCTATAAAATTTGGCAGATTTGTAACAATGAATGGTACACTTATTTACATATCTTACAATTAATTACATATAAGCAAATTTATTTATTTTAATATATATGTAAGCACATATATAAAGTCTTATATATTTATATATAATAATATATGTAGTCTTAATCAATATTAAGATAACAAAATAGATACTATTGATGATTTGATAGTTAGGGAAACTGAGTCACTGAGTGACTAATTAACAGTCAGTAAGGACTGGACCTAAGATTTGAAACCAGGTTACAGAGCTCATGATATCCTATTCCCAAATGTTGTTGAATATATATAAACCATCTGGTTATCTTTCTTTCTAAATCTTCAATTTAAAATGTTATTTTATTTATACTTTTTTTCCTTAAGACAAAATAGGAAAGTTGCACCGAAAGGTGTAATGGTGGAGAAGAGGCTAAGTGAGGGCTTCCTAACTACATCAGGGCCAGCCAGTTGAATCACACTGCAGAAGTAAACATGAACAGTGAGTTCTTATCTCAGAGAAGAGAATAGATTATTTAATTTCTGGCTTCCTGGTCTCCATTTCTCAAGTGTCATGAAAAATCTCTCTTCAATTTATAACAGAAAAACTTTTGCCAGTAATATGTGTTTGGAGTCAGCTTCTTGCATTCTGTCCTTGTATGAATGCCTTTCATAACATATCACACTAATTATTGTCATGGCAACTTAACTGAATATATGATAAAATAGAATTTGCTTTTTAGAGGACACTGCCTTTTTATCAAATACCATGCATGAATACGAGGAAATTTATTATAGGATCCAATCGCATTTACCTTAAAAATGCTTTATGTTGTTATAAAAATGACATAATTTTTTTTCTGAAAACAGAAACACACATCTCATCCTAAAATTCTGAGTGTTGCAATAGTTGTACAGGTGAAAAATGCTGTATATTCAGATCCATTTGGTTGGGGAGCAGGTTGGTCTACCTTATTCTAAATTCATATTCTAAATTCATATTCCGTCTCAATGGGAAAGCCAAAGCATTTACATTAAATGGTAAATGACTATTTCTCATGTCCCAGAAAGCAACCTATGAAAACATTACTTTTCTGATCTTCAGTGAACACCATCAAATTGGAGTCCTATGCACCCAATATTTCCCCTGGAGTTTGTTTATCAAATGGTCCCTCTGGACCATCAAATGGAAAGGGATTATGTGGGACCTATGTTGTCCATGTCAGGAGAAAAGGAACTTGACCATTAAATTCGCAAGATGATGAACTATGGAAAGATAGAATTTAGGTCTTGTTTTTCTTTATTTCACCCACAGTACTTTACATGGTGCTCTACATGGCAGAAACCCAATAAATGCTTATTGCTTATAGTCTCACAGAAGGTCAGAGCCATGAGTAGACTTAAAAAAAAAAAAAAAAGCACTGGTTCTGGGGTCAGCCTGAGTTCAAACTCCAAATTCCACCATGTATTAGTTATGTGGCCATGGGCAAATAACCTAACCTGGGCCTCAGTTTCTCATCTACAAAATGCAGGTAATAATAACAGTCACAGCAAAGGATTCTTGAGGGTGTCCAGTGAGTTAATATCTATAAAACCTTTCGAACCGTTATCAGTAGATATTAACCCCTATGATTATTATGTCCAGTTTTTCAGGATTCCCTTAGGAATGCCAATCAAGCAGTAAATCCTTTCCATTCCTTTCACCAAGGGGTGCTTTTCATAATAATTAAACAGACAGTACTGCACCAGTCACCACCAATCAAACAGGCACCCCAGGCTTAACCCTTTAGCTGCTGGGGAAAGTCTTCAAGAACCAAGGTGTCAGGCAATGGGGGTCTTAGAGCAATGCCTATTTATTACCAACCAAGTATGGAGGTATTTTAATACTTTGTGACTGGTATCATGTATCCTGGCTGTATATCTGCCCTGATTCCCACCTTCCCATCCTAGACATCCAAGCCACTGAACTTCCAGGTCACTCAAAAGAGCAAACTAGACCTCATCTGAAACATATTTAAGTTTCTAATTCCCCACTGAGAGAAGTAAAAGTGAACATAATGGGTTATCAGAATGCACATAAGAAATTGATATTTTGGGGAGACATTTAAACCATCTATGAGCACTTGTTAGTAAGAGATATTTTAAATATCTGTTTGATACAACATTTATGGGGAAAGGTGGCTTAAAATAACATCAACCCAATCAAAATTTAAAAAACTCAATACCAAGAGAATGCTGAATGGATTTTGCTAGCTGTCTACTGAGAACAAATTTCATGTGAGAAGAATATGGTCATTAGGGAGAAAAATATCTGCCTCCACTGCAGAAAAGCAGACCAAGAAATAAAAAGTAAACAAAACCCACAGAAGATTTAAACAATAATGGCAGTAGAATCCTTAAGCGAAAAGAACATGTTACATGAAAGAGCTCCCCAGTTCTCCACTCACTGACTTGAACTAAGGGTTCTCCATCTGGTGAAACAACCCAAAGCCCCCAGAATTAATACTGGGTCACAATAACCTTTCTTGCCAAGTTGGACCTTTCTGTCTCTTGTGGGGACTTTTGTAGGTTCCTCAGAGATTTCCCTTCTGGGAATATCCATCTAGACTTCTCAGGACATAGGCAGTCTTCTCCTCTCACTAGCTGTTTGTGTTTCATCTCTCAGCCCTCAGGACTCTGGTAGTTCACCCTTCTCATTTGCAGTACTATGTTTTTAAGGTGAGTGTAGGGCTGGGGGTTGCAAAACCAGTGTTTGACCACCTTGTTTGCAAGCTCTGGATGAGGAAAATAACATCTCATTTTGGAATGAAACATTTTTCATTCATTTTGCTTTTGGTTTTGGGGGCACTGGCCAGGAAAAAGGAAAGGAAAAAGAAAAATAAAGAAGAGAATTTCATTCTTTTTTTTTTTTTTACTAAGACTTTATTTTTTTAGAGCAGTTTTAGCTTCACAGCAAAACTAAGGGAAGGTACAGAGATTTCCCATATACCCCTACCTTACTCATGCATAACCTCCCCCATTACCAACATTCTCCACCAGAGTGGTACAGTTGTTACAACTGGTAAACATACATTGACACATCATAATCATTCATAGTCCATAGTTTACATTAGGGTCTCTTGGTATTGTACATTCTATGGGTTTGAACAAATGTATAATGACATGTATTCATCAATGTGGTATTATACAGAGTATTTTCACTGCCCTAAAGATCCTCTGTGCCCTGCCTATTCACCCCTCCCCCCAACTTCTGGCAACCACTGATCTTTTTATTGCCTCCATAGTTTTGCTTTTTCCAGAAAGTTATATAGTTGGGATTATACCATGTGTAGCCTTTTCAGATTGGCTCCTTTCACTTAATGTAGTAAAATGCATTTAAGTTTCCTCCATTTTTTTCATAGCTCATTTCTTTTTAGTGCTGAATAATAGTCCAATGTCTAGGTACACTACTGTTTATTCAACTACTGAAGGACATCTTGATTGCGTCCGAATTTTAGCAATTATGAATAAAGCTGCTACAAACATCAATGTGCAGGTTTTTGTGTGGACATGAGTTTTCAACTCCTTTGGGTAAATACCAAGGATTGTCTAATAAGAGTGTTTGGCTTTGTAAGAAATAGCCAAATTGTTTTCCAAAGTGGCTATACCACTTTACATCCCCACCAGAAATGAATGAGTTCCTGTTGCTCCATGAATCCTCTCAAGCGTTTGGTGCAGTCAGTTTTCTGGATTTGGGCCATGCAAATAGGTATATAGTGGTTTCTCCTGGTTGTTTTAATTTGCATTTCCCTAATAGCATATAATGTGAAGCACCTTTTCATATGCTTATTTGCCATCTGCATATCTTCTTTAGTAACTATCTGTTAAGGTCATTGGCCCAGTTTTTAATGAGGTTGTTTGTTTTCCTATTGTTGACCTTTTTTAAGAACTTTTTTTTTTAATGTTTATTTTTGAGAGATAGAGAGAGAGGGAGACAGAGGATCTGAAGCGGGCTCTGCGCTGACAGCAGAAAGCCCAATGTGGGACTTGAACTCACAAACCGTGAGATCATGACCTGAGCTGTAAGTCAGACAAAAAACCTACTGATCCACTCAAGTGCCCCTCTTATTATTGACTTTTAAGAGTTTTCTGTATATTCTTGGATAACAGCCTTTTATCAGTGTGTCTTTTGCAATCATTTTCTCCCAGCCTGTGGCTTGTCTTCCCATTCTTTTTTTTTTTTTTAATTTTCAATGTTTATTTATTCTTAAGAGACAGAGAGAGACAGAGTGTGAGCAGAGGAAGGGCAGAAAGAGAGGGAGACACAGAATCCAAAGCAGGCTCAGGCTCTGAGCTGTCAGCACAGAGCCTGATGCAGGGCTAGAACTCAGGAACTGTGAGATCATGACCTGAGCCAAAGTCACCCAGGGGACTGAGCCACCCAGGTGCTCCTTACAGAGCAGAAGTTTTTAATTTTAATGAAGACCTGCTCATCAGTTCTTTCTTTCATGGATCATGTCTCCAGTGTTGTATCTAAAAGAGTCATCACCGTACCCAAAGTTATCCAGGTTTTCTAATATGTTACCTTTTAGGAGTTTTATAGTTTTGCATTTTATATTTAGGTCTGTGGTAAATTTTTAGTTAATTTTTGTGAAATGTGTAAGATCTGTGTTTAGATTTATTGTTTCATTTTGTTTGTGCATGTAGGTGACCAGTTGTTCAGCACCATCTGTAGAAGAGATTATTTTTGCTCCATTGTATTACCTTTGCTCCTTTGTCAAAGATCAGTTGGCTATATTTATGTGAGTCTATTTCTAGGCTCTCTGTTCTATCCCATTGCTCTATTTGCCTACTCTTTCATCCTACAGCTTTCTTGATTACTATAGCTTTATAGTAAGTCTTAAAGTCAAGTAGTGTCAACATCTAACTTTGTTCTTCTCCTTTAATATTGTATTGGCCATTCTGGGTCTATTGCTTCTCCATACAAACTTTAGAATCAGTTTGTCAATATCCACAAAATAACTTGCTGGGAAAAATTGACATCTTGATAGTATTGAATTTTCCTATCCATTATCATGGAAGAGCCTTCATTTATTTCTTTGATTTTGTTCATCAGCTTTACGATTTTTCTCATATAGGTTTTGTATATATTTGTCATATTTAAACTTGAGTATTTAATTTTTGGGAGGTGCTAATGTAATTGGTATTGTGTTTCTAATTTCAAATTCTATTTGTTCATTGTTGGTATGTAGGAAATGATTGATTTTTGTATATTAACCTGGTATCCTGCAACCTTGATACAATCACTTATTAATTCCAGGAGTTTTTGGGTGTTTTGTTTTGTTTTGTTTTTCTTTTTGTTTTTGTTTTTTGCTGGGGATGGAGAGGGGTGGTTGTCATATTTTGGATTTTTTTTTGTAAGGTAGGCTTCATGCCCAACACAGAGACCAGTGCAGGGCTTGAACTCATTACCCTGAGATCAACACCTAAGCTAGGATCAAGAGTCAGATGCTTAACTGACTGAGCCACCCAGGTGCTCTGGATTTTCTGCATAGATGATCATGTCATCTGCAAACAAGGACAATTTTATTTCTTCTTTCCCAATCTGTATAGCTTTTGTTTCCTTTTCTTGCATTAGTTAGAACTTCCAATATGATGTTGAAAAGGAGTGGTGAGAGAGACAAACTTGTCTTGTATCTGATCTTAATGGGAAAGCTTTGAGTTTCTCACCATTAAGTGTGATATTAGCTGTAGGTTTTTATAGATAATCTTTATTAAGTTGAGGAAGTTCCTCTCTATTTCTAGTTTACTGAGAGCTTTTATATGAATAAGTGATGGATTTATCAAATATTTTTTCATTTTTTGATATAATAATTTGATTTTTCTTTTTTAGCCTAATGATGTGATAGATTTACATAAACTGATTTTCAAAAATTCCATTTAAATATTTTCTGCTAATCAATGTTCTTGATATAACTTTATAGTAAGATACTTGTTCTATATGTCATAGATTTCCAGGAGTGCTAGGCAAAACAGAGAAATTATACCCCTGCAATCCATAAAATTAATTGCAACCCACATAACAATGTATTGACATGTGTGTTACATAATAATGATATTAAACCATACCAATGAAACCTAATAAATCAAATCACACGGAACTGATCCTTCTTAGAGTGTGTCCATGTGAGTTTCTACTGGATAACAGCCACTTAAAGTAGTAGAGCCAAACCCATTAAAAGTCAGTAAGTAAATGACTTGAGCCAGTGGCCATTGCTGGTTACCTAGACCACATCAATTACTTCCTTTCCCCTTTAAAACAGAACAAAATTTGTTTCTTCATGTTTCTATTTCTTCTCTAAAAACCCTATGTTCTTCAGGAAAAGTGTCCAGTTTAGTGTTTCTATGGGCCTTAGTGGTCTAAGGACAAATCCATCCCCCTTGCACAATGATCAATTCAGTTCATCAGACTTGAGTAAATCAACTCATGGCATTCAGCTATTCATGTGGTAATTTGCTTAAGAATGAGATATATTTTCTTAACTACAACTAAGATAACTAAAGTAAGAGGTAATAGCAATATATTGTAGGATTTATAAATTTATAGATATAAAATATGTAATAGAAAAGAAAATAAAAGGTGATAAGTAGAACATACAGAATTGAAAGATTTTTGCATTATATGTGAAGAGGCATATATGAGTTAAAGAAGCCTGCTCTAATCCTCAAACAAAAAGTATAACAAAGAGTGATAGCTAATAAACCAATAGTGGAAATAAAGGGGGAAAAAAAATAACCCTCAATTAATCCCAAAGAGGACAAGAAAAGAAGAGAGGAATAAAAAACAGGTTGAACAAATGAAACAAATAGCAAGAAGTTAGAAATAAACCCAGCAATAAAAATAATTGTGTTAAATATAAATGTTATATATGCCAATTAAAAGGAAGAGATTTTTACATCAAACAAAAAAGACCCAACTATATACTATTTACAAGAAATGTGCTTTAAATATAGACACAGATAGGTTTAAAGAGTGAGAAAAATATAATATGAAAACGCTACTAATAAGAAGCTAGAAGGGGTATATTAACATCAGATTAATTAAACTTTAAAACAAGGAATGTTGCCAATGATAAAGATGCACATTTCCTGTTAAAGGGATTAATTCATCAAAAGAGCACAGCAATCCTAAATATTTGTGGACCTGATAGCAAAACTTCAAAATAGATGAAGCAAAAAAGTGACAGAACTAAAGAAATAAATTAACAAATCCACAATTATAGTTGACTACTTTAACATTCTCTCTCTCAGTAACTGATAAAACAAGTAGAACAAAATAATTTGGGTAAGACTATAGATTTGAGAAACATTATGCATCAATTTTACCTAAGCGACATTTATAAAACATTTCACCGAACAATATTAGAATGCATATTCTTTCCAATTGCATATGGAACAATCACTGAAATAAACCATACCTGTGCCATGAGCAAGTCTCAACAAATTTAAAATGATTGAATCCTGTAGAGTGTGTGCCCCATTACAATAGAATTAAATTAGAAATCAATAGTTGATAGATACCTGAAAAATCTTAAAATACATGGAAATGAAACATACACTTCTAAATAATCCATAGGTCAAAGAACAAATAAGTGAAATGAGAAAATATTTTGAGCTGGATAAGAATCAGAAAAAAAGTATATCAAAATTTGTGGGGTACACTAAATTAGCACTTAAAGGGAAATGTATAGTTTTGAATGCTTATATTAGAAAATAAGAAAGGTCTCAAACCAATGATCTAAGTTTCCACCTAAATATACTACAAAAAAAGAATAAATTAAACCCAAAGCAAGTAGAAGAGAGGAAACAATAGACATAACAGTTGCAACCAAAGGGACAGAAACCATAAAAGCAGTAAAGAAAGTCAATAAAACAAAAAGCTGTTTCTTTGAAAAGATTACTACAGTAGAAACCATCCAGCCTGACTCTTCAAGAAAAAAATGTCTCATCAAGACACAAATCATCAATATTAGAGATGAAAGAAGGGCCAATACTATAGATTTTACAGATATTAAAAAAATAAACAATATTATGATAACTTCATGCCAATAAATTTGGCAACTTAAATGAAAAGGACAAATTACTTTAGAGACACAAATTACCAAAACTGAATAAAAGCCATTCTATTTCTAATACCAGCAACTATTTTTTAAAGTTCCATTTACAATAGCATAAAAAATAATTAAGAATAAATTTAACGAAAATTGCACAAAATCTGTATTCTTAAAACTAGAAAACATTGCTGAAAGTAAAGATCTAAATAGATGGATGAATATATTACGTTTGTGGATTCAGAGACTCAGTATTGTTGAGCTGTCAATTCTCCCCAAATTGAACTATAGATTACATGTAATCCATATGCAAATTCCAGCAGGAAAAAGTTAATAAGCCAATTCTAAAGTTTATATGAAAATGGAAAACCAAAACAATTTTAAAAGAGAAAAACTATCCTGGAAGAATACACTACCTGATTCAAAACTTACTCTAAACCTACAGAATCAAGACAGTGTAGTATTGGCATAAGCATAGACATGTAGATCAATGAGACAGAATAAAGCATCCAGAAATAGATACACATTTATATGGCCAATTGATTTTCAACAAACATGCCAAGGTAATTCAATGAGGAAAGGATAGTCTTGTCAACAAATGGTTCTGGAATAATTGGACATTCATATGCAAAGAAAGGAAAGAAAGAAGGGAGGGAAAGTAGGAGGGGACAGGGAAGAAGAGAGGTAGGAAGAAAGATGAACTTTGACCTTTATCTCACACCAAACACAAATTTAATTTGAAATGGATCATAGCCTTAAATGTAAAAAGCCAAAACAGTAAAAATTTCCAGTAAACAGCAAGTAAGAACATCTTTGTGATCTTGAGTTAAGTAAAAATTTCTAAAATACAACATAAAAGTCATGAACCATTTAAAATATTGATGATTTAGACTTAAAATTATAAAATTTTCTGTTCAGAAAACACCATTAAGAAAACAAAGAGGTAAGCCCCAGATTGAAAAAAAAAAAAGCATTCACAGTATTTGCATCTAATAGAGGACTTGTATCTAGAATATATAAAGAATTTGTACAACTTGATAATAAGATGAACTATTCCCCCTGACCCTCCCCCCAAAAACAAGCAAACTATTTTAACAGACACTTCCCCCAAAAAAGGTTGTAAATAGTCGATAAGTGCATGAAAAGATAATCAACATCTCCACAGTTCTTCCCGGATTCCTAAAACAGTCAGCATTGGAATCAATTCTGTGGGCTAAGACATTGTCTTTTAAGTCCCCCTATTCATTTCAAGCATTTATTTAGAGAATAGTTATTGAGCACCTACTTACACAATCATTAAACTACCACAAAAATTGTATGTTTTAAAAAGGTTAAAACAAGGGGCACCTGGGTGTCTCAGTTGGTTAAGTATCTGATTCTTGATTTTGGCTCAGGTCACAATCTCATGGTTCATGAGATCAAGCCCAGCATCAGGCTCTGCACTGACAGGATAGAGCCTGCTTTGGATTTGCTCTCTCCCCTTCTCTCTGCCCCACCCCTGCTTGTGCTCTCTCTCTCTCAAAATAAATAAATAATTTTTAAAAAATTAGTAAAATAAAATAAAGAACAAGATATAAAAGAAAGGGTGCAGCAAATAGCACCCTTTTGTTAGAAAATGTATCAGTCAGCTTTTGCTGCATCACAAACCACCCCAAATTTTATTAATTTAAAATAGCAATCATTTATTTGGCTCATGATCCTGCTGGGAAGTTTTTCAGGTCTGAACGAAGCTTGGCTGATCTCTACTGAGCTTTTTCATGTGTCTGTGGTTAGTTAATAGAATGGCTGGGTTGGTTAATCTAAGATAGCTCAGCTAAGACAATTCTTCTCGGCTTCATGATCTCTCAGAACTCCTCAAGGAGGTGACCTACACTTACATGGCAGCAGTGATGAGGTATCTAAAGGGCATCAAGAGAGGAAAAACTCTGATGTACACATGGTTTTCAAACCTCTTCTGTATCATGTTTGTGGGCATCTTTTTCCAAAGCAAATCACCTAACCAGGTCCAGAGTCAGTGTGGAAAAGCCCTCAAAGTTGTATGGCAAGTAGGTATGAATACAAGAAGGGGAAGAATTTGTGGCCATTTTTGCAATCTACCACTGTAAGTAACACAAATCAATCCAAGTTAACCAAAAGGAGAAATTACTCGTTCAAGTTATTGAAAATACCAGAGAACCAACAGTGGCTAAATCCAGGCGTTCAAATGCTATCAGCAGAACTCATTCTCACCACTCCTTGGCATTCCTTCTTTTTTTATTTCATTTCTGGAAGGCTCTCACTTTGGTCACAAGGTGACCTTCAGCAGGTACAGACTTTCATCTTAACCTCTCAACACTCTAAGAAAAAAGTGGGGTTTTCCACCCCTTTCCAGTGGAAGTTTTAGGATGGAGTATCTCTGGACCAAGTTAAGTCAAGCACCTGTCTCAGTGAACCTATCTCAGTGGCCAGTAAGATAGGAATAAATTGATTCTTTAGGCCTTTGTCATATGCCCAGCCTTAGTGGTAGGAGGGCAGGAGCAGTTCCATCTAAATCACATGGACTAAGATGAGAAGAGGTGAATTCCCTAAGAATTCTCTAATAAGGGGACTTGGTATTTAGCTGCCAAAACAATGGGTGTCTTGAGCTATAAAAATATTCTGATGATAAAGATGTTGCTATGTTATAACATGATTGGAAGATAGTGCTACTGCTGCTGTTGTCAACCTACTCCTCCTGATTACTAGTCATAATGAATTTGCTCTGTTCCAGGCACTAAGCCCTTCACGAACTTTATATCATAGGGCTCTGGATTAAGAGAAGCAAAATTTGAATCTGAAGTATGCTTCATCCTGGACTCAGAGAGATAGAACTACTGGGTTGTTTCCTTGAGAAAGGGTGAATGGATTCTGTGTGCAGAAAAGAGCACACTTGGTGATGAGGAAAGCAGGTTGGGGTAGATATACGTGGTGCCTACCAACATTTCCAGTTCTTCCAACCTACACGTACAGAAGCACTGCATTTCTTTAGCTTGTTGAAATCAGGTATTTCCGTGAAACTGTTTACTAGTTTAAAAAGATGTGAGCAGAAATGATACATGTCACTGGTAGGCTGAAGTATTTTTTTAATGTTTATTTATTTTTGAGATAGAGACAGAGTGTGAGTGGGGGAGGGACAGAAATAGAGGGAGACACAGAATCTGAAGCAGGCTCCACGCTGTCAGCACAGAGCCCAACACAGGACTCAAACCCACAAACCTCGAGATCACGACCTGAGCCGAAGTCTGTGCTTAACTGACTGAGCCACCCAGGTGCCCCTAGGCTGAAGTTTTTAAGTCCTATGGTGATCATACAAGAATATGTTAATATGCAAATGCCATAAAATCGAGGCAATGTGGAATGTTGAGCCTGGAGTCACCCAGACCCATAGCAGACTTTGCTTGAGTAAGAAATAAACTTGAGTTGTTACTGCAGTAGAACCAAGCTTAATTGGACCATTAGGCACTAAATACATGTAAATCAATTTTATAGATGAAGAAACTGAGGCATAGACAGTTTAAACAAACTGCCTAGAGTCCTATATCTAGTGAGTGGCAGACCCAGGATTTAGATCCAGGTCTGTCTGATTCCCAAGTCCCTGCATTAAATCTCCTGGTCCCTCACCTGGCAGGAAGGAAGGAATGAAGGGAAGTAGGAAGGAAGGGAGATAAAGAGAAGGGAGGAGAGAGGAAAGCAAAGCAAGAAATAAGAGCATTATATTAAAATAGTTCTATCTCCTCAACATATCTTCAAGTACATACAAAATATGAAAATATAGAAAGGGGACTTTGTAGCTGAATAGACCGACAGTTCACATGCATGATCTGAACATCCAGTTTTAAAGAGACAACTCATTAGTGGAAGGATAAGAAAGCTCAGGCAGGTTCTAGTTCTAGTTCTAGGTTCTAGTTCTCTGTCTCTCTGTCCTGTTATGTCACTTAACTTTTCTGGTTATATGTATTTACATATGTTAAATTAATGAGTTACCAGGGCTACTCAGAGTGTGATAAATGATAAAATGCCTCATTCCCATTTTCAAATTGGCCTATAAATTGACTGCTGTCACCAAATGCATCAATTAGTACATTGTTGGGAGGGAGGGGAGGGTACGTGATGGGTATTGAGGAGGGCACCTGTTGGGATGAGCACTGGGTGTTGTATGGAAACCAATTTGACAATAAATTTCATATTTAAAAATAAAATAAAATAAAATAAAATAAAATAAAATAAAATAAAATAAAATAAAATAAAATAAATAAAATAAAATAAAATAAGATGGGGAAAAAAAAGGAACATGATTTTATTGGTATGTTCCAGGAATATAACATCACCGTGTATCTTGTGTATGTCTTAAACATCCTGGACACTGCATCAAGTGGTCAGCAGGGGTTGAAACAAATAAATACATATAAATGTGTCTTAAATATGAGGTTTTCTTTTTTACTTTTCTGTAGTTTTCAAACTTTCCATGAAGAACATAATGTGAAAATATCACTAATTTTTTTAACAGGAACATATGAAGCCTAAATGACTTAAAGATGTTAGAATAAAGATGTCAGGGAAGAGGAGAATTATTTAAGTAATATAAATATATGCTACAAGTCAAAAAGATAATTGATTTTATCTGTGACAAATATGTAATTAATTTTAAGTAATATTTAAAACATAAATGAAAACTATATATACATCCATTATCATTTCTGACAAAGGTAGCAAATATCATACAAATGAATAAAGAGCACAGATAGGCACTTGCCCACCTTTCACACTTTTACCTATTTCCGATGATGGGTAATTTTTGCAGAATCAGAGTCCAAAAGTTCATATTGCAGGCATCTTCATAAGAAACTCCTGAGGCATGGCCTATTTTATATTGCACACCTCAGGACTCTAAGATCTATTTATATTCTGCTTAAGCTCCTGATGTAGTTTGAATCCTTTTTGTAGCTCAAAATTAAATTGTGAATTTGGGGACAACTAATTCCAGTGAATTACAACTGCCTCTCAAACAGATTCCAGAATGTATTTCCCCCTAAATATATCTTGTTGTTTCAGAGAAATCAAGACAATTTCATAGGAATCTCTGTTATATTCTGAAACTCCAGTAAATCATATTGCCATGACATGGTCACAGCAAACATTTCTTCATTACTAAAAATATGATTAGTAAGTTCTACCACAAATATTTCTCAGTAAGGTGCAAGTTTAAATTCAATGCAGTTGACACCTTTTGAAGCTTGTTGTGATCTGTTTTGATCTCCAGTATATTCACTACAGCATTTCTTACTTTTCTCATTCTTCCCACAAATAAAACAAGGTGGATCCAAGACATAAACACCAATAACATCCTTAGGCTTGCCGCTGAGAGCAGATCGAATCAGTAGCCCTCTCAATATACTTGCTTCACTTTTCTTTACTAATAGGATCCTGATTGTTTACAAGATAGCAAGGTGCCCAGCTAAATACTCCATTTCCCAGCTTCTTTTGCAGGTGGGCAGTGGCCACATGCACAGTCCTAGCCAACGAGTCGTAAGCAGGGGTTTGCTCATCCTGATGGTCTGCTGGCGATCTGTAGGACCTGCTCATTCCCCCCTCCTTCCTCCTTCTTCTTGCCTTGAGTGTGAGCATGATGACTGGAATTCCTATAACCATTTTGAGACAATGAAGGAAAGGCCAAAAGAATCTCAGAGAGATATGCATAGACATTGTTGAGCTAATAAACCAACAAAAGCAACTATCTGCACCCTGACTTTGTTTTACATGAGAAAAATAAACTCGTTTGTTTAAGCCACTGAAGTCGTGTATTTTATTACCTTCAGCTAACAACATTCCTAGTGGTTACACCTCCTCAGCCCAGTCTTTTTGTGTAATCAGGTAGATAGCAAAGCTTTTCACTAATCCTTAATAGAAATCAAGAATGGGGATTCCTAACACATTAATTAGAACAGCTGCCTGTGCACCTGTCCCACTAATGAGCCACCCCAGATGACTTTTTGCTGTCAACTGTAAAATCAGCACTCAGATTAGCAATTATTTATATTATTCCAAAAGCTGCCCTGCTCCCGAACCTCAAATCCCTGCATCTGCCTGAAGTTGTCATCTATTTGTGATGGGGGTGTGTGAATGATAGATTTCCTCAGTCCTCCATGTTACTATTATGGCCCATTCTGAGCATTAAAGACAAATCGGCTGTGAAGGGAAATCACATGAGGGGAAAACACGAAGGTCCAGATTATCCCAGATGATTAAATCAAATTCGTTACAAAAGGTCTAAGCTCATGCAGCGGGGGTGTATTCAACATGAGATGCAATTTCTTTGGAAGAATGAACCATGTAATCTAGGAAGATAAGAAATACTATCTCCTGTTCTCATGAAGTAAGAGTTAAAGACTATGAAATACACCATAAACAATCTTTTGGTTAGAAGTAGTTAGAAGATGAATATATAAAATGAAACTAAGAATAATTAATGATGATAATTCCAGTGGACTTTTATGAAGCACTAAGCCAGGCAAAGTATTTTACATTGATTTTTCTCATTTAACCCTTACAACCATACCATACAGAAGTCACTGTTAAGATCTTTATTTTATAGATGAGGAAATAAAGACTTGGAGAAGTTATGCAATTTGCCTGAGCTTACACAACTAGTGAGAAACAGAGTAAGGGTTCATACCCACGTCCAACTGGTGCCAAAGCCCATGCTTTTAGCCCTTTTCTGCAACCACTGTGCTGTACTGTTGTCAAAGCCACTGCCAGGAATCAAAGGATATCTGTCCTGAGAGGCCCTGAGTGGGCATCCAGCATGGTGGTTTCCAATATTTTCAAGCATGAAGACCTTTGTTATCTCTCTTCTAAAATTCACTGGTTGAAAACGTGATAGTGACAAAAGTAGCTGTAAATTCAATAATGCTCTTATATGACTCTACATTGTATTTGTCACCTATATTCATTTGGAGAGTAGTAATTCATATAAATGTGAGACTTAGAATTCATAGAGTCTAAAGACATTGCTTACTGAACATGGAATTTCTAGACTCTAAATATTTTCCTGACCTTCCCACCCAGGTTGGAAGTTGGTCCTTCCAGATATCAAGCAGATATCAAGACTGGATTAGCTGTGCAAAGGATTTATTGAGGAATATTTCAGTAAAGGGTAAATGGGATATAGGCTGGAGTAGGCTTGGAGAGGCTTCAGATCATGATGCTGGTTCAACCCCTGGGAAGGAGGTAGGGAAGAAAGAATTAGGTAGGGAGAGGCTTGGACTGCAGTGCAGTTCTGAGGAACTCTTACCCAGCTGATGGGGAATCCCTGAGCCAAACCTGTAGCAGGGGAAGTCCAAATTAGGTCAGCATTGGTACCCCTCCCATGTTCTGTCATTGACTGGAAGCAGCCTGGTATAAGTGTGGCCTCAGGCTCACAGGGTAGTAGCTGGGGGCAGTTAGTCAACCATGTTCCCCACCAGATGGGTCAGCACATTTCCAAGGCAACCACAGGTTAGGCATCATGAGTATGGTCCAATATCCCTACTTCACAGATGTGGAAAGTGAGGCCCAACTATTAAACCACATAATCAGGGTAAGAATTTACTTGATCGAACTTGCATGCCAGAAGAGTGCTTGAACATTTTGACTCTGAAATTAAATTCATCTGCAAAAGTCCTTGTCTTCCTAAACAGATGTTGTTTAAGGGTACATACTTGCGATTAAAATATAAATAAGTCTTGGAGATCTAAAACACAGTACAGTGATGAGAGACAACAAAACTGTATTATAAATATTAAACTTAGTAAGAGACCAGAACTTTAATTATTCCCACAAGAAGAAATAATAGTTATGTAATGTAATAGAGGTGTTACTTAATGATACAGTACCCATCATAGTTTAAGTAAATGTACCAAACCAATATGCTGTGCACCTTAAACTTACATAATGCTATATGTCAAATATATCTCAATAAAAAATGATAATAACATCTAACTGTAAGACTAATGTGAGTTTCAAAAGAGAAAACACATGTAAAAATGCTTAACACTGTACCTAGTACATATTTATCATTCAACAAATGGTAGCAATTATTATTTCCAATCCAGGTTTTTTTCTACCAGATATGGATACACTAAAACTGCAGAGAACATCTTATTATATGTCTTTATACTTTCCAATTTAGCCTTTCATAGATACTCATAGAAAAGTAATCCAGTCCTATGGGAATGGGAATTATTCCTAAATTATCTTCCATGTATGCAAAAATCTCCAATGTTTAAGAATATTACCAATATTCCAGATCTTATATCAATATCAATATTCCAGATCAGGTGCCCTCTGTGCTCAAAGAGATATATTACAAATAAACAATTTAAATAGTTTTAAGAAGATTTACTCAACAAGTATTTAAAGTTGAATCATTTAGTGCTTTCAATATTAATTCAGTTAAGTTTTATTCAGGATAAAAATAAGCCTCTGATATTTAAAATCCAATTCAATGCCTTAAAATATTTACTAAAGTGGAGGAGAACAAATCAATGCTACAAGGTCAAGGAGGAACGTCCACATTCTTGGAGAGTCACCACTGCTCCTCAGACCTTTCATGGAGCTTGGCAAGGGGTAGTGTGGCTGCCTCTGGGGTCCTACTTGACAATAAGAAATGAGAGTCTTATTAAAGGCCATGAGCTCTCAGTTCTAGGGAGGGCACAACTTTTTTCTCCTTGGCTTAAAATACTATTCTCCACCTAAACTTTTTAAAAAAACCACTGGAATATAGTTGACTTTATTGAAGTGTACATTTTAAAATGGCTAAGATGTTAAAGAAAAAAGTAATGGGGAACTCTGTAAGGAGTGAGGAAAGAAGGTACAAGAATTCTCTATTTTCTGCTAAATTTTTCTGTACACTGAAACTGCTCTAAAAAAATAAAATTTATTAATTAAAAAAAGAAAAAACACATTATGCTAAGTGAAAGAAGCCAGATACAAAATGACATATGTTTGATTCCATTTATATGAAATTCCCAGTATAGGCAAATCTATACAGACAGAAAGTACATAGATAGTGTGTATTGGAGGATGGGAAGGAAGTGGATGAATAGGCAGAGCAGAGAGGATTTTTAGAGAAATAAAAATATTCTGTATGACATTTAAATGATTGATACACGTCATTATACACTGGTCCAAATCCATAGAATGTGCAACACCGAGAGTGAATCTTAATGTAAACTATAGATTTGGGGTGATCGTGACGGGTCAGTGTTATGTGTCATGATGTCCTCGGTAAACAATGTTCCATTCTGGTGAGTGATGCTGATAATGTGGGAGACTATGCATGTGTGGGGGCAGGAGGTATATGGGAAATCTCTGTATATGCCTGTCAAATTTTTGTAACCTAAAACTGCTCTAAAAAAATTAAGTGGATGTTGGTTGCCAGCAGCTTGAAGAGAGGAAGTAATGAGGAAGAACTGTTAATGGATTTGGAGTTTTTTGGGGGGTGATGAAAATGTGCTGAAATTAGATAGTGGTGATGTTTGCACAAGTCTCTGACTATACTAAAAGCCACCAAAGTCTATACTTTGAAAGGGCTGATTTCATATTATGTGAATATCTCAATAAAACAAATCAAAACCTTGTACTGAGTGGAATGAAGATCTTATCTTTTTTTCATTTGACAAGGAGACACTGGAATACAGAAGAGGGAAGGGAAACAGCAAAGATGTTTCTCTCTCCTGCCTTACAACCTTGCCCATCACCTTCTGATGTACAGCAAGGCCAGCCGCTGAACCAGCTGGTAATAATCTTACTCTTTCGTTGTCCAGCCAGTTACAGGTGCTGAAAGGTGCATGTGGGCTTCTGCTACAGGTAACTTCTCTGTGCTTTTTTTCCTGTTTTCCCTGATTAGCACCACAGTTATCTATTCTCTCTTGGCTTCTTCTATCCCTTCCCATTCAATGCATAATGTTTCCACTTCTCCTTTATCTATTGTTTTCACAGACAGACAGGTAAAACCCCTCTGGCTGCCTGGTTATTCATCCATCCATTCTTCCATCCACTTGTTCACCTATTTACCCATTATCTATCTCAGGAATCCCCATCATTTTGGAAGGAAAGGGCTCAATTCCTGGCAACACCAACAGGAAACTCCCCTTCCCACCCACCCCCCACCCCCAGCCAAAGGAAACAACCATTATTATCTCCCAGTTTCTGTGACCAGGAACTATTGAGTTTCTTCACTTCATAGTATTTCTAGCTGCTACTACAGAAAAGAGAATGAAACAACTTTATCAAAGCTATGGTCTGTCCAGATGACTTATAGATGGATTGTTTTAGTACTTTGACAATGATTATTTACAGAGGATGGTTATTTCACCACTTACTGGTGATGAAGTTGAAACAAATAACTTCAGTGTTGTCTTAGCATATTCCTCAGTTTATTGACAGACACTTATTGACAAACATTTGCAGACAAAACTAGAAGTTTCCTTCCCCAAAAGTCCCCCCTACAATTCCATCAGTTTTAGATTTATGAAAAATAGTGCACTGAAAGTAATTTGGTAAGCAAATTGCTACTTTTAGTTTCAAATACCTCCTTGGAGGAATATCTTTATTAGTGATTCAAGTATTATTATCTATTAATTTAATGATATCCACACCTGGATATAATCAGCCCAGATTGGAGCTTTATCTATGAGAAAAGAAAGAACTGATGTAAGGTTGGGACACTTTTTAGTGCCTTTGAGAAAGTTCCATCATGGTGGGCTCACCTACCCACTAACTCTTCTTCTTTCAGGTCTGAATTCAGAAGCCACCTCCTCTTTCAGAAAGCTTTTTTTCTTACCTCTCATTTGGGTTCATTTTTTTTTCTGTCCACCAATAGCACTCTGTGCAAGACACAGGCTAGGTGAAAATATTAGCAATAAATGTAGGTGACAAAGGATTTGTATCAAAAATATTTCTAGAGAGCTCTCTTACAACCACAATAAGGCAAACAATCTCCCATTTTGTAAGTGGGCAAAAACTATGTAAAAGACATGTAAATACCAATAAACATATGAAAAGATGCTAAAATAATTAGTTAACAAGGAAATACAAATCAAGACACCATTAGAGTGTCTAAAATTAAAAGAATAACAATACCAAGTGTTGGTGAAGATGTGGAGGAACTAAAAATCTTATTTATTGCTGGTAATAAATATATAATAATAATAATAATAATAATAATAATAATAAATAATGTAGAATTATTACAGCCACTTCAGAAAGCAGTCTGGTGATTTCTTATAAAGTTAAACATATGCTTACCTGATGACACAGAAATCCTACTCCTAGAGAAAGAAGAGAAATGAAAACATAAGTCGACACAGAGATTTGTATATGAATGTTCATAGCAACTTTATTTACAATAGTCCCAAACTGTAAACAACTCAAATGTCAATCAGTGTGTGAATAGATAATCAAATTGTCATCTACCCTTACAACAGATAAATAAAAAGGAACTAACTCCTGGTATAAGCAACATGGATGCATCCCAAAACATTATGCTAAATGCAAGAAGTGTGTCACCAAAGTATAAATACTACATGAGTCCATTTATGTGAAACTCACAGGAATTTTCAATTTAATTTATATTTTCAGAAGGCAGGTCAGTGGTTGCTTGAGTCCACAAATGAGAAGGGAAAAACAGGAAACTTTTGGGGGTGTTGGAAACATCTTATATCTTGACAGCAGTGGTGGGTATGGGTATATACATTTGTCAAAACTCCTGAAACTACACTTCAAATGTCTGCATTTTGTTGTTTATATATCATACCTCAATCAAGTTGGTTTAAAAATATATGAACTCTTGGGGTGTTTAGGTGGCTCAGTCGGTTAAGCTTCCAACTCTTGATTTCAGTTCAGGTTACGATCTCACAGTTTATGAGATCCAGCCCCATGGGCTCCATGCTGACGGTGTGGAACCTGGTTGGGATTCTCTCCCTCTCTCTCTCTCTCTCTCTCTCTCTGCCCCTCTCCCACTCATTCTCATGCTCTCTATAAACAAACAAACAAACAAACAAACAAACTTTAAAAATATATGAACTCTTATGTACCTGACTCTTAATCTTCTGTAATCCACCTGCACTATCTTATTTCTCTAATTTATTATAGGTCCTGGTGTTTACCTTTGTAACCTTCAAACCTATAGAAATATGGAAGCCTCAAGTATCATTGCCTGTGGTCAGCGCTTAACCTCAGATGGAAACTATGTTTAGTCATTTCTGACCTCTGCTTTAGTCAAGGGACTGCCTCAGAGGGTAGCTGTTTTGCATCCTTCGTGAAAAAAAGCCCTGAGTCATCCATTTTCCTCCATTTTCAACCCTGTGTTGATTTTTGGCATGATTTCTGAGGATAGTCTAAGCTTAATAGAGACACGATATTGTATCTTTCTTCCTGCCTATGAGTGAAAGTGGTTTGTAAACTAGAGATGTATGCTCTCTCTCACCTTACTTCTTCGAGAAGGTGATTTTCAGATCAATAGGGAAGCTAGTGAGGCTTTTCTCCCCCCTTAGTTTGCCTGGCCAACTTCATTTGTGGACAGAGCGCATTCATCTTTCTCTTTACTTGAGAAGATCATGCTGCCAGAGAGCCAATTTGATTCCTTGCAGAGTAGTTTTATTCCAATTGAGGAAAATGATTTTTATTTTCCAAAAATCTTTGTGTCACAATGTGGCAGGGTTGATCACTCTGCACTAGCCAAACAATTCCAATAATTCAATCCCTCTTGCATTTAGTGGTTTGGTTTGTTAAATGAAAAGTTTTCAGGGACACCTGGGTTGCTCGGTCAGTTAAGCACCTGACTTTGGCTCAGGTTATGATCTCCCAGTTAGTGAGTTAAAGCCTCACATCAGGCTCTGTGCTGACAGCCCAGATCCTGGATCCTGCTTCAGATTCTGTGTCTCCCTCTCTCTCTGCCCTTCCACTGTTCACACTCTGTCTCTGTCTCTCTCTCTCTCTCTCTCTCTCTCTCTCTCTCTGAAATAAATCAACATTAAAATTTTAAAAATAAATAAATAAATGAAATTAAAAATAAAAACAAACCACAAAATCAGCCAAGTGAACAGACTCATGAGACTGTAATGTCTGATACATGTAGATGTTTTTCTGTTAAGCCCCATTTTCATCCCACAGCTCCTTTTAGGCTTACTGTAAGCAGAAAACAATTGGAGCTTTATGTGACCACTTTGGACATCTTACAAAGTTTATTAAATGATTATACAGATGTTACAAGCTGCCCTCGGGCAGCATTAATAATCTTCTATGTGAAACATTCTACTCACAGGTTCTAACAGCATCAGACAAGATAGTTCATGCGTATAATTGCAGGGATTCCCATATTTTCCAGATTAACAATACTATCTTTGAAACTGTTCTATTTCAACAGTGCTGCCCTTATTCTTTCTGAGGTTTTCAAAATCTTTTAGGATCAAATAAGATGATTTGTGAAAGTCTTTTGAAAACCTCAATGCTATAAATAGAATTTAATGATTTCTAAAATATCCATTGAAAACCTACCAGATAGTAAAAGGTGTGAGCAGACAGTTCATGGAAAAAGATACACAAGTGGCCCTTAAATATATAATAATGCTCAATTTCACCCATAATAAAAGAGACACAAATTAAAATTACACTGAGATGCCATTTCTCTACTATATGATTGGCAAAAAATTCAAGACTTGACAATACACTTAGGGCAAGACTATGGGGAATAAAAGAGGACTTTCATATACTGATAGTGAGAGAGAAAAATGATACACCCTATATGGGGGGCGGGATTTGGCATTTTCTAGCAAAATTACATGTGTATTAACCCTTTGACCCATCAATCCCATTGCTAGAAATTTACCTTACAAAATACACCTTTACAGATGCAAAAAATATGTACACATGGGGTGCCTGGATGGCTCAGTCAGTTAGGACACTGATTCTTGGTTTCTGCTCAGGTCATGATCTCAAGTTTCATGGGATTGAGCCCAGCTTTGGGCTCTGTGCTGACAGCATAGAGCCTGCTTGGGATTCTCTCTCTCCCCCACTCTCTGCCCCTCCCCCACTTGCTTGCACACACTCTCTCTCTCTCTCTCAAAATAAATAAAATGGGCATTTGAAAAAAATATGTACAAGTTATTTATCATTATATTATTTGTAATAACAAAACATTAAGATAATCCAGATACACATCTATAGGACATTAGAAATAAATTGTGGTATATCCAAATACAGTGGAATACTATGCAGCCATCCAAAAGAATGAGGAAGACCTCTATGCAGGACATACTGTCAAGTGATAAAAAGCAAAGTATAAGAGTGTTCATAGTATGCTCTTTTGTATAAGAAAGAGGGAACTAAAATGTATACGTACATATTTTCTTATTTTTGCACAAAGAAAGTCAGGAAGGATAAATAAAAAACTAATGAGTACAGCTGGCATGCCTACAGGGGGCAACCAGTGGGGTGTAGGGAATAAGGGTGCTACAACACTACTCTGATTAGAAATTTTTTTTACTAGTTATAACTTTTAAGCTGTGTAAATATTTTATATAGTCAAACCATAAAATTAAATGAAAGGAAACCTTAAAAATGACTAAAGAAAGAAGTGAATCTTACTGTACATCGAATAAATAACCTAGCCACATAGAATAATAAATGAAGTCAACTTTTTGTACATTCTTTTTTTTTAATTTTTACGTTTGTTAATTAATTAATTTATTTATTTATTGAGAGAGAGAGAGAGAGAGAGAGTGCAAGCTGGAGAGGGGCAGAGAGAGAGGGAGAGAGAAATCACAAGCAGGCTCCACTGTCAGCGCGGAGCCCGACTTGGGGCTCGAACTCATAAACTGTTAGATCATGACCTGAACCAAAACCAAGAGCCAAATGCTTAACTGACTGAGCCACCCAGGTGCCCCAAGACTGTACATTCGTAACAATATATTTTAAGATGAAAAGAATTGCAAAGACATCTTGAACTTTACTTCATAGGTTTATCATTGACAGTATTTATTGGTTGTTGTGTTTCTGAAACCTCATTGTGTTTATTGCAAAATAGTATAAACGAGTAAATATATTGATGTTGAAAACCAAAGTTTTCACTGTGGGATAAGGAAAATACATGCATATATGGAATGGGGGATTAAGATTTTTATGTTATTTGGTTTTTATTGGGTCAGTTTTTATCTTAATTGAGGAATCATTATTAACTCATATTTAATTTTTTTCTAGCTTTATCTATAAAAAGGACCAGAAGCAATGATACTCCAGTAGTAGTAGGTATACCTCACACTGAGCTCTTTGTTTGTAATTCCATTTCCCACTCAAGGAAATTAGGGTTTCTTATCAACATGGTTCCAGGTATGGAGCAGGAAATGTAAAAGGTAGTATCGAGACATCTTGTGCCAGATAGCAAGGAAATGCTCAAAGGTTAATGGGGCTGTGTCAAAAGGACAAAGAAGCATTGACTTAGTTTTAAGAAATTAGGATTCCATTGTGATACTCATAAAAGGAGGAGGGAGAAGCTTTTTTTAAAAGAATAATGTCAGCAAATAAAGAAAGAAAAGAAAGTAAAAGGAATAATAGAATAAGAAGAAAAACACAATTTTTCCACCTTCCATATATTAACTGATTAAGGCAATCATCAATAGATACTAAAACCATTGGATGAAAGATAGTTGGGAAGTAGAAAATTCACAAAATCTCAAATAATCACAAATTATTAATTACATGAGGAGAGTAACCTTAACAATGAAAAGTTCTGTGGCCATCACACTAACCAAGAGATCAAACATTGTACAACCAATAGTGGGACAACCTACCTACTGATCAGATGCAATAAAACATCACCTATGACACTTTCCAGCCAAAAATGTTTAACCAGAATCTAATCATGAGTGAACAACAAAGCAAACCCAAAATGTGGGACGGACTACAACACAATTGGCTCAGACTCTTAAAATGTCCATGTCACAGTATAGCAAAGGAAAGCAGAGGTTGTGCTCTGATTTAAACAAACTAGAGACTCAGCATAAGGAAATGCAATTCATAAAATGTGATTGGATCCTGCATCAAAAAAAAAAAAATGAAAATAGGAATAAACAATATTCTTAGGAAAAACTGGAGAAATTTAAATACAGACTGTATATTGGAAAATAGCCGAGAATTATTCATTTTCTTATATGTGATAATAGTATTGTAAATGTAGAACAACCCTTTTCTTTTTTTTTTTTTTTTTAAATTTTTTTTTTTTTCAACGTTTATTTATTTTTGGGACAGAGAGAGACAGAGCATGAACGGGGGAGGGTCAGAGAGAGAGGGAGACACAGAATCGGAAACAGGCTCCAGGCTCCGAGCCATCAGCCCAGAGCCTGACGCGGGGCTCGAACTCCCGGACCGCGAGATCGTGACCTGGCTGAAGTCGGACGCTTAACCGACTGCGCCACCCAGGCGCCCCAGAACAACCCTTTTCTTAGGAAATGCATGCTGAAGAATTTCAGAATGAGATGTCATAACATCTGCTACTTATTTTCATACGGTTGAGAAGAGATCTATCTGTATAGAGAAAGCACAAATGTGGCATATGCTAACTGGTGAATTGAGATAAAGGATGTGTGGGTATTCATTGTATGATTCTCCCAACTTCTCTGTAGTTTGAAATATTTCAAAATAAAAAGTTGGCAAGGAAAAAATATCCTACCTGATAGCTTCAAGTTTCTTCTTTGTGATCCATACTCTTCTCGCCTAAAGTTAGAAAAAGAAAGAGGATCCTCTTTAATTTTTTTCTTTAAATTTTTTTAATGTTTATTTATTTTTTTTATTTTTTCAATATATGAAATTTATTGTCAAGTTGGTTTCCATATAACACCCAGTGCTCATCCCAAAACGTGCCCTCCTCAATTCCCATCACCCACCCTCCCCTCCTTCCCACCCCCGCATCTACCCTTAGTTTGTTCTCAGTTTTTAAGAGTAAGAGGATCCTCTTTAGATGAAAAAAAATCTATTCAAGGTGGTAATTAAATGCTTCTTGGGCTTTAGAGTCAGACACACACAGGCTGGAGGCCGATGCAAGTTACTCATACTCTGTAACCTTCACTTCCCCCAACTATAAAATGAGGTTAACAACAGTATCCACCTGAAAGGACTGCCAGATTCAAGAGATAATCCACATCGAGTGTTGGCATGGAACCAGCATATGGTCACCACTTGCAGATACCTGCTCTGATTTCCAGGATGCAATTATTTTTGCATGACATACCCTATGACCCAGATCAGAAATAATAGTTTCAAGGTTCTTTCTCTCACCACAGTTTGTTGGAGACTCAGTTTTTCTCGCTCTTTCTGGGCTATCTCGTTCTCTCCAGGCTACTTTGCAGCTAGTTGAGCCCATCACTTTCCACTGGAATCCAAAAGTCTGCGACTTGGCTTTCGACGGATTCGCCAACGAAGCCTTACCCATCCTGTGCCCCGGAACCTTCTCAGATGGCCAGTGAAGAAAATTCCCAAGGAAGCTCAGCTGCCTCTCAAACTATCTCTGAAGTATTAATAAAGAACCTTAGTAAATTGACTCTTGACCCTAGTATCAAACTTCCTTCCCCTCTACCAGAATATCCACCCCAACAGCAGGACAGGGAGAAGAAACCACAGCGACTTTTTGATATGACCCAAGGAAGCACTAGTAGGTTTTGAGTGTTGCCTGGGTGTTTGAGAAGCCTGAAGTCATGAAAATCTGTTAACATGGGCCTCCTGGGTGGCTCAGTTGGATTAAGCATCCAACTAGAGCTCTGTAGAGTAGGGCTCTGTGATGGCAGCTGGGAGGCTGGAGCCTGCTTCAGATCTGTGTGTGTGTTTCTCTCTCTCTGCCCTTCTCCCACTCATGCTCTCTCTCAAGAATAAAAACATTAAAAAAAAAAAACCTAACATCAAATTGGAAGCCAAGTAACTTGCACAGGAGGAATATATAGAGAATATTCGGTGGTTTGGCTAGAGAGCATAATTATAATTATGGCAGGGTGCATAGGCTAGATTTTCTGGTTTTCAAAAATTAGAGTTGTAATAAAAATTTTTTTGTGGTAGTTCAATAGAGGATCTTATTAAAATTGAGGCTTATTGGATACCAAAAAAAAAAAAAAAAAAAGAAATACCAGTTTCAAGATCACCCATTTGTTTACTTACTTTTCAAAAGCCTTCTCTAAAAAGCTCTAAAATAAAATTAATAATAATGAAGAGAAGGAGGACAATGATAGGAAGATCACGAAGAGAGAATGCAGAAGATGACAACTCACGTTTCTAAGTTTAAGAAAATGCCAATGAGGAGCGGGAGCAAAAAGAGGACATAATTCAAAGTCTCATGCTCACATTTTTCAAAACGTAGGAACAATTTCAACAGATCTTAATTGGGTGGGGGGGTCACGGAATACTTTTAGAATCTGACAGACCCATTACCCTGAAAAACAGACATAGTGACATGGCGCATGCAAATTAAAAGTCCATGGTCCCTCTGAGGCTTGTTTATGGACTAATAGGTGAGCACTATTGCCTCATGAATAGGGACCTGGTGGGACCAGAGGGCAAGATCCTCACCCTCCAATACCTGCTTGTAAGATGTCTACAATCTTGTCACTAGACAAGCACTGTGCCACCACTAGAAAATTGAAATTTGCAATTCAACCTTGGGAGTGATAAAACGATTAGAAACAAGTGAGCTGGATCAAAAACACAGGGGCCTTGGAACAGATTCTGTTAAGGAGCCAAGGGATGCGAAGGAGAACAGAACTAGGTCAAAACATCCAGCTTACATAACACAGAAAGACAGGATTAGGCCTCAGTTGAGCTACAATCCTAGGAGGGACTGATGGCCTTGTTCTGTTCATGTGGAGAATCTCTCATCCTCGAGTGGGGGCCTCCAGGTCTGGAATCTGTATTCAATGAAGCTGAAGAGCTTCTTCAACTCAGGAATTTGTGTAGTTAACAAAATGATTTATCGAGTGTGACTGAACCCACTCTGTTAGGAGAACTATTTTTAGCTGAGGCATAAACTCACCATCCACATACCACAGAGGATGTACAGTGGGTTCAATAACAGTTTTCAGCCTTCCTCCTAAGGATGTGGTAAGTAAGAGAACTTTCTCGGGGCAAATTTTGTCCAAATCCTCATCTGTGTGCCCTGCATTGCCCTTGTCACCACAGACACCTTATTAAAGAGTCTTCATCTTTCCACTCAGCACTTGCTCAAATTACAGCCCTCATTGAGCTATAGCCCTCCATTGATTACTGGAGGAAGAAGTGCATTCCTCCAACATGTCCTGCAATATGTCAACTGTGGATCTGTGACAGCAGAGCTTTCTCTCTCTTTCTCTCTCTGTCTCTCCCAGGCACTGTGGTCCTGCTTCTCTCTGCAGAACTTCAATTCTTCAGCTCCAGCAATGGCATTGGTAGCATTTTGTCAGCAGGAGGAGTATTTGAAACTCTTTTTGACCAGAAGAGTCACTTGCTACTTGTGATCTCTCTGAAAATGGATTCTCCATCAAAAAGAAACAGGGAAGCCAGGACACTTCCTATGCAGCTCCTCAGAGGCCATAAGTCAAGCCTTTACTCTTTAATCACTTCCCATCCAACATCACGAGGGCTCACCAGGTGTTCCACTGGCTCTGGAATGCTGTTATCCTAAATAGACCCAAAGCCACAAAATCTGGGTTTTAGGCAGGACAGTTGGAAACATCTTGCTGTTGCCTGGAGCTTTTTCTCTTAGGCTCAGCTAACAGCTGAGAGGTGTTCCAGAGCTGACTCATATGGGCTCATAAGGGCAGATTGTTAAATTTTCAGGAATTTTGCAAGTCAGTTGTTCAATTATTGGTAGGTTAAAATTGACATGGTGGGAATATTTACGCCAAGGAAATAGGCAAACACTAAAAATAATGGTTTTCTCTCCCACTCACAGCTGGTTGTTAATTGTTTACCAGTATACTACTATTAGTGATGATAAACTATGCAGTCTACTTACTGGTTAAGCCCACAGGTTTTTAGAGTCAGGCTGAATTGAACCAGAGTCCTAGCTTCACACTTACTATATTACTTAACATTCGTTCCACCAAATAAAATTAAGCTTTAAAAAAGTACTGTGCTGTGTAACACTTACTTCCCATTCTTCATGTTTCCATTTGGAGAACTTCCATTAGAGTCACACTCCTGGCTTTTCTCTGATTTCCAAGGGAGGAGTGACTTGGGTGATTGGTGAATTTAGGAAAAGCAGTTCAGCATGTGTGACTCTGCCATCCTAGCACATGGCATCAAATGTCATGGGCTAAGAGAGTTGCTTGAGCATTTAAAAGTTCTGCACCCAATTCCAGGGGTGAGGGGAGGCAGGGATGGGTTCCCCACACCACTAAGCAATTCTCAGACACCAACTGGGTGTCCTACAGTTCGGCTCAATTCTGACACTGTCTGCTAGGAGACAGCATCAGATTCCATAGGTTAAGGGCTCAGTCCCACAAGACTGCCCCCACCTCCACTTCAGATGCCACCAGCCGAGTCCAGGTTGTCACCTGTTCTTCTGGTCAACTGTCTATGAATCAGAGGTTTTCACAACACCCTCCTCAGGTTCAATTAATTTGCTGACAGAACTCAGAGAAACATCTTAATCACTGTTTTATAAGAAGATGTAACTGAGGAACAGCCAGACCTGGGCAAGGGGTTGTAGATTTTCCATGCTCTCAGGAAAAGTGACATTCTCCCAAATCCCCATGTGTTCACCAGCCTAGAAGCTTTCCAAACCCTATCCTTCTGGGGTTTGATGGAGGCTTCATACATAGGTATGGCTGCTTAAATCATTGAGTGTTGGTAATTGATTCAACCTCCAGCCTCTCTTTCCTCCTGAGAGGTCACAGGGGTGGGACTGAAAGTTCCAACCCTCAAATCACAGGATTGGTTCTCCTGGCAACCAGCCACCATCCTCAGGTGCTCTACAAGTCACTTATTAACATAACAAAAGACACCTTTATCACTCTCATCACTTAGGAAATTCCAAGAGTTTTAGGACGTTTGTGCCACAAACAGCACCAAAGACCGAATATAGATTTCTTATGATTAATCACAATATCCAACATCCCTATCAGGTACACAATACAGTCTACAAGAAAGAGGCAGGCACAAAGAAGGGCATGCTTCCTTCCTTTAGGGACAATGTGACACATATTTGCACCCCATTGGCCAGAACTGAACTGTATGGCCATTCCAATTGCAAGGGAAGCTGGGGATTTTTATTTTATTCCAGCCGGCCACATGCCTAGGTAAAAACTAGGACTTCTTTTAATATGGAAAAAATGAGTAACAGATATTGGGAAGAAATTAATAGTCTCTGCCACAGCATATAAACATTAGACAGAAATTGCTCACAGTAAACATTTAGTGAATATTACTTATCATTTTTTTCTTATCAAAAACATTCAAGAGCTACATTATTCTGTATCTCTATGCTTATAATTATATGGGAAGTTAGAAGCCAAAGTATTCTTTTGGCTAAAGGCTTTGGTTTTTGTTTTTTTCAAATGCTTACTTATTTTGAGAGAGAGAGTGCAAGTGGAGAGGGGCAGAGAGAGAGGGAGACAGAGAATCCCAAGCAGGCTCCACACTGTCAGTGAAGAGCCCTACTCAGGGCTCAAACTCATGAACTGTGAGATTATGACCTGAGACTAAATTGGACTTAACCGACTGAGCCACCCAGGTACCCCTGGCTAAAGGTTTATATTCCTATTTTCTGGAGCCCTCTAAACCCAAACACCTCTCAGGGCACCTGGGTGGCTCAGTCGGTTAAGCATCAGACTGCAGCTTAGGTCATGATCTCACCCTTGGTGAGTTTGAGCCCTGTGTCGGGCTCTGTGTTGACAACTCAGAGCCTGGAGCCTGCTTAAGATTCTGTCTCCCTCTCTCTCTGCCCTTCTCCTGCTTGCACTCTGTCTCTCTCTCTCAAAAATAAATAAACATTAAAAAAAATGTTTTTAATCCAAACACCCCTTGGAAGGGGCAACCACTAAAAGGCAGAAGTGACTAAAGCATTAGGATTCATTGCTCCTGTGTGTACTAGGTCCCCTGGGGAAGCAGGGAAGGAAGTGAGACATTTCAGTCAAGTGTGAGACTAGAATCACAGGTGTGGCACAGACACTGCCCACAATATATATACATAGAGGACACTGGAGTGTTAGGGAGCCATGAAGGTACCTGGAGAGACAAGGACCACTGTGGTGGGACACTGAAACAGGAGGTCCATAGGTACAAATTATAAACATCTCCTAATTCCTTATTTTGCAAACAGCTGGCTCTGAACTTTTAAATGAAACAGAGTCTGGATCTTTGAGCTTTTTTTTTTTCCCTATAAAATTAGCCTCTCCCTTATATTCTTCTCCTTCTACTCAGCTATGACATTTTCTAGGTAACTTTCTTGACTCACACTCTACCAGCTTCAACTGAATCCTTTACTTCAGGGAAGGCCTGCCATGTGCTCTGTGTGAGCTTGGGCAAGTTGTAAATCCCTTTACGCCTCTGTAAATAGAGATAATAATAGTATCTATCTTATAAAATTAAATCAGTTAATTCATGCAAAGCACTTGAAATGGAGCCTGATACATAGTAAGTACCATATAAAGGTTATTATACCTAATTTTGGCCCATATCACATGCTACTATAACTTTCTGAAAGCAGGGATTTTTATCTCTTATCAAAAGAGTAGTGTCAAAATGATAGATGTGATCATTATAATAATTTTCCCAAAGGTTCTGAGGGTTACACCTATTCAAGTCAATATCAATATGACATAAAGGTATTAAGCATGACTCAGAAAGTACCTGGGATTCCCTATGTCCATCTTAAGTTCTGTAGCATTCTACTATGTTGGTATGTAGAGAAAGGAAACAATTCATTCCTTTTTTCATTCAACAAACACTATACTACTATGTACACTGAGGCACAAGACGTGCTCCTTCCTTAAGAACCTCATAGTTTTGGGTCATCTGGGGGGCTCAGTTGGTTAAGCAAGCTACTTCACCTCAGGTCATGATGTAATGGTTCGTGAGTTTGACCCCACATTGAGCTCAGCACTGACATTGTGGCACCTGCTTGGGACTCTCTCTCTCTCCCTCTCTCTGCCCCTCCCCCACTTGCACGTGCTCTCTCCCACACAATAAGTAAATAAATTAATTTTAAAAAAAATAACTGCACAGTTTTGTGGGAGAGCAGATATCCAGGATACCAAAATTAATGCTGTTATTGTCCATAACATTATCTATCTTTCTATCTATCTAGTCTATTGATCTGTCAAATAATAGTGAGAAAGGGACTATTTAGTAGAATACTTCCTGTTGCAAATGGCTGAAACCCAGCTCAAACTAGTTTAAAGGAAAGGGAGAATTTATTAGTTCATTCCTTCATTTATTCAACAAAAAATTGCTGAAATATTTACTGTAAAACTCTCAAGTATTTCAAATTTGAATCTGCATCTCTAGAAGTCTTTCTCTGTGTACCTCTAAACTCTGCTTTCCTCTGTGTTGGATTTATTCTCAGGCTCTCCTCACACGCACCCAAGAGAGCCATCAGGTTTGTCAACTAGCTTAGCAACCTCTGAAATCTGGAGCCTCTTTCTAAACAATTCTAACAAAAGTGCTGAAACCAGTTCTCAGTGGTCTGGGTAAGTCACATGCCCATGCTTGAGCCACTCAGGGACTCTGGACTGGGACTTTAAGCTCAAGCACCCTCTCCGGAGGGCTGGAGGTGGGATCAGTCCCATATAAACATTATGGACAAAAGAGTGGGAGGAGTGGCTTCATCAAGACAAGTGGGTCCTATTACCAAATGATGGGAGACCGGACACAGAGAAGGCAAAACATCCATAACTATAGATCAGCTCCTGATCCCATCGGAAAAGGTATGGGGAGAGTTGAACTTACAGCATTGAGAATTGAGCTGACCAGAGAATTCAAAGCAAAGAGAAGAACATGTATAAAAACCTAAGGATGTGAGAACATATGGCTTATTTAGAAAAATGAATAGGATTAGGATATGATTTCGTGGAGAAAACAGACAATGAGGCAGGGAAAATAGACAAGCATGAAGCCAGCATGAAGGTCTACATGTGCCCATATGAAGATAATGTGGGCACATGTGTCTTCATATCTATGCAGACTTTTCCATGCTATTTCATTGACATAAAAGAAATTAACCAGCACGTGCAAAAAATTGAACACAGAAATTGCAATTTATCTTTGTATATTCATAACCTGGCATAAGAGCCTTTTAATGTTCATAGATCTGAAACTGAAAAGATTTTTGAGCTAAATTAGATGATTTTGGTCAACCATACCCACAGTGCCTGGTACATTTTAGTGCTCAATAAATGTCATAGTGGTCATTAAATCTATTTTTGATGACACGTACCTATTTTTCATCATTTCTCAGACTTTAGCTAATTTGTTGTTACTTAGTTCTCAGAAAACTTGGAGTAAGAGATTGAGATGTGTTTAACTCAGAAGAATTATTTTGCAGAATTATACCTGAATCAGCCACACACACACACACACACACACACACACACACACACACATCTTAATACTGTTGTCTAATGAGTTTCAAAATAAGAAATATATGTCAACTGTTTGTATTTGGAAACTCTAAGACCCACATAGAAAGTGGGTCTTCAAGACTGGTAAGGATTATTTTTTATTTGACTAAGACCGGGGTCAGTTCACCCTTTAATGAGTTTCTCAGGGAATTAATTTCATATATTTACTGACCTACCTTGCCTCCTTTCTCAGAGCCCTAGAAACATATAAAATAACATAATCATCCAACCACTCCTCTTAGGGTTACTGTTATTATATATACTATATACTATACTAAATATACTATATTTCCCACCACTCCCTTCTGGCCTGCAAAGTTTCAGTGCACAGGTCAGCTATTAACCTATGTGTCTACCCATGCAGGTTAAGGACCATTTGTCCCTAGCTGCTTTCCGAATTCTCTTTATCTTTGTATTTTGCCAGTTTCACTAAAGTATGTCATGGTGTTGACCTGTTTTTGTTGATTTTGAAGGAAGTTCTCTGTTCTTCTTAGACTTGGATGCCTGTTTTCTTCCCCAGATTAGGGAGGTTCTCCCTAATATATAGGGGAAACTATAATTTATTTAAATATTCCTTCTGCCCCTATTTCTCAATCTGCTTCTTCTGGGACTTCTGTGATACAGATACTGTTTCATTTCATGGAATCACTTAGTTTTCTATTTCTCCCCTTGTGATCTAGTAATTTCCTTTCTCTCTTTTTTTTCAGCTTCATTATTTTCCATAATTTTATCTTCTTTTTTTACCTATTCTCTCCTCTGATTCTTCAATCCTCACTGTCACTATATCTAGCTTTTTTGCATTTCAGTTATAGCATTTTTTAATTCATCCTGACTAGTTCTTAGGTGTTTGATCTCCCCAGCAGGGGTTTCTCTGGTGTCTTCTATGCTTTTTTCCAAGCCCATCTAGTTGTCTTATGACTATTGTTCTAAATTCTTGTTCAGCTACATTGCTTATATCTGTTTTTGAGCAATTCTCTGGCTATGATTTCTTCTTGACCTTTCATTTGCAGAGATTTCCTCCATCTTGTCATTTTGGCTAAGTTTCTGTCTTTTGCATGTTTTAAAAGCTTGTTATGTGTCCTGTACCTGAGAGTACCACTGTATTAAAAAGGAGTCATACACTGTCCAGGGCCTGGCACTCCAGGAAGTGTTTCTGGTATATGTTGCATCCACTCTGCTGTTGAACTTTGCCTGCTTTGTCCCATTGGTCAGTCCTCTGCAGAGCTCCTCATTGCTTGCAGCAGTGGAGTGTTTATTCCTTTAACTAGGTGTGCTTTGATTTGTTTGTTGAAGTAACCCTGGAAAAAAGCGGGGGAGTCTGATCCTACAAAAAGGAGAGAAAGGAGAGGGGAGAAAAGAAAACAAAACAGAGAATCAAAAAACTATAAGGCTAATTCCAGAGAAAGAAAAAGGAAAACAAAGAGAAAAAGATGGAAAAGGAATAGAATAAATATGCCTGATCTATCTATAAATTATAATAAAAAATTGACCAAAAACCAAATCAGTAATTATGAGCCTGATTCTAAAAGAAAAAAAAAGAAGAGGGGAGAAAGAAGAAGAGAGAAGAGGAGAGGAGAGGAGAGGGACGAGACAAGACAAAACAAAGAAAACAGGTATCTGTGCCTGGGGCTGGTGGCTGTGCTGGTCTGGACAAGAGGCTGGCTGTGCTGGGTCCATCAGTATTCTTATTCTTATTCTTATTCTTATTCTTATATACTAATATTGTTATAACCACAAGGTTATAAAACTGAACTTTAACAGGAATCAATTAAAACATTGAGAGAATAATGGCATATAGGAACCAGAATTCCATGCCTTGCTGGAATCCCCATCTGCCCGTGGCTTCTCCATGTGTGCAGTGACTGGAGGAGCAGAGAATCCTCTGGGCATATTTCCTACAGAGGCCTCTGCTAGACATCCTCTATCCCTCTATTGCCTGCCCTTGGACCTCATTTTAAGCTTGTTTCTCTGGCTCATTTTGAAACCTGATGTTCAGAGCTGATTGCCTTAATGGAGAGAAAGGGGAGAGACCATTCATTGTTCATTTGATAGATATTTATCAAGCACCTATGATGTGTCAGGAGCACTCTAGAAACTGGGGTTACAGAATCTCTGCCCTCATGGAGTTTTTATTCTCAATGAAAAAACACATATATTAAGCAAATAAACATATAATGGTAGATAGTAGACAACATCCAATATAAATGGAGATAAATAAAACAGGAAAGGAGGGCAGGAAGTGAGGGGACATGATGATCAGAGAAAGCATCTCTTGGAAGGTGAAATTTCAACAAAGACCTGAAGGAGATAAGGAAACAGCCTTGCTAATGGTTGAGAGAACACTGTTCCAGAAAGGGGAACTGCAAGCACAAACATACTGAGGCAGGAATGTATCTGGTGTGATGGAAGAAAACCAGTGTGTCTGGAGAAGAATGAACAAAAGGGAGAATAGTAGGAGATTTACACCAGAAGAGAACAGACACATTCCACAGTTCCTGCAGATAGCTGGGAATACTGATACTTGTTTTTCTCTATAGAATGCCTTATGTGTCTCCTCTGTGTACTGTTATTTTCCCCTTCTCTTGCCTTTTCTTTACTCAACAGTAATTTTCCTTTTTCTTCCTCAAGAACATTTATCATTTTAACTGCCCAGAATCCCACTCCTCCTTTTCTAAAGCAGCAAGATGACTTTTTGCAGGGAAAACAGCATCTTCCCCATTTCTTGTGTCAATCAAAATGCTCCCCTAACCCCTGTCTCAGCTCAACCAGTCCCACTTTCTCCCCTGGAATTAGCTTCTTCACCAAGATGGAGAATAACTGAAGCTTAATCAACCTGATCATAATACCAAAAAGATTGTAGTCTCTGGTTCCCCAAAGCTGCCCTGGTTTTTCTATCCTTTCTGAGACTTGACTGTCCAGCTTTTCTCTCAATCCCAGAAGCTAACCAAGACCTTCCAGAAAATTCAGTTTTAACTTAACAAAAGACTCCTGACTCATCATCAATCAACCCTGGATCTTGTTCCTGTCATAACTCACATCGTACAGTGTCCCCATTAATGCTAGGTTGCGGACTTGTAGAAACTTGTCCTTTCATAGCTAAAATAATTTTGTCATTATAAACCAAATTTTCAATCTGAAGAATATGCTAGCATTTTCCAGTTGGTTTATCAAGATAGTTTTTTTAAAAACCAAAAGCTATTGTTTACTATGATTTGACACATTAGAAAAAAAAAGTTATCACCACTAGATGAGATAGACTGAAGAAAAAATAATAATAAAAGGAAGGAAGGGATTAGGACATTGTGATTGAGCACAGAGGCTCTGGCATCACACAGCTTGAATATGCAGTGCAGCTCTCCTCTGGGAGCTATTCAAACTTAAGCAAGGACTTGCCTGTGTTTCCCTTAGAATCAGACATTGGGAGGAAGATTCCATTGCCAGTATTTATTTAGGAAGTGATCCTAGGAAACACCAAGGGGGGAGTGAGAGAGTTTTCCCCATGTGTAAAGTGGGAGTAATCATAACAGCTCACAGGATAGCTATGGAATTAAATGAGATGATGCATAAGTGTGAGTTCACTAAATGTGAGAATTGTGAAAGAGACAAAGAGGGAAGCACATGGAAAACCCAAGAGGAATGAGTAGAGAGAAGTAGGAGGTTGTAAATAGGAAAAAAAAATAAATGTTATGAATTAAAAATACTAAACAAAACTTGTGAAAGAAGCAATATTCTTCAACAAGTTTCAGCAGCAAACAGGGTTTCCCACAAAGACCTTTCAAGAGATTTGCTTCTTGGGAGTCAGGTAGAAGGTCTGAACGGCAAAACTCTTCATTCCCTGAAGGTTGATAAATACAGTGGCAAGAAAGAAGAGAGAAGAGAAGGATCTTTTTTTTTTCTGAAATTATTCTTCTAGCTTATTTATGTCTTTAGTGGTGAGAAGAGTAATTAGTTCTTTCAATATGACAAGCATACAGGGGTTTATGCCTTTTCTAAAAGGGAAAGGAAATTGGTTCAAAATGGGGTTAGCTCTGTTTTTTAAAAATGAAATTAAAGTGCTTTTATTAATTTTAAATTAACTTATTTTATTAATTTTTTTGTAATGGGTCTGGACTCTATCTTTTTTTTCCTTCCAACAAGTCCTATAGTTAGGACCTCCTTACTGGGTCTTATATCTGATGCTCCCTCCCTAGTTTAGATTCTCAATTCAGATTGAATGCTTCATTCAACATTTATTTTTTTTAAAAGTGTTAATTTGTTTTTTGAGAGAGACAGAGAAACAGAGAGTGAGTGGGGGAGGGGCAGAGAGAGAGAGGGAGACACAGAATCCAAAGTAGGCTCCAGGCTCTGAGCTGTCAACACAGAGCCTGATGCAGGACTCAAACCCACAAACCACAAAATCATTACCTGAGCTGAAGTCAGATACTTAACTGACTGAGCCACCCAGGAGCCCCTCATTCAACATTGATTTATCCCACAAATATTTATTGCACACCTATATTGGCCCAGATACTGTTCCAGGCACTAAGGGTATCTCATGAAAAAGCTCCTGCTCTGATGGAGTTTACACTCAAATGTGGGGTAGCCATGGCGGGGGTGGGGAGGGGGAATAGAAGAAAAACAATAGAAAATTCACCATATGTGACTCGCGAGGTATCAAACACTAAGGGAGAAAACAAACAGCCTTCACTTGTGCAAAGCAGGGTTTGTTATTTTCTTTGGGTGTGGGAGAGAAGGCTCTCTAGTAAGAGACGTTTGAGCTATGACCTGCAGGGAGTCAGCCATGCAAATACCTAGGGAAGAGTATTACAGACAGAGGGGAAAAGGGGAAACAGCAAGTACAAAGGCCCTAAGGCAGGAAAGGCCCTGAGACAGGAAAGTACCTACTGTGTTTGAAGCACACAAAGGAAATTTGTGGGCTGGAATGGAGTGAGCAAACTTCAACTGGAGGCAGTTGGAGACCGTTCCCAAAGGCTGAGGTGAGGGGTGGGGGGTTGGGAGTGGCGGGCAGAGAGAGAGAGAGAGAGAGAGAGAGAGAGAGAGAGAGAAGACCAGGATGAGACTTGTAGATACTGGGGCTTTACTGAGCATGAGACAGGAAGTCAGTGGAGGAGCATGAGAAGCAGGACATGACCTGACCCATTTTAACAGGTTCTCCTGGCTGCTGCTTTGAGAATAGACTGTCCAAGAGTGAAATAGTAAGGCTGCTCTTGCAATAATCCAGGTGAGCGATCATGTGGCTTAGACCAGGGTGGTGGTGGTGGTGGTGGTGGTGGGAGTGGTAAGAAGTGGTTATGGTTCTGCATGTATTTTGAACAGAGAGACAACAGAATTCATGGAAGAGTCGGATATGGGATGTGAGAGAGGAGAGCAGAGCCAAGGAGAACTGGATCAATTCGGGAAAACGACATGTGCTGCTTGGCAGACGCCATCCTAGGCACAGCTAATAGCTAATAACAAACAAAAATGCCTGCTCTCATGAAGGTTCTTTGTAGTGGGGAAGACTGAACATAAAACATATAAATATGAAGGATGTTGGATGGTGGCAAGTGCTAAGAACAAATTCAAAGCAAGGATAGGGATAGGAAACAGCAGGAGTAGGGGTTACAGGTATAGAAGAGCTTTGGGGAAAGACTCATTGGGAGAATAAGACTGAGTAGGGACCGGAAGGAGGTGAAGGGGTGAACTATCTATGAGGTATGTGGGGAACAGCATTTCCAGCAGAGGAAACAGCAAGTTCAAAGGTCATAAGGTTTTAAACACACTGATTTTTGAGATACCAGTTAGACATCAAAGTGGAGCTGTGAAGAGGGTAGCTGCGTGCATGAAGACTCAGGAGTTCAGGGGGGGTCACTGAGCACACCTTCTACGTGGTTCTCTTGCTTTGAGCCTACTCTCCTCCAGGTAGGATAACCAACTGCCTTGGCTTCCCTGGGACCGAGGGGTTTTCCGGAATGCAGAACTATCAGTTCTAAAACCAGCGGAGTCCTGGGTAACAGTCGGTCACCATAATTCCAGGTCATCCTTCACCCTGCTGCCAGGGGGATGTTTGCAAAATATATGCCTAAAAAGGGGGTCCTAAAAATCCTTCAATGGTTCCTTCCAGCTTGGAGGGTAAAATTAAAGCTCTATAGAACTCAGCACAAAAGTCCTTTCCTACACTGGCCCCCAACATCTTTCCTGCCCCTCCCCCCCAGCACCCCGTCCCCTACTGGCCACCCCCACAGTCAACACATCTTTCCTGACAACCATCCAGCTCATTGCTTACTGAAAAAGTTAACTTATTCTCAACTGGTCTCTTTGCCCACCCCCTACCCAACCTCAACTTCTTGGTGTAGCTAAAATCCCTCTCTTACTTAAGTCTCATTTCGTGTGCCAGCTCCTGGGAGCCTTCCTGGCTGATAACAGACGTTTCATCTCCATGTCCCTGGTGCTCACTGCATCCTACCAAGGGCTGAATCCAGGCTTAGTGGGTTCTGAAGCTTATACAATTTGAGGGAACCGCTTTAAGAAAAATACTACAAAATTACGAATACAGATTTAGGCATAAAAGTGGGTATTTATTTAGAAGGGACACATAAAAATGAGGAGTCCTAGAGTCCTAAAGATTAAGATTCACAGAAAATCTCCTTCTGAGCCTATTCTTTCCACCTTGTATGGTAATTGTAGCTTCACTTGTCTGTTTCCCTCCTTAGACTGTGAGCTCCTTGGAGGCAGAGAACTTATGTGGCGTGTCTTCTCATCCTGGGTGCCTGGTACATAGAAGCAGCTCAGTGGATGTTTGTTAACTAACTAACTGAATGGCCAGGCTGGGGGTGAGGAAGAACATTGGGCTTTGCATCTGATCCTGGTTTTAGTGACCCTAGCCACTGACCAGTTGTATTACCGGAAGACAAGAAATAAGGAACTTAACCTCCTTAAGTTTAAAGACATTAGGTGATTAAAAGACATTAGGTGAGCCACCTGTGTGAAGCATCCAGGTAGGGTGCCTGGCCAGAATAGGTGCTAAGTAAATAGGTATTTACTCTCTTTTCCCATCCTGGGTTCTGTTTGCCTTCCATCAGTCAGATAGCCCCACGGCTGGGATACAAGCCAGAAAATGATGCCACTGCCTGTGAACACATGAACTTATTTAACTCTGCTGTTTCACATTTCAGAACCAAGATCAATGTTTTAGCTGAAATATTGTCCCTGCCACTCACTAGTTAACATTACTTAATTGATCTTTTGACCCTGATATTTGTCTACAGGTCAGGAGGTAGGTCTATAATGTGCCACTGCGTGCTTGAACTCAGTCCAGGGTCTGTAAATAAGGATGGGAGAGTGCTGTTTTTGCCATTTAAGCCAATCAATGCTATTGTTTTAAAGAAACCAATTTCCTTCCTTGTAAACCCAAGTATATAATAAATAAATAATTCAGCTTCCCTGAAATATTTATTACAGGCAGGTGGCTTTTCTGCTCTCTGAGAAAAGCAAGTTGTCTAAGAATTAGATGCCTTTGGGTAACAGCACCACCAACGCTAATCATAGCAACTCCATGTCCGTTGTGTTGGTCATTTGTCTAATGAGCACAGCAACCTTGGGTGTTAAGTAGAGCATCTCCATTTTAAAGATGAAGAAACACAAGAAAGAGTAAATAAGGTTACAGAGCCAGTAAAGCTCAGGAGACAGTATTCCAACTCGTCTCTTTTAGACATGCTGCTACTCTCCACGTAGGGCAAAAATTGCAGTCCATGGGGACAGTTCTTACAAGGGGCAACAATCCCTAGAATGTCTTTTCAGATGAGCCATTCTGCTTTTTATACTACCTGGACAGAATGCAGCATTTATTATACCCAGCACAGCGTTCAGTTTGCTGGGGGGTTCAGTAGCCTACATCCTGAACCAGCCTCTGATCTTTCAGGCTGAGTCATGTGTTTGGATCAGTGAAGATCTTCAGATGACATCCCTGTGTATTTCTTTTGGAAATCTCTGGTTTTAAGATGACTTAGCTCACTTTGGTGTTTGCTAAATGTTGTTTGGGTGGTTGTTGCAATCAGTCGCTGTTTTTTTCTTGAGTGGAAATCACGTGTTGATGATGGTGATGATGATGATGATTAAAGCTATCATTTATCCAGTACTTACTACATGCCAAGGACTGTGCTAACAGCCTTACAAACTTTCATTTCATTCTTTGAACAATCTTTGAGGTAGATGTTAACGTCCCCATCTTTTAAATTGAGACACTTGAGGGGCGCCTGGGTGGCGTAGTCGGTTAAGCGTCCGACTTCAGCCAGGTCACGATCTCGCGGTCCGTGAGTTCGAGCCCCGCTCAGGCTCTGGGCTGATGGCTCAGAGCCTGGAGCCTGTTTCTGATTCTGTGTCTCCCTCTCTCTCTGCCCCTCCCCCGTTCATGCTCTGTCTCTCTCTGTCCCAAAAATAAATAAAAACGTTGAAAAAAAATTAAAAAAAAATAAATAAATTGAGACACTTGAGGCCTAAGAAGTTGCAAGAAATAACTAGTTTTAGACCACACAGGTAATAAGCAACCAGCATGGCCAGGATTCAAATTGGAACCTCGAGGCTCTGAAAAACAATGTGGAGTTTCCTCAAAAAATTAAAAATAGAACTAGCCTACACCCAGAAATAGCACTACTAGGAATTTATCCAAAGGATACAGGAGTGCTGATTCATAGGGGCACATGTACCCCAATGTTTATAGCAGCGCTTTCAACAATAGCCAAATCATGGAAAGAGCCTAAATGTACAACTGATGAATGGATAAAGAAGATGTGGTTTATATATACAATGGAATACTACTTGGCAATGAGAGAGAATGAAATCCTGCCATTTGCAGCAATGTGGATGGAACTGGAAGGTATTACGCTAAGTGAAATAAGTCAGTCAGAGAAAGATAGATATCATATGTCTTCACTCATATGTGGAACTTGAGAAACTTAACAGAAGACCATGGGGGAAGGGAATGGGAAAAAAATAGTTACAAACAGAGAGGGAAGGAGGCAAACCATAAGAGACTCTTAAATACAGAGAACAAATTGAGAGTAGTGGGCATGAGGGGAAAATGGGTGATAGGCATCAAGGAGGGCATTTGTTGGGATGAGCACTGGGTGTTGTATGGAAATGATGAACCATGGGAATCTACCCCCAAAACCACGAGCACACTGTATATACTGTATGTTAGTCAATTTGACAATAAATTATGTTTTTAAAAAATTGGAGGCTCAACAATCATACAATGGGTATGCCCTTAGCCACTATGATGCTTCCAGTGGGAGAAGAGTCAGTATTAGCTATTATGTAGCATAAGCCCCAGTCATATATAGGAGCTACCTTTACTTCTAGGCAAGGGTATCCACCCATCAATCCGTCCATCCATCCATCTACCCATCCATCTATCCATCCATCCATCCATCCATCCATTAACTTATTTGCTCACAGTGACTATTCCCTTTGCCTGGAACGTTGCTCTGCTCTCCCCATATTGTGGAGCGAACCCCCTTCTCATCCTTCAAATCTCATTTATAAGTTTTACCTCCTCCTCGTGATGCTCAGCATATCCTACCCAGGGGTGGATCCAGATTTCATGGATCCTCAGTCACAAGGTACAGCCATGGAGAATGACTTTAAGGGTGATCAAGGGTAGAAGCTAGAATTAAACAGCACAAGTAGAGCTCCATTCCCCCTTCCAGTTTTGGATTTTCTGGATGCTTGATATAGCATAATCACAGTCCCCTATAGCTTAATGTCTAATCCAAGTATTCGAATGACATTTCTATAAGGTATTAAACCATTCCACTTCTGTAGATAAACCAAGGTTCAAACAGTTTAAAACTATAACTGCTGTGACTCAGATTTGAGTTGCTAAGCTTGGCAGTCAGCATCACCCAACGTTGCAGTCAATAGAGAAGCAAGAACAAGCAGAGGGACCTAAGCTGAAGCTCTGGATGCTAGCAACAGTCATCATCATTTTGGTGGTGGGATTAATTTGCAATGTGTTTCTTAGAGCTATTTTTGCTTACACACACTTTGTTAACAATCAGATCTCAATAAATGTTACACCGTATTAATGACGCATGCTGAAAATGAAAAATGTTCCTTTCTTATACACAAGAACGGGAACCCAGCAGATGTTATTACCCACGTTTTCCCAGTACTACAGAACTGAACCTGAGAGGTGTCATGTGATCCTCTCCAGGGCACACAAGCTGGTGAAAGTAGAGCAAACCAGGTTAGGAGTACAATGTAAATGTCCTTTGTACTGTGCCATACTGAATTTCCCAAGAACCAAATCAGAAAACAATCAGAAGACTCAGTTCTGCGGCTTCGGCAATCATGTTGTACATTTATGCTTCTGCGTACAAACTAGTCTCACCAGAGAATAAAAGGCAATCCAATACAGTCACTGTTTTTGCAAGTGGTGTTTCCAAAGAGCCTGTATTGGAGCCATATGAGTGTTATTCCCTCCCCTTTAATTCACTTTATTGTCATTATGGAATTGTTCCACTATTGAGACTGGAAGGTAGATGATGCCCCAAAATCTGATTTAGATGTGATCATTACTCCTATTAATACTTCAGCTTGAACCTTCTCCTGAGAAGCTCTGCTTACAAATCCCTGGGCATTCCTAAATCTACCTCTAAATTCTGGGTCCTCAGGGGTAATTAGGAGAAAGCCACAAGTTGATCTTCACAAGACCCTTTTATGCTGTCCAGAGCACAATGGCACCAAAGCAGGTTTCCTCCAAATTCTGCTTCCCAGCCAATTAAGTAAAACAACACTGTATCGTTTCTCATTTCTCCCTTTCTGTGGACCAGCTCTTTATCATTGGAATAATCAAACTTGAAATTACAGGGAGAACTCGTGTCTGCCTCCCCATTTGTTACAGCAACAAATCATATTTCTGTCCCATACATCTGTCCCCCTGTCCCAATTATTTCTAGGAAGCCGGGGCCAGGGGCACTCTTGAGCTCCCCAATACAGGATTCTGTGCTTCCTCCTGCCCCCCACGATTTCAGGCCCCATCACTGATGTCTTTGTCCAGGTCTCATCCATCAAGCAAGGCCAGTGTGATACTCCCTCTGGTGCCCACTGGGGGCACTGTCTCCATCATGCCACTGTCTGCCTTGGCTTGCCAAGGCATGGGGACCCACAAAAACTCCACCCAGATTCCTCCTGATGGCCACCATGGCTCCCACCATCTTTCATGCTCCCTGCATTGAACCCTGAAGTCTCATTGTGATGCTCACAGCTATGCTGCTAGAAGGAGGAAACGCCCTCCCCGAAGCATGGCCCAAAGTAGTGCTGACTTGTGTTCCAGACACTCACAGAGATGTGTGAGAACAGCTCTTGGGTTTTTAATTGTAGCTTTTCCTCTAGGGCTCTCTTGGGAGCACCTGGGAGGTGGACTGCATTGTACTCAAACCACTCCTGCCTCAGACCATTAGAACATTGTTCTTGGGCAGAATTTGTGTGCTGGATCTCTGTCCTAAGTACCAACTCTTTCCCAGGAAGGTCTAATAGCCCCTCAAGCAAAGAGGTTCTGCCAGGCTCACCTGCCCTTTTCCTATGCAAGTAAATCCAAATAGCAGAAAGAGATTGCTCTTTAATCAGTACCCTTAGAACCAAGGTCTGATCAAATCATCTGCTTCTAACCCTGGGTTTACCATCACTCAACCCAAAAATATACAGGAAGTTGCCGGGAAACTGGATTGGTTGATTTCTGCAAAGCATGCCCTGCAGATTCTCCCCACATGAGGTAGATTGTTCAGGCATGAGAGGTCCCTGCAGCACCCTTGCTCCCTGCTCCAGACACAACACAGAATGGGCAGAAATACATGCTGTGGGACAGCTTGCCCCAGCCAGCAATTCTGTGTCACCTCCACTGGTCTCCCAGGCCTGAAGTAAGCAAGGATATCTGTTCTTTCCTGCCTGGGGTGACCCCTTCTTAGTGGTTGCTAAGGTGCTTTAGAGCAAGAGCCAAGAAAAAAAATGCAGCAATTGTGAGGGTCTTTGCAATTCTGGAATCCCTGTGATATGCCTGAGTTGTGAAGGTGCTTCAGAAACTTCATGATTTCTTCTCTGAGAAATTTACTTTTCTGAAAGACTATTTGACACTGGTCCCTTTGACAGCAACAAATACAAGGATATTATGGGTTTTGATACATGCTGTATCCCTAAGATTCAACTTGTTTCTGGAAACCATTGCAGAAAGACAACAAATGAGACCAAAACAAATACAAATGGTAACCAAAGCAAACCAAAACACAACAAAAACAAAAACAAAAACAACCCCAAGGTTTCTCCCTGCCCCTCCCCTTTTGCACCCCCCCCCCCCCCGCCCCCAGCCTCAGGTTTAGCTTATCCTGGAAATGCCTGCTGCCAAAAATGTCAGTGCAATTAAGTTCTGCTTAGCCTCACCCATGGCTTCTCTCTCACCTGGAAAAATAATAACCTAACAAACGCTGGATACCCTCAAGACATATTCAATGCTCTGTTCATGTTGCTGCATTTATAGGACAAATGGAGAGAATATAACCAAGATGATGACAGTGAGCAATGAATACTACCTGACCAAGCACTGTTCTCAGCAAAGTCTGACTTAGTCTGCACAGAGTGAAAGAAAATTCAAGGGCACAGAGCAAATGACAGAAGCCTGACAGATACCCTAGACTTTTGTACATGTGTCTAGCATTCATCAGTTCCCTAATATGAGGCAGGCACTGCGAAGTACTTAGCTCTCTCCTTAATCTGCACAATGGGTACCCCTGAAGTGGGTATTAACATCCTTATGCATAGCCCAGGAACCGGGGCTCCTTGGTGATTTGATACGGCTTCCACAATCGCAAAGAAAAGTATCCATGAGATTCTGACCAAGTCCTTAAATCATGAGTGCATTAGTCAAAACTCAGTTGCAAAAGACAGAACCCCAACTCAAACTAGCTTGGGGGTAAGGGAGGCAGGGAATAACTTTTAGATGATCTAACTAATTTCAGACACAGCTAGATCCATGATTTAAAAAAAAATGTCACACGGACTAACTCCATCTCTCCATTGATCTGTTTATCCCAGCATCTTGCTACTGCTTCATATAGTGTGTGTGAATTTTATTCTCTTCTTCTGTAGAATCTGCCCTTTAAGATCAGAAAGATGGCCACAAGTGGGTCCAGCCAGTGTTATAGTTTATCTCATGATCCCAGGGGAAGAAAGAGACTTTGTTTTCCAGAATCCCTAATTTCTCAGGGAAGATACCAGTTCTGTTCAGGTCATGTCCCACCTATCCTCAAACCAGTCACCACAATAGGGAGGTTGAGACCCACAATTGACAGCTAACCAGGGCCACTCGGAGAGGGAAGTGGTGGCTCTTTGAAAGGAAGGTTGCTGGTCAAACAATTCAGGTATCCATCAGAAACAGAAGTGAAGAGAACTAGTTGGGACTTAATTTAGAAGCCATCCCCTATGAACTTGGGCCTGCCAATTTTCATGGTGTTAATTTCCTTTCATTTTACGTGCTCTCCATAATTGGTGATGTACTTATGAAAGTGGCAGGCAATGACAAACTTGGAAGCACCAATAAAGTCTGTGTGTGTTTAAAAATTAATGTAGAAGCCAATAATTAGTGGTTTTCTTTCTAGAACAAAAAGTTTGTTATTAAAATAGAGTTGCTGGAATCTTTTAAAAACTGTTTTTAAGAGAATGCAGCATCACCTTGCAGTGTTCTTGCCAAAAATATTTAACCCAAATTTAATCATGAAAAAAAATCAGACAAATGCACAAAAACTGGCTTGGACTCTCCAAAGATGTCAATTTCATAAAAGACGGGAAAAAAAGGCTGAGGAGCCATGCCAGATCAGACTTAGGAGACTCAAGAGTCATGACAACTAAATATAGAGTGTGATCTTTGATTAGATCCTGAATATATATATATATATATATATATATATATATATATATATATATATGGCATTACCAGGACAATTTAGGAAATTCAGTACTGAGATCTACCTATTAGATAATAATATTGTACCAACGTTACATTTTCTGAGTGTGACTGTTGTGTAGAAGGATGTCTTCGTTCTTAGGAGACAGTTTGCTAAAGTATTTAGGGATGAAAAGTCAGGATGATGAAACTAATTTTCAAATGGTTCAGGGGGAAAAATGTACCCATAGATCTAAATACAGAGAGAAAAAAAATGTGCCAGTGAATCTAGGTGGAAGGTATATGGGTGTTCATAACATATTGTACTGTAATTTTTCTCCAGGTTTCAAATTTTTCCAAATAAAATATTGATGGGAAGGGGAAAAAAATTAAGGTAAAGTCTCATAATAATGTACTCCCCACCCATAATACAGAATGAGAAACAAAACAAAAACAAAAACAAAAACAAAATCCTAAATCGAACAAATAAGGGGTCATTATTGCCAGATTGATTAAATGAGGCAAGTTTTAACAGAGCTGCAAGAGCCAAACCTGTTCTAGTCCAGGACGCTGCGCTTGGCGCCACCTGGCGGTAGTTGTCTGCTTCTGTTTATTAAAAAAAAAAAAAAGAAGAAGAAGAACGGTGGTATTCTGGGTCCTATCAGTATTGATTCCAAGAATCTCTAGGTAGTAGCCCTCATTTCCCTGACTCGATTTGGGAGTTTGGCCAGGAGTATTTTGGGAACAAGGATTGCAGGTTGAAGTGAAGACGATTTGGGTCTTCCTTTTCCTACTTCCCAAGCAGGATTGCAGGTTGAGGTGAAGATAATCTGGTTCTAGTCCACATGGGAGGTGCGGGCATCCAGAGGCTGCCTTCTGTGATAGTGGGCGTCAGGCTTAGCTGCTCTGTAACAAAGTCTCTCTAGATTCAGAAACCTAATGTCCATCAGTTCAATGGGGGAAGTATTTGGAAGAGTTTGATGCAGTGATTAGAAGTTTCCATTCTAGAACAAAAATTATCTTGTTAAAGTTGCTGGAGCCTTTTAAAAACTGTTTCTAAGGGAATTCAACAGAATGATGTAGTTCCAGGTGTTAATGACTATATTGTTTTAAAATATTTTTCATATCACCTGTGCATACATGTATATTTGAATACCGACCTGTACACATACATATATGGGTATATATACGAATACAAATACAAATACACACACACACACACACACACACACACACACACACAAACACACATACCCAGAAGGTGTTCTAGCTTGTTTCCTGAATGGAAAATTATTCATGTAGTAACATTTTTACATGCTGTATCCCTAAATACTTCATCCTCTTTTTTTATGAGGGGGGATGGGCAGATGGAGAGAGAGAATCTCAAGCAGGCTCCATCCCCAGTGTTGGGTCCAACATGGGGCTCAATCCCACAACCATGAGATTATGACCTGAGCCAAAATCAAGAGCTGGATCCTTAACCAACTGGACTACCCAGGAGCCCCTCATCTTTTTTTAACGTTGTCAATCTAAATAGTGTATATGGTATAATTTATTTACTAGTTCTATTAGCTAATGATTTATATCTTGCCTATCTTTTTTAAAGATTTGATGTGGTTGATGATGCTGACTCCCATATAAAACAGAACAATAACAAATTATAAGACTGAAAATCCATCAAAAAAAGAGACGAGCATGAACCAAGTTAAAGAGTCACAAGTTTCACTTTGGATTTCTTAGGCAACAAAGGAAACAAGATGGGCTATTGCTTCTGGATCCTCACCAGGGCGTAGTCTGGCTAGAAGGATTCCCAGGTGAGCAGGATACACGGAGACAAAGAGTCACTCAGTGGGGAGCAGCTGGAGACATCGCAACAAGGAGAGTGGCATCGTGAGGACATGGGTGAGAGATCACACTCTACAAGCCACAAGAGCATTCTGATCAGGATGACCATGCCAAGGGCCCAAAGCAGAAACTGGAACACCAAGAAGACAAAAAGTGCATCCCTTTGTAACAGCTGTTGGGCACAGCTGGAATTTCAGGGGTGGCCAAGGGGCGAGAAGGAAAGCAGCATTTCTAGGACCAGGGATATGAAGGACATAGATATATCTCTTCACCCAAAAAGAATCCTATGTTCATCTTTCATATGAGGAGCACTGAGACACATGGTGACTCTTGGTGACTCTGGATTTTGCAAATGATACAGAAATGTTCTCCTCACAAATGCTTCCCCTAATACTTGCCTACAAAAGATAGAACCCATGGTTTTAAAAAGGCAGAATGAGAGCTAAATGCATTTTGTGAAAATCAATAGCATTTCTACATACCACTGAGAAGCTATTAGGAAATATAATGAGAATGAAATCCTAGTTGCAGTAGCAAGAAAAAGATAAAGTACTTGAGAGTAATTTTTATGAGAAATGTGTATGACCTCTATAAAGAAATTCCAAAATTTTGCTGAGAGTTGAAGTACCTGATTAATGGAAGGCATACCATATTGAAAAAGTAAATAGCATAAGATGTCAATTCATCACAAATTAATTCATAGATTAATGACATCCAAAAAAAATCCAACAGGACTATTTTTATGGGGGGGGGGAGGAGAAATCTTTTAAAGTTTGTGTGAAGCAATAAACAAAGGTGGATATAAAATAACTTTCAAAGAGCAGTAGTAATGTGGGTGGGGTAGACATAGGGTGGTGAAGAGTCCTACACAGAAGATTCTAAAGCAATATTTGAAACAGTGTAGTAATCTTTCAAGATCAGACAGATCGCTGTACTAGATCAAACTTAAAAGATGTAGATCCTATCACATATAATAATTTAATATGTGCTTTTTCACAAAGCATCACCAAATAATATAGAAGAGAACAATAATTCAGCTAATGGTATTAAAATCCTTGTCAAAAATTGGCAGAAAAAATATTATTTAGATCTTTATCTCACACATACATCCCAATAAATTTCAAATGGATTCAGTCTTTATATACAAAACTCAGACCACTTTTTTCAAAGCAGAAGAAAATAAAATATTTATCAAACTTCGGCAGTCTAAACTTGCAAACTTGCAAAAGTGAGAAGTTGCAAAAGTGAGAGATTTCACTGCACACAATTTAAAACTTCCTCACATAAAAATATATAACCGAGCAAAAGACAAATAGACTGGAAAAACTATATCTGCAATAAGCACAAAGGCAGGGGATACTAGGTTTTACTTTTATGAGTAAAATTTATGCAAATTAGCAAGAAGGCCACTAAGACTGCTAAGGGTAAAAATGAGGAGGGGACATTAATAGGAGAAACTGCTCAGCCTCCGTAGTAGTCAAAAAATGAGAATGGAAAGCATAAGAAACTTTGTATTTTTAATTTATTAAGAGAGTAAAACTTAAAGAAAAAAAAAAGATTACTATCCAGAGTTGGGCAAGTGCTGTGAAAGGTTATGTTCTTATCCCTCTATAATAGTGCTAGAAAACAAGAAAACTTGTTTCAAAAGCATTTGTGATATTTATCAAGAAGTATAAAAACATTTTTTTAAACATTGACCAGTAATCCTAATAAAATTAAGGCATTTTTGACAAGTAAAAATATTTTTGATTAGTTACACTAAAGGACTCCTCATTGGTTTGCAGCCACTAGCACGTACTTATTTATAAGTTGATGTGAAACTTTTTAGACATCTAGGAAAAAAATTCCTGCCGCCACCACTTGTGTTCCCCACAGCAAGACATCTTTATTCTCCATATGAATGCATTCTCAGAAGTATTGTAAACCTGAAGGGAAGTTAGAGTAACAAGTAAATCTCAGGGTGGCTTAGAGTTCTTTCTTCTAATGTGGCCAGTCTTCCATCTAGCAAATATTTATTGAGCCCAATCTGTATGCACACCACAGGAGGGCTACATAGATTAATATGATGCAGTTTCTGCCCCCAAGAAGTTTAGAGCCTAGTAGAAGAGTGTAGAAGTCATGTTTGGGAGCATCCAAGCAAAAATCCAAAGTAGAAACGAGGACATCACTATTAGAAGGTACCAAATGCTTTTTAACACGTCTATTTTGAAATATCTACTGTATATGCTCAACATACCATATTTTCAAAGCAGGTTTCTATAAGGATATAGTGCTGGTCTCATATTACTACATTAGTAAATGAAAAAGCAAAACAAAACAAAACAAAACAAAACAAAACAAAACACCTCAAGGGAAGTTCTTTGTAGATAAGCATCCTGAGGTGAATATCCTTCTCAGAGGCTCAGATGTAGTGAGCAAAAGATGAGCGATTGACCAAAAACTCTTGACAGTTCCAACAGAGAAGCAGGAGAGGTGGAAAGATCCAGAGAGATACCAAGCTCCTCTCTTCCTTCTGGGGTTTGCTATGTGGTGTCTATTCTGGCCTGAGCAGCAATACGCTTGGTGTTCTAACGTTTGAATTTATAAGAACCAAGGTCTGCAAATACACATTCATGGTCTCACCAGCCCTGGTCCAAAGCACAGAGTCTTCTTTCTCTTATAAATTCTTCTCCATTCCCAATTGAGAGATTGCTAAACTTCTTTCTTCAGTAAAGAACCACATTCTGCCTTTATCTGTATATTTGTGTACATTTGTAGGTGTCCAGAGGTATCTAGTATATAGTAAGCACTAAACAAAAACAACAACAACAACAACAACAACAACAACAACAACAACAACAACAAAAACAGTTGGGTAAGGTTAATTTGGGCAGGCTGCATGAAGGAAGCGAACCTTAAAATGATTTTTAAGTGAAGAAGTTCATGCACAAACTGGTTTTTCCCTAAAGCCTAATGCTTCACCTTAGTTTTCATTTCTGATGCTATTTCTTAGAACCACTGTGTGTTGGTACATATTGATTTTATTTTTGCTCCTAGAGACTTAATGCAGTGAAGAGAGGTTAATTTGTTATCTGGTCCATTGATTTTTGTCCTAAGAGAATGGGTTTCATTTTCAGTATTTCCATCTATTAATTGCTACTCATATCATCAGTGGATTCTCCAAGCTGACTTCTGTTGACATTGAACGTATCTTCTGAGTCACACAATATTCCTGTGGTTATTTTAATGCCTGGTCACAATTGTTTTATTCTAATTTCCAAACTCTTTAGAGTGTTGTAGATACGTAGGAGGTCCCCAATAAACAGTAACCCTATTCTTGCTCTGAGCAAATTGGGAAGTAAAACTATGAGTAAAGATAGAAACCAAAATATTGGTGTTATTCATAATAGAAACTCAACATGAGGGTAATGTTTATGGTATTAACTGAGGGGGCCTGAGGACTGAATTAGATCAATTCAAGCACCAAATTCCAGACAGAAATGAACCACAAAAAAAACCCTGCGCTCTCACCCACCCCCTTGCTACCCCACAGCTCCTGGAGTGGCAATGAACAGAACTTTGCTGCGGGAGGCAGGCTTCCTCCCAAAAGGAATGAGGGGAGAATTCTTCCTAAATTTAGCAATCAGGTAAGGTGCTACCTCCCCAGGGTAGAGTGGGGAAAGGGAGACAGGCCCGGTGTTAGAATGACTGAGCGCCATTTATGGGAAAAGAAACATCAGGAGATGAGGAGTCCCCACTAATAAGACGCATATTGAAAAGCAATAACAGGAAATGAAAACCAAGATATTTGGCACTAGTGCTGATTCTGTCTGTTTTCCATCCATGAGGACCTGAGCAAACAGCATCTCCCTGAGCCTCAGCGTTTTCACCTGAGAAATGGAGACGACATCTACCCTTCTCATCCCTCAAAGTTTTTACAAGATAGCATAATGTAATGCAGCATAAAAGACTTTTAGCAGGAGGGTATCATATCAGCAGAGAAAAACACAAACTTCCAACTGAAACTCATAGGATCAAGAGTTTGATCTCTTACTGGATGGCTTCTTTCGCTCAGCTTTTAAGCAGCATGGAACTATTTTTAGACTTGTTTCTTAAAATGCTCCCAAGTTCCTTCACCTTCCTCCTGTGCATTTCTTATTGTAACTCTAAGATGACAAGGGAGTCCCCAGGGACCTCCTGGACATTTCTGACTCAGGCCCCCCCACTTCTCTGCCTGCAGTGTGTTAGGCCTCTGCTTTCCCACAGGCAGGGCACAGGTGAAAAGTTCTGTGCTGGTTCCCTAATGAAGCAAATGACAAACTCCTCGGAGGCCTGTTATACCTGCTCCTTCACAATAGCTTGACTCTTCTTCATTGATGGGCTGGAATTCAGAGGCAAATCTGTTTCTCTGCCAGCATCGCTGGCTCCAGAAGTGGCAACAGCAACTTCTCAGATGCTAAAACAGAAAAATCTGGGCTTCATTGTTGGCTCCTCCAGCATCTTCCATTCCCCACATAAAAATAATAGTTATCATGTATTGATACTTTCTGTGAATTAGGTGATCTTTTAAATGTTTTATGTGTCTTGTCTCTTTTAATGTCCCATTTCTTTTTTTTTTTTAATTTTTTTTAACGTTTATTTATTTTTGAGACAGAGAGAGACAGAGCATGAACAGGGGAGGGGCAGAGAGAGAGGGAGACACAGAATCTGAAATGGGCTCCAGGCTCAGAGCTGTCAACACAGAGCCTGACGCAGGGCTCAAACTCACAGACCATGAGATCATGACCTGAGCCTAAGTCGGATGCTTAACCGACTGAGCCACCCAGGCGCCCCTTAATGTCCCATTTCACAGGTGGGGAAGTTAAGACCCAGAGGGGTAAAATAACTTATGCCAGTCCCACAGCTGGTAAGTGGTCTTACTGGCATTTGAACTTCCACATTCTATCAATTGCCAAGTCCTGTATATGTGATCTGTTTTTCAGATCTGCTCCCATTTCTTTCCTCCTACCATCTTTGCCAAGTCGAGGTCTTTGTCATCTCTCCTCCAGATTGCTGCAGCTTGTAACTGAAATGCCCTTCCCTCTCTCCTTGGCCCCTGCCTACCTCTTCAAATGTATCTCCCCTAGTGCTGCTCACTCCACAGCCTCCACTCATCCTGAGTGTTTTCAGTTCCCAAAATATAATTTGTCATCTCAAGTTTGCATGGCTTGCCACTTTTTCCAGTATTTCTACTCGGCAAACACCTGCTCAATCTTCAGGACCCAGTTCAGTGTCTTCTCTTCAAAGGCTTCCCAGCCATCCCAAGCATGGTTGACCAGTCCCTTCTTTATGTTTTATAAGCATTTGTGTATTTAAGTGTTTCTTTGCCTGTTTATCTTCCCAAATCAACATGATTTCCATGATGATAGTGTCAATTGATAGTAATACAGGAAGCTCCAGTTTATTAGATGCTTATGATGTAGCAGATACACCCCTAGCACTTTATAATCTTCATCTCTACTCTTTACAACTGCCTTGCATAGCATATACTACGATCCCCATTTGACAGATGCAAAACTAAGCCTTACTGGTCTTTATAGAACTACAATTAGTACATTTCTGGGCAGAGGCATTCAATAACTGTTGAATTCAAAATATAAGTTAATGACTTCATAATCCTCAATTATTTATCTCTGGAAAAATATTACACTTAAATATGCATAACCCCAACACAGACAGAACCTCAGGTTTATACAGAAATGTCCTATAGCTATAATCTATCTGTGAATTTATTTTCATTGTGTCCTAATTAGTTCTATCTAAACATATTTCATATGTTTATCTTTTTTACAGTCTTTGATTTTTTTAATGTTTATTTATATTTGAGAGAGAGAAAGAGAGAGAGAGACAGTGTACGAGTGGGGGAGGGACAAAGAGAGCTGGAGACAGAATCGGAAGCAGGCTCCAGGCTCTGAGCTGGCAGCACAGAGCCCAACACGGGGCTTGAACTCACAAGCCAAGGGATCATGACCTGAGCTGAAGTCCAATGCTCAACTGACCTCAGTGGATGCTCAGCCACCCAGGCACTCCTGATTTAAAAAAAAAAATCAAAGAAATTAGGAGCACCTGAGCGGCTCAGTCAGTTAAGCATCTGACTTTGGCTCAGGTCATGAACTCAGGTTCGTGAGTTCCAGCCTAGCATCAAACTCTCTGCTGTCAACGCAGAGCCAGCAGTGGATCCTCTCTCTCCCTCTCTCTCTGACCCTCCCGCAGGCGCACGTGCACGCGTGCCCCTGCGCACTCACTCTCTCTCCTCTCTCTCAAAAATAAACATTAAAAAAACTTTTTAAAAATCAAAGAAATTGATTTCCAGTCACAATAGTGAAGAGCACATGGAAATCTTCCCTTTCCAGCCCAGATACATGAAAATGATAGCTTATATATTTTTACATTTAAACATAGAGTTACAATGAAAAATAAAGTCTCTATGGAACAAGAAAAGGGTCATCTATAGTGGGCAAGACCTGAGGCTACAAGCTTAGCAACTGTTTAGGTGATCCAAACCCATGAAATATAGCCAACAAACCAAACAAGTAAGAAAATGTATACTCAAAAACAAACAAACAAAAAAAATACAGCAATCCTCGAGGGACTTTTAATTATGTCTAAAATCTTGAAAGAGATAAAGGATGGGGGTTATAATCAAGAGCAAAGAATTATGAAAAACTACCAATAAAAAATTCTAAAAAATAAAAAAAGTAGTCATTGACGTAAGAAAGTAAAACAGTTGACTGGATTTAGTTTAAAAAAAATCAGTGAGTAAAAATGAATACATCATCCAAAATGCAGCACAGAGAGATGAAGTGACAGAAAATGTAAAAGTGAAATAAAGAGGTCTGAAAGAGAAACTGTAAAACTTTGACACAAGTCTGCAGAATAAAAAGATATTTCAAAGGTATGTAAAAATGTGTATCATGGCATATCAAGTAGGACAACCTGTAAAACATTTTTCCACTCTTAAATATCTTGTAAGAGCATAACTGCAGAATATCAAAAAAGAGAAAATTCTTAAAAGCCACTGGAGAAAAACTACAAAGAATGACAATCAGACTAATGCAAAATTTCTAATCAGCAGACATATGCAAGAATAAATGCACCTATGTCTTGAAAGTGCCAAGAAAAACAGTACTGAATCCAGAATTCTATACCCAACTAAAACAACATTTAGCTTACTTGCATTTTGTATCATGGGAAAGCATTCTTTATTCTCAAAGGTAAGTGTAATAAAATTTTTTAAAAGAGAAATGAAATATTTTCAGGCAAAGACTAAACTAGTTTATTTTCCAAAGATCTTCCCTGACAAAACTACTAAAAACAAAAACAAACAAACAAATAAAAACAAGAGAAAAATAAATCCACAAGGAAGATGAGGGATACAATTATTGACTATAAAATAGAAATAGTTATTGGCAGCAAAAATAAAAATAATAATTATCTTTTCTTATTTAGACACGAGATGAACCTAAACTTCTATATAATAACATGAAAAATAATGATGGGTGGGGCTAAGAGAGAAAATAAACATAGCAAATCCCTTGATTTCTTTGAGAGTTGTATATTTGTATGTGCATTCAAATGTTTAATGTAACCATTAAAAGAATGGAACCCAAATGTTCACAGACTGGTAGAAAGCAGAAGGGGGAAAGAGAACAGAAGACAGGAAAGGAGAAAAAAGAAATAGAAGAGAAAGTATGAAATAGAAACTCAGAGTAAAATAGGAGAGATAGTCCAAATACATCAGCAATCCACAATAAATGTAGCTGGATTAAATTCACATAATAAAGAAACTCCTAGATTGACTGGAACAAGCAAAATAAAATATTTGCATATGACACATTTGAGTGAAATCTTTTCATTTCCTCTGAGCTGAGTGTGTTTGTGTGTGTGTGTGTGTGTGTGCATGCACGCGTGTGCTGTGCACGTGTTCTGTGGGGGGGAGGGGGATGCTAGTTCAGTCTATATTCCCTTTGTAAAAGATTTTGGTGGCACTTAAGTTTTGTGGGCCCAGTAGCACAATTTTAACTTTTGCATATATTCTTTTACAAGGTGTAATTCAGTTAATTACACTTTTTCACTGAAAGTTCATCTGAAAAGTGCAGATTACTGAATGTGAAGCAGATCATAGTGAGTATTCAAAAAGGTATTATCTATGAGAATGATTAAGAGACACCTCCATGCATCAGCTAGTTTATTCACTGTATGAGAAATAGTTCAACATTACATGTTATTCTAAATACAGCCATTAAAATCCCAAAGAGGGGAAAAAATCACATATTACTGTTATTCATTGGATAATTTTAGCTAGAAGATCATTCTTTCCTGGAGCCTGTATAAATCAATTGTAACAAACTGCAATTATCACTCTTGCAACTGACTGCTTTGTGGCAGATTTAAATTCCATTTTGCAAGAGAGCCAAAAACTCTCCTTTGCCTCCTAAGCTCAAAAGCCAGAAAGCAGCTGAAAGATGGTCACTGCTTTGTTCTTGAATGGAGCTAATTACAGAGACGTCTGCAGCAAGATGGGCGCTCTGCAGTCAGTGTGTAAATAGGGACAATTAAAGCTCATTTCAAGCAGACATCGCTTCTAAAAAAAGAATCAGAATTTCAGATTTTAATTACTCTCATAGGAATTGTTACATTAAACAGAACCTGACCGTTTTTCTTCCTCACAATTTAGTTCAACTAACATGACAATTCTCTGTCATAAGAATGCTCTAATTTTAACATTTCTACAGATGGGTTGGTAAGAATGTGAAGTTTATTCCTCCCTCTTTTCCTCACTAGATTTATTTTAATCCTATCTCACAGTCAGTTTAAAATAATTTGCATAGTATTGAAATATGTATTTTGTTCCTATACCATTTTAGAATCATTATTTTTTAATTTTTAAAATTCAGCTATTCAGGGGCACCTTGTTGGCTCAGTTAGTTAAGCATTTGACCCTTGCTTTTGACCCAGATCATGATCTTACAGTTCCTGGAATTGTTCCCTGCATCGGGCTCCCTACTGACAGCACAGAGCCTGCTCTCTCTCCTTTTCTCTCTGACCCCCCCCCACCAAAATAAATAAATAAACTTTAGGGGCGCCTGGGTGGCGCAGTCGGTTAAGCGTCCGACTTCAGCCAGGTCACGATCTCGCGGTCCGGGAGTTCGAGCCCCGCGTCAGGCTCTGGGCTGATGGCTCAGAGCCTGGAGCCTGTTTCCGATTCTGTGTCTCCCTCTCTCTCTGCCCCTCCCCAATTCATGCTCTGTCTCTCTCTGTCCCAAAAATAAATAAAAACGTTGAAAAAAAAAATTAAATAAACTTTAAAAAATTCAGCTACTCTACCATTTATTAAATCCTACGTATATTTTCCAAGCATTGCACTCAAAGCTTTGGAAACATTTTCTGGTTTAATCCTCCTTTCTACCTTATGAGTGCTATTCTCATTTTATAGTTGAGGAATTGAGGTGTGGTTACTTGAACAAGGTCACATAACTGGTAAGTGGTTGAGCTGTGATTTAAATCCAGCTTCCAGGGCCCTTTCCTGACAGCAGAATTTAGAAAGCAGTACCAGTGTCTGCCCCCAGGGAACATGGCTAGGGAGGCATGAGACAGTCCCAGGTAGTTTAGGAACCACCATAGAAATTTTGGTGTTGTGTACAGAGTGTGTGTGTGTGTGTGTGTGTGTGTGTGTGTGTCTATCTGTTTGCGTGTCTGTCCTTCTGGAGTATGCAAGGTTATGGGTCCAGGGCTGGAAGGGGGTGGAAGTGACAGATGAGGCAGCCTGTGCTCTTGGCAGTTCTTAGGTTATGGTTCCAAGATCTGTTAGGCTTATTGAGAGAGGACTGCTTTGAGATGCTCATTCTTTTTTCTCATTTACTTTTATTATATGCCTGTTTTCTAAATATGACCTTGCAGTATTATCTCACTGATTTTGTCCTCTCTATTCTAAGAGTATTTGTTATTCACATTACACAGGTTAGTGAATTTTTTTTTAGTGATCCATATATATTGTTTTAGACTCTTTTATTTTTTTTCCCAGAGTGACACAACTCTGCTCAGATGGAATCACCTGTCTTCCTTGAATGAGTCATTTGGTGGAAACAACAAAACCATGTGCCAGAATCTTTTCTAACCCACAAAATCTCTCTATGAAAAGGTAAAATATTATCATCTTAGTATTGTTCATTGAAAATGAATCAGTGTTTCTTTTTCCTTTTTTATAGCCAGATCCTGTTTAGTCATACCTCAAATTCTGTATAGCATATAGGTTTGAGATTTTAAAATAAAATGGGATATAAGGAGGGGTGGGCAGGTGCTAAAGAAAAAATAGAGGCAGGGGAGTTATATTTGTAATTTAATTGTCCCAGTCTCTCTCTGTCTCTATCTCTGTCTCTCTTTTTCTGGAAGGACAGTATTGCAGGTCAAGTTACCCAGGGAAATGCACTCTGAGGTGGAGATTTGCATGCATCATGTTTACTGGGGAGTACTTTCAGGTCAATACCTGTAAGGGAAGGGAAGGAAGCATGATTGGGCAGAAGTAGTAGCTGGGCTGTGATGATATCACAACTGACATCTCAGCTGATCCCACAGGGAGCTCTGGAGCTGGATGGCCCTTCAGAAAGTTCCCAAATTAGGGAAAGAAGGATGAGCCTCTACACCCATGTGTCAGTCAGTCATCGACTGCAGGCTGTCCCCATAGATGAAGTGGGTCTATTCAAAGGAAGGCAATTAAGAATTGGCGAACTTCAAAACCCAGCTAGGAGTAAGATGGTGAACCTGCCAGCACTCTAGGCAGCTGGAGGAGTGAGTGCCTCAGTCCCGAAACACAGGGGTGAATCTGGGTGGCACACCACAGCATCCACAATAGGAGATTTTTTGGTTTTCATAATTATGAAATACTTCAGATATACAAATAGAGAATAATATAATAAACACCCACAAATCCATAGGCCAGTTTAAAAAAATCCAACCTTACAAATTGAGCTGAATTATATCCAGTGTAACTTTACCCAATCCCATTTCCTCGCCTCCATCAAGAGGTAATCACCATTCTAAGCTTGACATTTCTCTTTTTCAAGTAAGTGACCAATTGTCTTGGTTTGCCTGGAACTGGGTGGGGGGGGGTTCCCAAAATATAAAGCTTTCAGTAATAAAACAGTGAAAGTTCCAGGCAAACCAGGACAGTGGGTCACCCTATCAGACTTTATGCTTTTTTACATATATATCAATTCACAAATAACATATTGTATTAGATTCCATGTTTAAAGTTGATGTAAATGAGATCATGCAACATTATCATTCTACAACTTGCTTTCTTAAAAGCGAGATGTAATATTTGTAAGATTGAGTCATGTGGATAATTAGAACTCAAGTTCATTCATTTTCACAGTTCCAGAAGATTTCACTGTTTGGATGCACCACCATTTATTTACTCATTCTGCTGTTGATAGGACATTTTGGTTGTTTCTAGCTGTTCATTTCAAACAATAATGCTGCAATTGGCATGCATTACTGTATGTATGTTCCATGCAGATATCTGAGAGTTTTTCTACGTAGATGTAGAACTGCTAGAATGTCTTGCATACACATCCTCACCTTTACTAGATAACCAGAAAATTGCTCTCTGAAGTGATTGCACTGATCTTCCTCCCCACTACCATATTTGAGGGTGGCTATTGCCACACATCTTCACTAAAGTTTGCTATTATCAGATTTTGAAAACGTTGACATCTAAGGGATATAAAATTCTTATTTTCTTTTTAACAAAAAAATCTGGATTGCTCCCTACGGTTTTATGTATGTTAAAATGTAAGTATTCATCAGATTTTGATTCTCTAGGATAATGATTTCATTCTCAGTGTGAACTTGAAGGTGTACTCCAGTCCTAATCATTTTTTGAATACCCCAAAACTATCACAATGCTTGTCACATGGCAATCATTCGGTGCATGCTTGTTGACTTAACAAATGACCAAATTCACCAAGTGTTCTATTTCTTGATAATGTTATATTTCTTAAATATCTATAGGGAACCTAATAGTCATTAATTCAACAAATGTTTATCTACCAGTTTCCAACTATGGGAACATAGCAGTGAACAATAAAGGACAAAACTCCCCGTCCCTGTGAAACCCGTATTCTGATGAGTGTTATGTATTTAACTCCAAGCTGTAGTAGATGAAGGAAGATCCAGCAGATCTGGTAGACACAATGTGCTCAGAGTGCATGAAGGTGATGAAGCTTAAGCTAGCCTCGGAGGATGGTGCACTTAAGATAAATCAAGGGAAACTGCAAGGGCACTGAAGTGGAAGGGAGTGGGATTTTGCCTAATATGGAAAGAAGACTGGCAGGTGAGTGGAGGGATTCAAAGTTGGGACCATAGAGTAGATCCAACAAAGGGCCATGGAAGGAAATTTTAAAATTCATATTTGAGGAGTAAAAAACACTGACTCAAAGTTTTGGAACAAGGAAGCAACATGGCAAAAGATCTGTTCGAGGAAGATAGGTCTTGTTGTCGCCTGCAACAACAGAATATGTTTACTGTGAAAAGTCTGGAGACTGAGGATTGAATGGGGTCTGCTACAAAAAGTCAGAAACCTGGGAGCCTTCTAGACTCTCCCTACCATCCTCCTCCCCCAAACACACACACACCTGTAATCCAGGGAGCAGCCAAGTTTCTTTAATCCTGTCTCTTTAGCAGCTTCTGGAGTCACAATGCTGGAGGATGGTTTCCCTGAAAGGCAAACCCAATCATGTCAATGCTCTGTTTCACATCCATCAACTGCCTCCATACACCTCACTATAAAATCCAGGCTCTAAAACATCGTCCACAAAGCCCAACATGACCTAGTTTTGTGCACCTGTTCCCATGCCCTCAGAGCTCTTGTGTTACAAACTCTTAATCATGATTCACATTTCCATAACACAGCATCCTGCCACTCCTTCTACTCAAAACATGTTTACCCAACTATTTGGAAACTCTTGCTCTTCCTTTGAGTTCCAGCTACTGTATTAGTTACTTAGAGGAGCCTTCTCAGGACACTCATTCTCAATGAACACCTTCATACACTCATCACATTGTGTTTGCAGTTATAAATTTGTCTTCTTTGCTAAAGAGTGAAATTGTGACAGCACAATCTGTGCCAAAACATGGACACAGATTACTTTCATTATATGCAACCTCCATGAGGAGTCAACCCATATCTATTTTGTTCACCATTATCCAAAGATGAATACATATAGACAATTAATCACTTTGTTGAATTCATGGAAGATAGAAAGTACTTAATAAACATTGAATGAATGAGTTGTGTTATGTCATGGGAGGGGAGTTGGACTAAATGTTCCAAACACCTATGGACTCATACTTTTTTACTTACTGCCTGTTGATTAAACATTGTAAAGATAAGGGCATCTGGGTGGCTCAGTCAGTTGAGCATCCGACTTCAGCTCAAGTCATGATCTCATAATTCGCGAGTTTAGGGCCCACATTGGGCTTGCTGCTGTCAGCACAGAACCCACTTTGGATCCTCTGTCCTCCTCTCTCTGCCCCTCCCCCACTTGCACTCTCTTTCTTTCAAAAAATAAACATTAAAAGAAGGAAAAAATTATAAAGCTAGCCATGTTTATAGGCTAGAAACCTAGTTTATACAATAGGATGTCCCTTCTGTGACATGTCTCATGTTGTATGACTCACAACCAGGCATTTATTTGGTGCATATGTGTTGTTGACATTGGTGATGATAAACTTATCTTCAGTTTGTGCCTAAAGAAATGGAAGTGTCAAGGGACTTTTTAATATTTTTATTTATTTTTGAGGCATAGAGAGACAGAGCATGAGCCGGGGAGGGGCAGAGAGAGGGAGACACAGAATCCAAAGCAGGTTCCAGGCTCTGAGCTGTCAGCACAGAGCCCAACACGGGGCTCGAACTCCCAGACTGTGAGATCATGACCTGAGCTGAAGTCGGTTGCTTAACTGACTGAGCCACCCAGGTGCCCCTGTCAAGGGGCTTAATAACTAACTCAATCTCATCCCACCAAAATGCAAAATCTCCCTCTTGCCTTTTTAGTCCACATTTTTTTTTATTCATAGTCCGTCCATATCAGTAGCAAATAAGCTCAAGCCATTTAACTTCAAATAAAGGCAGCCAGAACCTATGACCATGAGATTTAAATCCACAAGTGAGTACAAAGTGTACCACCATGTTTATGTACTTTGTGGACACCACAGATCTCTTTTCAGACCAAACATCATTACATGGAGTGCGTTCCTACATCTTCAGAAATATTAGAATAGCCTAAAAAACGACTTTGGTTGGCTTCCTTGAAAACCCCAGCACAAGGCCCAGCTCATAGCAGATCCTCGCTTGAATGAATGAATGAATGAATGAAGCAATGCTCATTCCTAATTCCTGTTATAAGTAACAAAGATGGCAATCATACAAAATTAGGAAAAAAGCAACTCTACTGTATTTTTAATCTTTATTCTTGGGGATTGTTTCACTTTGTATCTTGATTTTGTTTGAAAAGAGTCCAAGCATGTCCTTCTTGTTTCTGACATTTTTATTGCTATAAACAAATTACATTAACTCTTTCTTTTCCTTTAGTAACTTCCCTTTTTCTTCCCAAATGAAGGCCAAATTCTTGAGCCAGGTCTTAAGGATTTATAGTGGGGACCCTATTCTCCACTGCTCCTCTGAAAGCACCTTACATTGCAGCCCAAGAGAACTCTCTGCTATTTCCATACATGCTCCAGAATTTCCACCTGTGCCTTTGCTCACACAGATGCTCCAGCAGGAATGCCCCTTCATGCTGGCTGTGTCATAGGTAGCAGGATTCACAACTTCAGCTACAGTTCAAGACAGGCTCCACCATTTACCATTGTATGGCTTTGAGTTACTTGTGCTGATGGTCTGCCTGTGTGTTCTCAGACACACCCCTCTCTCTTCCCCTGCTCCCCTCTGAGCCCTACAGGCTGTGTTTCCCAGACCCCAGGGTCAGCCAAAGGAAGGCACCAGTGGGCCACCAGAGGACAGGAAAAGGGAAAATCTGGAGTGTTTCTTCTCTCTAGCTTCCTTGTGCAGCTTCTCCGGCAGTAGCTGCATTGCCTCCTTGGCTCCAGCTACTGCCAGACAGGCCTGCTGTGATTTTAGCTTCCTGGATGGAAAGAGAGGGAAGGAATCCCAAGGATCTCACTTGAGCCCTGCATTCAGCTGTGACTGAGCAGTAGGATGTACCCTCTGCAATTCTCATTTATGTGAGCCAATACATTCCCTTTTAACACTTAAGCCATTTTGGCTTGGGTTTTTCCACTGTAAGCAGCAAATAGTCTTTTTTAATTTAATCCCTCAAGTAAGAAGTAACTTCTCACTTATCAAGTACTTAAGAGGAAAAACTATTCTTAAATCACTGTGACACAGGATAGAAAATACTACTTGGTGTAGGAAAGATGTGGGAGTTCAGAAGAGGGAGAGCGACCCCCATCCTGACGGTGGAGGGTAGAGCCAAGGCATCAGGTTGAAATGGAAAGCCAAGGCAGGTTTTTTAAGAGTGGTATGTCATGATTAAGCTGAGCTGTAGGCAGATTACTATTGGCGCAGTGTGGACCTGCAGAGCCACTGCGCTGCACAACTCCAGTGGGTACCATTCTCCTAGAATGGGACGCGCTAGAGTTGTATCACATGTGGCCTTGAGCCACAGAGAGAAGCTGAAGGTATGGTCAAAGAGCTTCTGTCCTCCATGAGAGAGGTGCCAGGAACTTGGGCAGTAGTAGAAGGCAGGGGATGGATTTAAGACACGTTCTAAAATAATTTGAAAATTTCAATGTGGGGAAAGGAAGGGGTATCAACAGAAATAGGGTAGCTGAGAGGAAGAGTAGATTTGGTAGAGATAGAAAGTTCCTTTTTAGACAAGAGATTTTTAAGGTTGTAATGGGAGGAGGCTGATGGCTGCTGACAATAGACCTGGGGCTCAGGGAAATAGGGTCGAGCATACAGATCTGGAAATCATTTGCATGGAGATGGTACTGGAAAGCACAGTTCGGAAGCAATTGCCAAGAGAGAAAGTATGTGTTAGAAGAGGGCCAAGGAATGTTTCTTAGGGACTGGCTACATGGAAAGGGCAGTGAAGGAGCATGAGTCAGAAAACTGGACTAGGGAGTGAGGGATCAGGGAATCATGAGAAAACTCAGAACCATGTCAGGAGGACCAAGGAGGAGTTTCAGAAAGGAGGGGCTGGCCATTCCCACACTCCCTCCGTAGTAATTGCTGAAGTTTTTGTCAAGATGAAGCTTCCAGCAGCCTGGGTCCCTGAGCAACCATGAGCAGCAGAGCTCCAGATGACCTAGGTGGACATCTAGCATGAGTGAGAAGTAATTTTTGTTGCTAAAAGCCAAGAAGAGTGTTTTTTTGTTTGTTTGTTTCTGCAGCAAAGCCCAGCCCATTCTGACCAAAACATGGTGGCCGCTGGGGATGAGAGAATGGGGAGAAAAGCATAATCAGAGACCTTAGCATATTTGTAGGATTAGGAGAAAAACTGGTAAAAGAAACTGAAGATATAAGAGAGGGTATAGTTGGATGGTCTTGGCTCTAGGGGAGGGTCAAGGGCTGTGTTACTTCTGTGCACACCAGCATACCACAGACCAGCCATGCTGGATATGTGGCCAACACACCAGGTCTTCCCAGGATGCCTATGGGTCCCTTGGAGCTATAGGCCAGCCAGGAAGATGCTGCAAAGGCCCTGAATGTGTCATTCTGTGATTCACAGCAATGCATTTTACAGAACAAGTTTCCTTTGTTGTCTACTAGGGCAAGGCACTGAGATGTCCAATCACAGGAAGAATCTCCTCAAAACTGTGCTCCTTGAACATGACTGAAGTGGCTGGTGGGAGGCCAGCCTTCTCACGTGCAGCTACTTTGAGAGCTCGTCTCAAGTGTGGCACACTTAAGACTGAGGTGGAGCTTAGTGGAGGCAATAGGAAGGAATCAATTCCTAGTACCACAGAAAATACTCTACAGAGTAATAGAAACTTCCTTGTGTGAGAGATGTGTGTTTCTTGATTTTAAGTAATGGCTTACCCAGAAAAAGCTCAGATTCCTTTCTGTTTCCAACCCTGTGTTTAGGACTTGACTCTTACTGCTCTATTATCTGAGTAACAGTTGACGGTAAATGTCCCTTGTTCTTGAGGCTCAGATACAAATACCAGTGCTCTGGGGCACCTGGGTGGCTCAGTCAGTTAAACATCTGACTTCGGGTCGGGTCATGATCTCACAGCTTGTGGGTCCGAGCCCGACGTCGGGCTCTGTGCTAACAGCTCGGAGCCTGGAGCCTGCTTCGGATTCTGTGTCTCCCTCTCTCTCTGTTCCTCCCCCACTTGCACTCTGTCTCTCTCTCGCTCTCTCAAAAATAAAGATTAAAAAAATACAAATACCAATTTTCCATTTTCTTTTATAGGCTCCTGATCTGAAGCAATATGAGAAGACAAGCTGTTCTTATCAAGGTATTTTATCCCATGGGTAAAATAAATCACAAGGAAAAAATTGAGCGGGCTATGGTCAGAAAGAACATCATATTTAAAAAAAAAAAAAAAAAAACACTTGAACAAAGATTGTCATCTCCTGGAGAGCAGTGAGTGGTCTTGTCACTGTGTCCCTAGCATACAGGTTAGTAACTGGCACAGAGTAGACACTCAGAAAAATTGTCTCCCAGAGGAGTAAATGAATGAACTGGTGTTTTACTGAATTGTGGTTGTATAGATTGCTTTAGAACCAATACGATTACAAGTAATACAAGGAATCTGCTGGGTTGGATCCAATGCATTTGGGACCCATTGAAGGGGCCATTGAACTGGGATAATTCATAGACCCAAGGGACACCCAGCTAACATTTTGACTTCACTCTGCTGCTCAGTGGTTGGCTTTAATTCTGCAGCTAATAGGCTCTACCAATAAACTCTCTGACCTGAGTTTTCTCATCTGTTCAATGTGAGAAGTGAATTAGTTCGCAGCAAGATCTTTATTAATCTATGTGACACTCTGGAATATTCTCTCATATCCCTGAAAATACATGTTTTTAAAGAAAAACCTAGATAGTAAGTTGGGAAGTTTCTAACACTTTTCTTCTGTGAAACTGCAGCTCTGTTATTAATGTAAGAAATCCATAACTTCAAGGCCTCTCTTACTACTGCCCTCTTCCCCTCTCCTCTCCACAAATAAGCAGGTCATGTCTGCAGACTTCTTCACACCCTACTCTGATGTATTCTCTGGAAAAAATCTACTTCACAGTAGGTAGGTCAACAACATTTAGCTAGAGGTTCCCTTACACATACTGATGCTTATTGCCTTCAGTTAAGGGGGATTTCCTTCCCTCCCTCTTTCCTTTCATAAACATTTAGGCATTAAATACAGGCACCGAATGCAGGAGATGCAACTATGAACAAGTGGGACATGGAGTTCTCATCCTAGGTTTGGTCAGGGATTTAGATAAATGGGAAATTCGTGTTTGGTGCAATGTATTGACAGGAAAGATAGAAGCTGGGAAGAAAGTACACTGGAGGAATCCAACCCAGGCTTGGAGGGTCTGAGTTTCTGGGTGAGTGATGTTTACACTGTGACATGAAGGTTAACTGTGAGCCATATGAAGGATGGGGGTGAGGGAAGGAATGGGTAGTCAAAAGAATAGTGGCTCCAATCTCCTGCTGAACTATCCTCTGGAGACACGGAACTATGCTCCCTTCTTAACTTGCCGTCTGAGCTTCTCTGATTTCAAAGACTGTAATTTTCAACAGTGTGGACTTTTTTTTTTTTAACTTCAAAGGAGACCTGAGACTTCATGAACTTCAAAAATGTTCTTGTTGATGCTTGAAGCAAACGGAAACTACTGCAAATTGCTGTTTAAGGGCACTTACCTTCCAAGGATGTGGAGAAATAGGAACAATGGTGCCCTGTTGGTGGGAATGCAAACTGGTGAAGCCACTGTGGAAAACAGTATGGAGGTTCCTCAAAAAGTTAAAAATAGAACTACCCTATGATCCAGTAATCACACTAGTGGGTATTTGCCCAAAGAATATGAAAGAAAACATGCATTCAAAGGGACACGTGCACTCCTATGTTTACTGCAGCATTATTTACAATATCCAAATTATGAAGTAGCCCAAGTGTCTATCGATAGATGAATGGATAAATAAGATGTGGTGTATATATACAGTGGAGTATTATTCAGCCATAAAAAAGAATGAAATCTTGCCATTTGCAATAACATGGATGGACCTAGAGGGTATTATGCTAAGTGAAATAAGCCAGTCAGAGAAAGACAAATACCATATTATTTCCCTCATATGTGGAATTTAAGGAACAAGAGAAACAAGCAAAGGAGAAAGAGAGAGACAAACCAAGAAGCAGACTCTTAACTATGGAGAACAAACTGATGGTTACTAGAGGGGAGGTGAGTAGGGGGATGGGTGTAATATGTGAAGGGGATTAAGAGCACATTCATCATGCTGAACACTAAGTAATGTGTAGAATTGGTGAATCACTGTATTGTACATTTGAAATGAAGACAAATTGTATGTTAATTACACTGAAATAAAAATAAAAATAAATAAATAAGGCACTTGCCTTCATCTTACCTCAGTGCTTGGGATTAAAATTTAAAATGTCACATTCCACTCCTCTTTTCAATAAACACCACAGGTTGGCCTGTTCTTTCACAGCTATTTATTGCATTCCAGAGCACCCAGTACAGTGCAATGAATCACTGAAGAGATCTACATACACAACTTTGTATCACATTTTCAGGGCTGTGTAAGAGAGATCTATTTATTCCTTTTGGAAGAAGCATATGAACCCTGCTCATTCAGAGGACAATCACTTATTCTTAAATGTTGTTGGGTTTTCTTTTGTTTTCTTAATGAAGTTGCTAAAGCCATCTACAATGTAGTATCTTCTACTAATATCTACTTGCATTGCACTGTCAGGAAACTGATTTTAATTGCTAATTTTAGTATTTTGTGCTAGATTTAACTTATTTTTCTTTTATTCATTCATTCAGCAACATTACAGAGCACCTCAACTTCATCACATTGTCCTACATCCAGTGCTTTGAACATAGTTAAGAACTTTATAAATATTAAACTAAAAACATACTAATCTTTAAACCTATTCAAGCTTAGAATACTTGAAGAGTAATTCAAAAAGCATTAAACCAAGACTTTTCTCAGAAGAAATAAAAAAGCAGGATGTGGATCTTTAAAAAGATGCCATTTAAGTCCTACTTTCTTTATCACATTAACATAAAGAACAAATCAAATTTGGGGAAAAGTGTAAATAGGCAAAAATAAATTTATCCTTCAAATAATATTCAGTTAATCAATCCTAGTAGGTATTTTTATATTTACTGTCAATTTTCTTGAGGCTTAGCATCCTCCACTACAAAAAGAGGATTCATTAATTAATTTATTAACAAATATGTACTAAATGCCTATTATATGCCAGGTGCTGGTTTAGGCTTTGGGAATATAGTGGTAAACAAAACGTGCAATTCCTGTGTTTATGGTGCTAATATTCTCATGCAGATAATAATACTAATCTCATAGGATTATTCAAAAGATTGGCTATTAATGTAATTAACTGTTTTGTGACTTGCAAAGTGCTTTGTAAATCCAAGACTCTTGAATGTGATAACTGCCTTATTCCTTCGTTCTAGCTCCACAACTCAATAGGTGTTTGAGTGGATACAAGTGTAGCAATACTATCACATTTGACCACTAGAGGTCCTCCACAGACATATCCAACATTAATCCATTCTATTTATTATATTCACTCATTCCAGTATGATAATTTACCAACAGTCATTTAAGAAAGTTGGTCATATTAAACAAAATTTATTATATGAAACACGAAGAGACTATCCACAAGAGGTAAATGATATTAACTCAGGTATCACACCATGCAGTAAGAACTGAGCTGTCCCTGGCTGAATGCTGCAAATTAAGAAAAACTATATATTGTTTTATCACAGCAGTCTTGCAAAAAACAAGCCACTTCATTACCATATATACTTCTTCTAAGACAAAGCAATGTCAACCTCATTTTTAATGACTATATGGTATTCTATTTTATGGCTATACCAATATTAGCATGTGCTATAGTTAACAACCTTATTGCTAAATCCATGCATGTATTATTTCTTCAAGATCAAGTATTGTGGTTTTTTGCCAGAATAAAACAGTGTATTTATAGGAAAACAACTATAAAATATCAGTTTACAATCTCAGATTTACTGGTAATTGTTTTTTAATGTTTTCCTAATATTCCCCCAAATTTCATAATCTCATGACTTTAAGTTTAAAATTGTACACACAGGTTTTCCTTACAAATAGTTAGGGAAATATAAGAATTTTGCCTAAGTGGAATTTTTTTGTTTTCTTTTTAGGAACATCACAAGAAATACATATTGAACACATATTGAACTACTTTTTATAATTGCTCTGATCATGAATATACAAAAACATGAGTATTTCAAGGCTATTCTCACTGTGTCTGAGTGTGTAATTAAAACAGAATTCCAAGAACTGGAAATTCCTCCTATCAGTAGCCTTCCATTAACACAATACTTGTGTAATCTACAGAACTGTGCTTTAATAAACAATAAATTATTTCTATTATCTCAGTTATCATTAAATATGAGTTTAGCCTTTACTGAGTCAAACTTCTAGGAGATACAGCAACTTAGGGAACAAAAATACTGCTATTTAACAGCAGAATCTTATAATCTCATGGGAGTACTGAAATGAATTTCATATGTGTAAAAAGGACAGTTTAAGTAGCAATAAAATCAAAACTATTCTCAAATTATGAGTGCTTAATATGTGTGATTTCTCACATGAACCAAGTGATCAGAATGTATTCACAACACACAAAAAAGCAAATGGAGAACTCGTTTACGTTTAAATTTTAATACTTGAGAAAATATAAGTTAAAATCTGATACAAACACTGCTGCACAAGAAAATGTGCACAAATTTGGATTCAAATGGAGTCATATGTGAACCTGGATGTACAAATGTATAATAACCACTTATCATTGAGGGCTTTAAGACTAATAGATTTTAAAATCAAGTAGAGATAAATAGATTACAGAAGGAAGAGCAATTTTTTCTCAAAAAATTTCCCTTATCCATTAAGAATTGTAAACTCAATATGGAAAGGAAAGTTAGAAGTCACTTAATTTATCAAGGTATTTTGAAGACATAAATCTTAAACAACTGCTGTAAGCCCAAACAATCTAAAAATGATCAGCATTTCATTTTCCTTTGAAGATCAGTTTGATGTATCAGTCATGTTAACAAATTATAGCAAAGAAAAATAAAAACTCATTCCATCCTTTTTTGAAAATACATGCTATTTCTTCTGCCAGGTGCTTTAACAATTTAAGCTTAATACTCATTTTATTAAATATGAAATATGAAAAATCTTTTAAAACCTTGTATTATGAGTAAGAAGAAATGAAAACTTTCCACCTTCGGTATTGTATTTTAAAAACTGTGAAAATGATTAGAAACACCAGTTCTTTAAAAGCATTTCAAAATATATTTGAAGGGGCGCCTGGGTGGCGCAGTCGGTTAAGCGTCCGACTTCAGCCAGGTCACGATCTCGCGGTCCGTGAGTTCGAGCCCCGCGTCGGGCTCTGGGCTGATGGCTCAGAGCCTGGAGCCTGTTTCCGATTCTGTGTCTCCCTCTCTCTGACCCTCCCCCATTCGTGCTCTGTCTCTCTCTGTCCCAAAAATAAAAATAAACGTTGAAAAAAAAAAATTTTAAAAAATATATTTGAAGAAAGTATCTTTCAGCTGTTGCTTTTTTTAAAAAATCTTTATGTTGGAAGGGTAAGCTATATATAAATAAAAATTCATTCAACATGAACATAACTGGAAAAATTCCCTACTGATGACGAACAGGGCCATTTGTAAATTAACTTCCAATTTAACAACAACAACAAAATTCTTGGAATTTGTGCCAGATGCCTGTGGGATGCTTTTATTCCTGATTACTCTCAACACAAAAGTTACTGTTTACATACTGTAAAATTTACTTGGATTCATAGGTTGGTTGTAATATCATATTTTAAGTTCTAGAAGTTACTGATAGAGAAGAATTCTTTGATCTTATGAGGAAATAAACTCCTTCTTGAAGGTAAAACTCTTCCTCGTTGACAGATACATTAAATATTTCTGATCACTAAAAATGTAAAGCTTCCAGCACTTCTTGAACTTGATTTCACTTTCCAAAGATGTAAATATTCCCTCTCAAGGCCCAGAGCAACAGAACGAAACCAAATATTTGGTGACTGTCTCTTGTAAGAAGAGAAACATCAATTATTCCAAAAACGAGCCGGCATATATCTCTGATTTTAACTATATTCCTCAGACAAAAGGTCACTTCATTTTATACAAAGTTTTCTTGCTTTATAACCTGTAGAATGTTAGTAGTCAACTTAAGATGCTTATCTTATAATTGCACCTTTGTATAAACCATTATTTTTCTTTAGACAACACATTCTAGCTTAAAATAGGGAAATACAAACCACAATTTTGAAAACAATAACCTATGATAACTGATAACACTATAAAGTTCATAAGCACACCCCCCAAACTTCTGAAAGTACATTAATACTTTTTTAAATAGTCACAATCCCTTGAAAAATTATTTTCAAAATTATTTACATTTATCTTAGATCAATGGAACCTATGCGGTCATTACATGATGTGGATATGTTCCTTAGAGAATCTGCTTACAGAGCCCAAAATGCCGCATATGTACTGTCCACTTGCCATTGAAAAACTGAAAGCAGCATGACATTATTAAAAAAATAATAATAATGTAATTGAAAGGATCTACTTAAAATTGGCATTGTGCTATCTAAAGAAAAATAACAATCACATGAGAGAATTTTTATATAGCACCACAAGATTCTTTAATAACACCTTAATTTTAAGGCTGTTAAAACATAATTCTGATGTTAAAACATTATGTTAAAATAAAAATTTGTATCTGCACTCATAGGAAACTATAATAAAAATATTTTTAATATGCTAAAAGTTACTAAATCAGTTTCCCCTTTCACATTGCACAACACCCATCTAAAAGAGGTGTACATTTTATAATGTCTTGTTTTTTTACCAAATTTCAGTTTATATTTCAATATTTTGTGTTTTTTTACCAAAAATATTACAAATTTTTTACCAAAAATATAATAAAATATTACCAATATTAAAATAAGCCAGTCAAAAATCAAAAACCTGATTTGGAAAGCTTGAAAAATTTTAAGTAATAGGATTCTACCAACCCTAGAATAATGTCCAGCTAATCAACAGCAGCAGCCACTGGTACTTAGTATTGTTCAATCAGGCAATCCTGATCAAACAATTAAATTAGGTGCCTTTTGTAAGAAAAATGCCAAACCGTTGCTAATTTTAAGATGCAATAATTAATATTTAGAGCACCACTGTTGCCATTAGCCAGTATGTAACCTCCATATTTAATACACATTAAAAAACATAGCAACTATAATTATAACTCTAGTAGTGTTATTTAACTCTACATTTCCCTTAAAGGGCAGACATTAACAAAGATGCTATGAATTGAAAATCATATAAATGTCTACTATTAATAAGAACCTTACAGCAATTTTACAACTGTCCGCCTCAAAAGGGTACCTTCTGGTGAATTCAGAAATGTGAATTCTGATGCACCTTCCACCTCCATCCCCAACCTCCAACCCCCATCTTACTGTGCCTAATGTCTGAACCTATTTGGACAAACAGGAGAAATTTTTAAGATGTGATGCTAATACATTACTCTTTGACTTTCCTGTTTTCTTAAAATGACACATTTGTGTTTACTTTCTAGGTTTCTTACTTCCAGTCATAACAAAATAATGGTCATCATCTTCCTTTTTCTTTGCAGTATGTTTTTTATCGCCGCCAACTGCTTCCTTGCCAGATGAGGGTGGTTTCCTGGTTGAGGCTGGGGCTTTGGCACTTTTTGGAAGCCCTTTAGCTAAATACTGGCTCTTAGTGGCAGTCTGTGCTGACTTTGGTACAGTCTGTGTCTTGACTGAGGACTGGGGAAGACTCACGATGGACAGCGGGGTACGGCCAGGGGACTTCGAGGAGCTGGGTCCTATCTTCTGGGATGTACCTTTATTTTGAGGCTGCTTTTTGGTAACTGAAACCATATTCTTATCTTTCGATTCCTGTGCAGCTTTTGCAGGCACAACTGAGGATACCGAGAGTGGCTGCTTTAAATTCAAGGCTGACTTAAGTTTCTGTGTTGGCATTGCTCTTGCTTGTGGGGCTCCATCATTTGGCTGACACCCCGTTCCTAGACCTGCGGTTGTAGTTTTGGAACTAGATTTTGTAACTTTTGTAGGGGAATGGAATGAAGGGGAAGGTTTAGGCCTTACATGGATATTTGCTTTAGGGAGCTTTGGACCCTTTGATGATGAATCTGAATGTGCAGCTGAGTGAGATATTGCATTATCCCTGGAAGATACATGAGTGTGTTTCAAATGCTTTGGTTCAGTTTTTCCAGAAGATTTATTTGGCAAAAGTGCAGACTCAGGCACATCTCTGGGCTTCTGGGCCATAGTAAGCTTGACCTTAGGAGTACTGGGTGATGAGATGTATTTAGGTGCAGTTCTGGATGAAGCTGGTGAGGAAGTACTTTTACCTACTGGATTTAAAGAAGGAAGTGAAGACGATGCATTGTTTGAAGGCACTGGTGGTTTCTTTACTATGCCTTTTGAAGATTTGAGCTTAAGATGAGAAGACACTGCTGGAGTATTTGGCAATTTAGGACGGACTGACACGGAGCCCAGATTCCCTCCTTTTGGGGAAGATGCTGGCAGCAGCTCAGCCGGTGGACATGTCTGCTTTTCTTTGCTCCTTGGAATACCAACTGGTGTGCCAGGTTTTGATTTTTGTTTCTGAAACATGCTAACTGCTGACAAAGGATTCATTTCAGGAAGCTGAGGTGTTCTGGCAGATGAATCAGGTATACTTTCATTAGCAACTCCTTTTTGAAATGCTAGAATTTTTTGTTCTAGTGTAGCAAACTGCAATATGCGACAGGGATCATATTTAAGCAAAAATCCTTGAAGAGTATCCCAGCCTCCACCAACACGGACCATGACGTGTTTTCCATGAAGCATCTTTCCCCCAAAAGAAAGTAAAAAGTAAAGCTGTAAAACTGAAACGTTCAGTTACAATTCATTAGCAGTCACAATTTGTGACATCTGTGATCTATGAAATTCAGAGTACTTGCCAACAGCTTCACTATAAATTGACAGTCTATTCCTTACAATATTAAAATAATCAATTTAATTCATACTGAATCATGCAACAATATACGTCTTCTAATTTGTAAGAAAAATATTTGCACATAACTTGCATCCAAAAATCCAAATTACAAATATACACAAGTGCAAGGGCAATATTATTCAATAAAGAATGAAATATTGAAGGAAGAAAAGAGAGAAGAAAGATGGAGGGATTGGAAGAGAAGTGAGGACTTACAGAAAGTAAGCATCATAAGAAAGAAAAAATAATTATGGGAGAAAGATAAAAATGACTAAAACTTGTACTTCAATTTTTTTAATGTTTATTTATTTTTGAGAGAGAGAGAGAGAGAGAAGGGGAGGAGGGAGGGAGAGGGAGAGGGAGAGGGAGAGGGAGAGAGAGAGAGAGAGAGAGAGAGAATGAGCAAGGGAGGGACAGAGAGAGGGAGACACAGAATCCAAAGCAGGCTCCAGGCTCTGAGCTGTCAGCACAGAGCCCGACACAGGGATCAAACTCACAAACCGTGAGATCATGACCTGAGCCAAAGTTGGATGCCTAACCAAATGAGCCACCCAGGTGCCCCATGTAGTTTACAATTTAAATAAATTACTTTCATGTACATTTTAGCAATTTAATATTTCAAAAACTTTGATATAATTTATCATTTATAAATATATTTATATTGTATTATATTATATTACATAATATATATTATATATTATATCATTTATAAATATATTTATCATTTCTTCTTTGTATACAAGAAAATTTTGGCTCTGAGAGATTGAGAAAATAGTCTCAAATCACACAGCCTGGCCTGGTCTCAAACATACCAGGCTGCCCAACCCAAATGGTGTTTTTGTGCAGACAAGATGCATCCTGGGTCTGCCAGCACAGCCCCAGCTGATTTTCAGGCCCCTATCCATTCAGCAGGCAAATATTCTCAATTATTTGAGATTGCCCTGCAAATTTTAACTTAAATACCATGCTCTGTGCACCATCACTGTATCAGACTGCCTTAAAAAAAAAAAAATAAAGCTAATTAAAAAGTAGAAAATGCTTGGATGTGTTTCTATGTGAGTTGGGTGGGTTGTGGGTAATGATAACATATGAAATAACAGAAAATATGGATGGTGAAATTATCTTTTAAAAACTTTTATATTATACTCCTAAATTGGGAATAAAAGAGGTCTAGTATCAGAAGTAGACAGAATGCTCAACAGGTGAAACTTCTCTTTACCAATAAAGGGGATGGCCAATCACCTGTGGGTTGCAGATGGGGCGAAGGAAGGGAATGAAGATGCATATCAGGATGGTGGTATATGCACTGATGCGGTGTCAATGCAAAAAGGTTTTACACTTAAGACCCCATCTATACAGTATTATAAGCTTCAGTGTTTCTACTTCCTTTTCTTATGACTGATATTGAAACTTACTAGATGTATTGTTTTGCTTTTTTCTTCTCATGATGGAAAATTATGCCTTTTTAGAAAATATCAAAAATGGAATAAATTACCTAAAGTATACAAATATTTTCCCCCCAAAATTATATTCAATGTCTGAGTAGTCTTAGCTATCTTGTAGTTAGGAGTTTGTTGTGTTCAAGGTATCTACCCAAACTCATTATACGCTCATGAAAGCAAGGATTCCGTATTTTTCCTGTAGAGTAAAATTCTTCCATTAATAACACCCTCTATTCCAATTTTTTAAAAATTAAAAGAGAAGCAAAAGGAATTTGGTAAAGCAATAAATCCAATTTCAAAACAAGATCTGTATGCAAATAGAGTGTAAATGGTGGACTTACTCTTATAAAGAGTATCTTATCCCCAAGTCGGTACCGTCCTTCAGATAGGTACTCAATAGAAAATCGGTGGGAACAACTACAAGGAGGGTCTTCAGCAATATGTTTAACCTAAGATTAAAAATAAACAAAATTTAGTGCTTGTGACAAAAAATATTTTATTTGAGATTAAAATGCAAGGTTATTTGATAAGAAAATCAAACTCAAAGATAAGAATTTAAAGACAGTTGAGCCATTTATCTCACCTTTACCTGTTGACATATATTGGGATATGTTTTTTGTTTTTTTGTTTTTTTTTAAGTAGCCTCTATACCCAACCTGAGGCTTGAACTCATGATACCAAGATCAAGAGTCACATGGTCTACCAACTGAGCCAGCCAGGCGCCCTGACAACTGTTGAGATTAGACATTAACTAATCTAATAAAAGCTGGCAGTGACAGTCTTTTTTTTTTTAAAGTAGACTCCACACCCAACGTGGGGCTCGAACTTAGGACCCTGAAATCAAGAGTCACATATTCTACTGACTGAGCCACCCCCAGCTGCCCCAATGATGAAGTCCTGAGTCTCTCTCTCTCCCCCTCCCACCCTACCTCTTTCCCTCCCCCTCACTCTCTCTCTGCCCAAGTGCAATCAGGATCCTAGTGCTTTCACTGACCACTGGAGAAGTTCTAAAAATGTGTACAACAGTGAAGTCAATTCAAAACACATTACAACACATTAGGAAATACATGAATTCATTTTTAAGCTTGAATTGTTTTATGCCCTTGATTAATATATCTTTGTCAAATCAAAGACAGGCCACTCAGATAAAGCTTGAGTAGGAATTCTCCCTTGTTCCTTAACACCATGCTAACAGTGAAGGGAAATATCTAGATTCTTCCAAAGTTACTGTTTGAAATAAGCAGAGGCATATTTATATCTATTCACCCAAACAGGGTGAAATTCTAAAGAATTCAATTCAAGAGGCATTTTTTCTCAAAGTGCTCACTTTGTTTCAATAGTCTGCTAAGGAGATGAGAGTTGGAAAGAAATCCCTACCTCTATCCCTCAAGGAGCTTACAGATTTTTACCTGCAGTAAACATCTAAAAAATTACAAAAACTGGAATATAAAAAGAAATTCAGGAATTTTATATTTAAAACGTGGACATTGTAATAAATTGATTAAAAATTAAAATATTTGTTAAGATATGTTTGATTGAAAAAAAGTTGCATATCAGCCACCATGGAAAATACTTTGTTTTCCTAAAATTACATTTTTGAAAAAGCAAGGCCATGAATATTTTTCTCAATTACTTGTCACACACAGCATATCTAAACAAACTCATTTAATTGAATTTAGGCATGACGTTAAACCAAAATCTCTTCCGATATGCCCAATTTAGCTGAGCACTAATAGAAATGTATGATTGTCTTCATTATCCACCCAACGTGAATAGCCACAGGTGGATTCACCAGGGCCTTATCAGAAGGGTCCAGAATTTATCTCCCTACATAATTCATTTAACAAAATAATATGATCATAAATAGAACTTATTTTCATAAGCCATTCAATTAAGTTTATCTTGTTCATAGCCTGGTATATGTGCACATGTGCACACACATAGTACATGCATAAGATGGCTAAAAACAAAGTAAGTATGGGTAAAGAATTTACCATTATTAGAACCATTTACACATTAGTTAACCAAAGTAATCTAAAAGGAGGTATTTTTTTAGTCACTACTTTCTATCCATAAATGTTTCATAGGCATACAGAATTATAGTTGAATGCAGCACTCTAAATAATGAATCAGATGATAATTGTTCCTTATTTTAAACCTGACCCCAAGATTTCTATAGACCCCATATGTATAGGTGGACACTGAATGTATTCACGTAGCACATATATATTTGGAGAAATGTGTTCCTTTTTAGTTTTCACAAGAATGTGAACATGAAAAGTCACTACTTTCTTGAAAATATCCAAATACCACTTACATTCAGCAGTAAAGATTAGCGTTGATCCACAATCTAAATAAAGGGGTAAGCTTAAAAGAAATGAGCTATGGGTAAGAAGTGTTCTCTTCTGATTTCATCTATTGCATAATTAACATTAAAACACTAAAGGACGGGGCGCCTGGGTGGCTCCATCGGTTAATGTCCAACTTCGGCTCAGGTCATGCTCTCACGGTTTATGAGTTCGAGCCCCGCGTTGGGCTCTGTGCTAAGAGCTCAGAACCTGGAGACTGCTTCAGATTCTATGTCTCCCCCTTCTCTGCCTCTCCCTCGCTCGTGCTCTGTCTCTCTCTGTCTCTCAATAATAAACAAACGTTAAAAAAAAATTTTTTAAGTAAAATAAAAAAAAAATAAACCACTAAAGGAAACAGCTAATGAAATTAAAATAATTTAAAAAGGTACTATTCTACTATCGATTATGTACTTTTCACAAATATTTTTCTTATTGCTATATAGTCTTCCAAAGGATCACATACAATGATTATTCTGTTAAGATAATGATTCTAATTCACCTACCCATTGACCTATTTGAGAATATTTACATTGCTTCCAATTTCTCACCATTATAAATAAACACAATAAATACTTTCATGCATTCTACTTTTTTATTCCCCTTCAATTACAACAAAAAGGAAAGAGAAACACTTTTGTGGTTCTTGATATCCATTTGTCAACTTGTTTTTCAAAAGTTTACATCATTTTCCATCACAAGTAGCAATCCCTAAGTATAGTTTTACCAGAATTTACCAGCACCAGATTTCATAATTTTAAAAAATTTTACTAATGAGGCAAATTGTGTGTCTTAATTCCTTGATTATCAGCAAGTTTCAACACTGTATTTTTCTCTTGTGTGAACAACAATCTTTGCCCATTTACCTTCTGGAAATGTTTTTCTTATCAAACTGTGCATGATCTTTATATAATAGGGAAATTAACACAATGTACTTCCTATTTAGTAAAAAAATATTTTGGGGCACCTGGGTGGCTCAGTTGGTTAAGCATCCAATTCTTGGTTTCGGCTCAGGTCATAATCTCACAATTTGTGAGATCAAGCCCTGCATTTGGCTCAGTGCTAACAGCACCAGAGCCTGCTTGGGATTCTGTCTGTCTCTCTTTCTCATTCTCTCTCTCAAAATAAATAAACATTTTTTTAAAACTTTACCAATGTTTTCTTCTTTATCATTATTTTAAATTATATGAAATGGAAAATGTTTTACTTTTTACCTACTACATTATCACTGTGTAACATACTGACATTGGCAGTCATCAGATAAATCAATAATATCATGTAGGTAAATATATTTTGGCCTGGTAAAGAGTATTCAGGTTGACATTTTCTTAATCTGTCTTGCAAGGATATCCAAATGTCTTACTACAGACTTTTATTACATTAAACAAAACAATCAAAGCAACACTTTCTAAATGTTTATTAGTAATGACTTATTCATTATTTCTTTTTTAAAAAAATTTTTTAATGTTTATGTATTTTTGAGAGAGACAGAGTGTGAACGGGGGTGGGGCAGAGAGAGGCGGAGACACAGAATCCAAAGCAGGCTCCAGGCTCTGAGCTGCCAGCACAGACCCAGATATGGGGCTCCAGGGGCGCCTGGGTGGCGCAGTCGGTTAAGCGTCCAACTTCAGCCAGGTCACGATCTCGCGGTCCGTGAGTTCGAGCCCTGCGTCAGGCTCTGGGCTGATGGCTCAGAGCCTGGAGCCTGTTTCCCATTCTGTGTCTCCCTCTCTCTCTGCCCCTCCCCGTTCATGCTCTGTCTCTCTCTGTCCCAAAAATAAATAAACGTTGAAAAAAAAAATTTTTTTTTAAAAAAAAGATATGGGGCTCAAACTCACAAACTGTGAGATCATGACCTGAGCGGTTAAGTCAGGTGCTTAACCGACTGAGCCACCCAGGCGCCCCTTATTCGTTATTTCTTAAATAATTGTGTACATTAAGCACTTTCATAAATACTACAGTCTGAAAAAGACCATAATTCTAAGCAACAGTGGAAGCAGAAAGAAATGTTTGCTACTCAGTTCACCTCCATCATTTACTAGACTACAGTCATTGCAGAAGACCCAGCCTGAGCAACTGCAACTCTAACTTCTACATGATGACGAACAGGTCAAGTTAAAAGGCTTTCCAGTTGAGACCCCTTATCTAAAAGTCTGCATATATTCTGTCAGGGCAACATTCACAAAAACCCCATCAATTTGCTCCCACAGCTTTTCCTCCTATATTCTTCAAGTATCAGTATACCATTTACATAGAAACCTTGGAAATCACCCTAGATTTTCTCCCTCATCAGAATTAGGATTCCTTCAATTCTACCTCTAAATATGTCCTATAATTGTTCATTCTGCTTCACCTTCACTACTGCTGCTTGAGTTTAGGTTCTCATCATCTTACATCTGGATTATTACAATAAAACCAATATAATCTCTACACGACCATGAGAGTAATCCTCATAATTTGCAAATCATATTATAATAGTAACATGTTTTAAACAAGAATTAATACATTCTTTGGCCTACAGTACCCTTCATGGTGGATTCCAGCCTATTTGCCTCTCCACTTCTCAACTACACATCCATCCCTTATCTTAAACAAGAAACAACAAATTACCTTTAACAGATAGTGCCCTAAACTCACCAGGGAATGGAAATTAGTACTGGTGTATGTTCTGAATAAGAAACATTTTCTTTTAAATGGAACATCACCTGTGGCAAACTATGAGACTTTGACATATCATAGTTAAGAGAGAAAATAGAGTGATTACTTACAGCTTCATGCAGTTCTTCATGCTGACAGCATGATTTCAGAATGCTAATGGAATCTTCAGGCCCAGAAGTATTAAGTAAGGTCTCTTCCAGTTCAATTTCTTTCTCAAGTTTTACTAATACTGGCGGCTCAATCCCGTATCTGGAAACCAATTAGGAGATCTCATTATTCAAGAAAAGTCTGACCCAAACACTTCCCTGCATATCATGATAGGTCATGTTTTATTTTTAAAGTGAAGTCCTTATGATTCTCTTCTACCAGTTGTTTCACTGGAATATCTGGAAATGCTTTTTAACGTCACATGGACTGCCAAAAATTTAAGATATAATCACATCATACTATATATTTGTACTACTGGATGCTCCCAAATTTCAACTGGGATCCCTTTAAAGTCAGCTCGAGAGTTAGGGTGACTGGGTGGCTCAGTCGGTTAAAGTCAGCTAGAGAGTAAAGACGGGGCTGAGCCAGGTATGGAGGACACCAAGCCTCCACCTTCTTATCAGACCCTCTTTGTGTCCAGAGGATTTGCCTTGCCTTGAAGTGCTAAGAGTTTTACATGCTCTTACCCTATTCTTAGTCTAAAAACTTTAAGTAACTACTTTTACAGTTTAATATTAAATGAAGGTAAAGTATATGGGTGAGCAGATGTTGACACATGACACAGCTCACACAAATAGAACAAAGTTAATATAAAAAAAAAAGGAAGAAGAAGAATAAATAAGAGATTAAGTTATTTCAATCAAAAATTCTTTTCTTTTAGGGATGCCTGGTGGTTCAGTCAGTTAAGCATCCAACTCTTCATTTGGGCTCGGGTCATGATCTCACAGCTCAGGAGTTCGAGCCCCACATTGGGCTATGTGCTGACAGCATGGAGCCTTCTTGGGATTCTCTCTTTCCTTCGCTCTCTGCTCTTTCCCCACTCTTTCTCTCTCTTTCAAGATAAATAAATAAACATTTTTTTAAAAAAGTATTTTCTTTTATTTATAGAAAATAGTGTTCTATCTAAAATAAAGTAGTTTTTAAAAAGTTTGTAACATTGAAGTTCTGAAATAATGTGAATGCATACCTTGACACAATTCGACCAATTTCTAGAAGACAAAGATACACCTGTCTTGGGTCTTTGTGCAAAACTGTGAGAAAATAAGACCACATATTTTAAAGGGCAAAATTAAATAGGGAAATGTATTTCTGGCATGGAAGAGGTAAAAGAAAAGAATAATGAAGACACTAGGTTTACTTGTATGGAGACTTAGAAAAGACATTTTTATTTTCTCTACATATTATCATCTTCCATAAATTTTTAAAAAACTGGCTAACAAGAAGAAGATGAAAACTTACCATGTACCCAAATTTGTAGCATTTTAGGTCTAAACACTTAAGATCTTAGTAACATTAAGTTATTATATTTCAGATCTCTCAATAAGAGATATTAAGAGATATATCACTTCAATTTTATTCTAAACTCTCTTTAGCTTAGGACTATGTGTTAATGACCTTCTCAAACTTTTTCAAAAACAGAAAAGAAGGAGCATTTCCTAACTCATTCTATGAGGTCAATATTACCCTGATACCAAAGTCAAATATATCACAAGAAAACTAAAGACCAGTATCTTTTACGAATATAGATACAAAAATCTTCAATGCAATCCTGACAAACTAAATCCTGGAGCAAGTGGGATTTATCCCAAGAATGCAAAGTTGGTTGAACATACGAAAATCAACCAATATAATGCACCATATTAATAAAATAAAAGAAACACACAATTATCTCAGTAGTCACAGAAAAAGAATTTGACAAAACCCAATACCCTTTACTTGAGAAGAATTAGAAGAAGGAGGAGGAGGAGAAAAGACTCAACAAACTAGGAATAGAAGGAAACTTTATAAATCTGAAAATGTACATCTTTGAAAAATCCATAGTTAACATCATTCTTAATGGTAAAAGACTTAGAATCTTCCTCCTAAGAATAGGGAGAAGATGAGGATGTCCACACTCTCCTCTTCTATTTGGAATTGTACTGGAGGTTCTAGGCAGGGCATGTAGGCAAGAAAAACAAATAAAAGGCATCCATATGGGAAAGGAAGAAGAAAAACTATCTCTATTCACAGATGACATTGTCCTTTGCATCTAAAATCCCTAAGGAATTTATTAAAAAAAAAAAAAAAGGCAAACAAGCAGGTTCAGCAAAGTTGCAGGATACAAGATGAGTATACAAAAATCATTTCACTTTATATACTAGAAATAAACAATCTGAAAATGTAATTTAAAAATAATTCAGTTTGCAATGCTTCAAGAAGAATAAAGTACTTAGGAATAAACTTAATCAAAGAATTGTATGACTTGTTTACTGAAAAGTACAAAATATTGTTGAAAGAAGATACAAATAAATGGAAAGACATCCTGTGTTCATGGATTGGAAGACATAATACTGTTAAGATGACAATACTCTCAAAACTGACCTACAGATTCAATGCAATCCCTATCAAAATTCCAATAGCCTTTTTTAAAGAAATGGGTAAGCTGATAAAATTCACATAGAATTGTAAGACAGAATAGCCAAAATAAAAACAAAGTTGGAAGACTCACATTTCCCAATTTCAAAACTTACTACAAAGCTACAGTTAAGCAAGACAATGTGTTACTGGCATAAGGATAGACATATAGACCAGTGGAATGGAACTGAGTGTCCAGAAATAAATCCAGACATTTATGTTCAATTGATTTTCAAAAACAGTGGCAAGACAACACAATAAGGAAAAGAACAGTTTTTTCAACAAATGGTGCTAGCACAACTGGATGTCTACATGCAAAAGAATGAATTTAGACCCTTACTTCACAACATATACAAAAGATAACTCAAAATGGATCAAAGACCTAAAGATAAAGGCTAAAACTATAAAACTCTTAGAAGGAATAAGAGGTGAAAATCTGTGTGGCCCTGGATTAGGCCATAGTATTTTAAATATGACACCAAAAGCACAAGTAATCAAAGAAAAGATAAACTGAACTTAATCAAAATAAAAACTTTCATAAATCAAAGGACACTATCAAGACAGTGAAAGGCAACCCAAAGACTGGGTGAAAATATTTGCAAATCATGTATTTGATAAGGGCATATTATTCAGAATAAATAAAGAACTCTTACAAGGCAACCAAAAAAGATAAAAGACCCCCCCAAAAATGAGCAAAAGATTTGAATAAGGATTTCTCCAAAGAAGACAAATAAAGGTCAATAAGCCATGAAAAGATGGCCAATATCATTGGTCATCAAGGAAATGCGAATCAGAACCATAATAAGCCGCCGCTTCACATCTCCACTAGGATAGTCATAAAAAACAAATAAATAACAAGATATGAAGGTGTGTTTCACCAGTGGGAATGTAAAATGGTGCAGTCACTGTGAAAAGTTTGGTAGTTCCTCAAAAAGATAAACATAGAATTACTACGTGATTCAACAATTCCACTTTTGGTATATCCCTGAGAGAATTAAAAACATACATTCACTCAAAAACTTGCATACAAATATACATAGCAGCATTATTCATAATGACCAAAAAGAAAAAACAATCAAAATGTCTATCAGATGATAATGTATTTTAAACAATGCAGTATATCCACACATAGAATATCATTCAGCCACAAAAAGGAATGAAGTACTGTTGAATGCTACAACATAAATGAAACATGTTAAATGAAAAAAAAAAGCCAGACACAAAAAGCCACATATGTATGGTTCTATTTATACAAAATGTCCACAATATGCAAATCGATAGAGAAAGAAAGTAGATTAGTGGTTGCCAGAAGATGAAGGTAGGCAGTAATTGGGACTACTTGTTAATAGCTATGAGTTTTCTTTTGTGAATGATGGAAATGTTCTGGAATTAATTAGTGGTGAGTGTTGCATCACACAGTGAATGTACTAAAAACCAGTTAAGTGTACATTTTGAAATGAAGAACTTTATGTTACATGAAGTACATATCAATTTTTTTAAATGCTATCAACAAAACCTATTATGCTTAAAATGGTTAAGATGCTAAGTTTTGTTCTGTATACTTTAGCACATTAGAAAATTTGGTTTGATTTTTTTTTAAAGGAACCCAAATGTTAACCTAATGGTTCAAAGATCCTTAATGAAAAACAAAGTCAGAGAAACAAAAACCCTGACCATTAGAACTCAGCTAAATGCACCAATACGGTAGTTGTGGATCATCTACCTTTCTTTTCTTGTCCTTAGAGTTAAAAATATTAGGAAACTTCTGAACCCTAATAGAATAATGGTATATGTGATGAATAATATGCATACTGACTTCCCCAATGGAAATGGCAATTGTTCTTGGATTTATGAATATTATCTATTATATAACCCAAGCACAAAGTATACTCTTCGAAAGCAATAGCAAGGCTTTATTTTAATTTAAAATTCATACCAAAAGGAATTTGTCCTGCAATTTTTATTAAACTTGTTTCTCTAAACACTTAAAAGTACCTTAAAATAGCATGTTTGCTTTTTTAATTGTTTTCCCTAGCAAAATGTAAAAGACTAAGAGTCTTATCTCTGAAACTTTTAGAAAGTAAAAACATTAGGTCATCAGTTCAATGCCTAGAAATGAATTAATGTTACTGGCAGTGCTTTATTTAGTCTGATACTGACCTTCAGGACAGTGAGAAGAAGCCATCTACTTAGAATGAGAAACATACAATTTTATATCCTTTCAGAAACAAAAATTAGAAAGTAGAGACTTCAAAGCATGCCCTCTTCCCCTTGATCTCTACAAGCTGTATAGGACATTAAATCAACCTCATTGTCAATAACAATCAGCACACCTGGATTAAAGCAGGGTGAAAATGGGGGTAAAATAGTAACTCATTACATTTTTTTTTAATTGTACAGTGAATAGGAATATCCAGAGACATATCAAATGGGTAGCAGTGGGAGCAGCCTACCCTATGTGCAGGCAACAAGGGTGTGCACAGTAAGAGAATTTATTTTGTTCTTTTTTTAGTTTATTTTCTCAGTTTATGTTTGATATGAAACTATGAACAGATGGTTACCTAATAGCCTGAGTCTTTGCTTAAGGTAGTGGAACTAGTTACTCCTTTTTTTTAAGTTCAGAGAATTTTAAAACAATAATAAAACCGTCTAAAAATTGGTTTGTTTTTTATTATCACCGTGAACCAGCAATTCTAAACAATGTCAGCGATAAAATACTTGTCTCTACCAGGGCACATTACTACTCCCATGACCCCCGCCAACCCGTGGTACACTACTGTTCCTATCAAAACATTATCAATTCTATATGTGTATGTATATACATATACAAATGCTTTGAGGAAATATATACATATAGTAATCTAAAACTTAGGTATCTAAGATACCTAACACTTTAGTCCACACAAATGCTTCTATTAACTTAAAGTACATGAAACAATATGTCAGTAATTCTTCAGTAGAACATGACTTTTTAAAATGAATTGTCAAAAACATGAATCCACTTAGATAATCAATTTGTCAGCTACTGTGTATAAGGTAAATCTAAATACCACCATGAGCATAAACTATTTGGCCTTCTGTTATTTCTGTAATTATTCAGTTAAAAAGAAATTACTAATAATTTAGACTTTGTAGAATAATTCTGAATGAAAAGATTCATTAGTAAAGGATTAGTCCAAAACCTTCCCTTGACCAACTCATTTAGGAAGTAAAATATTTCTACAGCATTCTAAATATATGAGATCTTTAACTATAAATGAAAAGCCTAATATATATGGTTTAGAATCTGATTCTCCAATTGTTTTACATATATTTAAAGTATAAATTTTTCTAAGAAAATGAGATATGGAATTTGAGTCCTTATTTGGGGAAAAAAAATTAGATGTGAGGGATACAAAATTACCCTAATAAACATTAAACACAATGATAACAACAACACTTACCTAAACCTTCAGATTCAAAGAGGTAAGTCTCATCAACCCCAATGTGCCTACACCAGTGAAGGAAGTTTGCAGTATTGTCTCTAGCAAAGAATGAACCTGAGACAGCATCTTTCTTACAGGGCACTTTTCTCATTGGAAAATTCTGGAAAAGGTGAAAGAATAATTTCAAAAATGCAGATCAAAAATATTTTTATTAGATATCCATTATGATATTACTATGTAAATGTTTGATGTATTCAATGTCACTTAAAAGTACACATTAGGAAGAAAAGATATTTTCAAAAATTATTTTATTTTACTTTAAATATATTTCAGAAGATGATTCCTAGAAAATCAATCTAGTCAAAACTAGCAGCAGGATTAAGCATCTCTAACCTCTTTCTTCTTAAAATGACACAACAGTCTTAATTAAAATAAAAAAATGACAGTCTAATAATTCCAAAGCACATCTAAATGTCTCTCCATATGCAGGTAAATACAAACACAAAATTATTGCTATGTTAAAGGTTAATGTTATGTTAACTCAGTTTTGCTCATTTCCTTATTTGCGGAGTCATAAATATGGTTCTGAGTTTCTTGGAGAAACTGTCAAATAAGGAAGTAGTAACCCATTCTTAATTCAAGTTCTTTGAAAACTGATGGTCTAAGTTTTATAGAATCCTAATTCTTTGACTATCTGGACCAAGAATAGTTAGATAATCTTGCTAAGGCGGAGTGGTTTTAGTTCTGTTTTAAATTTTTACTTGAAAAAGCAATTTATGCATAAGATTTTTTAAAATGCAATAGGCACAATAGGGTATAAGTCTTTCTCCCACTTCTATCACTCAGTTCCTCTCTTTATCTAGAGATAACCACTATTACCAGTTCCTTATATACCCTTCCTGTTGCTGTATTTTCCAGAATTAAAACAGTCTTGTGAGTTTTTGTAATTGTCAACTGAAATCTTCTCACTCACATGTTAACAAGCATTGCTATGCACAGAGTATACATATCTACACCGACAGAATGCTACATAAACATGCTAGGCTGCAATATGATTTGTGTATGTGCACATACACACTTAACAGTAGGCTGTAGGCATCTTTTGGGGTGAAAAATAACAGATTAAAATAGTCATTTCTAATGAATGGATAATACATTCCACTCTGTTTAGGTACCATAATTAATTTTTAACAATTTATTGATAAGCATTTAAGCTGCTCTTAACTTTTTTGCACACTCATTTGTGTGAATTTGTGGTTATTTTCCTAGAATAAATTCCTGGGAGAATTACGTTATGTATCAAAAGATGTGCTTTATTTTCAGTGTGCTGTCTATCACCCACTGTCTCCCAGCAAGATGATACCAATTTATATTTCTGCCAACACTGTGTGAGGGTCCAGAGCCCACATTCACAGACCTCAGATCTCATCAGTGACCAATGTCTGATGAAAAGAAGAAACCTCATCTACTTCAAATCATGAATTTAGGGTCAATGGAAGAAAAATGTCTAAAAAAATTATTATTCATTCAACCAAATTATAGAATTTACCATCAAGACGATACATATGGAGAATATGATGATGATGATGATAATGATGATGATGGTAATAGTAATGGTAATAATAATAATAATAATAGCCCCAAACTGTGTGCCAGGGACCAACACAAGCTTTTTTCTCACTTAACTCTCACAAGTGAGAATATTGTTCTCAGGAACAGCTAACTAGTTACTGGATATTAACTTACACTAAATGCTAGTGTAATACTAGATATTACTGGATATTAACTTACACTAAATGCTAAGCTAAATACCATCCATACGTTACCTCATTTAATTTCACCAAACCTTCACAAATAAATCTAACAAGGTAAATGTCAATACCTCCATTTTGCAAGTGAGAATTTTTTTTCAGATGCTCAAAAAGATTAGGTAAATTATCTAACGTCTTGTAGATACTTGGGTGGAAGTTCACAACCTTTCAGACATGATAAGAAATGTACATAAACAAACTAATATGTACACAGGTATAAAGTCACTACTGTCAAACATGTTCTTACCCCAGGATCTTCAGAGTTGCATGTTTTCACCATGTTTTGAAGAACATCAATCAGTTGGCATAGTAGTACTCCATTATCAAGTTCTTCCAATAATCGTTCTGCCTTAACTTCAATACCTAAAAACATATTTTAAAGTTAAGATCTACTAGAAACAGTAAATTCAAACAATATGGTTAAAATTTAATTAAATGTAATTAGATTATAGCTGAAACACAAAACAAATTTAGATCAGACCAAATATTCACTCTTAGAAATTACAGTTAAAATAGGTAATGCCAAACTACATGAAAGACAACTGAAACAAAAATATCTGTGATATAGAAGGAAAAATAAAATGACCATTTATTTCATTTTTAAAAAACTAGAGTGTTTTATTTTTCAATATTAACCGTTAATGTTAAGTTTTGATTCACTGCACGTTACTGCTTACACAAGAAAAATATTCTCTTTATATAAGATAGACATTGTTACGATTTTAAAATTATAGGTAATAACATAACAAACACCCAGGGAATACCATCTTTTCACCTCTCAAACCTTTCTTTAGAACCATTATTATTACATAATAAACTTTAAAAAAAATTACCAAATCATCAGGCTGATAAAAACTGTGCAGTTTTTTTTAATTATCTTGAGAAGGCCATAGATAAGCTTTATATATTCCTTTTCACAAAAACTTTAGAGTGCTACATGAAATTTTGCATTTAAAAAGAGAGCTTTTGGGGGCATGTGGGTGGCTCAGTTGGTGAAGCATCAGACTCTTGATTTCAGCTCAGGTCATGATCTCATGGTTCATGGGATGGAGTCCTATGTCAGGCTCTAAGCTGACGACACAGAGCCTGCTTAGGATTCTCTTTCTCTGTTTCTCTCTCTCTGCCCCTCCCCACTCATGCTTGTTCTCTTTATCTCTCTCTCTCAAAACAAATAAACATTTAAAAAGAGAGAGAGAGAGCTTTTTTTCTGGAGAGAAAGTTCAGAGCACTCCTCAATTCTAATTGAGTAAAGAAACATGATGCCAGATATTCTCTAACCTGACACTTCCTCCTAGGGTTTACATGCCTCTACTCCTCAATGCCTCAGAAATAGCAATCATTTTAACTACAGTATATATTCTACTCAGAATTTCATTCCTTATATAAGATTAAGGTGGGGGAGGTCAGTAATATAGACCCCAATATCAGACCTATATACTTTAAAAAAAGATTTTAACATTAACAACTGAAATGTTAACTATTCAAAGATCACTACTGACCCCTTCTGTTAAGCCTCAAACTTCCTTACTATCCAAGTCCTAAGGTTCAGGGTGAATTGGAATATTTCCCCAACTAGAATGTAAGCTTGTTGAGAACAAGAATATCATATATTTCCTTCACTAAATTATCCCCAGGCTCTGGAACAATCACTCCTCAACAAAGAGTAAGATTCTCAATAAATATTTACTAAATAAAAAATACAATTTTGAGTATCTTTTCAGGCCTTACCTAACAAACCAGATAGCCATATTGACAGATCTTCTTGCATGGGTAACAGGGTGGCTTCATGCCTCACAGCTATCCACTCATCATACTGACAAACATCAGCCAAACCTGGCCCATGTCTGGGGGTCAGAGGACTCCGCGGACTTAGAGGCAGGTCTTCTCCAAACCACACCTAGAGAAAAACACCAACCTTTTTAAAAGTCAGCATAACTCACATCTATATTTAAATGATGAATTATAGACCATATATTATATACACATATACTAAACTGCAGCAATTCACAGAAATTTATAAACTAGAAGCAAACTATTAATCTAGACACTTGAGATATTTTCAGTATTCAGTACTGTGGTAAATATAAGTAAATCCCTAATCAATGAATCGATATCAACCAACAGGATAAAGGCCAACAAATACTATTTTTCCTTCACCTGCTAGCTAAGTTTAATAAGTTACTTGCTCAGGGGCGTCTGGGTGGCTCAGTTAAGTGTCCGACTGGTTCAGGTCATGATCTCGCGGTGTTTCCTTCTCTTTCTGTTCCTCCCCTGCTCATGCTCTGTCTCTCTCTCTCAAAAATAAACAAACATTTAAAAAAATAATAAGTTACCTGATAAGACCTCAGGTTCTCAGCTCTAAAATGGGTTAAGATACATCTTTGTAGTGTCTAGCATTGGGCCTAGCAGTATTTGTTATACAATGGATAAATGAATGAATAAATGCATAAATGACATTTTATAAACTTCTGGTCATTATATAAGCATTATCTAAAAAAAATCTAAATAATCTGATTTTTGCATGGCCCACAATCTACATTTTTTTTCTAAGTTTATTTTTGAGAGAGAAAGAGCAAGCTGGGGAAGGGCAAAGAGAGAAGGAGAGAAAGCGAATCCCAAGCAGGCTCCATACTTGAATTCCAAGTCAGCATAGAGTCCGATGCAGGGCTTGAACTCACGAACCATGAGATCATGACCTGAACTGAAATCAAGAGTTGGACGCTTAACTGACTGAGCCACCGAGGCACCCTGATTTTTACATTTTAAAATGGCTGTTATATAAGTACCTACATAATAGCCTCCATTTTGCCTATTGGCTCATAAAGCCAAAAATATTTACTAGCTGGCCAATTCCTGGTTAAGAATAAAAACTGACAGAAACATACTGTCAATCCGACACTCACAAAAATTTGAAATATAATTAGATATACTTTAATATAATATTATTTAGAGAAAAGACTATCATCTCTCAACTCAGAAAGGGGTATTTGAGCCCAAGTGAAGTGATGAGGGGTTCTCACAGGAGGGAATCTTGAAATGGAGGATTAGGCCTTGAGTGAGATAAGAGAGTGTCCACAGCTGGGAAAAGCCCTGTGCACGGTATCAGAACCTGAGTAGGATGAGGGTGTCCACAGGGGAAGATGAGGGAACAGCCCAGTGCAGGGTGTCAGAGCCCAAGTGAGCTGAGAAAGCCATCAATACAGGGAGCAACAATGGGAGACTGGTTACATTCACAGGGATTTATCAAATGGGAGCCAGTTTTCTCACTGCCAAAGAAGAGAGGTATAACTCTTCTACGGAATGAGAGAAAACTAGAATGAATCCTATGATGACAGGAGTATCTTTTACCAGAAAGCAAAGAAGGGCTCAAAGAATGATCGGGACATACCAAAATGACATAGACATTAGCATAAAGGGACTTCTACTGGCTAAATCAAGAGCAATTTGAGCATCAAACAATGATATAAATGGATTATAACACATTGAGTAAAATAAAAAAACTATTCTTTCATATAGATAAAAATATATGAATAAACTTGGATTTTGATGAGGAATTAGATTTTTATATAGTTTCAAAGTACTTCCCCACAAAATGCTTATTACAAAGAGAAGAAAGAATAATTTTACAGTAGAGAAACCCGACAGATAGCAACTTAACCAAGTAACAAAGGTAAACACCATCAATAATGGGACAAATCAAAATCACATTCTACCTGAAAGGATGCAATGAGAAAACACAATATCCCTCTGTGATATTCCTGCCAAAGATGCATAACCTGAATCTAATCATGCGAACAGGCAAATCCAAACTGAGGGACATTCTACAAAATAATTGGTCTATAATATTCAAAAGTGTCAAGGTCATTAAAGCAAAGCGTGAGATACTGTTCTAGACTGAGACTAAGGGACATGGCAGCTAAATGTAGCTTGTGATTCTAAACTAGACATTATGGGGACTACTGGCAATACTTGAATATGGTCTGAATATTGATTGGATGGTAGTACTGTACCAATGTTAATATCCTGGCTCCAATTATTTTATTGCAGTTCTGATAGGAAGATGTCTTTATTTGTGAGAAATACACACTAAAGAATTCAGAGGTAGTGGGTCATTAGATTGGCAACTTATTCTCAAATGGTTCAGCAAACAAATACCTCTGTTCTACATTTAAAGCTACTTTTCAGGCTTGTGATTACTTTAAAATAAAGTTTTTTTTTATGTTTAAAAAAAGAGGTATGAGTATAGGTAATACCAAGTGAATCTAGTCCTTTCTTGATTTTTAAATGTAGATCATTTTCCTGCTAAAATATATTAAACTTATTGAGGTTTATTTAAGGCAAGTCTTACTACACCAAATCAAAATCCACACCACCATTGTTAATCCAGACAAACTTTGGAGGAAATAAAAGAAAGAAAGAAAGAGCTGCTTTCAATCTCCTATGATGAGAAACAAACACATTAAAAAAAAAAAAAAAAACCCAAAGGCAAAGAAAGAAAATGAACACAAGAGGAAAACAGGAGTAGTGAAACTCAATTAAAATATCCAAAGACAAACAAACAAACAAACAAACAAAAAACCCATAACTTATTTCAGGGCTGTTATTTCAGGAACTAAGGGTAGAGACTGGAGAATGAACTCCTAAATATATGAAGACCCTATAAAGTTTTAGGAAAAAGACAAGATGTCCTTTTTATTTGTTTCTCTGAATTCTCTTACGATTATTTCAAAGGGAGTATAGCAAAGATTTACTACCTAAATCTTCCTTTCATAAGCATGTCTTATTTCTGTTTATAATCCCAGAACTCAGTAGAAGACATAGCACATGGTACTAAGTCACATATTTGTTGACTAATCGAGGATATTAGCAAATGACTCTGTGTACCATCAAAATCAAGATGCATCTCACATTAGAGGGTATTTCATAGTCAACAGAATGTTATTTGTCTTTTAACCATTTGGCTGAGCTGGCAAAAAGGCACAGCATTTGCAAATGTTTGTCAAGGAAAGATGTGCATTAGTTAGAAAGGTGGTTTTGAAAAAAATCATCTGTGAAAATGGAGAAGTTAATATTGACAAAAGTCATTCTAATTTCTTGCCACATTAGAGAGAAGAATACTTGGATTCTCCTACTATTGCCATAGAAGATTCTATAATAACCTAGGCTGGTCAGTACCATATTAATGTTGTTAAAAGTTAGATGTAAATAGCAGAAACTGTCTGTGTAAAGGTTGTTCTCAAACATGCGAAAGCTGTCATATTGCAAAGATTCTTAATCCATAGGTAGTCTGTAGATGAACTTGAGTACATATATAAACAACTTACATTTAGGCAAAATTTTATGCCTACATACAAACGGGCCTTTTCTCAGTTCATAGCTTTTTGTCAAATTCTCAAAGGGGACTATGACACAAAAGAGATTAGGAACTATTGTTCATTTGTAGACTGTATGACTATTCACTAATCAGAATGAAGGATATAAATTAAAAAAGAGGGACAAGGAAGATCTTTTTTTTTTTAAGTTTATTTATTTATTTTGAAAGGGAGGGGGTGAAAAGCATAGAGAGGGAGAGAGAGAGTCCCAAGCAGGCTCCACGCTCAATCCCACAAACTGTGAGGTCATAACCTCAAGAGTTGAAATCAAGAGCTGGATGCTTAACTGACTGAGCCACCCAGGTGCCCCAAGGGAAGATCTTAATGTATTAAATTAATAAGAAATCAATTGACAGGTGCCTGTGTGGCTCAGTTGGTTAAGCGTCTGACTCCTGATTTGGGCTCAGGTCATGATCTCACATTTTGTGGGTTTGAGCCCCGCATGGGGTCTCCGTGCTGACAAATGTAGAGCCTGGTTGGGACTCTTTCCATCTCCCTCTCTCTCTGCCCCGCCCTGTCTCTCAAAAATAAATAAATTTTTAAAAAAAATAAGAAATCAATTAATCAGCTATCTGATGAATGTCTCCTCTCTACAAGGCACTTATGAATATGCAACTGGCTTATATAATTAGCTGAGAAAGAGGTGAAAATCCTACAAAGTTCTCACATTCATCAGAGAGAGAATCAAAAAACATCCATGAGAGATGTCAAGGGTACTCTTATAAAGAATTAATAAAGATGAATCTGTAAAATCTGGATCAGAGAAGATTTCATAGAACTTTAAAACAAAACTCTGAAGAAAATTACCAAGTTAAGAAAATATTAATGGCATTAGAATAGAATGAGAAAAACATGATCAATGTGGCAATGATATAAAGCACACCATAAGGAATCAAGAAAAAACTCATGACATTTCTGAGACTTGGGTAAAGAGGTGAAAAGAGGACAAATAGAAATAATCAGATTAAAAAATGGTATTAAAAATGGTTTTGAGTAATGAAGGAGTTTTGAGCATCCTCAGTGTGGGTTTGAGAGGACTGAGAGGGCAAGAACAAGACCTTTTGGAACACTGCCATGGACTTCCAAGTCCCAAAAGGAAAAAAGTATAATAGAACTCTTTATTAACAGAGTGGAGGATACAGCTGCATAGTACACACAGGAGGGAGTATAAGCAGGATCATGTTCAGAGTTGCTAACATTTGATAAATAAATCATCTTCTCTAGGCTTCACTCACTGCCATCTTTCTAAGAATGAAAGAAAGAAAGAGAGAGAGGAAAGAAAGAAAGAAAGAAAGAAAGAAAGAAAGAAAGAAGAGAGAAAGAGACAGAAAGAAAGAGAGAGAAAGAGAGGGAGAGAGAGAGGAAGGGAGAAAGAAAGAAAGAAAGAAAGAAAGAAGAAAAGAGAAAAGAAAAAAAATACTTTCAAGACACAAGTTTAATCTCCAGTTTTATATCTGGAGAATTTTGTTGTACCAATGATGCAACCAAATTTTGGAAGTGTCTACTATGCAACGTATATTCTAGTAGGCACTTTGCTCATGTTCTCTCATTGATTCCATTGATTTCCTCACAACGACCCTGAAACATAAGTGCTATTATCTTTACCTTGGAGGTAAGGAAGCAGAGACTCTTAGAGGCAAAATAAGTTGCCAGAAGCTCACAACCAAGAGTGGCAGACCCAGAATGAGAAATGATTGATTTTAAAGTTCTCACTCTGCAAGGCAAATTTTATTAATAGCTGCTTGCATCTTTATAGGTAGAATTTCAATGTGATTTTTATCTTTACGATTCAAGCATGTTCTATTTATATCAAAAGAAAACATTTAAAAGAATATAGAAACAATATAGCAAATACCAACTCTGGACATCATTCAAATTTAAGATTATTCTGGTTTGTCTGTTTATCTTGCCTCCCCTGACCAAAAAGCAAACAAAAAAACACTAAATTTTAAGTTTTAATGCCTGGTCATTTACAGTCATAACAGGGCACAGAGACAACTGTATAAAATAAATAATTTATAATTGTTTTCATTGATAGCTCTTTTAATTACAAACACATAATAAATTGTAAGGAGAGGGAAACTACAAAATATTCTAATTCTCTTCCCTCGGTAGTATAAGTAAGATGGACCCACAAATTCGAAGGAACTTTTGAGTCTTACAAATATTTAGTAAAAAAGTTAAAATTAAAATCTTTTCAGAACTAGAAAGTTAAAATATATTAATTCCTGTAACTAAAATTTGATATTTAAGAAACTAGTTCCTTAAACACATTTTGTGATAATTTTAATATTTTACTAATTATCATAAATTTATCAATAATCTCATAATTTAAATACATATTTTTCCAAGAAAAACACTTACTTGAATTGCAGGTTGCATGGCCATCTATGTTGAAATGAAAATGCTTTTCTGAAAATAGAACAAAACATTAATATGCAAATAGTGGTAGCTTTCCTACTCCCCACCTCCAAATTACAAGGAATCTGCTTTAATCTTCCATTTGACTGAAAACCTAAAACTTTTTCTTCTATTTGGAATAGTTTGACTGTAGGAAAATTCAATTATCACCCCTAGCTTCTCACTTACGAAAGTATTCCTCATTTAAAAGAGGAAAACCTGAAACACATTTAATATGTAGTTTCTGGCATTGATATCAAAGTAATTCTTGAAGCATCTGGCGAGTAAAATAAAACTGACAATAAAACTTAGCACATATAAAAGTCTCCCAAAAATTTCCCCTGTAAACATAATGTAAACTGTAATGCAAACATAAATATCACAACTGATACCGAAGTCAAGATAAAGAGATCGTGTAAGTTCATCTGGACTTTGTATAAAGTCACAGGCTTAACCATTAGCTTCTTCTGCCAGACAACAAGGTAATAAAGACAGACAGCAATTTTAACTATGAAACAATACTCAGGGACTTTCTATAATAATTCTTCATAAGCTATTTTATCCATAAGGTGCTAAAGACAAAAAAACAAACAAACAAACAAAAAAAAACAGAAACAAAAAACAGCAATTTTAACTCCGAAGTACTATTTTTGAAATGTATAAGAAAAAACTACAATTTAATTAATTAAGTTAGGTTAATAAAATTCTTTAATGTATTTTTAGAAAGGAAAAAAGGTGAAGAGTTTAAAAACACAATAACATAGACAATAACATATAAAATTTAGGAATATTGATTGCTTATACGAGCATAATATACTAGTCTATTTTTTATTGTAAACCACCATTAAAACATTCTAATAAAAAATATAAAATGGTTTAAAAAGCTATAATGCTATCAATTTCCAAGGAAAGTTATTTTCTCCTCTAAGTTATACCAAACATACCACTTTTCTTTCAGGAATATTTCTGCTGGTACCAAAGTTGAACTTGAGCTAAATCTAACAAAAGTCTAATATTACATCACGTTTTCTTTGCGGGAAGGCAAAGGACAGCAGAATGTCCTTTTTGATGTCATTTTTCCTTCTCTCTACCATAGCAAAAGGCCAAAGTACAATTGAGCATTACTAATAAGCTTGTTATGCTTCCCACGAGCTAATTCAGTGGGGAATACATTTTCCTTTAGCATAAATAATCCTTTGTCCTCAACAAAGATCCACAGTAAGAAGCTTCCGAGACCATTTTTTAAAAATGCAGCAAAGAAGCTGCTCCCATTAAAATAAGGAGTCCCACATAATCAGACAAGAGCTTTAACAGTTGGAACTGCCAACCCAAAACAAAAGAAGGCCTAAATTATAAGGCGTGTGCAAATCAAGAACAGTGACACATTCACAAAGAAGCTATCACAAGAATGTTTAGTAGTTGCACTTTTTATGCAAAAATCCAACAGAATTCGTTTTATGAAAGAAATCAAGAATTTGTGAACAACCTTCAGTCACTTGAACTTTAGCAGAAGAGTCTTTTGTATATATATTTTCAAAACATTCTTCTTGTATAATGCAAAGAACTACTTTTAAGATGACAAAATATGACCATCTAAATTACCTTTAAAAAGAGATTCTTTAATAAAATTGTACTCAGATAAGCTATAATGTATCTTCACATAGGAAAAATTATCACATATGCAAATATATACTTTTATTGAGAAATTTTTATAAACTGAGATTGTATCAGTAAACCATCAGTTAATTAATGAGTAGTCACCATGTCCCAGGTACTAAGAGCCAGTTGTAGATATTTTCTAGTCACTTACTATTATCTTTCTAAACCATTTTTGTGTCTCAGGATTTTAATCCCAAGGGTAGCATCTATTCTATAGTTGGCCCTGACCCCAGTCTGCATCATAATTATGATTCTTGCTTCTCACTCATTTGATTACCTATTCTTCTCTTTTCTTTCCCTAAAAGTCTCAGTCTCTATTTTTCTCATATAAACCAATTATGCTGAGTCAGCAGCATTTCTTTTTTTTTTTTTTTTTTTTTTTTTCTTTTTTTTGGGTGGGGAGCTGCATCTTAATTAGCAAATTATTGCCTTTGTTTTGTTTTGTTTTTGTCTTTCTTCCTTTTGGGGGGAGTCTATTTCTATTCTTTGCCAACTTGAGGAAGTCCTTTCCCTTAGATTTGGGCAAAAAGACCTCTCATGTGACCAAGTCCAAACTATACTGTAACACTGCTGGGAATCATTCACAAGACCAGGAGCTTATCCAGAGATCATAAGGGAAGAGTACTATACTTAACCTTTAAAATCTGGGGAAAACAAAACACAGAAGGCACTCACCTACCTGAAACTTGAATAGGATTTGTACCTAACCCACTTACTCATCTTAGAAACAAGATCAGTCATGAGGTCCTTAAGATCATTTATGGTAAGCCTCTTCATACCAATTTGGCTTCAGATCATGATTGGCAAAAATGCCAACCTGTTGAACTGATCCTTTGTCCCATAGCTGTAGGCTCTGAAACTGAGTACATTTTTATTCCTCACCCATGTTACAAGATATGGCGGGAGAGCATAAAGTGGCAAAGCTCATTCCTGGTACAAATCAGGGGGCCAATTTAAAAAAGAATGGCAAAAAAGCAAAGAAATAAGGTAAGTTTTTTTCAGAAAAATAATGATATTAACTGCACCGTACCACATATCGTACTCAGACACCAGATTATTGCCAAGATACATAAGCTAGAGGGATATGATAAATTCCAAAGTTGGGATAGTGGGATAATGTTTACTGCTTAGGAGAGGGAGGAAGATGAGATTGAGGAGAAATGGCTTTCAACTGTACTGGTAAGATTTTATTTCAAGATAAGTGGTGAGAACACAGGTGTTATACTAGTCTGTACACCTTTCTGTATGTCAAAAACCATGTCATCATTTTTCAAGGCTTCATTTAGAAAAATAGTTGTAAAAGATATCCTCTCTGATTTGTTCAGGGGGAAAATTTTTCTTAGCTTTAAAATTTTGAGTTAAATATTTTCTAATTGCCTACTAGGGAAAATAGAAATGTTATAGTCATACAAAACATATTTCACTTTTTTAATGTGTTCTAAAACAACTCACCATAGAGACACCAGCTATAGTAGTAAAAAATAGCAGACACATCTGGTTTGAATTCCAGGTCTAGCATATTAACTATATGACCTTGGGATTCTTAATTTCTCTGATTCTCAGTGTTCTCATCTGTAAAATGAGATACCACCACCTCCTTCATATGGTTATTATAAAGATTAAGTGAGATGATACATATAAAGGACCTGACAGATAACTAGCACTTAACAAATTAGTTGGTATAATTAATACTGTGATGAGACATAATTATAGTTTATTTAACATAACTTATCAAATTAAAAAGAGATAAGGCTAATAACACTCAGAAATCATTAAACATAATATGGATAACTTATTTTACTAACATAAATAAATATAGTTATAAGTGAAAGTAAAAGCTATAAAATGCCCATGTCATAATTGGGAGGATACTCACATATTAATTTATGACTCACAATTCTGTTGGCTAGAATAAAAGTCTTTAGGGATTTATCTAACATAGGCCCTTTGCTCCATTCAGCCTATCTCCTCATTGTTCTCCCTCAGTTTCATTCGTTTCTGTGGCTATACTGCGGTTCAGGCTGTATGCTTTTCCATGTGGTGTATATTCATTCATTTATTCAACAAGCATTTACTCTTCCTCTGCAGTGAACTAGCACCATAGGCAAGAGACACAGTAATGAATGTAACAGACGTGTGACTGCCCTTACGGAATGAATACACCAGTGGGAAGGTTAAAAAAAAAAAAAAAAGCAACCACACAAATGAATACACAGTGTTAAATCATGATAACTGCTTTGAAGAAAAGAACAGGGAAGGAAACAGCTACTTTAGACTTAGATTGAATGATTAGAAACGGTTTTGCTGGACGGAAAACATGAATTTGAAGAATGATAGGATTTAGCCAGAGAAAGAGAGGAAGAGTTCTAAGTATAGAGAATAATTTTTATAAAGACTTTGAAGAGAGAATGTGGCACATACCTAGAACTGAAAGAAGCAGGTATGGCTGAAGCATGGAGAATGTGTGGCTTAGGATGGGGTTGAAACATTAAGCAGCAGCCCCATCACAAAGACCATGTTGAGGAAATTAGATTTCATTTTAGGAGCAGTGAGAAACCATGGAAGAGCTTTAACCAAGGGAGAGACGATCTAACTCATAGTTTCAAAAGAACTCTCTGAGGGGGAGAGAGGAGTATGGGAGTGAAATAGTAATGGGTTTAAGAGAGAAAGTGGGAAGGAAACTGAAAGGGGAGTGGGTAGAGATGGGAAAAAGAACCAGGGGAATCAATGAAAGAAGGAGACAAAGACAGGGGTAAAAACAGTGAGACCATATAGGAAATGGGAGCATACAGGAAATGAGGTGGAGAGGTGCCTAGCAGAGGAAGGGTTAGGAATCTACTGCAGTACTGCAGTAGTTTGGTGACAAATGATGGTGACTGAACTAGAATGTGGATAGTGTCTCTACTCAAGAGAAGTGGATGGATTTGATATCCACTTCAGTTAGAACCAAGACTTGATAATGGTTAGAAATGGAGAGGTGGATAGGAGGGATGTAAGGACAGAGTGAACTATTAAGAATGACTCCCAGGTTTCTGGCTTAAGCAACTGAGCAAATAGTTAGTGGGAGATGAGGATGATGGGAGTCTGAATAGATCAAAGCAGGGAACAGAGTACTAACAGATCAAAAGTGCTGTGCTTTGGTCATGTTTAATTTGAGAAGCCTTTAAAGACAGCCAAGTGGGAGTGTCGATCTAGCAGTTGGAAATACTATTCTAGAGCTAAGAAAAAAGTTCAAGGAGGTAGAAATTGTCAGCAAATACTTGGGAGGTAAAGCCACTGAAAAGAATGAGATCATCTAAGAAAGAAATGGAGAAAACAGTGATAAAGGCCTAAGAACAAGTCCTGACAAAATCCAACATTTAGACATGAGAGGAGTTAGCAAAGGACATAGAGAAAGAAGAGTTGAAAAGATCCCTCATCTAAGATCATCTCAGCTAACCGGGCTTATAATTTATTACCTCCTCCCAGTAGCCTTCCTGACTGGTCTGAATTACTTCTGATTTTATCTTTAACTCTTGAATTCACATAGCATTTCTCAATCACGTCCTTTACACTGCTTCATACCATTTTGTATTATTTCTGTACATTGCTTCACCAACTATAAGTTCCTGGACTGCTGTTGGAAACAGTATTGAAAAAAGTATTCAAGCCTAAAGTTTAGGAAACATTTTTGGTAGGAAAAATTTCAAAATCTCTGGGGAAAACTGGGTTGTCTCCCTTCTCCACACTGCTTTTGTTGTAGAACAAAATGTGACAGTAGGTTAGAAGCAGCTACATAGTAGACAAGTATCTACTGGGAGACCATTTTTGGTATTCTTTATTATTTTCATTTATTATGTAACCTAAATTGATAAATGATTTTGCCTTTCACCCAGCATATCCAAAGTGAAATATGTACAGTGGTTACTGGTTAAGGTACCAGCAGGTCAAATGAGATGCCTTAGAATCACTAAGAAAAAGAAAACGACTAAAAATGGCATATAGGCAGAGTATCCAAGTGAAAAGGACAGAATAGCTGTGCCAAGGGGCAAGGATTGTGGAAGCAATGTGCTACTCAGGAATTTGTATGCCTCAGTAGACAGTACATTTTTATTACATCTTAAATAAACTCCACTTGTGGTAGACAGAATAATGACTCCCCAAAATGTCTACATCCTAATCCCCAGAATCTGTGTGTGAGCAAGATGTGCTTTACAGATTAAGTAAATTAAAGACTTTGGGATAACAGATGATCTTGGTGAGTTCAATGTAATCACAAGACTCTTTATAAGAAGGATGCAGAGGCCAAAATCACCGATAAACATAGATGCAAAAATCCTCAACAAAATATTAGCAAACTGAATTCAACAATACATTAAAAGGATCATACACCATGATCAAGTGGGATTTATTCAAGGAATGCAAGGATGGTTCAATATGCACAAATCAATCAACATGGTATATACCATGTTAACAAACTAAAAATAAAAATCATATAATCATTCAATAGATATAGAAATAGCATTCTAACAAAACTCAACATCAATTTATAAGACAAACTCTCAACAGACTGGGTATAAAGGGAACACTACATATCAAAGGTCATATATATCAAGCCCATAGCCAACATCATATGGTCAAAAACTGAATGCCTTTCCTCTAAAATCAAAAACAAGACATGGATCCCTACTCTCTCTACTTTTATGCAACATAGTATTTGGCAGTCATAGCCAAACCAATTAGGCAAGAAAAAATAAAAATATCTAAACTAGAAAGAAATAAAACTGTCACTATTTGTACATTACATGATATTACATATAAAACACTGTAAAGATCACCAAAAAATTCTTAGAACTAATAAATGAATTCAACATTTAGACAAGAATCAATACATAAAAATCTATTGTTTTGCTCCATGTCAGGCTCTGAACTGATGGCGCAGAGCCTGCTTGGGATTCTGTCTCTCCTTCTCTCTGTCCCTCCCCTGCTCATGTTCTCTCTCTCTCTCTCTCTCTCTCTCTCTCTCAAAACAAATAAACTTAAAAAAAAATCTATTGTTTTTATACACTAATAATAAATTATCAGCAAGAGAAATTAAGTAAATAATCCCATTTACAGTGGCATCATAAAGAATAAAATATCTGGGAATAAATTTAACCAAGGAGGTAAAAGATGTGTACAAACTGAAAATTGTAAAACATTGATGAAAGAAATTAAAGACACGAATATATGAAAAGATATTTCATGCTCTTAAACTAGAAGAATTAATGTTTTTAAAAGGTCCATATTACCCAAAGCAATCTACAGATTCATTGCAATCCCTTCCAAGATTCGAATGGCATTTTTCACAGAAACAGAACAAACAATCCTAAAATTTGTATGTAACCACAAAAGGCTCCAAATAACTAAAGCAATCTTAAGAAAGAAAAACAAAGCTAGAGACATCACTCTCCCTGTTTTCAAAACTATATTACAAAGCTGCAATAATCAAAACAGTATGGGTAGCTACACTTGCGATAAGTACAGAATAATGGATAGACTTGTGGAATCACTATGTTGTACACTTGAAGCTAAAGTAACAATGTGTGTTACATTACACTTCAATAACAACAACAACAAAAACAGTATGGTACTGGCATGAAAACAGACATACAGATCAAAAGAACAGATTAGAGAACCCAAAAATAAACCCATGTTTGTGGTCAATTTTTAACAAAGGAGCCTAAAATATGTTATAGGGAATGAACAGTCTCTTTAATAAATGGTGTTGGGCAGGGGCACCTGCGTGGCTCAGTCAGTTAAGCATTCAACTCGGCTCAGGTCTGATCTCATGGTTTGTGAGTTCAAGCCCAGTCAGGCTCTGTGCTGACAGCTTGGAGCCTGGAGCCTGGAGCCTGCTTCAGATTCTTTGTCTCCATCTCTCTCTGCCCCTCCCCCCACTCGCACTTTCTCTGTCTGTCCCTCAAAAATAAATAAACATTAAAAAAAAATTTTTTTAATGATGTTGGGAAAACTGGACAACCACATGCAAAAAAATGAAACTGGACCACTATCTTACACCATTCACAAAAATTAACTCAAATGGATTAAAGGCTTGAATTTGAATGTAAGACCTAAAACCATAAAACTCCTAGAAGAAAACATTGGCAGTAAGATCCTTGACATCAGTCTTGGAGATGATTTTTTGGATCTTACTCCCAAGGCAAAGGCAACAAAAGCAAAAATAAGCAAGTGGGACTACATCAAACTAAAAAGCTGACGCACAGCAAGAAAACCAACAACAAAATGAAAAGGCAACCTATGGAATGGGAGAAAGTATTTGCAAATCATATATCTGATAAGGGCTTAATATCCAATTCAACTCAATAGCAAAAAAAAAAAAAAAAAAGGAAAAGAAAAAGAAAAAGAAAAATCTGATTAAATAATGGTCAGAGGACCTTACCTTTACAGACATTTTCCAAAGAAGACATACAGATGGGCAGGCAGCAAGACATCATGAAAAGACAACATCACTAATCATTAGGGAAATGCAAATCAAAACTACAATGAGATATCATCTCACACCTGTCAGAATGGCTATCATCAAAAAGATGAGAAATAACAAGTGTTGGTGAGAATGTGTAGAAAAGGAAAACTCATGCACTGTTGGTGGGAATGTAAATTGATATAGCCACTATGAAAAACAGTATGGAATTTCCTTAAAAAAAAAAAAATGAAAATGAAAATGAAACTACCACATGATCCAACAATTCCATTTCTGGGTATTTAATCAAAGAAAATGAAAGCAGTGATTCAAAAAAGATATATGCACCTCCATGTTCACTACAGCATTGTTTACAATAGCCAAGATACATAAACAATGTAAGTGTCAATGATGGATGAATGGATAAAGATGTAATACACAAATACAATGGAATATTATTCAGCCATAAAAAAAGAATGAAATCTTGCCATTTGTGACAACATAGATGGACCTGAAGAGCATTATGCTAAGTGAAATAAGTCAGAGAAAAACAAATGCTGTATGATCTCATTTATAGGTGGAATCTAAACAAACAAACCAAGCTTACAGATAAAGAGAACAGATGGGTGATTGCCAGAGGGAGGACTAGGGGGTGGGCAAAATGAGTAAAGGGGGTCAAAGGATACAACCTACAGTTATAAAATAAGTAAGTTATGGGGATGTAATTATAGCATGGTGACTGACTATAGTTAATATTTTATTGCATATTTGGAAGCTGGTAAGAAAGTAAACTTAAAGGTCCTCATCACAAGAAAAACAATTATAACCATGTATGGGGATGGATGCTAGCTAGATTTACTGTGGTGACCATTTTACAAGATATACAGATATCAAATCATGTATATTGTACATCTGAAACTAATATAACATGATATGTCAATTGTGCCTCAATAAAAAGAAATACATTTTATTTTTAAAAAGGATGCAGAAAAGTCAGAGAAGGCAAAGTGAGAAGCAGAGAGAAAAAAGGAGATATCATGATGGAAAAGAGGCAGAGAGGGAGACAGATTTGGGTTGTGCCACTGAGGGCTGTGACGATGGAGGAAGGAGTCAGGGAATACAGGCATCCTCTCAAAGCTGGAAAAGGGAAAGAAATGGACTTTCCCCTGGAGCCTCCAGAAAGAAGGAAGCCCTGACAATATCTTTTTTTTCTTTTTTTAGCTCATTTCTGATTTGTGACCTCTCAAACCATAAGATCATACATTTGTGTTGTTTTAAACCACTAAGTTTGTGATAATGTGTTCTAGTAGTAATAGGAAAGTAATACACATCTTAAGTGGAGAATGGAAACTGCACCCAGAGGGTCAAGACATTTGGCCTGAAGAAAGTGATACACATCCAGAACATGATTAGAAGATATAGCGAGCCCATCATGTTTGAAGCAATGAGGAAAATGGCACCAGTTGTAAATAGTATGCTAAAATATAAACAAAACCAACCAAACAAAAAAACATGCAAAATTTATAGGTGAAACCCATTGTGCTATGCATTGTCTACCATCATCATCATCACCATCATCATCACCACCAAATGGCCCTGCCTCTGTGTAACTGAGATCATTTATTCATTTACTCACTCATTTAAACATTTACAAAAGCTTCCTGTGTTTACTACAGGGAACAGCACCAACATTCGCCAAGTTAAACAGGTCATCCATGATTCCTTCCTCTCCCATGCCTCCACCGCCTCCTTGAATCCCTCAGTCAAAACAATCTGTGACCATATCTTATTGCTTGTAGCTCTAAGTTTTCTCTTCAAGATCTATGGCCACCCCTCTAGTTCAAGCCACCATCACCTCTCTCTAGCTTTACTGAAACAGCTTCCAATCAGTCACCTTTTCTCCAGCCTTGCAAGTCTCCAACCCGCTCTTCACGTACTACAGCCAGACCGATCCTTCACAAACACTCATCTGAGGACACCTTACTACTCCCCTGCTTAAAACCCTTAATGAACCTCCAATGCCTTCAGGATAAAGCCCCAACTCCCCAACAAAGCTAACAAAGATTTACAGGTTCCCGCTAGCCTCTTCTCTTGACCCTCACACTCCAGCTATACTGAACTTCTTTCAGACCCTTTGAGCATACTCTCTCATCTCTGGGACTTTGACATGATGATCTATCTACATGCAACAATCTTTCTCCCCCTTTCCTCAAGACTCCCTCCTACCTATTTTCAGATTCAATTCCTCTAAGAAAAAAAAAACACACACACAAAAACCCTCATGAACTCCCTCCCCACTTTAGGGTACACAGCAATCAATACATGCTTCTATTTTACTCTGTACTTTATAAAATAAGAATCTTGGGGGGGGTTACATTCTCCATTTCTTCTACTACAATATAGAAATTAGTGCTAAAATTAATACCAGACTTACTCCTAAATACAATAAATGTTGCATTTATCGCTAAAGGGAACATGAAACAATAATGAAGTAAATCTGTGGTACATGCATTTAAGGAAAAAGCAGCTTCCAAAACAGATGAAGACTCAAGAGAAAGAAATAAGATTCTTAGAGCTTCATAAAAAATCACGTTATTTGCAAAATTATAAAGACTGTCCATTTGTTGGGAGTCTTTGCTTTTCTATTTGAAATTTTTCTCTTGCAATGTTTCATAGAGATTCCACCTGAATAACTTAATTTTATGTTTGATAGAACTATTCATTTATCATAAAAATTTTTAAGCAACTTACAATCAGTTAGCCTTTATATATGATAAACTAAAAGACTCTATGGAAAACATACACATACACAAACACTAATATAAAGAAATGTAAAAACAACATAAAGCATCTATTAACAAGAAGGTACTCAAATAAGTTGCAGTACATTATTCAGCCACTTGAAAAAGGAAGAGCTATAGCTACTGCTATGAAAAGATGTCTATTATACATTATGTGACCAAAAGCAATCTGCAGAGCAGTATGTATGTTATTAGGATCACAATGTTTTCTAAATTGGGGGAGGGAAGGTGTGAAAAAGAAAAACTCCTGCACAAACAAGTTTTTCAACAGCCAACTTTATTTTTAGAATAAAAAATAGTAACAAGCCATCCATCAAGAAAAAATAAGTCATTATGTTTAAAACTCTATGTAAAAGGAGTTCTTCACCATAGCTAATATTATACTATTACAGAAAAATGTATGGTGTGTGATAGTAGGCACAAGTCTCTATTAGCACTTCAGCAATATTTATCACATGACTGATGGTCTTTGTACTATAAATTCCTAAAAGCTTTCAACATCAAAGATGAAATTAACATTTAGTGCATTCGCTACATTTTATTACATTCTAGTTCTTTGGAAATTAGTGATTTATAAAATACATGGTAACTCTGTTAAAACAAACTACTCTGTAGCAAAGTAATAGCATGAGAAAACTTTTTAGAATGAGAAACACTGAAGAAATACAATTAAATTACTGCCTTATCTTGTAAGCATGGCTTCTGAGGCATTTCTCTGTGGCAGTTAAATTTCAATTAAAAATGGGGAAACTGGCAGTGGGACAAACTTACTGACAGACCAGACTCAAGCTTCCTACTCTCTCAAATTCCATGTATATCACATGGTTCATTAGGTATGTACAGGTGTATCTGATATCAAAGTATAGAAAGTAATAGGTAACAAGAAAGCAAAACACATGCACACATTCACGCAGACATACACAGACATGTTACTGTAAGAAAGTAAAATCTAACAATACATATTAACCTTAATCCCTTACTTTCCTCATCAACAGTAGGCTTGAAAATATTATTGACATAACTGAACTTTCTTCTCTTATCTCCAAACTTGAGATTTACAGGGGGGAAAAAAAAAACAATAGAGGAGTGCTGCATAGTAAAAATATAGTGAATACACAAAAGCTAAATGGAAAAATACAAATTGGGAAACATTATTTCTAAATTGGCAAATTCTCCAAACACCACTGGACTCATTTAGTGTTTTAGTAATACCACATTTGTTACTGACTTTATTCTCTTATCACACACTTTGATCTACCATCACAAATTATTTCATTATTTTTTTTTAATTAAAGAAGTGTTCAAAATAAACCTATGCCCATGGCAGAAATGAACCTGGGCCATACAAACAACTCTGTGCAGAGAAGTTATATAGTGCTGGGAATATAAATGAAGGGCGGTGTGACACAAAGAAAACCGTGGACTGAATTCCAGGAGGACTTAGTAGGTTGTTTGCTTTCTCTGAGCTTCAGTTTCCTCATCTATTACAGGGAGGATTACTTACAGGTTTAACAATAATGTAAGTTAAGCACCTAAAACACATACCTGCACATCCTAGGTAATAATGAGTCTGATAAATAGTAACAGTATTTAGTATGTGCCAGATACTATTTTTAATGCTTTACAGGCATTAAATTAATCAATGAATGAGAACTCATCACTGCCTCTGGCACTGCCTTTACCTTCTGCTCTCTCAGCCCTTTGGGTGTAGCTTGAAACTTTCAATACAAATTAAACAGCACAGAAATAATAATAGCTGTGTGCCGGGCACTGTACTAAACCATTTACATGGATTATTTCATTTAATCCTCATAACAACCTTTCCATCAATAAGGTAGGGAACTAATATTCACCTTCTTTCACAGATTAGGAAATTTAGCCTTAGAAAGATTAAACAACTTGCCTAAGGTCACACACATGGTAAAACCTGATTTCAGAGCCTGAATGTTTAGCAACTCTGCTATGCTGAAAAGAAATATTACTTTTAATTCAGTAATGTCAAAATAGCAGAGGCATCTACTATCCAAAGTCGGTTGGCTTTTAACGAGCTTTTGAAACAGATGAGTCAGACAACTTGTATCAGAATCTACGCGAGAAAATTCTCATCGGTTTCCACTTTTTCATTCAAATCCATTCCAATCTCCTCCCAAAGAAAATCTGAGGTGGTGAGAATTCCAATTCTTAACAATTTAAGCGCCAAGAGAGGTGATCAAACAGCAGTTCACTAACTGCTTATCTTCTGAGAAAGTAGTTGTTAGCGCGCTTCATCCGAGCAAAACAAAACCCAAAGCGTGACTTGGACTGGGCCTGCAAAAAAAACACCCCCATCTCTTCACTTAAAGACTGGATCAGCAACTCCACCGTGCGTCCCGTAAAGCACTCTTTTTTTTTTTTTTTCAACGTTTATTTATTTTTGGGACAGAGAGAGACAGAGCATGAACGGGGGAGGGGCAGAGAGAGAGAGGGAGACACAGAACCGGAAACAGGCTCCAGGCTCTGAGCCATCAGCCCAGAGCCCGACGCGGGGCTCGAACTCACGGACCGCGAGATCGTGACCTGGCTGAAGTCGGACGCTTAACCGACTGCGCCACCCAGGCGCCCCAACACTCTTAAATCCATAAAATTCAGTCCCTGGTTTGAAAAGATTAGTTAGGAACCAGGAGTGACTCCATGAGGAAGCAAGCTTTCCAAGTTCTCCCTGGATTTCCAGAGCAATCTACAAGTCTTCCCTTTCTTTTGCAATCCTCCCCCAAGGCAGCCCTCCAAGCTGAGGGGTGCAGGTGGGAAAGCAGAGCCCTGCCCGGACCAGAGAGAACAAGTAGGGAAGAAGCTGTCAACTCTGCCGGCAGGCAAAAAGGAAGGTCTGTGCCATTCTCTCCCCAAGGTCAGTAACTTCATTCATTCTTCCAAAGGGTGGTGTTGAGGAATCAAGTGACCCTTATCTGTGCTACGCGCTTGGGGATAAGGGTGCCCCCGGAGACCCTCAACTAAACTGCAGGCTCTGATCCCTCTCTAGATTCCAAAGCAGAGCGGTAAAGGCGGATACCTCTTTCCCCACCTACTGTGTCTGCACCTGCCGTCCCCCCGCCCCTGCACACCTGTTGCCCCTCACGCCACACACAAGGGTGGGCAGGAGAGGGCAGGGGAGGGCAGGCAAAACTTCACCTTGACAGCCCCAGGGACCAATCAGACGACGCGAACTCTGCGGCGGGCCAATCGCAGAACGTCTTGCATCCCGCAGCCCCAAACAAACCACCGCTTGGACTCCGCTGAGCGCGAGAAGGGGGTGGGGGTCCCTCGACCGGCACCTGAGGGGCAGCAGCCCCTAGAAGGTGAGGGAAGGCTCGCGAGTTAAAAAGAAGGCAAACGGGGAAGTACTCACTCGCCCTGGCGCGGGATGGTCACTTCTTCCTGCGGGGTGACATCTCAATTCAATCTGTGCGGAGCCGACACGCCCCTGACCAACCGCCGCCGCCTCCGCCTAAGCCTCCGGGCTCGCAGCGGTTCGCCGCCTGTTTCGAAAGGACCAATCAGAAGGCGGAGGGAGGGCGTGGCTGGAGGCCCCGCCCCGACCGCCGGGAGCACGCGACCGGCGCGCGCGTCTCAGTCAGCCCAGGGTGCCCCGCCTTCCTCCTCTTGGCGTCTCCCAACTCTGGTGGCCAAACCCCGCTTTTCAACCGAAAGGCAAAGTGGCTCGGTCACGGAGCGAGTCCGCGCATCTGGCCCCTACGCGACCTCAGCAGCCCCGATATTTGTCCCGATAGGCATAAGAGGTGAGGCAGCATCGCCTCCAAACATCCTGAAGAGTTGCACGGTAGAGTTCAAGGGCGTTGCCCTGAGTTTAATTCACGTCTGTGAAGAGCCCTTACCAACCCTAAGCCACTGGAGATCTGGCTGTACTGAGGGCGCCACGGTTTCCGGAGACAAACTGTCACCCAGCAGGAATGGGAGTCGCTTCCTGACAGAGGTCCCTCTTCCTGTGAGGGGTTGGTGGTGAAAGATGGAGAGGATCCTGTAACTCCCAGTCACAACTGGAAGCAAAAAGAGGATGTTGGCTCCCTCAGGAAACATACCAGGCAACGGAGTTAAAAAAAAAAAAAAAATTTAACCTTATCACAACGAGGGACGCTTATTAGCTGCTGTGAGGATTTAAATAAAGCAGAGACTAGAGTGCGATGTAGCAATAAATAGGTCTCTAACTGTAACTGGCTTGCTAATAGTGAAGAAGAAAAAAAATCAATGGCCAAAAGCCTGGAGGCCCAGATCCTTCCCCTCTTGTTGGATTTTGTCAGGTCACGTCACTTCCCCGGGCCTCAGTTTCCCACATGTAACGTGAGGGCGTTCCCCTGGAGTGAGGTTCTCTCTCTAGCGTTTATGCCTCCATTCACTCATCAAGAACAATGAGGAGGTTCTGCTGCTGCTTTGCTGAGGAGACTAAAATGAAGACAGTCCCCGCCTCCAAAGTGCTCAGCGGCCTGGTACAGGCTCAGTGAAGGTGTGCCAGAGAGGAAACCCCCAACAGTCACGGAGGGTGACCATCAGAGGTTCAAAAGGAGCTGAGTTTTGAAGGATGAATAGGAATCTGCCAAGAGCGAGGATAATTGGGGATAAGGAGTGCTCATCACGTTTCCAGAGATGTGAGAGCACCTGGAATGCTCTGGGAATTGTAATTTTGAATGACTAGAGTTTGGGGATTGGGAGATGGGTCAAGCTGGAGGCGTAGGCACGATGAAAGGCCTGATAGGTGCTCAGGAATTTAGAATTTTTCTTGCAAGCCGTTTGGGATTAGCTATTAAAGGGGTATGAGGTTTCAGAAAAAACAAAAAACAGTTTCCAAGGATTTTTGAAGAATAGAATAAGACTGGCGACAATTCCCCAAAAAAAAAAAAAAAAAGTTAGCCATCACCTAAACTAATTCAAAAGTGATACAGCTGGAGAGGAAGAGGTCTCTGGAGATACCTAAGAGGCTGACTTATCTGGACTTGGTTACCATGTGACAGCGGTGCCAATCTAAGGAATGTGGGGAAAGAAAACTGCATTTTGGTTTCAGTTTGAAGTGTGAGAGGAACATGCAGGGTGGTTAGGTCTGAAGTGGTTTAAACTGGCTGATGCAGGAGACACAGATTTGAGAAGTCAATTTGATAAATATTATCAACTACTTGCTCTGCACCAGACTCTCTCCTAGCACAAAGCGTCCTGTTCTCACAGAGCTTACGTTCTGGGGTGGGTGGGTCAGATGGCCATTCAAACCTTGACAGTCTAAGTGGTAATTGAACCTGATGCCCTGGAGTGGTTGCTCCTTTTTAACTAAAGTTAATCCCAGAACCCTTTGCTCCCCCTGACTGCAGCAGATCAATTTGCACAGGCCCTGCTGTTCAAATAAACATATGTTTTATAGTGTTTCTGTTTAAAACTAAAGGACAGTTTGTCACGTGACATCATTTAGCCAAATTTTGAAGTGGAGTTGTAGCTTTAAATTGGATTTGTTGGGGCCTAATATAAAAATCTGGCCACTTCTCTATAGAACTTTTAAGTGTTGTTTGACAAGTCGTTCTTTTTTTTTTTTTTCTTACACGCATACTATGTGCCTAAACATTTGAATACCACTTAATAAAAGTTGAAAGTATGTTGTACTCCTATATGTACTCTCTCTCCCTCATACACACACACACACACACACACACACCACTTAGTATTTCTGAAGCACATACTGAAACTGGCAGCAGGATATTTCATGCTTGCTTTCTTTTTATTTTCATTGTCTTTGTAGTTTGTCTTGGTAACTTCTGTGCCTTATAAAGATATAAGACAGTGTGGAAGAAAGTGACTCTGCAATCAAAAAGTCTATGCAGGGGCACCTGGGTGGCTCAGTCAGTTAAGTGTCCAACTGTCCAACTCTTGATTTCAGCTCAGGTCTTGATGTCACAGTTTGTGAGATTGGGCTCTGTGCTGACAGAGCAGAGCCTGCCTGGGATTTTTCTCTCTCCCTGTCTCTCTGCCCCTCCCCTATGTGCTCTCTCTCTCAAAATAAATAAATAAACATTTTTTTTAAAAGTCCATTAAATCACTTTAAGCCCATATCCTTCACTGAATAAATGTATAGATTGGGTGAGGAGTTCTCTTCTAAATTCTTTGATTCTTGGTGCTTTTCCCTTCTGTTCCCTTCCCTTCTTGTGCTTTTCCCTGCTTTTTACTTTCTGTACAAAAAGTAAGAAAGTTCTCCTGTTGCTTTCTAAACCTCACTTTTACATTAACTCCCAGTTAGTAACCCACACCCTAAGTGCACTCACCATCTTACCTATCTTGATTTTAACACTGCAATTACTAATTGAGGGTTCCACTTAATGAGGTACAATCTACTTTCATGTGTAGATTTTCTAATTAGTGGTTAGGTTAAAAGCCATATTTTAGAGGTCCTTATTTTACTTGAAATTGCCATGGTTAGAACATGTACAGCAAGTCTCACCAGTCTGTGTCCATCAGATGACAAAGTCTATTATAAGTTATGACTTTGCCAGAATTATGAAGATGTACCTACTTTAAGAAAGTACCATGCTTGGAAATCTAAGTTTTAAAAAAAGTTATTACATTAGGAATAATCATTTATCTGACTAATCAAACATCTCTACAGAATACAGAAGAACCTTCAAAATCATATGCACCTTGGATGTTGAGATATGATTTGGCTTTTTCACAGCCCTGAAAGAATGCTCTAGTGCTTAAAATATACCATAGTTGCAAAAATAAGTTTAAAATGTATTAAGAACTTAGTGTGAGACCTGAAACCACAAGAGCCCTAGAAGAAAACACAGGCAGTAATTTTTCTGACATCAGCTATAGCAACACTTTTTTAGATATGTCTCCTGAGGCAAGGGAAATCACAAAATAAATTGGGACTACATCAGCACAGCAAAGGAAACAAAACTGAAAGGCAACCTATGAAATGGGAGAAGATATTTGCAAATGACATATCTGATAAAGGGTTAGTATCTAAAATGTATAAAGAACTCAGGCCGCCTGGTGGCTCAGTCAGTTAAGTGTCCTACTCTCAGTTTCAGCTCAGGTCATGATCCCAGAGTCATGGGATTGGGCCCAGAGTTAGACTCTGCACTAAGCATGGTGTCTGCTTAAGATTCTCTCTCTCTCTCTTTCTCTCTCTCTTTCCCTCTCCCCACTTTCACTCTCTCTCTCTCTCTCTCTCTCTCTCTGAAATAAAATATATATATTCAAAGAACTTATACAACGCAACACCACAAAAACAAATAATCCAATTTATTTTTTTCAAATAATCCAATTTAAAAGATAGAAGACATGAACAGACATTTCTCCAAAGACGACATACAGATGGCCACAGACACATGAAAAGATGCTCAACATCACTAATCATCAGAGAAATTCAAAATCACGATGAGATATCACCTCACACCTGTCAGAATGGCTACAGTCAAAAATACAAAGAACAAGAAAATACAAGAAATACAAGAAACAAGAAGTGTTGGCAAGGATGTGGAAGAAAAGGAACTCATGCACCATTAGTGGTAATGCAAACTAGTGCAGCCACTGTGGAAAACATTATGGAGGTTCCTCAAAAAATTAAACATAGAACTACCATATGATCCAGTAATTCCACTACTGGGTATTTACTCAAAGAATACAAAAACACTAATTTGAGAAGATATGCACACCCTTATGTTTATTGCAACATTGTTTACAATAGCCAAATTATGGAAGCAGCCCAGGTGTCCACCGATAGACGAATGGATAAAGATGTGATACACACAGAAGCACACACATGCACACTTACATATGTATGTATATATATGTAAGTATATACAGTGGACCATTATTTATCCATAAAAAAGAATGAAATCTTGCCAGTTGCAACAACATGGGTGGATCTAGAGAGTATAATGTTAAGTGAAATAAGTCAGAGAAGAGACAAATACCATATGATTTCACTCATTTGTGGAATTTAAGAAAAAAATGAACAGAGAAAAATGGAGACAAACCAAAAAACAGACTCTTAACTACGGAGAACAAACTGGCAGTTACCACAGGGAGGTTGGAAGGGGATTAAGTGTTCACTTATCTTGATGAGCCCTGAGTAATATATAGAATTGTTGAATTACTATATTGCATATCTGAAACTAATATAACACTGTATGTTAGGTATACTAGAATTTTTATTTATTTTTCATTTTTTTAATATTTATTTTTGAAGAGAGAGAGAGAGAGACCGAGTGTGAGTGGGGGAGGGGCAGAGAGGGAGACACAGAATCTGAAGCAGGCTCCTGGCTCTGAGCTGTCAGCACAGAGCCCGACGTGGGGCTTGAACTCACAAACTGCGAGATCATGACCTGAGCCAAAGTCAGGTGCGTAACTGACTGAGCCACCCAGGAGCCCCTGAATTTTTTTAAAAATACCGTAGTTGTTGCTTGTTTTGTTTTGTTTTGTTTTGATTGATTAGTTGTTTTGTTCTGCATTTTGTGGCAGCTGCTGTTGCATTTAATGTCTTGATATTTTTGGGTGTCAATCTATGGATTATGTCTCATGTGAAGTACTGGATAAAATTTGGGGGCAATGGAAGTCTTGATTTATTCACAATCAATTAAACTACTCATTCAGCAGATAGTCCATTGAGAACCAACTACATTAAAAACAACATTTAGCTTATCTTAAAGAAATGTATATTATTATAAATATATATAAGTAATTCAATGATATAAAATGTTACAATAACAACAGTTGTGATTAATACTAAAATGTTCTATCTATGTAGTGGGTGGAATAGTGTGTCCCCATGCCCAAATTCATGTCCATCTGGAACCTCAGAATGTGAACTTATTTGTAAATAAGATCTTTACTGATGAACTCCCTCTTCAATTTTGAGATTTTGCTAGTATGGCTCACAGAACTCTGGAAACAGTTTATTTACTATTACTGGTTTCTTATAAAGGGTACAACTCAATAATAGCCAAATGGAAGAGGCACAGGGTTGGGTATGGGGGTGGGGGAGAGAACATGGTGTTTCCATGCTCTCTCCAGCACCCTGTACCCCAGCACCTTGATGTGTGCACCAACCCAAAAAACTCTCCAAATCCATCATTTAGGGTTATTTATGGAACATCCATTACACAGGCATGATTGATTAAATCCCTGGCCACTGGTAATTGACTTCTCCCCACTTCAGAGTCTGGGGATGGGGTTGAAAGATCCAGCTCTCTAATCACAAGGTTGGTTCCTCTAGCAAACATCTCCCATTCTGAAGCATCTAGATTCTGCCCCCCCCCATCACCTTATTAGCATAAACTCAGGTGTGGTTGAAAGGGGCTTGTTATGAATAACAAAAGATGCTCCTTTCACCCCTATTAGGAAATTTCAATGGTGTTAGAAGCTCTGTGTCAGGAACCAGGGACAAAGCGCCAATATGTATTTCTTATTGTATCACAGTTTTCTATGTGGCAAGCATTATTATTTGCCATTACAAGGTCTTAACTACATGAATAAATCCACACTTACAGGAGAAACTCCTAGCTCTCTCCCTTCCAGCTCATTTCTCACCACCTTCTGTACAGATGCCTTGTGATCTAGAAACACCAAACCATACTCCTTTCCTAAACTGGGTCTCATCTTTCACACATTCAGAAATTTACTTCTGTATCTTAAGTGTCCTTTCTTTACCAGCCCTCTTCCTTGGTGAGCCTGCAACTTCCCACTTGCTTTTCATTCAGGAACTAAATCCCTTGAGATGGTAGGGGCTGGTATCTTCATTTCACAATGGGGAAACCGAGGCTCAAGAAGGGTTGTGCACTCTAGATCTCTCCCCAGATTACTTGTGCTTTTTAACATCTGCACAACTCCCCACCCTTTGCTTTTGTTCCTGCCACCCCTTCCACTTTTAATCCTCCTCCCTCTCACCCTGATCCATGGAAGTCCTGGCTATCTTCCCAAGCCCAAGGGAAATCCCACCTCCATAACACTTGCCCAGTGAGCCCATAAAACTTGCCTCTGCACTTCTTTATAAACCCCTCCTGGAAGTTACTTTGTCCCTGTAGGGGTCTTTACTTAATGGGGATTCAAGTCTTGTTGCAGCAAGTGGAATCCAACTAGTACTAGCCCCAACTCATTCCTCTTTCCACTATGCTTAGGACTTCAGGGTTGCTCTAATATTTGAACACAAAAAACCTTTCGCATGCTAAGCAAAGCTTCATTTTGACTGACTTCAGGAGAAAGGGAGATATGAACCCATTACTTACAGAAGGTGTTTTATTGTGTTCACCAAAGGATAATGGGGAGAAGAATGCAACAGTATAACAATGAATGAAGGAAATGAAGGAATTCCTGCTTTGGGGGAAGCATACAACAGCTGTGCACCCAGCTGTAGGAGTGTTTTCCAAAAGCAAAACAAAACAAACCAAAAAAAAAAAAAAAAGATTAATTATATGCACTGAAGCCAATAGTGAGTACTTTTAAGAGAGAAAAGGGAATATTCCAACACTGGAGTTATCTACATACTCTGGATTTGTAAATACTGCTTCAAGACCCTAATTGTGGAAAGGGTTTGCTTGAGGGAATACTTCACTGTGAGAATCATTAACTTTTCTGTGTGCTATCTCTTTGAACTTCAAATGAAATAATCTGAGGGCTATTACAAATAAATGAATATTCACCAGAGCTTCTTCAGGGATTAGAAGAACACCATTTGTGCTGTGAGAGTTTATCCATCACCCCACCCCCGGGCCCAATATGATGTCATTGACCATTTAAAGAAATGAGTTTGTATATTTTTCAAATTTTGTTCTGGAAGAAAAGCCTGTTGCCATTATGCTGAGTTTATTGCCAAAATTGAACACAACTCTTTTATAAAATATACGCAACAAGGTAAGATAAAGAGCAAAATGAAATTTTCCCTATTTCAAAAGATAGAAGTGAAGAATGATCAGTTTGATTAGGCAAACAGGGCATGCCACTTAGAGTGAAAGAATCCCTGAAGCCATGTAAAATACAATGTAAAGAAAGTAATCCTATCTAGCTTCATATTTACAATGGTAGAAGTTACATAATTACTGCATAAATATTCATCAAAATTCTTGTGTGAAACGAGGTACAAATGAAATAAAAGAAAGTTATACATCAGATTTATATCATAAGGAAAATAAATCACTAGATGCTGTTGCTCCTGCAATGCTCATCACTGCACATCCCAGATTTCACAGAGAAGTGGGGTAAATTTGTGGTCATTTACTCTCCAAGACATCAGCATCTCGGCATGGTGATGATTGAATGTCCGCAACTCAGTCAGTCGACCCAGGAGACAGGCAAAGTGTTGAGGATTTTCAGGCTGATAAATCTTGCACAGCTTTTGTAGCACATCAAGCAGTGGTTCCTGAAGCTTCTCTACTGCCTCTCTGTCCTTTATGTATTGTCTGTCTGTTTTGAAGTTTAAAATAAGACGACAAAATAAAAAAGTAGAAAAGTATTCATTTGGCATAATAATAGCAATGGTAACTTTCTTGCAACGTAACTTACAAATGTGCACTTCTAAATGTACAAATAACGTGTTCAACTTGATGAATTTTCACACACACACGTATATATTCATGTAATCACAACTAGATCAAGATATAGAACATCTACTGGCCCACCACAGAAGCCTCTCTAAATTCTCCTTTTAATCCATGCCCCCAAAGGTAACCCATATGGTAGATATAAGCATCATTTCTAGTGGGTGTATTCTAAGTAGCAGAATTGCTAGGTCATAGGGTGCGTGCGTGTGTGTGTGTGTGTGTGTGTGTGTGTAGCTTTAGGATATATGGTCAAGAAGTTTTTTTAATTATAAGTTTTATGGTAAAAAAATTAAGTAACAACTAGTTTCTGCCTCAATATTATATATAAAAATGGTTTAAGGCTAATATTGAAATATTGGAAACATCCTGAATATCCAAACATGGTAACAATTAAGTGATTGTACATTAATATGATAAATATGATGGATACATATATTTCAACAAAGTTTGAAATATACTGCAAATATAATTTTTTAATGACATGGGAAAAAAAACTTTAAAGAAAAGATAGTATGCTCTATATTATGTTAAAAAAGATGTAGGGGCACCTGAGTGGTTCAGTCAGCTAAGCGTCCAACTCTTGATCTTGGCTCAGGTCATGATCCCACAGTTCATGAGATTGAGCCCCATGTCATTCCATCTCCACTCTGATAGTGCAGAGCCTGCTTGGGATTTTTCTCTCTCCATCGCTCCCCTCCTTGTACTCTCTCTCTCTTTCTCTCAATAAATAAATAAATACATACATACCTACATACATACATAAAGTTTAAAAAAAGTAAGTTTAAAAAGGATGTAATTTCCTTTACTTCCCTGTTCAAATTTCAATCCCTTAGAAAAGCCTTTCCTGCCCACCAATTATAACATTCTGCTGCCACTTTCCTTCCTTATAGCCTCATCTTTATAGTTGTTTTACCATTACCACCTCCTGAAAGTTATTTTTGTTTCTTCATTTATTGTCTTTCTCATCCTACTAGGATGCAAGCTCTATGTAGCTATATTTGGCCTGTTTCTTTACTGCTGTATCCTCCATTGTCTGGAACCATGTTTAGTACATAGTAGGTGTTCCAAACTCAATTATTCAATGAAAGACTTTAATGTTTACAGGAAAGGCTGGGAAGAACTACACTGAAATATTAACAATGATTCCATTTGAGTAGTGGAATTACAGGCCATTTTATTTTTTCTTTATGCCTCTGTGTCTTCTACACTTTTCTTTAAGAAACTTTATTGCTATTATACTGGAGAGGGAGGAGAATAAACAAATGGCATAAAGATAAAAACATAACAATAAAATTACCTGGAGAGAGGATAACAATTGCTGTAAGCAGAGCATACTCTTCTTGAGTCATTTTCAATTCTGCAACACTTTTATAAAAACTAAACATAGGTGTTATATACTCATCAGAGATACCTATGGGGGAAAGATGAAAAATTACAGAGGCATAGTTAAATTTTTGAATGACTAAAAAGTGAGAAACTACAAACATATATACATGCACATGTTAATATTTATGCACAAATAATGTCTATATTTTATTTGTCCAATCAAAGGCAGTTCACTGCAAAGAAGGTCATTTAACAAAATCCTCAATATATAACTTAATCAGCAATGCCTTTATTTTAGTCACTCCTGTCCAACAATAAATCATAATGTTCTTGAATCGCCCAAAGAATCTCCCAACTTCACCATTTTCTGGATGGGGTTTGGTTAATCTTTTTAATATTAATATCTATTGTGGGGAATAAGCTTAAGAATTCCCTGAGCTTGCACCAATGGGTTAACAAGGCTTAGAGCAGAAAGTGGCCACAGGGCAAAAGCGGCCCAGTGTAGAACAAAGAGCAGAGCAGAAATCTGCTTCCACAGGACTAAAGCTTCCTAGAATAGGTAAACAGGTAAAGAGGGCAAAAAAGACCTCCGCCACACCCACCCAACATGGCGGAGAAGTAGGGGGATCCATACCTCCCGCATCTCTCAAACAAAGAAGTTCTGAAGCCAAAGGACTTTGAACCCCAACAGTCTGGAAGGAAAAGATACTGAATCTACCAGGAAGAAAATGGGACAACTTGAGAAACGATAGGTGGGTGATTGTGAATTGGGGAAGATAAAACAGGCTTCGTAGACATGGAGGGGAGGGATCCCCTTCTGCGGAGAGACAAAAGGCAGAGAAGGAGTGGCTGGGGAAGTGTAGGACTGTATCTGGACAAGAGAAAAACCTCCGACTGGGACTGAGAGGGATCCTCTCTCTAACTGCAGGGTTTTCTTCAGACTGCGGCCGGGTCCCTGTTTGTGCACCTGGGGAAGAGGGGAGCCAGCCCTGGGTTTGGGGGTAGATCAGGGGAGCAGTCTGCACTAGGAGAAAGTGGCCCCCTCTCAGGAGCACTGTGGGAAAAGACAAAGCCTGCCTGCACCCACCACCCCCAGGGCCCAGCGAGGTTGGCGGGGCAGTCCGCAGTAGGAGAAGGCAACCCTCCCTGAAGTGCTGCGGCACAGACAAAGCCAACTGAGACCACATATTGTGCCACACAGAGAGGCGCTTCCCCAGTGTCAGAGCGCATGGAGCGGGTCTTTGATTCCCAGCCAAGTCCAGGGTCAGGGGAGCTGGTGGAGCGAGAAGGACAGCCCCGTCTGGGCCCATGGCACAATGAGGATGACTCAAACGGAGTCCACCAGGTCCATGGAGAAGAGACTGGGGGATTGCCATTCCCCCCCCCACCACCACCAAGGCAGGGCTTCAGGGATCATCCGAGGGTCCCACAGTGGAGGCAGGACCAGCCTACACCAAACCATGCCCCTCCACACTGGGTAACTGTGTATCTACTGGAGCAAGACAGACCCTGTTTAACCAGATGGACAGCTCCTCTAGACCAGTGCTGCAGCATTGCCTGGATTAATTCCAGGTCAATTCTGGATATACAGATATATTCTCCCCACCATTTTTCCTCCTTATCTCTTCCCTCCTCTAGGCTGGTTACCCTGGTTATTGGTTTGTCTAAACAGACAAATGAAATCAAGGGCATCAAAATTGGCAAAGATGAAGTCAAACTTTCACTTTTCACAGACAACATGATACTCTACATGGAAAACCTGACAGACTCCACCAAAAGTCTGCTAGAACTGATACATGAATTCAGCAAAGTGGCAGGGTACAAAATTAATGTATAGAAATCGGTTGCATTTTTATACACCAATAATGAAGCAACAGAAAGAGAAATAAAGAAACTGATCCCATTCACAATTGCACCAAGAAGCATAAAATACCTAGGAATAAAATCTAACCAAACATGTAAAAGATCTGTATGCTGAAAACTATAGAAAGCTTATGAAGGAAATTGAAGAAGATACAAAGAAATGGAAAAACATTCCATGCTCATGGATTGGAAGAATAAATATTGTTAAAATGTCAATACTACCCAAAGCAATCTACACATTCAATGCAATCCCAATCAAAATTGCACCAGCATTCTTCTCGAGGCTAGAACAAGCAATCCTAAAATTTATATGGAACCACAAAAGACCCCAAATAGCCAAAGTAATCTTGAAGAAGAAAACCAAAATGGGAGGCATCACAATCCCAGACTTTAGCCTCTACTACAAAGCTGTAATCATCAAGAGAGCATGGTATTGGCACAAAAACAGACACATAGACCAATGGAATAGAATAGAGACCCCAGAATTGGACTCACAAATGTATGGTCAACTAATCTTTGACAAAGCAGGAAAGAATATCCAATGGAAAAAAGACAGTCTCTTTAACAAATGGTGCTGGGAGAACTGGACAGCAACATGCAGAAGAATGAAACTAGACCACTTTCTTACACCATTCACAAAAATAAACTCAAAATGGATGAAGGGCCTGAGTGTGGGACAGGACACCATCAAAACCCTAGAGGAAAAAGCAGGAAAAAACCTCTTTGACCTCAGTCACAGCAATTTCTTACTTGACACATCTCCAAAGGCAAGGGAATTAAAAGCAAAAATGAACTATTGGGACCTCATGAAGATAAAAAGCTCTGCACTGCAGAGGAAACAATCAACAAAACTAAAAGGCAACTGACAGAATGGGAAAAGATATTTGCAAATGACACATCAGATAAAGGGCTAGTATCCAAAATCTATAAAGAACTCACCAAACTCCATACCCGAAAAACAAATAATCCAGTGAAGAAATGGGCAGAAGACATGAATAGACACTTTTCTAAAGGAGACATCCAGATGCCCAACAGACACATGAAAAGATGCTCAACGTCACTCATCATCAGGGAAATACAAATCAAAACTACACTGAGACACCACCTCACGCCAGTCAGAGTGGCTAAAATGAACAAATCAGGAGACTATAGATGCTGGAGAGGATGTGGAGAAACAGGAACCCTCTTGCACTGTTGGTGGGCATGCAAACTGGTGCAGCCACTCTGGAAAATAGGGTGGAGGTTCCTCAAAAAATTAAAAATATGTCCATCATCTGATGAATGGATAAAGAAATTGTGGTTTATATACACAATGGAATACTACGTGGCAATGAGAAAAAATGAAATATGGCCTTTTGTAGCAACGTGGATGGAACTGGAGAGTATTATGCTAAGTGAAATAAGCCATACAGAGAAAGACAGATACCATATGGTTTCACTTTTATGTGGATCCTGAGAAACTTAACAGGAACCCATGGGGGAGGGGAAGGAAAAAAAAAAAAAGAGGTTAGAGTGGGAGAGAGCCAAAGCATAAGAGACTGTTAAAAACTGAGAACGAACTGAGGGTTGATGGGGGGTGGGAGGGAGGGGAGGGTGGGTGATGGGTATTGAGGAGGGCACCTTTTGGGATGAACACTGGGTGTTGTATGGAAACCAATTTGTCAATAAATTTCATATATAAAAAAAAAAAATTAAAAATAGATCTACCCTATGACCCAACAATAGCACTGCTAGGAATTTACCCAAGGGATACAGGAGTACTGATGCATAGGGGCACTTGTACCCCCAATGTTTATAGCAGCACTTTCAACAATAGCCAAATTATGGAAGGAGCCTAAATGTCCATCAACTGATGAATGGATAAAGAAGTTGTGGTTTATATATACAATGGAATACTATTTGGCAATGAGAAAGAATGAAATCTGGCCATTTGTAGCAACCTGGATGGAACTGGAGGATATTAGGCTAAGTGAAATAAGTCATACAGAGAAAGACAGATACCATATGTTTTCACTCTTATGTGGATCCTGAGAAACTTAACAGAAGACCATGGGGGAGGGGAAGGGGAAAAAAAAAAGTTACAGAGAGGGAGGGAGACAAACCATAAGAGACTCTTACTGAGACCAAACTGAGGGTTGATGGGGGGGGTGGGGGAGAAGGGAAAGTGGGTTATGGGCACTTAGGAGGGCACCTGTAGGGATGAGCATTGGGTGTTGTATGGAAACCAATTTGACAATAAATTATATTTAATAAAAAAAAAAAAAGACCTCCACAGCAAGGCAAAATTACCTGGAGCTAATCAGTAAAAACAAAAATAAATAAATACATACATACATACATATATACATACATACATACACACACACACACATATATACACACACACACACATATACATACATAAATGCCTTGTTAACCCTGAGATAGCGTCCTCCATCTGTCTTATCCCCTAGACAAGTTAAGGTAAACAGACATGGCACCTGGCACCTGCAGTAAACAGCCGTCTGCTCGGTGCTGCAATTTTGTTTTGTATTGACTGAAATCCCTAATACCACATATCTTTGAAAACCCCTTTCTCTCACACACTTCAGTTAATGATCACTGTTTTATTATCTCTTTTTGCACATCCATCACGTTTGTAAGCCTTCTGATCCTAATAAATATGGAGCAAGGACCCTTACTCGGGGCTCTTGTCTCCTCCCGAACATTAGCCTCTCTTGTATTCAATTCTGTGTCTGCTGTCTTGCTGGACAAGAGAGAACTCCAGAGTCAAAGTCTGTGACAATCTGTAATTAAGGTATAGGTAGCATCTTAAATAATCAACAAAAAAAATTATTGTTCTTAAGCCCAGAAGTATAAACAACTTGACTTAATACATTGGCTAGGATTCTTCTCAGTTCCAGTGCTTACTAGGGCATTGGTACTTGTCTGTTCTCTTCAAACTTACATGTCTAAAACCAAAGATACCATGTACAGAACTAAACTCCTCATCTTCCTCCAAATCCACCTCTTTCCTGATATTCCCATTCTCAGTGACATATCTTTACCCATACACTTTCCACTGCCTGACAACTGAGATTTGGCCCTCTCTCTAACCCAGTTAGGTGCCAAGTCCTATGATTCAGCATGATAACTCTCCCTAGGTGTTCTTTCTCCTCTCCACAACTCCTAGAATTGACTTAGTTTCAGTCCTTATTTCTTTTCATCTGGACTGCCTCCTCAGTCTTCAGTTTGGTCCCAGAATCACAAAATTCAAATCACACCCTGTCTCCTCAATTTTTACAAATCTTCAAAAACTCTCAGTGGCTTTTGGCATAAATGTTCTTCTTTTTTACATAGGAAGCTCCAAGACCTGTACCCACCCACTACTCACCTACCTGATAATAGTAGTAATAGTAGGATCCATATTTATTGAGTACTCATTATGTATTATACACTGTTCCAAGCACTTCTTATGCTATAATTCATTTAATCTTCCTAATACCTCATGAGGTAGGTGCTGTGAGGTTATCTCATTTGCCCAGAGAACCACAGCTCATGATTGGTGGAAACAATATTCAAACCATGGATAGCTAGCAGGCTCCAGAGTCCTGGCTTTTAGCTGTCACTAAGCTGTACAATCTTTCTATCACACAGCCTTTATTCCAGCCATGTTTAGCCACTTGGATCTCCGTAAATAATTCATACTGCTCAGTTTTGTTTTTAAATTTTTTTAGTTCATCTATTTTGAGAGGAAGAAAGAGAGCACACATGAAGGGGAAGGGCAAAGAGAGAGGGAATGAGAGAATCCCAAGCAGATTCTACACTGATAGTCCAAGCAGGGCCCACAAACTGTAAGACCTTGACTTGAGCCAAGATTGAGAGCCAGTTGCTTAACTGACTGAGCCCCCTAGGCACCCCCACACTGCTCAAGATATTCTACCTGGAATATCCTCTGTCTCCTTTATCTAGATGTAACTCTTCATAATTGAAGGCTCTTTTGTGTCACTTCCTCCACTCATTCAACAAGTATTAACTAGGTGCCTGCTCCTGTGCATGGCTCCATTCCAGAAAAGTTTTGACAGGGGAATTACAGAGACAGAAAAAAAGAAGGAGAAGAAGAAGAGGAGGGTGGGGGGAGGAAAAGGAGGAAGAAGGGAAAGGGAAGGGAAGAAGGGGAAGGAGGAGAAGGAGGGAAGGATTGGGGGAAGAGGAGAAGAAGGAGAAGGAAGAGGAAGAAGAGGAAAAGGAGGAGGAAGAGGAAAAAGAAAAAAGATCATGGGTGGGCAGGGGGTGGGGAAGACTGATACGACTTATGGATGAATTAAAATGAGGATGAGATTCCCTGAATTGTTCCACACTAAAATAGAATGCTGTATCCCATCCTGAAGCAGACCTAGAGACATACAGCTTTGGTAAAACCAAACTAGAATACATTTGGATTCCAGATGCTAAAGAACATAATTATCATCTAATATTCTGCTTCATAGAATCAGAAAGTCTAAATCCTTACCTTGAGAATAATCTAAAGAGTCTTCCCAAACTGAATCCCTGGTCTTCCTCTCTTTAGTCAAAATGCCACACTTTTCTCCCTCCTTGACTTTTGATTCTTTAATCTACCCAGTGGGCTCTCTTAACAACAGTGTCTTTGTTAAGCGATTTGGGTATTACATCATGTGGAAGATTCCAGCTTTTACAGATTGATCCAAATACCCATCACTGAATTAGATACAACTTAAAAATGTAGAAGGTGAAGTATGTGATCCTGGGAATACCAGTCCTGGTTTCCAACAAACATAGAGGTTAAGAGTTAGTGAGCCAGCTCTGAGTTTGAAATTTGACCTATGATTTGATCTTAGTCACAGAACTTAAACTCCATAAACCCCAATTTCTTCATTTGTGAAATGTGAATTATAACAATAGGAAGTTGTTATATTGTATGAGATAATATGCGTGGAGTGCTTAGCATAATGCCTGGTTAATAATAAACCCTCAATAAATGTTAGAGCAAATACTAATAATAACTATTATTGTTATTCAGGAAATTGGATTAATTTTACTTCAGTAGTTCATTTTAATCTCAGTTCATCTTAATTTTAGTTAGATTAAGCTCATGTACTTTTGTGTTTACAAAGCTACATTTTTGTTTTGTTTTTATATTCTGCACTTTCCTAGAGATGAATCCAAATTGGCCGATCAGAGATTTGCTTCAGTATTTTTCTAGGTGTTAAAGCTTAACTACATCTACATTTTCTTGGCAAGGTTGTTCTATTTCACTTTAAAAAAGAAAAATGGCAGTCTTTAGGCTTTCTTCAGCATTCAGGGACTATGCCCATCATATCTGGCTACCCAAAATAGTAATTAATGATTCTGCTATTTTTAAAAATAGTTTACAAGGATATGGGGATAATATTAAAGGCAGCTGATTTGAAAATATTTAAATTTTAGAAATTATCTTTGACTACCTAATTTCCTATTTTGTCTTTCTTTTTTTAATTTTTTTAAATGTTTATTTATTTTTGAAAGACAGAGAGTAAGCAGGGGAGGGGCAGAGAGAGAGGGAGACACAGAATCTGAAGCAGGCTCCAGGCTCTGAGCCATCAGCGCAGAGCCTGACGCGGGGCTCGAACTCCCGGACCGCGAGATCGTGACCTGGCTGAAGTCAGACACTTAACCGACTGAGCCACCCAGGCGCCCCATCTATTTTGTCTTTCTAAATCCCCATTAACCTACCAAAAATGCTACCTTCATTAGTGACCTCATTATTGTTAATAGTTTTCAGGAAAAAAAAAGTAAGGATGTTGGTTATGATTGTTCATCTTGTACATGTTCTACAAGCCAACAGTGAATATACATTATAAATGTAAGAAATAGAATTTTATAAAAATAAATTTCCTACAGGATAGATCAAATATAAATCTACTTTTGGAATTAGAGTTAATAATCAGAATTAACCACAGCACCATCAACAAAGGGGTATTTTAAGTGTTTACGAACCAGCAATTTCTAACCTAAGAAATGTAACACTAACATCATTCTGAAGGGGCAGTCTTTTCTTGATTTCCTGCCTCCTCCTTTCTGGAGACTTGCTTAAAGTTTGTTTCGTTTTTTGCTCTTTTGCCCAATTAGCTGATTTTTGGTCACAAGGGGGGGCTATTTTCTAACTTAAGGACAAAGACTACTGTGGAAAAGTGCAAAGTTGTAAAAAAAAAAAAAGTTTGTTTGCACTCCTGTTTCTTGTTTTGCCTTAAAAAAAAAAAAGAGGTATGTAATTTATAAATTATTTTAAAATCAGAAATATTCCTTGAGAGAAAAACTATTTGATAGAATTAACTCTGCTATTTGCAGTTATTTTGAATGTAAATGTCTTTCACTTCCTAATTATTTTCCAAGTTTTGACTGGGAAAAAAAATAAAGCAGAGGGATGTGTATGTGTGATACAAGAATACGTATTATGTAAGAAAATTCCCACCCCTTCATTGAGGGAAAGAAGAGGAGAAGAGGAAAGGAAAGAGTGTGTGCTGACAAACAATTTCTGAGATTGATAGTTTGGACCTAACTTTAAATACCAATAAAATTATATTTGTCATGTCAAAGATCTATTTGAATGAAAACTCATAAACTAAAATCTGTTTTTTAATATTTATTAAGTTAAAAAAATAAAATTCCTGGTATTTTAAATACCTCTATCTGATATATTATAATTGGTTTGATCAAGATAGACCAAGAATCTTATTAAAAATGATACTATTTGCTCAAAACCATATAATTTGACATTTTTCTAGAAATGACGCCGCCCCATAGCATAGAAGTTAAGGTATAAGTCTCTGACATGGCACACAAAGCAATGTTTGCTTTCTGCTTTCCTTCCAAACTAAGCTCTCTCCATCTAACTACTCCATCCAGTAGTTTCCCTATGAACTAATGACTTCCACTCTTGGTTCCTGAAGCTCATTCAGGTCATTGTCTACACAGCTTATCTACCTCCCCCTGACCCTAACCTTATGGCCATGTACTATGGCAAAGACAGATTGAAACTCCAGCCCAAGGTCTAGCCCCCGTTGGCCTCATTTCTCTTGTCAGAGGTTGGTTAGTCAGCGACAGTACAATTCTGACCAATGAGACAAAGAGGAGTCTACTCAGGAGCTCTCAAGAAAGATTTCTACACTCAGAAAGAGACCATTAAGTTTCTACATTGAGTTTCTTTTTCCTTTGGCCATTGTTGCACCACATGTGATGCCTGAAAATGCTCTGGCCAGGAAGAGAATCAGCCTGAGGGTAAAGCCAATACACCAAGAATAGCAGAGCAGAAAGATGAAAAAAGACCTATGTTTCTGATCATGTGTTGATCCCTTTAATTAACCAATTTTGCTGTCACCCTTCCTCTGGGTTTTTCATTTGAGTTAATGTCCTTACTTTTTCAGGCCATATGGAATTGGATTTCCTGTGATTGTCAGCCAAGAGCATCCTAACAGATAGTTCCTCTAACACATAAGATACATTTTTAATGTTTTCATGCTTTTGGGTCTGAAGTATAAGGTAGGATCCCTGTGAGGCTAGGACACACCATTCATTTTTCAAGGCAACATTCAAATTTTGCTTCCTCTGTGGAGGTTTCCCTGTCACCGGGAAGCATAATTATTTTCTCCCTTATGTAGGTTCAATTCTATTGCATGTATCAGAATTCATATCTCTTTCCCATTAGAGTGTGAAATGCCATAAAAAATTTTTATGCCAACAGGAACTAATGCTGTATTCCCAGTGCCTGACACACTGCCTGACCACTAAATGGTGCTCCATAGATGTTTCTTATCCACCTCTGTATTCTCAGTAACTATCATCCTACTGGAGACATGGTTAAGAATAACAATTGTTTGTTAAATTGGGCAATATTATGTTTTGCTAGTTCTTTGCAATGAAGGTCACATAGTTCTGAGATGTAATGGTGGCAAGGGAGGCCATTAGACAATGGAAACATTTTCATGGTGTTAAGAGATTGGACCCTAACCTCTACTTCAACTGCTAAATTCTACCTAGTGAGTCATTTGTGCCATACTGTTGGCCTTAAGTAAAAAGCTGCCATCAGATTAGCAATTCAAAAAATAACTACTTTCAGTATAAAAGATTTAATTTGAAATACTTAATAAACACTTTCCATTAGCCCAAGTGGTTAAAAGTTATCTGGCTAAATTAGATCTTACTGGTGCTTAGGAATTGCCAGTGTCTGGATTGTCAAGTTCCAGATTCATCTCAACAAAATTCACCAATTTTTGTATGACAAATGTGTGCCATGCACTATGATAACACTGGAAATAATCTTCTAGCAGTTAATGGATTAATGGAAGGGGCAGATACATAAATAAATACATAATGTCCAATACTGGACAAGTATAAAAGGCTTAGGGAATACAGCTGAGAGCCATTGAAAAGGCTGACTCTTGTATCAATTTAACACTTTCTCTTATTTTGAAAAAGATTTTTCCTACAGTTTGAATCCCAAATTTTTCCATGCCAAAACTACCACAAGACCACTATGAAAAACAAAATGAGAGGTGTTGAGAACTCCAAATTTTGACTTACACATTTACCTTTTTTACAAATATTCTGCCATTTGTTCTTTACATTTCCAACCCTTTTTTCAAAGTCAGTATCTGAACTGATAATCAGCTTACATCTTCTTCTTTAGAAAATTTAGTTCTTCCAATTGTTTTCATTTGTTACCAAAGCTAAAGCAACAAAATCATGTGTATTTAAAGAGCAGAGACATAAGCACAGTATACTACATAGAGCACACCTTACTATGCTACTGTAAACTAGTTACAACTCTACCATGCTAATAAAGATGTCTCATTTCTCTAACCTCCTTGATCCTATTTATCATTTACTTAAAACCAATTTCAAATTGCTACTCATTGCTTATACTTTCTCTCTCAACCAAAGGGCAGGAATCTGTGTTTTACTAGGTCTTTGTATTCCCTACTAGCTGATAGTAGAGCAAATATTAGGCCATGGTGAGTGAAACATATAGAAAGAGTACTGAGCTTTGAGTTGAATCACCTGTGTTCATCTCTTGGCAATCTGCTGATTAGTTGTGTGTCTTTGGGCAGGTCAACCGGCCTCTCTAAGCCTGTTTCCTCATCTATAAAATAAAAGCGATAGCACCCACCTTCTGGGGCCACTGTGAATACAATAAGATGATGTGTATAAAAGGAAAGCATTGAAAAAATCACAAGAGATATTGTCATCCTGATAAATACAAATAAATTGAATATTTCATTTATGTCTGTTATGGGGATCAAAAAAGACCAAAATATACCATAAATTTCAGTGGTTATTTATATTTGAAGTTAATAGAACAAGTTACATTGGTCTGTGAAAAGTTATTGCTCATTCTCTTAATGTTAAAATAGAAAATCATTCAATGTTAGCAATTATAGTGTTGTCATATTTTATCATATGATTATTCCTATTGTTAATAAGTATTTTAGCTTTAAAGACTAGTTTGCATAATACTACATTAGGAATAATATAATTGAGGCACTAAAATTATATGGAAACAACCCAACCACAGATTATGTCAGATATAATGTTCTGAAGCTTCAATTAACATATATAAACACTGTAACCCTCATTAATTAAATGTATCTCAGGAGACAGTATTTTTGTGTATGTAATTGAGAAAATAATAGCAAACAAAAGAGTATGAATATGAAGAAAAAAAGAAATTTCACATTGTATTCTTTAAAGACTTCTGTAGGCAAAAACAGGGCAACTTTGAGATGTTATGTTTCTCTAGAATTAAAGGTACAATAGAAAGAATATGTTATATTTGCACAAGAATAAAAAGTTATTCTGAAAGGTCATCTTGCAAGATCATGGTTCTATGTGGTGTGTGGAAGAGGCAATGTTCTGAAAATCCACTGGGAGAAGCAAATTCATAAATATTAATAAATGGAAGCATCATTATAGATAATAAAATATGAAGCAGCATGCAAGTTTGAATGGTTTTTATTGTTACAATATGTGGTTGATGTTTGGATAAAGTAATCTATTTGTGAACTGGAGACATGCATATTTATTTATACAGTTCTTCTTATGGAAAACTTCATTCTTGAACTTTTCTGAAATTTGCAAAATCACAAGTTCTGAAACCTATGCTAATCAGGCAAGTTTTTTTCTTTTTTATTACCTATTTTTTAGCCTGCAAGACCCTCACCATTTCTCACCTAGTTTTTGCACTGATTTCTTTATAGGGACCTGCTTCTTATCTCAATCCCTCCAAACTTTCCTTCATATTACTGCTCGAAAGATCTTTCTACAGTACTGGTATGGTCATGTCACACAGGCTCCGAACATTACAGAAGACTCCCCACTATATAAGAACTACATTAAACTACTTTTGTGGTGTTCAACATGCTTAAAAATCTAGCAGTTACTACATTTCACCTTCACAAATATTATTTTTAGCAATATCAAGGTATTTGTGAGTCCTCTACATGGATGCTCTCACATACCTCCTCATCTTTGCACTTGCAATTTCTATATTATTATAATTTAATGGATATATCTCTTGGAATGCCATTCTCAGGCTTTTGTGGCTTGACAAGTTCCTAACCATGACTCACTTGTCAACTTTGCAAGCCTTTTCTGACTCACCAAGTAAGCTCACACAGAAAGGCAAGCACATCTTTATGCTTCTATTTCATTTTTCAATTTTATGCTTCTATTTCATATTTCAACATACATTCCTCGTAGTCCTTATTACACTGCACCTTGATTTGGAATCCTTTGCTTATAGCTCTTTCCCACTAGTCAGTAAGCTCCCTGAGGACAAAGACATTTCCTCATCTCCATACCCTCAATAATCACACAGTGCTTGGCACAAAGTAAGTATTCATTGGATATTTGTTGATTGGAAAGATCTCCTTTAATGTGCCTATTGATCAGTAACTTATTTTCCTATCCTAATCAATGGCCATAAAGTTTCAGTTAAGATAAATAAGTTCTAGAGATCTACTATACAACATTGTACCTATAGGCAACAATTCTGTGTTGTACACTTAAAATTTTGTTAAGAGGATAGATCCCATGCTAAGTGTTCTTACCACAATAAAAAAAAATCAAGATACTCAAGGAGCTGCCTGCCTGACTGGCTAAACCAGCAATCAGAAATATTGATTAGTTAAGAGAAGGCAACCAGTAAGACTTATACAACTAGATGGTGCCTTGGAGGTTACCTGATTCAATTCTTCTCCCTTACTCCCAGCATCCTGGACAGATGGATGGAGGGATGGATACACACACACACACACACACACACACACACACACTGTACATTCCAGAACATGTAAAATAAAATCTGTCCAGGACAGGAATCTATATTTCTTTATAATACACTGTCTTTCAAAAGGTGAAAATCTCCAACAATCTATTTCTCAGATCCTTTCCCTTCTTTCCATTTCTTCTGGCAGCACATTCGTGAAACCTTTGCCTTCTGACTGGTGTCGCTGGAAGATTTGTAAAGCATGATGTTGATGTTTTTCCTCCCCTGCTCAAAAATCTTCAGTGTCTCCCTGTTTCTTTTTTTTTTTTTAGTGTTTTATTTTTGAGAGAGAGAGAGAGAGAGAGAGAGAAAGTGAGCAGAGGAGGGGCAGAGAAAGAGGGAGACACAGAATCCGAAGCAGGTTCCAGGCTCTGAGCTGTCAGCACAGAGCCTGATGCGGGGCTCGAACCCATGAACCATAAGATCATGACCAGAGCCAAAGTCAGATGCTTAACTAACTGAGCCACCCAGGTGCCCCAGTGTCCCCTATTTCTTATAAAATAAAGAATAAAGCCTTTAGCCCAGCATTCAAGGCCCTCAACCATTTGATTCTTTTTAAGAATTCTATTTCCCTTTAATGTAACCCTTAATCTAAATAAACTCAACTATTCATTCTTCTTTGGATGCATAACCTGGGCTTTCTTGCTTCAATCCTTTGCTTGGGTTGGTCCTTCTTTCTTGTACCTCTATCCTGAATATCCACATCTAATATCATTCAAGGCCCAGTTTGCCAGTGAAATCTTCCAGAGCCCTACCAACTAGGAGTCACCTTTCTCTCAGTTCTCTTCCACATTTTTTTTGTAACTACCTATGTAAAGTTCATGTCTTCCTACTAGACTATAAGCTTCATAGGAGAAAGAACACATCTGATTCCTCTCTTTACTGCCTCCATAGTCGCTTGCCCTTAAGTACATGTTAAACTAGTAAATCAATGATATATACAAATAATGCATATTTTAAATGTATATTCTTTAAATCTATCAATAATGATAATTATACTTTCAGTGTTTAAAAAAACACAATGACTATGGGATGGCTGCTTTTAAAAAATAATTTCCAATTTTTCAATTATTTTTCTTATATAACAAATGCAGAACTTCCTAAAAACTTTCCTTCCAACCTCTGTTCTAAAACACTGATTTTATAAGTACCTAAACTTTGTTCTAGTCTTTCATAGAAGGATACTTTGGGAAGAAAGGATCTTGAGACATCATTTCTTCTCATTCATCTCTCCCCTCCCAACCCATATAGAAAGTATCTCAGGAAAACAAGCACTTATCCTATTTTAAGACTATTTTATCCTATTTTAAGACTATTTTATCCTATTTTAAGATAAACTGCACAGAATTCCAGGAAATTTATTGCAATGTCTCTTAACCCTTTCTGTCGCAGTATTCCTCCATAATAAGTTCAACTCATACTATTATTTCATTTTGTCTCTTGAGAGACATGTAGCATAGTGGCTTAGACACACAGCTTCTGAAGTCAGACTTCCTGTCTGTCTCTGGGAAAGTTATTAACCACTCTCTGTGTCAGTTTCCTTATCGATAAATTTTGAATAATAATGGTACTTATTTCATAAGACTTTGCAAGATTCTGATGAAATCATGTATGTAAATTATTTAGAACAGTGTCTAAAACCTAATGATAATGATATATAAATTAAATGATATATAAATGTTGCTATTAGTAATTCTTTTTATTTTGCTTTGAATAGAGATGGATAATAGTTTGAGCCACAGTCTTTCATACATGAAGATTTTGAACAAGTGAATCTTTTTTTCAACTGAATAATCCCAACTCCTTTATGCTATGTTTTTCTATCTAATTTTCCAAACTTCTAAAAATTCCTCCTTTGGCCCTTAATCTTAGTATAGGACAAAGAGTATTTTTAGTATTTTGCTACTACAAGGACATGTGAAGCAACCGTCTAAAAGCCTCATCTAAGGGCACCTGAGTGGCTCAATCGGTTAAGCGTAAGACTTGAGCTCAGACTTCATCTCAGGTCATGATCTCACTGTTCATGAGTGTGAGCCCCACATCAGGCTCTGTGCTGACAGCCCAGAGCCTGGAGCTTTCTTCAGATTCTGTGACTCCCTCTCTCTCCACTCTTGCCCCACTCACACTCTATCTTGTCTCTCTCTCAAAAATAAATAAATATTTGGGGCGCCTGGGTGGCGCAGTCGGTTGAGCGTCCGACTTCAGCCAGGTCACGATCTCGCGGTCCGTGAGTTCAAGCCCCGCGTCAGGCTCTGGGCTGATGGCTCGGAGCCTGGAGCCTGTTTCCGATTCTGTGTCTCCCTCTCTCTCTGCCCCTCCCCCGTTCATGCTCTGTCTCTCTCTGTCCCAAAAATAAATAAACGTTGAAAAAAAATTTTTTTAAATAAATAAATATTTAAAAAATTAAAAACAAAAAGCCTCATCTATTTAACACATATCTTTTTAGAGTCATTAACCATACTAGTCACAATGCGAATGTAACTTTGCATAAGATAGGTAAGAAGCCTGCCTTCATGGAATGCTTACTTGCAGGAGCAAACTCTTTACCATTAACCAAATCACATACCACTCCTCCGAATTCTTTCTTCCAATAGGTCAGCATGTCCAGCTGGAAGCTTCTTATTGAAAATCTCAGCTGAACGGAGGAACATAGCTTCTACTGCAGACCCTTTCAGCAAAGCAATTTGATCTTCATGGTCCAAAGTCTGAAATCCTGGATGAAGATGATAATCAAATCAAGTATCAAGGAACTGTGAATGCTATATAACAATATTTCATCATTATCATCCCCATTGATAAAACATTTCCATAAAGTTATTTTGTAATTGTTTTAAGATTGGGTAGTCAGGTTGAGTCACTAAAAATCGATTTTTCTGTCCCAAATAGAAGCTGACTTTTATCTTATTGAGTAGGATTTGTTGTACAAGTTGGGTAAAAAAGAATGTCCTATCCACACCAGAAATACATATAATGGCAGTAAAGGCTGATTCAGATAAAGTAACTCAGAAGTTAGAAGCAAACAGATTCTCTTTTAGCCATTATATTAGTCACATCTGGTGATACAGGGTCAACTCTGAAGAATGGAAGCATCCACAGACCAGAAAAAAATCTTTACATGTATCCAGCCATGGGAAGGAATTGACAACCTGAAGGAATATAACACCACTTGGAAAATCCAAAGTCCTTATCCAGGCTTGTATGCCACAGTCTCCAGCAGCCTCTCTGACATCATTTCCTCCTCTTCCTTTCTCTCACTCACTGTGTTCCAGCCACACTGACTCATGGCCCTGCTGTGAACATACAAGTTTGCTTTGCCTCAGGAGTAAATGCCCTTCCCCAGCTATCCAAATGCTTTACTCCCCCCACTATATGCAGAGACCCTATATTCAAGGTGACCCTACTAAAATAATACTACTCCCCATAACTCACTAGCCCCTATCTGCTTTATTTTTTTAATGTTTATTTATTTATTTTTGATAGAAAGTGTGTGATCAGGGGAGGGGTAGAGAGGGAGACAGAGAATCTGAAGCAGAGTCCACACTGTTAGTACAGAGCCTGACGCAAGGTTCGAACTCATGGACGCAAGCTGAAGTCAGACACTTAACCAACTGAGCCACCCATTAACCCCACTAGTTGCTTTGTTTTTACTCATAGAATTTACCACTACCTGACATAAATTTATCTGCATATTTGTTCATCGTTTGCCACCTCAAATAGAGTATAAACTTCATGAGGGCAGAGACTTTGCCTGTTTTGTTCACTTTTGTATCCCCAGTACCTGGCACATAATTAATATCCAAGACTTATTTGTTGAATAATTGGATAACTGAATAAATGGGAAACAAACATAAGCTCCTATGCACATGTATACATACACATAACACACTTATGAAGATAAACTAATACCATCAGGGTCCAGATGGCTTAGAAAAGTATTAAATAGAAATGGGAGTTTAGAGAAGAGAGTAATGTTAAGGTTTAAGAATCACCATCTTAGGGGTGCCTGGGTGGCCCAATCATTTTAGGCATCCCATTCTTGATTTTTGCCCAGGTCATTATCTCAGGGTTCATGAGATCGAGCCCCGCATCATTTGTTAGGCCCTACTGACAGCATGCAACCTGCTTGGGAAATTCTCCCCCTCCCTCCCTCTAACTAACTAACTAACTAACTAACTAGATAAATAAATAAATAAATAAATAAATAAATAAATAAATAAATAATTCAACTTAAAAAAAAAAAGAATCACTATCTCAGAGCTCCTTTGAAGGCAGAAGCCATTCCTGCAGGGTCTCCAGCACCCTGGACAGTGTCTGGCACAGGTCATGCACCATGAACTACAAAATGAAATGATTCATCTCTTTAACCCACACGATTTCCTTATTGGTATTATATCACTATTACTGTTATTTTTATTAATGTTGTCATTTCCATAATTACTGTTAAAATATTAATTTTAACTATATTACTAGTACTGTTAAAATTTCTTTCTCAGGAGTTTTGGTCTTTTATTTCCTATTGTATTTTTTTTCCTTCTGTTTTCTCATTTTTAAAAGTTTATTTTTAAGTAATCTCTACAGCCAACATGGGGCTTGAAACTCACAACCCCAAGATCGAGTCACATGTTCTCCCAACTGAGCCAGCCAGGTCCCCCTGCTTGACTCATTAAACACACATTAATTATACTCTTTCTTCCCCCTCAGGAACTAGTCTAAGCACTGGAAATAAAGAGATGTGTTAGATATTGCTGTTGCTTTCAGATAAGCTACCTTTTATGAACAAGATTTTTTTCTTCAATTATTTTGTGGTTCAAGACCAATAGACCATTTGAACTGAAAACCTCTCTTTTCACAAACAACCAAAAATATATTTCTCCCTTTCCCAATTCCTCCTCCCACACCTTTCACTCTTGTATAATCTTGTTTTTGATCAAGATTCCCCTCACCTTAATTAGCATATAACAAATTAAGTTCCTCTTTCATTGTAATAAAGAAATGAGAGAATATTAATGTTAAAATGAAAATGAGAACTTCCTCCTCACATGAGTTTATGAGTTTATGTAGGCTTATGTCTATTCATGACACTTTAATAAAATAATAGCATGATGCTGGCCAAAGAAGACAAATTAACCTAATTAAAATCTTACATCAGAATTTACCTTCTATAATTTAATATTACAGTGCTGTGCTGTTATACAAGGTATTTATTATACTCTTCCAGTGCCTGGCTAGCTCAGTCGCTAGAGCATGAGACTCTTATTATACTCTTCCAGATCATAGAATTCTATTGTACTAATATATTTTTAAAACACCGAAACAACTTAAATCTATTGGCTGAGATAGCATTGATAATGTAGCCAAAGGAATTGGGAAGCTGAGAGATACGAATCTTGAATTCCAGTTTCTGTACTGGCCCCATCCAAATGACTATAGATAAATTCCTCTCCCTTGTCCCACAATATATTGTTCAGTAAGCTCTACTGATTTTTGAATCTCTCTTCATTTTGTTTCCTCTTCCATCTCCCAGTGCTGTTGCTTTATTTCAAGCCTTCTGCCTTGACTGGTGCAGTGGCATCCTAAATGATCCTAAATGATGCCTCTGGTCCCTCCTCGTTCAAATTCATCTTATACAAAACGGAACAAGTCATATCTGTATTAGCATAAATCCCATCACTTCCCTCTCAATATAAACAACAACAAAAAACCACCAAAAACTCTTTACCATTCAGGGGATGAAAATTAAATTCCTTACTTAAGCCCTTGTTAATTTGACACCAACTTAACCTTATGCCTAACCAAGGAGTCTACCACATTATGCTGTGGCCACATTGAATTTTTCCATCTCTAATAATCCTATTTTTGTCCATGCCTCATTATATTTTCACAAGTAGATCTCTCGACTTGGAAGGTTCCTTCTATTCCATACCACCAGGACAACTCCGTTTTCTTTTAGACCCAATTAAAATATGATTTTCTTTGAGGTCTCCCTGTCTTTCTCAGGTACAAATAGCAACAACTTCCTCTCTGTTCAAACAGCACTTTGTATATAATATTTTTATTATAGCCTTTCTTAAATCACTTCCCTTGAAGACACTAGCTACATGCTTAGTATAGAATACGTATCAACAAGTGCTTGTTAAATGAATAAATGCATGAATGACAACTTCACAAAGTCTCAATTTCTTAGTCTATCAATCTGGAAAAATTATTATAAGTGATTTGAAATATCCTATCTGGCTCTAACCATTCATGTCTATAGTAGTTAGACATATTAATTTAAATCAGATGTGAGATAATTTCTACTTTACGACCAACAGACCTGACTTTCTCAGTGTCACAAGAATATTGCACAGTATAGCATATACATGTAAAAAATACCTGGAAGTTTTTTTGTGAATTCTACGAGAATCTGTACATGACTGGTAGCCATTTCAGTTAAAATGAGAAAATTTTCTTCTGCACTGAATTCTTCTTTTAACTAAATTTTAAGAAGAAAAGCAAATGATTAATAAGTAGATAAAAGGATAAATCAAACACAAAATCATTAGACTAAAGAATAAGATTTGGATAATAAAATTTAAGATCGAGCTTATATTTTTCAGTTCCTTGGAGAGCAGTTACTATTACCAAGATAGATATGAAACGTCTGTTCTTTGTCTAATGCTGCTAAAAGTTTAAATGCATAACTTAAATTCTCAGCTCTAATTATTTCAAAGTAACAAATTCATATATAATTTATATAGAAAATATTAACTTTCAACCTATGCATTTTTAGATATTTGTACGTACAATTTTATTTGTTATTTCCTGAGGCATCCTCTGTTTGCTATATGAATCCATAATATAATGAAGAAGATTCTGTTGATCTGGGGTGAGTTCAGTTTTCTCCTACACTGGCAAAAAAATAAAAGGTATTAGGGAGGGTGGTTGTAATGTACTTTTCCTATATGCACATTCATCTGGAGCAAACTAATCTCAGAAATTATTGATAAAAGCCCTAAATATGGCAGGAACTATGCACTCTGATACAATGTGCACTGTAATGGCTTACTCTGGGTCCTTGGTCAAGCATATCACAATTCACTAAATGGGTCCCAAATTGTTCATTTTTCTATCTGTAAAATAGGGATAACAAAATATTCATTTCATGTATATCTTGGGGATAGAGAATAGTCTAGATTTGAACCCTATCAACCCCATTCATAGAGAAGTTCAGTGAAAGTTCAAGGTTTAGTCACTAAGGAAAAGTTCCCACATATAAAATAGAGAATCCAATTAAGAGCATTCATATAGGGCAGGAGTTGACAAACTATGGCCCATCTACCAAATCTACCTGACTCTACTGGAACACAACCACGTTCATTTGTTTATGTGTTATATACGCTACTTCTACACTAAAATAGCAGAGTTCAATAGTTGTCATGGAAACCTTGTAGCCAAAGCCTAAAATATCTGACCGTTTACAGAAAAAAAAATGTTTACCTAGCTCTGAAATAGAAAGTCATCAATCTGGACAATTCAGACACCAACTATCACTTTCTCCTTTACTAGCACATTTTGAAGAGTGTGGATAATTGTGTCAGCTCTTTGCTTCCTTATACCAAAAAGTGTTATTGATGAAGTACTATGGCGAAATAACACTTTGATATACAATTATTTTTTTCTCAAATGAATGCAAAATACTATACTTGGAAAACTAAATGTGGATGAAGTTTTCCTTGTTAGTAGTACAACCAATATTAAGAAGAGTGACTTAAATAATCATGGATTTTTGTTTTCTCAACTAATGGCAAATTAAAGTTCCTCCATATACCCTGTGGATTATCACAATGTGTTTAGTTAATCATCCAAGATGCTGTTCCTCTATTTTGTCTCAAGTTGTTCAAAGAACTTCTTGCATAAGAAATTTGAGCATAAGAAAATTGTGAATTCATTGGGAAAGGCTTCTCTCTGTTGTTCCACAGATGTGTATCCACCCAATTTTACCCATTGATAGGGACTAATCAGCAAACCTCTACTGAGTACATCTCCTTCCCACTGTAGGCCTCCCTTCTCAATGACAGGAAAAAGAAAAAGGTCATCAAAACTCAACCTGAAAAATCCATTCTATACACTGAACTAATTCTACTGGCAACCTCTTGGTAGTAGGAGTGGAATGGAGCCAGAGAAATGGAGAGCTTTCACTTTTTTACCTGATTAACTGCTATTATTTGAGTTTCTAGACCAAAGCAGGTATTACTTTCTTGATTAAAAAGAAAACTATTTAATACACAATTGAAATGAAATTCTGCTTGTGGCTGTGGCTCTAATTTTAAAGCCTCCCAACCAGATCACTGATGTGGATAACAAAGGCAAAAGAAATATAGAAAAAATTAAATTTCCTTTGCAGCCCATTGACAAGTACTTGGGACAGGCAAGGTAACCTTCCTCCAGGAACTCAACTGCCTCAATGTTAATACTTCACTAGAGGCAAAAGGCAACCTTTGCTTGACATTAGCCCGACCTCCAGGATCCTGTAAGTCTTCTTTAACATATAAAAATCCCTTTGGAAACTTCCTTTATCTCTACCCACCCCCAAAGATATACGTTAGCAATCAACCTCCAAGCATTTGCCCACTGATATACATCTGAAGGGTCTCATGACAAAAGTTTACTAGACAATATAAATGACCCCTGGAGATCCTGGACACTTGCTTACAAATTCCTTAGAGACTAACCTTATCTCTAACCCTCTCCCAACTTGAAAGTGTATAATCAGTCATTTCTCATAATCCCAGTGCTGCTCTTTGTGCCCACAGGTCCTGTCCCCATGCTTTAATAAAACCACCTTTTTTTGCACCAAAGACGTCTCAAGAGTTATTTGACTGTTCACTCCCAAGCTGCAACATTTCACATTAATCACTACGTGCCAGAAGCTCAGCTCCTTCTGGCTTTAGCCGACACCATTGCATGGTATTACCCTGCATGACTTAGTCGTCGAGGTCACTTGTCGCAAATCTCGACCTTCACTGTCTTCATTAATGGTCTGATCTGCATGCTGCTTCACATTTTTTCTTAGCCGTTTAGATTTACACTGAATTTCAGTTAACAAGCCTGACAAAATAAAAAACAGAGACTTCACCATGAAGTTCTAGTGGGTGCGTGGTCATGAGGCAGCTGATGTGTAGTCTGCTCACATCTGTGCAATTTGGCACAGAGCTAATTCTAGCCCTTTTGAATTTTAAGACTTGGACTTGAACAAGAAATGTATCCCTCTGTGAGTCCCACTTTCTTCACTTGTAAAACAGAAGTAATATCTACCTAAGAGTTTTGTGTAGATTAAGTATAATTGGGTCTTCTTTAAAAAAATGTACTTTATATAAAGAATTTGTAATACCAAAGCATTGTAGAAATGCAAGATATTCAGTAAATAAAAAGGGAATGACACCCTCCCTATTCCTAGCCTAGTGGGCCCTGAAAGCTAGTGTTTCACAACTAATACTATTCTCATCCATGTTTACATAACTGTACCATAAAAAGCATATTCAGTTTCACATTAAACACACATAAGTAAACACGTGCTGTGTAAAACAAATGTCAACATCCTTCAGAGAAAATTTTTAAATCTTGTTAATTTTCAGAACTGTATAAATTATTGAGGACATACAGATGAAAGTAAGTCAAGGGGACTTTGAAATTTTCTTCTGAATAATTATGCAATATCATCATTAATTTACACTTAACAGAGCTATAAAAAATAATGCAAAACAATCTTCCATAGTCCCATTTAACCTCCATATTCTCCAATGTTAATGAGAAATTCCAGGAATTTCTTTGTCCAGGGCATTTATTTTACAAGATCAGATGAAAGCTCTGCATCTGTTACTGGACAAGTTTGTGTTCATAAATAATATGATAGACTTCTATAAGTGGAGTGTTGAAAAATGTCCTCAGTGCTTCCATTGGAACAAGTTCATATTTAAGTGATGAGCAACATGAACCATCCAGTATCAAAGTAAGCGTTTCCATTGCAGGATTGGATTCCAGCAGTCATCCCTCTTGCATTCTCTTGTTTCATATGCTAAGAGGAGATAGTGATCATCTACTATAAAACTTTCATCCACCAGAGCTGGATTATTTACACTGACCTATTTTTCCCCCTCATGCACACATTATTTCTCTGGGTCCATCCCAGTTGCTTGTACAGTTTGGGAACAATAGAATTGGAGTCACCTTCCAAAGGCTTTTTATTCCATGTGGCATTCCCTCCCTGAATGTTATCATCCCCTTGGTGACATTTGTTTGTCATTTGTTTTTTGAGGAGGAATGGGCCATATCTCAAAATCTGAGTGGTCTGTAGAATTTGCAGAATGAAAAATTAATACATTATATACTAGCATGCATTCCAAATTGATGAAGATTATGGTTCCTCACAAAGCCAGCAGTTAATACAGTGTCTCTTTATCAGATCAAAGGGCCAAATTATATTAAAACTCACAGTAGTTAATTTCCTGTGTAAACCTATACAAATTGGTTCAAAGCTGCACTAAGAGAAGAAGGACTACTAATAAAATGACTTGGTTTAAAACTCTATTTAGACAATTCAGAGGCAGTTATACTTTATAAAGCATTCTTAATCTTTCCCACAACTGTGAATGTTTATGCTAATTAAACAATAAGAAAGATATTAAATCACATTTGGAGAAAACTTTTAGACTGCTATCATTCTTGGAAGCTACTGTAGATTAATGCCACCTCACTCCACATATGATTCCTTGCAACAATGAATAACAAAAAACTGTTTCTTTCAGGTGAACAAAATGCTCTTTAGCTGACACTTTGGACAATTTCAGTGGTTCATTACCCTTTTCAAGAACTTTGATGGCTTAGTAAATCCCTTCTTTAATATGTGAAGTACCATTCTAATCATGTGAGTTACCTGCCATCTGCCTCCTTAGATTTTTAGTGGAATTTAATTGCTTGATGTGAATACCTGTATACATACATTCAGCCAACATTCCCATCTCTTTGCATTTCCTTAGGCGACACTCTTGGCACTTTCTTCGCATGTACATGTCCATCACACAGTTGCCCCCATTTTTACACTTGTACACGGCATTTTTGGTAATGCTTCTCCTGAAGAAACCTGTGAAAGAAACACAGAAAGGAATAAAAACTATCCTAACAACTTCCACTCAGAAAAACATATTAGGATTAAGGGATGCCAGAGCATTTTCTCAGGAACCCCCGGCAAACACCCAGGCAATCTTCAGGTGGACTGGTGACAGATAACTTCAACTGCACTGTGACTTCCAGAAGCCTGCTCTTTTCAATCTCTATCTCAAAGATAAAGACGTGTTTGAACTGTAGCCTCTCTTAGAGAAAATCTTGCTTTTTTTTTTAAGAATGGTTACTTTCATTACATCTTTACTGGAAGACCATTGTGTTCCAGTGAGCTCTAGATGCTGGTGGTCCGAAGGTGAGTAAGTCATCCCTGCCCTCTTTGAGTTTACAGCCTAGTGGAGGGCAAAGCCATGCAAGCAATCAAACAAGTGAAATTAGGTGTTCCTGGTCTGTGCTGGGACTGAAGAGGGAGGGAGAATGGTCCGTTCTGGTGAAGAGATCAGACTTGGAAGCAAGTGTTGTGCTAATCCTTGCAAAACAAGTTGCTGTTTACCAGGCAGACTGGGAGAGGTCACATTCAAGGTTTCAGTTCAGTTCTTAACATGCCCAACCTAGTGCAGTAATACAAATGCCAATCTTGATTTAAAAGCAAACATCTCCCCTGAGACGGTGGAGCCACCATTGCCAGCCTGCAACAGTTAAGCTGCAGGTGGGGAGGGAACACAAATGCCTTTCTTTCAGTTTCTTTTTTCTCCCACTTTCTACTTTTACTCTTCATCCTCCACCTGGCTAACCATAATTTCTGACACTTCCAGACTCAAGGTGGAGTGTGAATAAGGAGAGGATTTGGGGAGGCATGGGAAGAAGTGACAGGAAAGTGCTTACTTGGCTGGCTTGTGCCCCGCAAGTTTCTGAAATTGACTCCTTCTCTCTTGGAGTTGGGTTCTTTAGAGAATGCCCACCACTGGGACCCATTCCTTTGCAAGTCCTCAATGAGGACAAGTACATCTCTATTCTAGCCCGGGGCTTCTATCTCCTTCTTCTGCATGTAGGAATTTGGCAATTCACCACCATCCTCTGTACTCTGGGTCCCTCCATGTTGCCTTCTTGTCATGAGCTGATGATAATGACCCCTTGCCAGCTTTTTTTGGTCCAGCAAACTGCTGGGAGGAGAAATCTCTCCCACTTACCCATAAGCAGTCAGCCACCATACCTCCTGCCCTTTCAACTTCTCAGGTGAAAGTCAGATGCCAGTCTCCTGTGTCCCTCAGCCGTAAGGGATACGTATCAATCTCCTCAAGGGATCCTATTGAAGACCCTTTCATTGCGCCTGGGGCAGGAGGGCCTCCTTACTGTATAGATTACACCTGAGAAGGGTGGGACACGTTCTCCTAATTCTCACAAAAGTACCATACTTTCAGTGGTGGTCCCCAAGGCAGACATCTGTATCCCATCTGCCCACTCCTTTGCAGTGGGGAATGGGATCTATAGCACACTAGTCACATGCTCCAAAATCTTTAAAGACTATACTCTAGAATTTCCAACTCCTGCACACTTCATACCTCAAACTAGGTGAGGTTTTAACCATTTCTTGACTACTGACTACAAGATGGGCTCACTTTGGATGTAGCTACTAGTGCCAAAACTGAGATAGCAAGAGTCTTTCCTATTTTAACAGCCTGTCAGAATAATAGCTAACATTTATTAAGCACTCACTAGCTTTTGTTCTATTTCACCTGTATTTAGTTATTTAAACTCCATATCAATTTTATGATGAAGATAATATTATATGTCCCCATATTACAGTATGTGGGGAAAACGCACAGAGAAATTAAGCATTTTGGCCATGATCACATGGTTAATAAGTGGATTAGGAGGATTCAAACCCAGGCAGTCATGGACCAAAGGCCACACTCCCAACCACTATATCATAATTGTCTCTCTTAGGTTACAAGAGAATAGAATAACAATATTAAGTACCTACCACCTGAAAGCTACATTCTCCAACCTGGGAGACGTCCAGATAAATAAGACAACCCTTGTCCTCAGAGTTTCCAACTTAGAAGACAGAGAAGAAGTACATTTACAGCATAATATAAGATAGAGTGATAGGATAGCTAATTAAGTAATAAATAATTGGAATGTAGATGAAAAAGTGATCATTTCAAGGCCACATTATATGCTTATGAACATACTGTCACATTCAGAGGAGGCAGCAATTCCATCACAGACATGGAGATTTGTATATTTGTTATGACAATTTTTCCTGCAGAAGGCAATAAAAATTTGTTCTAGTAAAATAAATATGACAATGTCTCAACACCTAGAAATCAAGTGTCTTGAGAGGAAAAGGCATTATAGGGTCTAGGAATGGCCCTGATTAATTCCAGGTAGGGGAAATCAGAGAATTCAGGAAGGAGTAGAATTTGAGCTGGATGTTGAAGAATAAGTAGAGTTTTGAAAGATGGACTGTGAGGGAGGAAGCACAGTCTGGGAAATGAGAAAAGGCAACAAGTTATGGAAATTCCAGGGAAGAGTGGATAGTCTATTTTGGTGGAAGGGTAGAATGAAGGGAGAATTAGTGAGAGGTGGGTGAGGGCATGTAGTGGGACAGAATATAAATGCCCTTCAATGCCACAACTGAGTCTTTACCATGCAGAAAGAGAGAAACCATTAGAGGATTTTGGAAGAAGAGAGTGTGACCTAACCTCCATGTTGGGAAGAATCCTTGGTGCAAGGTGAAGAAAAGTGGACCAGTCCAGAGGTTATTAGTGCCTGAACTGGCTGGAGGGTGAGAAAAGAGAAGAGGAAAGGGAGGAACTCATGACTTGGTAACTAACTCAACATAAAAACAGAAGCAGAAGGAAAAGTTAGAGATAGCAAGGTTAAAAAAAAGTCATAGACTTGCTTGTGAAATTGTCAGCTGGTGTAACTTTCAGTAGGAAAGATCTTACCATTTTCCTAAATGTCAAATCCAACCACACAAAGTCTAAAAAAAGATTTTGTGCTTCAGATCAACATTGATATTGGGAGTGCAAATACCAAAGCATGTATTTTAAAAGAGACTCTAGGCAAGGGAAGGAAGGAAGGAAGGAAGGAAGGAAGGAAGGAAGGAAGGAAGGAAGGAAAAATGTATTTCCTGGTACCAAATCATTGAGCTCAATGACCGTATTAGTCGACCTGAGTCAGTCTTCCACAAATATTCAGCCCTTCCCAGGAATGATTCAATTTAAAACCACCATAGATACTGATAGCTCAATAGTTAACAGAAATAAACCTCCTTATTCCAAGATGAATCAAAGGAACAGTGCTAGGACAATTCTGCAGGTTTTTTTTTAACTCTGGTATTAACTGAGAAAGAAATCATTATCATCTCAATAGCTGAATTAATTAGCTTTCACTCTTAGGTGGCAACACAATACTATCATTATATCACTTAAATATGGGTACATATACTGTATTTATACTTATGCAAATCATCCATACACATACCTCTGCCTCTATCTTGTGCATATTTAACAATGCCCAGGAAAGTCATTTGAAAATGAATGGAAAGGAAATTCACTGAGGAACAGAGGCTTCCTGGTAATGAAAGATGAGTAGACAGACCTGGCATTGTCATCTGAGGAATGTGTAGTGCTGGGGGATTCCTGGAGAATGTCTATAGGATAGTAAAATGGATCCCTCAAATATGCATAATATTGCACATTCTGCTTCTCTGCTTCTTTATACAGATATAACTCACATACCATAGCCTATTCACAACTCCTATATACATATGTGTAAGTGTGCACACATATGTGCACACAGTGCACATGTACACATCAGACTCTAGTGACTGACAGTAGCTACCCATTACTTTGAAATCAATAAAATATTGGCTGTTTAAAACTTTCAGGGTTCCCACACTTTTTACACAGCAACAAATGCACAGAGCTGAATAACTAGTGATCTCTACATCCAATATGGCTTAAATAGAGTCAGGCTTTAGGTCTATCTCAGCACACTGTAGAATAACAAGGACTCCTCCACCCTCTTATATAGAACTTACTTTGTATCAGGCACTGTTCTAAACACTTTGCTTATGGTGATTCATTTACTATTCATAACAATCCTATGAAATAGATTCTATTATTATCTCTCTCTCATAACTAAGGAGACTGCGTTACAGAGAGATGAAGCACTTGCTCAAGGTTCTACAGATAATAAACGGTGGAACTTACCTGATAGGTTCAGTTCCAAACTCTGTGTTCTTAACCCCTCTACATTAGGCTGTCTTTCTAGTAAGGAGTTCATATTGCTAAAAATGGTCTTTAGACATTAATCTCCCCCAATCCCACACCAAGTGTTAAGTGCTCCATGGTTTCTTCTCTATATCCAAAACTGTTCAAAACACCCTATTCTCCCTCCTCCAACCCAGGTGTCTTTTCCACCACAGATTCATTATTAGGAAACTATGCAATGGCCACAAACTAGAGAGGAGGGAGCCGATATAAAAAGGTAAGCTTTGGTCTCCATCACACAATTTCTTAAAGATCTCAGCGCTTCTCCTTGAGCTGCTTGCTGAAATTTTTAGAACTTGATAATAGACTCCTGATCACCTAGTAGGAGCTGTTTCAGACTATTATTTTTGAAAAAGCAACCCTCACACTTCTGAAATGAAATTGATGAAAATTACTATTTTTTAAGCTTTCTTTTAATTCATTAGTTAACATACAGTGTTATATTAGTTTCAGGTGTAGAATACAATGAGTCAACACTTCTATACATCACCCAGTGCTCAGCATGACAGGTGCACTCCCTAATCTCCATCACCTATTTCACCCATCCCCCACTCCCTCCCTTCTGATAACCTTCAGTTTGTTCTCAATAATTAAGAGTGTTTCTTGGTTTCTTTTTCCCTTTGATCATTTGTTTTTGTTTCTTAAATTCCACATATGAATGAAATCATATGGCATTTGTCTTTCTTTGACTTATTTCACTTAGAATTATACTCTCTAGCTTCATCCACATTGTTGTAAATGACAAGGTTTCATTATTTTTTATGGCCAAATAATATTCCATCGTGTATATATACATATATATATATATATATATATACACCACATCTTCTTTATCCATTCACCTATTGATGGACAATACATGGGCTGCTTCCCTATCTTGGCTTTTGTAAATAATGCTACTATAAACACAGGGGTGCATGTATCCCTTTGAATTAATGTTTTTTTTTTTATTTTTTTGAGTAAATACCTAGTAGTGTGATTACTGGAACATAGCGTAGTTCTATTTCTAACTTAAAAAAATTTTTTTTAATGTTCACTTATTTTTGAGAGAGAGACAGAAAGTGAGCAGGGGAGGAGCAGAGAGAGAGGGAGACTCAGCATCTGAAGCAGGTTCCAGGCTCTGAGCTGTCAGCACAGAGCCTGACACGGGGCTTGAACCCACAAACTGTGAGATCGTGACCTGAGCCAAAGACAGATGCTTAACTGACTGAGCCACCCAGGTGCCCCTATTTTTAGCTTTCTGAGGAATCTCCACACTGTTTTCTATGGTGGCTTCACAAGGTTGCATTCCCACCAACAGTCCAAGAGGTTCCGTTTTCTCCACATCCTTTCCAACACCAGTTGTTTCTTGTGATGAAAATTATTGACTAGTTAATGCTAATAGTAATTTTAAGTTTTTCCCCCTTTAATCTGTTGGGGAGCCACACACAGGCAAAAAAAATTCATCTGACTTTTCCAACACTTACTTTTACCAACTACAATCCCTACTGACTTTTTTTCTTAAATAAATTTTTTAAAGGACTGACTTTGAATTACTTGGGGAAGTTGCCTAACATCCTTTCAAAGTAGTCAAATCTACAAACAACTTAGTAGCCAAAGGACATGCGTCAAACTTCTATACTCCCTTCAGTCAAAAATACCACAAAGTAAGAAAAGTTCATGAAACAGCAGTCTCTAAGAGTTAGAGTACAAATCCCTCAGTGTATAAAAAATGTTGATGAATCTCTGAAAGCTAGGAAACAGAGTAAATTTATGAATAAACATTGCCCAAGACAGGTGAAGAATGTAGGATTAGGAGTAATGGAGGAAACTCCAAGTTCAGATACAAGATGCTCATGGCCTATAAGCATTCAGAAGGAGTCCTGTACTAAGCCAGGAGTTAGCTAACCACAACATGAAGGGAAAATTCCACCCCTTGCTTATTTCTGCATGTGCTGCAACCTAAGAATGGCTTTTACATGATTAGTGGTTGGAGAAAAGAAAAGTATTTTGTGGTATGTAAAATTTTTGACAAATTTTAGTGTTCATAAATAAAGTTTTATTGGAACACAGCCAAGCTCATTCATTTATATGCATGTCTGCTTTCACATTACAATGACAGTCAAATAATTGTGACAGAGACCTTAGTACCCATGAAGCCTAAAATATTGACTATCCGGCCCTTTACAAAAAGTTTGTCATCCATCTAAGCCATGGATGGTAGTAGTATTTGCATGCAGTCTCAAGCAATGATATAAACCAGAGTGGGAGGGCGATGCTCAGGAGGAATGGCCTAGAAGACAAGGACTGAAACATTCTATCCAACACACATCTTATCCTCCCTCCAGATTGCTAAAAGCAGGCTGCACAAACACAAACAGCTTCCTCAGAGGGGTGAACAGGGAATCTCAGAGACTCCTTAATGATATGACTGTCCTTTCTAAAGTCATTTGAGAAGTGCCTTTGTGGGAGTTTGCCTGGGAGGCAACTCTTGAGTCTATTCCTCCTTTCACCTTAACCTATTAATAGAAGGTACAGGGTCAAAGTGTAAGACACTGCAAGGCAAGCTTCCACAAAGGCCCTTCTTAAATTATATATTTTAATGCTCTTGTATATCACAATTAGAAATGAAGACACTTAGATGCTTCATTCTTCATTTTTTAAAAGTGATATGACTAGTGATTGTCACTTCTATGTGTGCAAGGGGCTAACAACCCTACTTAGTTACTCAGAGGATGGTCTATTTTGGGGTGCCTGGGTGGCTCAGTCAGTTGGGCATCTGACTTCGGCTCAGGTCATGGCTTTCACAGCTTGTGGGTTCGAGCCCACGTTGGGCTCTGTGCTGACAGCTCGGAGCCTGGAGCCTACTTTGGATTCTGTAGGATTCTGCTCCTCCCCCACTCACTCTCTGTCTCTCTCTCTCAAAAAGAAATAAACATTTTTTTAAAAAGAGGATGGTCTATTTTGTACACAAGTGAGTGTTGTTCAATGATTCATAGTTGTGAGTGCTTTGGGAAAGTATATTGGTGGAGAACACCAGGAGACCATTCTGTCAAATGACCAATGGGTTTAGATTCACCATCATCTAAACCCTTTGTTGGTTTTCTCTTTGTTGGTGTGTTTTTTCCTTAAACACAGAACCAACTTTTGAAACACTCATTTTCCTTGCATATGCTTTAGTGTTGAATGTCTTCAGAAAGTCACTGACAAAAGGATACAAGGAAGGACAGCACAGAGGGCAAAGTATAGCTCAGGAGTCCTGGAGATTTGACTACCCATTCTACCCCAATCTTTTATAGCTGTGAGGCCTGGAAAAGTCTCTGAGTGTTGGTATCTTTATTTGCAAAAAGGAAATGATAATACCATCTATTGGAGCCATTATAAAGATAAATGAAATAAACAGTCTATAACAGAATGCCATAACAGAAACAAAGTCATTATGTTCCCCAATTTGTTTGAGCCCATTAATGTATATTTTTTCAATAATTTTAGCAATGTTAATATGAAAGGATAATTTATTGAGTGATTCCCAAGTATGCTTTGTTCTTGCTCCTGTTGTTTTTTGGAGTCTGTTTTTTTGTTTTTTGGTTTTTTTTGTTTTGTTTTTGCTGCTTTGATTCCTCTCTCTCTCTCTTTTTGCTTTTCTTTCCCATCTCAGGAGGAGAAAAGATAGGTAGCTATCTTTCTACATTTACTTAATAAAACAAAAGGTAAAGCCCCTCTCTAAAAAAAGAGATAACTGTCACATAGAGTTTTTTTCAACCCCTCATTGAAAGGGTTATACTTGATCATCTCAAAGATGATAGAGGTGGAGGTAAGCGCTTTTACTGGGAAAATGAAGGGGGGGGTAACAATGCTCTGCGTTAGCTTGCTTTTCCGTCTTTAAGAGCCATATAGACTCCAAGGTAGGCAAACTCCAGGAGTTGAAGTCTTATGCCAGCTAGAGGGTTTTTTTAGTCCTACTTTCATATTTACATATTGCTTATGTATTTAGTTTAAACATTTTTCCTTGTTTAAATGTAATTTTTGTCTTAGGTTTGTCTTGCATCATTGCTATATATTTATTTGAAATTTCCATTTTTGCCCACTGGAAATCATCATATTACTATTTAAGGATGTTCTTTTTGATACTATTTCATTGCTTTTATATTTTTTAATCTTTTTTTTCTTTCTTACTGTTTTCTCTTTTTGTCTATTTTACATAAACTGTTTCCTTGCTTTGCTTTAAAATGGTGATGAAGAGAACTGGAATTTTGTCTGTTTTGTTCACCATTGCATCTCCTATGCTTAGAATAGTGCCTGGCAGGGGCGCCTGGATGCTCAGTCAGGTAAGTGTCCGACTTCTGCTCAGGTCATGATCTCACGGTTCGTGGATTCGAGCCCCACATCATGCTCTGTGTTGACAGCTCAGAGCCTGGACCCTGCTTTGGGTTCTGTGTCTCCCTCTCTCTGCTCCTCCCCCACTCACTCTCTGTCTCTCTCTCTCTCTCCCAAAAATAAATAAACATTAAAAAAAATTAAAAAAGAATAGTGCCTGGCCTATGGTTGCTGAATAAAGAATTGAATTAATGAATTCAAACTCTCAGGAGCTGGGGACTTAACTAATTAATTAATAGGAGGAGAGATAGTTTTGAAGATAGTGTATGATCAAAATTTGGGAGGCCAGATGAATAGAATAACAATAATAAAATAGTAAGAATTCACCAATAAAGCAGCAATAACTAAGGCTTACTGAGCACTCAAGTGTGCCAGGTACTGAGCTAGATATTTCAAAAACAATGTCTCATTTTTTTTTTCTTCACAACTCAATGATAATAGTAATAAGAGTGGACATTTACAGAGGGTTCACCATAGGCAAGTACTATGTTAATTGCTTTACACACATTATCTTCTTCAATCTTCCCACCAGCCTCTAGGTGCCTACCTCAAAGGGATGTCCCAAAGATTAAATGAGTTAGTACATGCAAAGCCTCCAGATAAAGCCTGCACATAATAATCATTTAATATATCTTATCTATGAGCAGCATCACCATCATCCTCCTCTCAAGGTCTTCCTCCTCCTCCTCCTCTTTATTATTATCCTCATTTTATAAGTGAGAAGTCTGAAGCCCAGACATATTCAGTAACTTGGAACAGCTGGGAAGAGAATCAGCCATGGGGGAAGCGTCGGATGATATCCAGGTCATCTGCTGTCAGAATCCCACTCTTGTGATTTTTTAAAAAGTTTTATTTATTTATTTTGAGAGAGAGCGAGAGTGGGGGAGAGGCAGAGAGAGAATCCCAGGCAGGCTCCATGCTGTCAGCACAGAGCCTGACCCAGGACTCAAACTCATGAACCATGAGATCATGGCCTGAGCCGAAATCAAGAGTCAGATGCTCAACCGACTGAGCCGCCCAGGTGATTTTTAGAACACTTATTACAAAAGGCTTCCAACACAGTAAAATAGCATAAGCCCCACCCCCTTGCATCACATTCTAGTTTGACCTATAGAGTTCATTAGGGTTATTATCAGATCTCATAAAATCAGACCCCAAAGTCAAATAGGATTTCAGGAGGTTTGTGTGTGAATCAGGGCACCTCAGCCCTGACCCATAAACAAAGTGCCCACTGGAAACACTCTGCATCTATTCTACATACCATAATAGTTTCTGTAACTATCGAGTCTTTTCTACAACTTCAGAACTAAGTCAGAATGTATTCGAAAGGACAACAGGTTACCCATTTACTCATAAAATGCCTTTTAAGAATTCTTTCAATCTCTCATTGATAGATGCAAACTCCTGGCCTGGAGATGAATGTGACTGACAGTGACCTATTTAAAAATGCGGTCATTTGAAATTTCCAGTCAGATGCAGATCAGTTTTGTTAGTTGAGGCTTGAAGTTTGAATCAAAATTCATCCCCAGACATTAGCACATTTTTGTATGTTCCACTGATAACTGGGGGAAAAGAAAGCTCTTGATTTAATCTAGTGCTGAGCAAATGGCAGTTATTGTCAATGCGTTATACTTGTGTTCTTGCAATTATACTTTTAAAAATGTATTGCAATGACTCTCATTGATGCCATAAATATCTACAATAAAACATACATTAAAATTAAAATATTTCTAACAGAAACAGATATAGAGACCAATGAAATCAGGATGTTAACCATGATCTTTGCTTTGTTTTTAAGTTTTTAAAATTTTTCTCGTGTGTGTTTGTGTGTGTGTGTGTGTGTGTGTGAGTATCACAAGTCTGACAGGTCTGCAGTGAAGTCTTAAAGGAAGAGAGCTCCCAGGATCTTTAAAATATAAAAATCTGGGGTGTCTGGGTAGCTTACTCACTTAAATATCTGACTTTTGATTTCAGCTCAGGTCATGATCTCACAATTCCATGAGTTCGAGTACATCAGCCTCTGTGTGGGACTCGGGCACAATGCCTGCTTGGGATTCTGTCTCCCTCTCTCTCTGCCCCTCCCCTGCTCTCCCTCTCTCTCTCTCAAAAATAAATAAACTTTAAAAAATCTTATAAAATATAAAAATTTAACTGAATTCTACAAAGACCCTGTTAAATTGATATTATCATTCTTTGCAGATTGGAGGCTCAGAGAAGCAAAATAGTCCATAAACTAAGGATTGGCTAGCTGGATATCCACTGTACCTACTTCTAATCTATCTTACATTCTCTATCATAAAGGCAAGAAATTGGACACAATCTTTCCCAGACTCCCTTGCAGCTAACATTGTGCATATGATTTAAGCTCTTCCAGACAGATGCCCTTATAAGACTGTTGTTTCTGCTGGCAAGTAGGATTGTGGAATTGTGCAGCAATATTGGGTTCCAGCTGCTAGCTTAGAGGATGTTGAAAAGCAAGACACAGGGCCTTCATCATGCACATGTACAGATTTAGCTGGCACGCCATGTCTCTAGAGCCAGTGATTATGGTGGAGGCAGCTTCCTGGTCCCAAGATGGCAGCTAAGGTGGTGTCTTTCTGGAACCAACAGTTCTGTGTTAGCTTCCTGTTTCCCCATCTTGTTGACTATAGCAATGGCCCAGGCAGGCCAGTTCTGCAGTGTGTGCACTAAGCATCCTCTTGGAGACTCAGCATAGAACCTGCTCCTCTGCCCTTCCAACTTCTTCTGCATTCATTCCTTACTGCTTGAAGTTTTGGTTTCTGTTTTATTTCACTGAACTCTGACCGATATATTAAGTAACTTGCATACTCAGCCAAGAATTACAGAGTCTAGATTCAATGCATGCCTGTGAACCCCCAAAGTTCACACATTCCCTTTGATGGAAAGTTAAAGAGTAAAATTCACTTTGTATCTTGTAAGCACAGACATGCAAGGGGTGCCAGGTGAGGGGACTGGGTTGGCCAAGCTGTTAGGCCTTCCTGGCATAGGCTCCTGCTTCTTCCCCTTGTACTCTACCCTATGCTGTGAACCTCCTACCTATCCACTAAGCCAGGATCATTTTCATTTGTTTCCTCAGGAGAACATATACAGAGCACAAAGGAGCTCATTATTGGTTTTTAGTCACCACAATCTGAGCCTTCAGATCCTAGACACTAAATTTCCCCAAGTTGGGAAGGGTAAATAAAGAAAGAGGAAGTTAAAAAAAAAGAGTCAAGACATATATTAGATACGTGAAAAGCCCTGAGTTCTGTCCTTCCCCTCTTCACGCCCAGACTGCATCCTGGGATGCTTGTATTGAAAGATTATAGAAACTCCATGTCATTCAGGAGTTCTAGAACAGAAAAATTCTTGCACCCTTCCCGGGAGACAGCCCGGAGAGGCACTGGGTGTTGCCTGCACACAGGGTGGCAGGGGAGCAGATGAAATGGCTTCATGTTTTCTCTGAGCAGCCAGGTCTTCCAGCACGACACTGCAGGAGCATCGGGAACCCACCCCACCTGAGTTGCAGGACAGCAGGCAGGCCAGATAGGAAGGAGGAATGTACTCAAGACCCCAGGATGGAGCCTCAGAGACCTTTCCCACTGGTCACCGCAGACCAGCTAGAACAACACCCAGCAGATGCTGGACTGTGTTAACAACACTGGAGACCAGAGTCCCACCTGCAGTGCCCAATCCCTCCCTGACCCTGGATAATCACAGAATTTAGACAAAACCCGAGAAATGTGAGAGTTTTTTTGGTGGGGGTGAGGGTGAGCAGAATAATCCTAAATTAAATGAAATAAAGGCTCCACGAGGGCTTGAAACTGAATTCAACCCAGCTACACAAAATGAGTTTATGTTTCCTGTATACATGCCCTGACTCTTGTGCTCTCTCACTATATAGCTTCTAGTTAATAGGCTGATACTCACCCTCAAGAGTCATTGGTCCAGAACAAGGTCAGCAAACTACAGGTAGGCCTATGAGCCAAATTCGGCATGCTGCCTGTTTTTTTTTTTTAATTTCCTTACCTATTTTTGTAAGTTAAATAAAGCCATGGCTATGCCCCTTCTTTATGTGGCCGTGTTTGCAGAGTTGAGTAATCGCAAGAGAGACCGCTAAAATATTTACTCTCTCTTTACAGAAAAAAAATTGCGTACCCTAATGTAGCACACGGGCTCATCCTGGCCCCATCTCATCTCCTCCCTTGCACTCTGGTCCTTTTGCTCGTACCACTGGGGCAAAGTCTCAAGTCAAAATCAATGAAAAAGCTCTGCTTTTTTTTTTTTTGCTCTTAAAAATTATATCTACATCCAGCTCCAGCTTTTCCTTCCTGAACTTGCCCAAGGACAAGTTCTCTTTTGACCACTTTTCTGTCCCCTTCTGTCCTATGACCCTGTACTTTCCTGGTAGCCCCCCCCCCCATCTCTGGCTTTCTTCTATACCCTTTAGGGGATTCTCTTCCCCTGCCTGCTTTTAAAGTCAGTGTTTTTTAGGGTTGTCCTAGGCACGCTGGTTTCACTCCAGTTACCCTGGATGCCCCAGATTCTTCTCAGGAGGACCAGGTTTCTCTAAGTGCTCATCTGTAAGGAGTTGAGCCGACCCAGGTTACTGACTTCAGGAGTCTATTTCCTTGGCCTAGACAATACCAATACTTTGGCCACTGAATTAGTCAATACTAGCCTTGACCAAATAGCTCAAAGAGTAGAATGATCATTTAGTAGGCAAGGATTAAAAGACATGGTAGCCAAGTGGTTAATAGCAAATGCTCTGGAGTTAGATTCATAAGCTATACTTTTGAAGCTCCACCTCTAATTAGCTGTGAAGCCTTGAGTAAGTTGATTAACTTCTTGTGCTGCACTTTCTTCATCTGTAAAATGGGAATGAGCATGAGAACTAATAAGTTTACTACTGAGGTATAACAAATACATTATATAATAAAGTATTATTCTCCTTGATCTTAATTTTAAGAAAAGGAAAAGAAAACAACCTAAGGCACCGGGTGGCTTGGTCAGTTAAGTGTCCGACTTCAGCTCAGGTCATGATCTCATGATTCGTGGGTTCGAGCCCCACATGGGGCTCTGTGCTGACAGCTCAGAGACTGGAGCCTGCTTTGGATTCTGTGTCTCCCTCTCTCTCTGCCCCTCCCCCACTCACACTCTGTCTCTCTCTCTTTTTCTCTCAAAAATAAACATTAAAAAAATTAAAATAAAAAATAACAACCTCCCACCCCTATAAAACCCACAATCCATAAATTCTTTTTAACCATGTGTAAGGTTATAAATAGGAAATAGTTTGTTTATATATAAGCTAAATGCTCTAAAAAGGCTTTTCCTAGAAATCTGTAACAGGTAGGAGCAGAGGAGGAGAAAATGGGAACTTATCTGGGAAAAGGGAAGAATCCAGTCTGAGATATCTCAACAACCAATACAGTAAAACTTGAACAAGGAGAAAATGACCAACCAAAGAAGCTTACCTTTGCACCCCTCACAGGTCAGCGCATTATAATGGTATCCAGATGCTCTGTCTCCACAAACAACACATAATTCATCCCCTTTTATTCTCCCCGTTGTTGTACCCATTCGAGCCTTTTTTGTTACAGGAATCTCTGCTACCTCAATCTCTCCCTGGTAAAGAGTCTCAGCTGGCATTCGCCTGAGTTCATATATTCCAGGAGAATACCACTCTTCAGGCTGCTGGGGGTAGAAACCCAGGTTGGAATAATAGGACGATGAGGAAATCTGTGGTTGAACTTGGGGAAATGGAACATTGTTGTATTGTGAGTATGGTTCCACTTCTAGATTCTGTCCCAAAGGACCTGCTGCTTGTTCTGTTAGTACACCTGAACAAGAGTAACAAAACTGGAATTAAGAAGAGACAAAAATTTAACTATATAAATATTAACAACTTTTTTTACAGCCCAAAAACACCGTAAAAAGGATTTAATGACAAATTACAAGCTCAGAACAATATCCACAACATAAAAGACAGACAGAAGACTCATATCATTAATATGTAAAGAGCACTTGAAACCAATAAGAAAAATTCAACAGCCTCATGGAAAGAAAGGATAGAGGATATGAATGGACTGCCTGTTTTTAGAAATACAAAGTGTTTTTATAAGCATACAAAAATGCATTCACCCTTACCAATAATTAAATTTAAATTTAAATTTAAATTTAAATAATTCTCGGATAATTTCAGATGTGTGATGCTTTAAAGCATGATAGTAAATACTTTTCTCTTCCTCCCTTTGGACTTCCCTTGGTTAGTCCAATATATAAACTGCAATATAAAATATGATCATGTTCATCCTCAAATGAGTAAAGGTTAAAAATGCTCGACAGAACACATTCTTAGAAAAGCAAACGTTCTTGGAGGGTAATTTTTTAATATCTTTCAGCATCTAAAACTCTAATACTCTTTTAACCCAGCAATTAGACTGCAAGGAATTTTTTATTTTATTATTTCATTTCATTCATTTCATTTCATTTCATTGAGGGAGAAAGCATGCAAGTGGGGGAGAGGACCAGAGAGAGAGAGAGAATCTTAAGCAGGGGCTTAAGATGCGGGGCTTGATCCCACAACCCTGGAATTATGACCTAAGCTGAAATCAAGAGTCAGATGCTCAGCTGACTGAACCACCCAGGCACCCCAAGGAAATTTATTTTAGAGACAGGTTTGCATCTGTGTGAAATGTTTCTGTAAAGATGTCCATTTGCAGGAACATCTGTAAGAACTATAATCAGAAACAATTTAAATAGCCACCAATAGGAGTCTGGTTTAATGAATTACACGATGTGATGCACTGAAATACTATGTAAATATGAAACAATGATTTAGATCTATATGTATTGATAAAGAAAGGTTTCTGTGATGTGCTACTATTTGAAAAAATTAAGCTGCAGAATAATGCATAGATTTATGTGGGTATTGAAAAAATAATGTGTGTGGTGTATGTGTGTGTGTACAAGGCAGATTTCTGTATGATACAAAAGAAACTGGATGATGGGGACTGGAAAGTGAGATTGTTGACTTGTTCTTTGGGATAGGAGATTGCATAGTATTTATACTGTTTGTACTTTTGCCAAATATATTTGTATTTTAATCATTATTTTAAAAAAAGGAGGGGCTTTAAAAAAAAAAGAAAAGAAAACAATGCAGTGCCTGGAATTGAGTATGGTTCAAATACCAGTCCTGTTACTTACTTTCTGTGTGCATGTTGACAATTTATTTAATGTCTTTAAGGATCAAATTTCTCTTCATAAAATAGGGAATAATACCTATCTCATTAGTTTGATGTAAGAATTAAACAAGATAATGCAGGCCAAGCACTTTGCTAAATGTTGGGCACACAAGGAGTGCCTGATAAGTTATAGTTGCCATTAAATTATTATTAATAATAATCATTATTCCTACCACCATTATTACAAAATGAGACTTTTATCTATAAAACCTCTAGGTATTAGAAAACTATCAGGTTGTGAAAATGCTTCTATTTCCTAGAAGCATAAACTATGACTCTTTAGAAAATAAAAACATTTAAACTATGCAAAGCACTAAAAAATTTAATAAACATAAATAAGATATGAGAGTGTACAGATGTGTCTGATTCTTCAAAGCATAGTCAGGCAATCCTAGACTGAAATTCCAACTCCATCTCCTATGAAGAGCGGGACTCTCAGGCACTGATGAACCCCAGTTTTGATAGCAGCAAGCCTGAGATGAAAATATCTCTATCAAGAGTTTTGCTGAGGAATGAATGACATAATACAGATTCACAGTTCTTCACCTGAAACTCTTGCTGTCATATGTGTTTTGGAATTCAGAATTGTTTGTGTTTTGGAACAGAATATAGTGCTATTTTTCCCAGCGTGGTCTGGGACAGAACTCAGAATCAAACACAACACTCTTTTCCAGAGTGAAATGTACACATATTCATACTAAGGAATAAAAAAATGCCATAAATATCCTCACATCCGTTCAGGTCAGGTTTTGCCACCAAAGAAGTTTGTGTCAAACTTTGGATAAAACGTTTGGTTTTTAGAGCATTTGGAATTTAAAATTGTCGGTTAGGGACTGTGGATCTATGTATCTATACATGTGGAATATTTTGTGCGGTGCTCAAAAAATGGTTGTAGATGTGTTATTATTACTGCTACAACCACTACTGTCAGAAAACTCTTAGAGCCTCCCTCCTAATGCCAGGCACTTGTGTATTTTCATCTCTCTGTCACAAAATCTTAGGAGGTGAGTAACATCATTATCCTTATTTACAAATGAGTAGCCTGGGGCACAAAGAAGTTAGGCAACTTTACTCCTACCTACCCGAATAGCTAAGATTTGAACTTTGGTAGTCTGACTTCAAAGCATCACTTGTCTCGGATAATTTCAGATGTGTGATGCTTTAAAGCATGATAGTGAACAGTTTCTCTTCTTCCCTTTGGACTTCCCTTGGTTAGTCCCTTCAATGCCTCTGCTTGCAAGTAAGCTGCAACCAGGTGTGCAAGGCTCTGCATGATCCTACCTCTTATTTTCCAGCCATTTATCATGTTTTGACTTCTCTATTCCTTGAATGTATTGCTGCTTCCAGACTCAGGACCTCCCTTCTCCTCACCCCTACCCTTTCCCCCCGCCCCCCCACCCCCACACAACTCTTTCCTGAGCCTGGAAACTTCTGCAACACAGCCATCTGCTCACAGAGCTTCATCTCACTATTCTCCACTTATCTCTAAATTTCTTTTTCAGTATAAGCTTCTCTTGGGAAGTCTTCCCTGACTTTCTGCTCCTGGGCATCCTGAATCTAGTTACATGGTACTTACCTATCCTCTCTGGGCTGCCCTTTGCTCATCTGTAAAGAAAAGACTTCATGTTGGATGACCTTATAGTTCTTTATATCTAAAATCTCCATAAGTATATGACTAATAGCCTATAGGCATAAGAATTCAGGGATCTTCTACAATGGCAGTGGGGAATATATGCATAACAAAAGTTTGTTAAAAAGAATGCTTTCTGCATTGACTCAGAAAAAGATTGCTGAAGCACAAAGTATACACTATCTGGGCAAAAATTAACTTCCTGTCTTTTATGCCTGACTTCTCCATATAAAACTAGCATTGAATCAGTATATCTGACAGACAAAAAGTTTCGGCAGTGGTGCTTTGTCTTATTACCACAAAATGGAAGAATATGAAAATATGATATTATCACAGCAAAAAGAAAAGATAAAATATAAGCAAAATCCTGATCTATTTCATAACCAAATATGACTAAAATTTGTAGAATGAATAGGTTTGAAAAGAACTGAGAAGCATTAAAAGCATTAGTTTCACTTACACTTATTCCTAGATTTTGTCCTCCAACTGATCTTACCCCAAGTCAATTACCTGTCCCCAGCCCCAGCCCCTCTCTTCCTGTAGGTCCAGCAAGGTTGAGCAATTTGCCTGAGGTCAAACAACCAATTAATGATAGAATCTGGATTTTACAAAATCCAAGGAAATGTGTAGTTTTTTTTCTCCTCAAGTGACAATTGCAAGATCTCTGAGCACTGTTTCAATAAAACTAATATTCTTGTAATCAATAGACACAATATACTCCCAAGTAAAGTCAGAACATGGAATCAGTGTCAAATGTCTTTGGAATCATTTCAAGTAAAATGGAAAGTTTTCACAAAGACATTGATAATATTACACGAAAACAATGAAATGTAATATGAGAACAGCACATAATATTATTAAATAATGTTTCTATTCTCAAAGCACATCTACTTCTAGTATTTCAGTGTCCCCACCAAATCTTGACAGAAGAGAAACAATCAGTATGCAGGCAACTTATAATAAAAAACCCAGCGTGGTCAACATAACCCAAAATAGTGAGATTAGAACAGCTTCCATCATGAACTCACTGACAGGCTTCAAACAACTGCCTAACATTTTTCTTTTTCATTTTTTTCTGGGACTATTAACACCCAACCTTGCTATCTCATAGGTAATCCTGAATATAAAATAAGGTAGTTGAGAAAATGTTTTGATATGTTGAATGCCATAAAAAGACATGTTTGCTTCTAAAAGAACCTAGCAAAATCCTGATTTTAATGATAGTTGACTGATAGTTAATTAGTAATTATTAACACTTAGTCTGTTTTAATAACATAAGTTATAGGATACTTCTTTCATTTATAAATATATACTGAACACTTGTTATTTGACAGGAACTGTGCTAGACCCTGAGGATACAACAGTGAACAAGATAGAGATAATACAGACACAAAAGGCCCATCCCTTCTCTGTGCATGTGTTTGTGTGTGGAGAGATGTCAAGGGACAAAAACAAGTAAATGAATACCAGAACTTTGTGATAGGACTTTTCACATCAGATGTGGAAGGGGCAGAGAGGTAAGTCAACTTTAAAATATGCTTTCTAAAAAGGTGCATTTATTTCTACTTTAATACAATTTAAAGGGAATATATATGTATGTGTGTGTGTACTATACATACATACATACATATATATGTATTTGTATGTACATGTATATGCGTATATATATATATATATGTACATATGTATGTATATAACACATATATTTGGATTTATCAGTGCTTTTCTGGAATCAGTCTAACAAGGAGAGGGACAATTTGGATTCCTTTATGACAGGGAATGTTCCCTGAGAGTTTAGAAAGAGCTTTTAAATGGCAACACATGAATAGACATCAGGGGAGTCTGAGATCCCCTGCAAAAGGAAAGCAAAACTCTTTTGGGTAGAGTCTTTAGCATTTAATAGTTTTTCTAAAGGAGTAGAATCTGACCGAATTTTGTGAGATGATGGAAATGTTTTATACCTACCAATATGGTAGCCACTAACCATATGAGAATGTGGCTAGTGATATTGAGAAACTGAGTTTGAAGTTGTATTTAATTTTAAATAATTGAAATTTAAAAATTTGTGGCCACATGTGCCTAGTGCCTACCATATTAGACCGTACCTCTCCAAGGAGTGTGTGATTGAATCCTTGGGTGCCCAAATGGGAGAATCAGGTTCATGTAATAATGATGGCACTTTGCCATGATCTCAGTTTGTTTCTGAAGAGCCTGGAAAGCATTCACATTATATCCATTATTTTACTCCTGGCACTATTTTACTCTTGACCATAGTAAACATTTCATGACTGCTTGTTAAAAAGTTTCATGCATGGAAAAATTGCCTTCTATGCCTTCCTTTATTTCCTAATCCATTGTTTCTTAACTAAGATGATATGGCTTCATTTGTAAGCTGTCTGCCATTCCTGGCCTTTGTGATGTTGGTGCCTTTCCCTGGCTTGCCAGCTGATCACCTCCTCTGTGAGGCCTGTCCTAGCTCCCCTCGATTAATCTCCCCTAGAATTAATCTCACCTACTGTCTGTACACACCTCTATTGCAGCGCTTAGAAGCATGGACTATTGTTTGACTTGTTTACAGGCTTATCTTCCACGCTAAACTTGAAGTTTAGTGACATACAGGTTTACCAGGGCCCTTCTGCATGCACAAATCTGGATTCAATTCACCTGCAATTTGCTAGATGTATGAACTTGGGAAAGACATTGAACTTTTTTAAGCTTCTCTTCCTTCCTTTATAATGTGGAATAAACAACCTGGGTGAGAGGTTGTAGTATAGGTAAGCTAAGGCAAAGAACATAAACTGCATAGGGCTGGATATAGCATAAACATTCAATACATTTTTTAAATTTTTTTAATGTTTTATTCATTTTCTGAGAAAGAGAGAGAGAGAGAGAGCGAGCAGGGAAGGGGCAGAGAGAGACAGAGGGAGACACAGAATCCAAAGCAGGCTCCACGGCCCAGAGCCTGATGTGGGGCTCAAACTCATGAACCATGAGATCATGACCTGAGCTATAGTCAGACATTTAACTGACTGAGCAACCCAGGCACCCCTCAATACATTTTTTATTGTTGTGGTTAGCCAGTGAACTCTTTGGGGAATATATTAGATTATATTCCTCTCCTCTTTTTTTTTTTTTCATTCCTGGCACCTTACACAAAGCCTGACACAGTACGCCTAATAAATGTCTCTTAAATGGAAATAGTGGGAAATTTGCTTCTCCTGCCTTTCAACTAACTTCCTAAGTACAATGCCAGTCACTTTTGAACATCATATTTAAATAAAATGTTATGCTGCCATGTCTACAATCAGAAATAGGCTCAAAATTATAATTATTGTAAAAATGATTAGAGTTTCTCTTTTAACTGAAAATTTAAAAGGTAAGATTCTGTTTTGAGAAGAATATTAAAATAGACAATATTACATTATACAGTCTATGTTTTAATTATAATCTGTGTTTTGCTTCAGAGAAAACAAACAGCCTAGGCCTAAAGCTGAACTCTTTACTCATCTAATTTTCCACAGACTTGGGAGAAATCAGCTGTGAAACTAGTTCAGTACATCGATGTTTCTCAATCTCTTTTTATTTTTCTCACCACAACAATAGTTTGAAATACATCTTATATCATGACCCCTGTATACACATAAACATATGTAGAACTAATTGAAACAAAATTTCCATGAAATAACACTTACCCCTACTTCTTAAAGTACACTCTGACATTTCTATTCTATTCTACTCCTATTCTATTCTAGTCTAGTCTACTCTAATTTTCAATACTGGTTATAAGCCCCAAATAGACTTCATGATCCACTGGGGTCTAAGACATGCCATTTTTAAAACACTGCATTAAATAATGCACTTCAAAGTGTTTTTTCAAGTGTCTACAGGCATTATTGTTAGAACTGTCTAGTGTTTAACTTGAAAAAATCTTGCTCATTTTACATAATATTCAATGAAGAATCTTAGGAAAAAATACTTATATTTTATCTCAATGAGATATTCACCTGCCTCGAATCCTAAAAAATCACCCCACCCCAACTTCTCACCCCAGTCTTCTGACTCTGACTGAGACATCTTTGACATAGATCTGTTGCTAAAATCTCAAACAAAAGCCCCCACACTTGCTCAGCCCAGTTGTGTAAATTTGACCAAGAGCAATTGTGAACAGTATCCTACCTTTATCAGGCTTCATGCTCATCATTTCCATGACAAATCCTGATGATGTGTGGCTATGGCGAGGACTACTTTGAATTGGATATTCTAACCCCTGAAACTGCATTACCATTCTTAGCTTATTCACAGCAACTGAAAATGAGACCAGGTAAGGAGTGACAGAGGCCAGAGGTTGTATGGTTTACTGATTAACTTCATTACAGAGCAGAATATTTGTAAATGTTTATGAGAAAAGTCCTCGATGCCAAGTTGCCTAGTAAACTGGAAACCAGTCTCTTAGCTTAATTTTGGGGAGTACTTTCCAGTTTCAGAACTTAATATGTAGAATAGATTTCTGGTCAGTGGCCCTAAAAGTGGATTTGGGATCAATTGCCATGCTCTAGGTCTTGACATTTGTTCCTATCAAAAGACTACAGAATAATTTAATTTTATGTCAGGAAACAATAAAGCATAATGCTTAACAGTATAAGGCCAATTGATCTGGGTTTATATCCAGTGTTATTGGTGGAATTGTGTCCCACCCCCCCAACAAATTGGTATGTTGAAGTCCTAACCTCATCATGTGACATTATTTGGAGAGAGGGTTTTTATAGAGGTAATCAAGTTAAAAATGCAATCATGAAGGTGATCCCTTATCCCATATAACTGGTGTCCTTATATAAATGGGAAATTTAGACACAGAGACAGTATGAAGAGACACAGGGATCTACAAGCCAAGGAGAGAAACCAGGAACACACCCTTCCCTCACAGCCTCCAGAAAGAATCAACCCTGCCAACACCTTGATTTTGGACTTTTAGCCTCAGGAATAGTGAAAAATCCATTTCTGTTGTTTAATCCACCCAGTCTGGGACTTCATTAAAGCATCCTTAGCAAACTAATACATCCAGACTCCCTTGGTACTCACTAGCTCCGTGGACCATGGACCAGTTCCTGAACCATTTTCTGCCTCCATTTCCTCATCTATAAAGTGGGACTTATAACCATAAAATCTCATAGAGTTAGTATGAGGATTAAAGAAGATAATATTGATGAAATGCTTAGCACAGTGGGTGGATACCCACCATCATTACATTGATGTTATGATTCTTCATCTTTGGACTCAGGTTGTAGGGTGGCTTGCTTACTGAGTAGAAATAGTTTCTACAGCACAACTGGTGGATATCAAGCTTGTGGCTGTTGCTTATTTTTTGGAAGAGAGGGCTCTAGAATAGGAATTGGTAGGACTAGGGTTAAGCTCACATTTAATGCAATCAGACACCCTGTATAACCTTAGGCCAGTCTCTCAGCTTCTCTGGGCCTCATTTGTCTACATCAACAGATGGTAAAACATAGATAATAATTCCTGCCCTACTTCCCTCATAGACTTGTTGTGAAGATAAAAACGCAATAAATATGAAAGCTGTTTCAAAGGCAATAGTGATCTGTACAAATGCAGTCATCATTGCCAAGACATTTCAACAGCTTTCACGTGTTTACAAAGTAGTTCCACATGCATTACCTCATTTGATCCTTCTCACATCCTCTGAGGAAGGTATTATATCTGAGGCCCACTATCTTCTACCCTATTTTACAGACTCTACAAGGCAGTAACATTCAGTGATTTATCTAAAGTCATGCAGTTAGTGAGGGATGAAGTTAGGACTTTACCCCAGGTCTTCTGACTCAAAACCCCGTGGTTGAAAAACTGAGGCACACTTGCCCTAGTTGCCAAGAAAGGGGAAAAGAGTGATAGTGCATGGGTATGTTTCAGTTCAGCTTGCCAAATCACTTACCATTTGCAAAGCTATTCTCACTCCTCAGTCTACTTCTGATTTCATTCTCCTCTCCTCACAACCCCAGAACTTGCCTTGAGAGGATCCTGGGTGGAAGAGCTACCCAAAGGATTTAACCAGGACAAATTATCTCTGAGTTTTCAATTTTAATAATTCTCTACTGACTTTTTAACTGCTCAAACAAATGGGCTTCTTGCCCTCAGAAACTGCTATACTAACAAGGAAATGAGTAGGACAATTTAGCTGATCGGGGAAACAGCGGTTGCTGAGTGACATTCACACACGATATTCTCATAATAAGACTGGTTGAATCCCTTTGCTTCTTTCTCAGTGATGACCAACTGCCTCATGTTATTTTTTTTCTAAAAACACATTATCCCCCTGCTTTTCTGTGCACTGAAATAGTAGCCACTAGTCATATATGGCTACTTAAATTAAAATTAATTAAATTAAATTAGAATCAATTCCTCAGTTACACTCGTCTTATTTTAAGTGTTAATATGTGGACAGTAGCAACTGCATTGGACAACGTAGATCTAGAACATTTCACCATCACAGAAAGTTCTATTGGTCCTATTGCATAAGGTACTTGGGAACAATGTGAATGATATATCCTTCCTGGTAAGTCGGAGAATGAGCTATGAAGCCTTGAAATTAGGTAGTCCCAGGTTTTCTGAGAACTATCCTTTAGAGAAGACTTGACCAATAGACTCTGGGTGATGTAATCTCATTGGAAAGACCTCCCCTGAGAAGGCGAATGTGAGTGTTCTCTTAGCCTGGATCCTTAACCATCCAATTCTAATTCCTTGTCTTGATTATATTTTGGTTTCCACTTAACTACCTATGGAACTTTAAGCAGATTATTGAACTTTTTAAATCTCCATTTTCTCACCAGTAAAAGGGGAATAGTAATGGTATACACCTCATAGGAGTGTTGTAAGAATATTAATGGTGGGGCACCTGGGTGGCTCAGTCGGATAAACATCCAACTTGGGCTCAGTTCATGATCTCATGGTTCATGGGTTGGAACCCCACATCGGGCTCTGTGCTGACAGCTCAGAGCCTGGAGCCTGCTTCAGATTCTGTGTCTCCCTCTCTCTCTGCCTCTTCCATACTCGTGCTGTCTCTCTCTCTTTCTCTCAAAAATAAATAAAACATTTTAAAAATTTTTAATAAAAAAATAAAAGAATTAATACTAATGGCAAATAGTTATAGAGTACTTGTGATGTGCCAGGCATTCTTCTGAGAACTTGATTAAATAAAGCAAGTCACTTGCATAAAGTTAAAGGACCACATACCAGTAAATGACAGAGATGGACTTGAATGCAGGAAGCTTGCTAACTAATATAGAATAAGTATGATATCTGACATATAGAAAGCACTCAAGAAATAGTAGCTGTTACCATCAGCACAATTCTTTTTATCCCTGTAAGTGTATACATTTTCAATCTGATTTTATATTCAATCTTTCTCAGCTTGGTTATTCTGAGTGCCCTTGAGATTTGTTTCTTAGCCTACAAGGTTGAGCGCAAGGCCCTGGATGGCAATGGAGTCACCCACCAGTTAGCCACTTTGTAATTCTTCATCCCACTGCATGCCTTCGCCAAACTATTCAGCCCTATCAGAAGAAGCACTGTTTTGTCTACTCTATTTTGTAATAAGGAAAGTCCCTGTCAATACTTGTTTACCATCTTCCATTTCTAAACTCCACCAACAAGGGTTACCAGATCTGAGATTCCTGGGAGTGCAAAATCCAAAGCCATAGTGAATTAATAAAAACTTAGATATTGCATAAATCTGCAGAAAAGATATGGGTAAGAAACAGTAGTGACACAATATTTACATTACACTAAAACAAAGCTCCCAATTTGTCTGAGCCAATGGTATCTTTTCATCTTCTGGAAACTTTCAGCTTCAATTTACCCATCACATCAGAACTACATTCACTTTAGTTGAACTCAGTGAGATTAAAAAAAAAAACCTGAAGTGAAATGTCAGAAATATTCCACAAAACTGCATCTTAAGACCTTTAATTGTATTTTAAAACATCTGACTGACTCTGTAACATCTGAAAGATTCTTTTAATTTAAGCAAAAGACATAAGCAAGAATAAGATTCTAAAATGAATATCTTTTAATAAAAATAGAACTACCCAGGGGCACCTGGGTGGCTCAGTCAGTTAAGCATCCGACTTCGGCTCAGGACATGATCTCTCAGTTCATGAGTTCAAGCCCTGTGTCTAGCTCTGTGCTGCCAGCTCAGAGCCTGGAGCCTGCTTTGGATTCTGTGTCTCCCTCTCTCTCTGTACCTCCCCTGCACACACTCTGTATCTCTCTTTCTCTCAAAAATAAGTAATCATTTAAAAAATTTTTTTCAATAAAAAAATAAAACTACCCAGAGAAAATGGACATAAACAGCTAAGGGAAGCACAAAGTAATGAAAAATAGCTAAAGGAAAGGAATTATTTGGGATATGCCTCCTGCCACTTGCTGATCCTCATTCAAAACAGGGCTTTGGAAAGACTATTAGATACAAATATAAAAATTAATATAAAAACACAGATTCCATAGCTATTGTTAGCAAAGCCATAATACCAAGATGAGACAGAACAAGTGTTTCCTTCCTTAGGGCACCTGGAAATTTATTTCCATGCTGTTGGGTTTTGTTGGCTCCTTGAAGATTCTTTGCATTCAACAATGTTAAGATAAATAGCACTTCCTTCCCTTAATGAGTAGGGCGGTGTTTATCATTTCAACAATTTAAATAGTAACAACTACCTTGAAAACTCTGGATTAATTATGTTGTGTGATGCCTTCAGGTTTACAAAAACACTTTCAACACAGCCATTCAATTCTCCCAACAAGCTGTAATGTGTCATTATTATCCCCATTTACAAGGGAGAAAACTAAACTTCAGAGTGTCTCAATTGCCTCTTAGACTTTATTTCTTTAAATTTCATTGCTTATTTCCACTCACAATCAGTGAACTTTTCCCAATATCACTGAGCCAAAAGAACCAGAATTCACTGCACTAAGAACATTGGATATTGGAGCGTAAGACAGTACCTTCTCTTGCTTATGCTATCCTATTGTTAGAATGCTTTTTTATTCATCTGAAATTTTGTGATTTTTTGAGTTCTTAAGGCACAGTTTGGTAAAAGAATACATAGGTTTTATATAACATACCTATTCACCATGTCAAACTGTGGGAAGCTGTGGACTTTGTCATGATTACCTTTTATTGTGCACTAATTGCATAAAGATCCTGCCTTCTTCATTCATCAGAGAAGCCTTTCTCAACCCACTAAATTAATCTTTGACCAAGTTTCCTGGCTTGTAGGATGTCCCAAAGGAAAGGAGACTTATCTCTTTTGGGTCACCATGTCCTTCCATTCCGAGTCCTATATGTGGATTGAGTTACCAATGAGCTAGATTCCCATCTGGATTTGTCAGGGATGTGTGGTAGCAGAATAAATTAAACGACCTCAGAAAGTGATTCCAGTCTCATCTCTACAATTCCATTCTGTCCCAGCTTCTTTCCTTCTTTTCTGCAAGAACCAGTTTAAGAAAACAGAATCTATAGAGCAAATCTGCCCCATCCCCCCTCCAAATCTTAGCCTTCCTTTGAATATTTAAACTGATTTAGCGGAAAAATCACATTAATACTGTGTGGCAGACCCCTCTGGTGGCAGTGTCACATCCTGAAGCCCACCCCTCATTTCAGCTGTAGCCACAGCAAGTGATCACACATGAGCTCAGACTCACCTCATACTTAGTCTGTCATTTCAGGATCATGCTGCATATCTTTTTGCTTTCTGCTCAGAACTTCTCCAACACCATAGGAGGGAGACCACTTGGCCTGATTCCACTGGGAGTAATAAAGGCACAACCCACAAGTGCCAGGGAGTTCATGCCCCCAGGGGTGACCCTGTTAGTAACTGCCCCAGTCCCTGGTTCCTCAGAAGACAATCCTCTGTGCTACTCTCAGGGGAATCAAGATCCCCTTGTCCACAACAGGGACCCTCGTAACTCATCTCATGTTGGTTTTCCTCTGTCCCCGTTTCATGACTCCAGTCTTTGATTTCTACAACCCAGGATCACCTCTCACATAAACTGCCTGTGTGCAAGTCCTTGCTTCAGGCTCCTCTCTTCAGGGTAACCATTTATACATGAGGAGATGCGCTCCCATCACCTTACCCAAAGCCTTCAGAGAGTAAGGGGTCCATAGCCATCTCTAGAAGAGGCTGAAAGTTCTCACTGCAGAGGTAATTAGTGTCACCAGTGCCCATTAGTAAGTACTTATCAGTATTTGCTATATAATCTTACCAGCACCTTCCCACTGTCTTAACATTGGGATTTCATTATGGCCTTTATAGTAACCTGCAGGGAGGAGGACCATGCCCAAGGCCACCTTAGAAGTCACGTCATGTGCCAGATAAGTACCACTGAGTCCAGGTCACTGCTTTCTAGCACAACTAGAGCAATTTGTGGATTCAGATGTTAAAACTAGACAGTGGTTGGGGCGCCTGGGTGGCTCAGTCGGTTGAGCGTCCGACTTCAGCTCAGGTCACGATCTCACGGTCCGTGAGTTCGAGCCCCACGTCGGGCTCTGGGCTGATGGCTCAGAGCCTGGAGCCTGCTTCCGATTCTGTGTCTCCCTCTCTCTCTGCCCCTCCCCCATTCATGCTCTGTCTCTCTCTGTCCCAAAAATAAATAAAAATGTTAAAAAAAATTAAAAAAAAAATTGACAGTGGTTCTAGAATTCTCCATCTAATCATCTCCTTTTACTCATGTTGGTTAATGGGGATGCAGGGTCCAAAACCAGTTGTCTAGACTCTTTCAATGACCCTAAATAAAAATGAAAAGACAAGGCCTTAAAGTCCATTGCAGACTTTGGGCTTTTGCACTTACTATTTCCTCTGCCTAAAATGTTCTCCTTGGCTTCTTGTCTTTCAGTCTCAGCTCAATTGTCAACTCCTCAGAGGCTTTCCTTGGCCACACCAGTTAGAGCAGTCCCATCCTTCCAGTTACTATGATATCACCCTGTTTTATTGTTTTCATAGCACTTACCACTACCTCATGTTATTTTGTTTATTTATTTATTTGTATGCTTATTGTGAGTCTACCCTCCACTAGGATCTTGCCTGTCTTTTTCCCTGCTTTATTCCAATGCCTGGTATATAGTTGGTACTCAATATTTGGGTGGAAGAAATGATAGCTATCCATATGCTATACAATTAACCTCACTTTCCTTTGTTGTAACAACATGATAGCTGGTTTTCATTACACAGACCATTGGAAAAGAGTTTCACTCTCCAGCTAGTTGAGTCCATTGGTTAATACTTCCGAGTCTCTAGCATATCTCAAAATCCAGGAGTGGTGAGTTAGGCACTGTGGGTTACTCATCCATGGGCCATAGTCTTTTCCCTGGTGCTCCGAATCCTAAGCTCAGGATGGGAAGCCCAAAGAATCCACCAGGCTCATCAGGAGACAAAAGAAGATGGGAGGAGGAATAAGGAAATTAAAATGAAAGTCTCCATCCACCGCTTTGGTGTACCTTTAGCTCAGGTATGTTGTGTGGAGTGAGACTGAGCCCCCAGGAGGAAAGAGATGTGATAAAAATGCTTAGGGCCAGCTCTAGAACTTAATGGAGAAAAGGAAAGTGTGTCCCAATGGCCACACTGGATATTAATTTACCAGGAGAGAAGACCAGATGAAGATTTGAGGAAACTGCTCCAGTCAGGAATAACAGCTGTGCTGGTGGCTCATGTGTCTTATACTATGTATTCTCAGAAATCTTAAATGACTGTGTTAGGAAACAAATTAAGAATGTGGTCTAGCAAAGGAGAGCTGGAGGAAAAGCAACACTGAAAGCGTGAGTTACAGTGCTTCCTCAAGCAATCATTTCCAGATGCTTCTAACGTGACAGCACCTTCACAAATTTTTCTCTATCTGCTCACATCTTTTTCACCTCATGGCTGATGAGGTGAGCCTTCAATCTAATAATGTGCTTTCTCAGAGATCCTACCATGCAATCATAAAATTTCAGTGAAGTGAAAAAATAATCGTAAGTGGAATTTTCCTTAGTCTACGATATACATGTACAGTTTTAACTATCCTGTGAGTTCTGATTAGTAGGACAAAAATTATAAAGATGTCTATGCAGGTTGTTTTCAGGACTCATAAAAGGGTAGAACAGAAGTAAATGGTCATGTAAATGGACATGGAAGTAGGCACCGTTGTCTTTGAATGCATCCATAGGATGAAGAAACGCCAAATGGAAGAAATAAGATACAGCACTTATGTCCCAGAACTGGCATTTCATAAATAATTACTGCTGCCTTTGGTCTCTCTGAGAGTTACTGATAAATATCTCTTTTTCTCCCTAAACCTCTTTTCTCCTTCCCTTTTATTATTTATTAGTTGGTTCTTATTTAGCAAGTGCATACTAGGATTAGTAAAATATGGTCACTGCCCTTAAATGCTCTTATACTGTATGGTACAGGTAGATATGTAAACAGGTAATACAAATAATGACCTCTCCTTGGAAATGACCTGCTAAACCATTACACACTAAGATGCTAATGACTACTAGGTAATAGCATAAGCTATTAATTAATATTGTTCAAGGTTGTCTGCAACCAAATAGGCAAGGATGTCATGCCTCCAAACATTGCATTTTGTGGAATTATAAATGTTTGCATTTTCACTATCAGAGTCCATGGTCCATACTTTAATGTAGAGTAAAAAACTGGGAGCATCCAAGCCTCCCAGAAGGGCTATTATACAGAAGGGAATTATTTTAAGAGTGGCAGAAAGCTTCCCTGCCCCATCTAAAATATTGCTGCTGTCGAGTCTTTGCTGATGTTCTCAACTGAAACTATAATGAGAAGTTTTTTCATAAATGCATAAAGTGAAGCATTATATCATTTTATGGTATCATCTAGTTACAGATCTACTGAAAACAACTTAGTACAGATTGTCCTCAATCCAATTTAAATGACTAATCATGACACTGTGCCATATATCCCCCAGCATGGGAAGAAGAGTAGAAAGGAAACTTATTGCAGAACTATAACCTAAGCAACCCCAACCTTTTATAGGTATAATATTAAACCATAAGAAGCATGATTTCATACTCTAGTACATGCTATAATAATATCAGAATTAGCCTGGAACAGGAATCTGTTTCTACTCCCAGCTCTGTTAATTATCTAGCCTCATGGCCTTGAACAAGTCACAAAGCTCTCTTGCCTTGCAGCCCTCGACTATAAAAAAGAAGACCATCAGGCTCAATAAATCCAAGGTGTGATCTGCCTCTAACCTGGCATGGTATCTAACCTGGCATGTTTATTGAGTACTTAGATGGAACAAAAACTTTTCTGGGTTCTGTTGGATTCATCATCTAGGCTTTTTTCTCATGTATTTCCAAGTTGCACTTTATTTTCACTTATATTCAAATGAACTTGACAACTTACCAAATAAATTTTCAGAAAGAGAAAATTCATCCGTGACAGGTAAGTGGGAGTGTTCGATGAGATTCATTTTTGATCCCATCCAAAGTTCTATTTAAAATATCCCTTTGTTACGGTAGTCTTCAAAAGAAAACTCTGAAAGACAAATAAGTAGTAGAGTTTGAGGAAGGGTGGGGGCATAGATATTTAGTTAAAAGAGAGAGGGAGAAAGGGAGCAAGCTTATACACAAAATAGCAAATGGATCTGTTTGTAGACATTTTGCCAGAGCCTTTCTGTACATATCTGTTCTCAGTATTTATCATTTTTACCCCTCATTTGAACTTACAAATGCCCAGGATATGTGCTTTCAAAAGAGACACTCTGTAATGGATCTGGGAAAACACCATATGTTTTCATTTAAATTTCAGCACTTGAGAAATTTGTACAAGATTTGATGACATTTTGGTTGTGTCTTTATTTCTTTTACAAGTAGAAAAAAACAGAAACAAATAGAAAGGCTTTGATGAAAAATGGGATAAATCAATGACTTAATCTCTTAAACCTTATTCCTAAATTGAACAGGTATTTCCAGACACAAAAGTGATTTAAGACCATTTCCTTCTGGAATTTTCTTTAGTAGGCACTATAGCAGCAAATCAAAAATTCACTAAATGTTCTCACGGGATCTTAATTTTTGCTTTTTAGAGAAAATTTCAGGGGCTTGCATTTTCACTCTCAGGGTCTATCATGGTCTTATATTTACATGGGATAGAAAAAAAAGTTATGGTAAAAGGAAAAATAATGTTAAATCTCACCAAAGTGTCTGAAGTTTCATACTGAGTAATGTCCAGAATGAATCCAAGAACCCAAGGGAAGCAATGTCCACTTTTAGTTATATCTTTAGGCCTTCCTTCCTTCCTGCCTTCTTTCCTTCCTTCCTTCCTTCCTTCCTTCCTTCCTTCCTTCCTTCCTTCCTTCCACTATGTTTCCTACTTTCCTGAAGAGATAACTTGAAAGGTCAAGTAATGAAAAGTTATACAATCAGAATTTCTTCTCCAAGGCTGTTTTCTAAGGATGACTTTTTAGACCTTTTTATCATGTCTCTACTAAGAAATCATTTTGTTTACAAATAAATATTTACATTTGCTATTCAGGAAGAGCATATAGAGTTTCTGTTGGACAAATTTATTTCATTATAATGTCCCTACTATTTATGTCTCTATTTCTTTCTCTTTCACTCAGCAGAATGTTCCAGTTCAAGCAGAAGTGAGTTTCAGATACACTAGGCTTCTGGTAAGGTAGTCTACCGGACTATGCTGATACATTCAGTTATTTATTCATGCTTGCAAAAAACATTTATTGAGGATTTATTCTGCATTAAGCTCTGGGCTGGATCTTTGGCGCTAAAATGGTAAAAAGAAAAAAAAAGTATCCACGATCTATGACATCAAGCTTAATAAAGAGATTAAAAATCATCACACATCGGGGCACCTATGTGGCTCAGTATCCAACTTTGGCTCAGGTCATGATCTTACAGTTACTGAGTTTGGGCCCCGCATCTGGCTCTGCACTGACAATACGAAGCCTACTTGGTATTTTCTGTCTCTCTCTGTCTGCCTCTCCTCCACTCTCTCATACACGCTTGCTCTCTCTCTCTCTCAAAATAAATAAATAAACTTAAAAAAATCACACATATACACAGACAATTACAGATTGTCATGAAAGCTGGTGATAAAGCCTAAGATCAGTATGCTCTAATAGAGAGGTTGGGGCATGAAAAGGTGCCAAGATAGGGAAGTAGCTGATGAAGAAGTGGTTTCAAGGGCAATTTTTATAGAGGGGGTGGCTGTAGAGGCAAGAAAGAGAGAACCTCCTGCTATAGGATACAAAGCCCACTGTGGGAATGCAGACAAATCTGGGTCCATCTGGTGAACCAATGGCATGGCCCTACCAGAATCTACTCTCCAGAAAGCTAAGGGGCCTGTTGGGGGGAAAAAAGCCCATTCTAAAGTCAGAGGGAGCCAGGAACCTTCATCCTAAAGCAAACCTTAGTCATGTCAGAAATGTGTAATTCTCAATGTAGCACGGTTTGGCCAAACCATACTGGATTCAAAAGGCCTTCCTGCCACCCTAAGGTGAGAGGAAAGGCTATAAATAAAAATGAAATCTAGAAGCATTGAAGTATAAAGTAGAGGTAGATCCTTCCAACAGAATGCAACAAGTAAGAGAGACTACTCACCCTCATGCAACTCTGGCACATATCACAGTGGAACTTTGACCCCAAGACGACCAGGGCCTTTCTGGGGCAATTGTGAAATAGCAGCAGCACCCTAGGTATCACCATAACCCATGGAGAAGGAGAGGAACTGTGACTGCTGGTTGGGCACTACTCTTACTCATGGACACAAGAGGTAATGGAAGAGACAGTCAGAACAAACCTGATCATGAACAAACATGAGGAGACCCTAAGGCACTTCTGAAATACTTGGACTCTGATAGAAAGCTGAAGGTCCTGAGTAATAAACCAGTAAAAGATGAGTTGTCACTATTTATAAGACCTCATTCATACTAACAAGCCAGTTGTGGACTAGGAAAATTCAACTTTTTTTTTTTTTTTTAATTTTTTTTTTTTTTCAACGTTTATTTATTTTTGGGACAGAGAGAGACACAGCATGAACGGGGGAGGGGCAGAGAGAGAGGGAGACACAGAATCGGAAACAGGCTCCAGGCTCCGAGCCATCAGCCCAGAGCCCGACGCGGGGCTCAAACTCACGGACCGTGAGATCGTGACCTGGCTGAAGTCGGACGCTTAACCCACTGCGCCACCCAGGCGCCCCGGAAAATTCAACTTTTAATATGTGTGTATGAATTGTTTAGGTATATATTCACTGTGTATATATTAATACATAAATTAATTGTGTATGATCATTATGTATATGTGCCTGCATATTGTATAATAAATGGATTGAAAAGCCTCCCCAAAATTCAAGCAACTATTCTTCTAGATAGAGTTCCTCCTCTGAAATAGGAAATTCCACAGTTTCCTTCCCATAATAATAGTTTTCAGGAACCCACAATATAGAGTTAGGAATTTCTCCTAATTTTCAATCCAAATGTATACTCTGTAATAACATAAGACCCTTTTCCTCTGGTCTTTAAAAAAGGGGGGGGAAGATTTTAGTTCTTTGACTCTTCCCTTACATTTCCCTCTGTGCTATGTTTTTCTCATATTTGTCTTTTTCAACCTTCAGTCATGTTCATCAAGCTCCCTCATACCACATGATAGCTCTGTAATATTTTCCAGGTATACTCATCTTTATTTTGGATTCTTATATTTTCCTTCTTATATTTTACTCTGTATGTTCATATAAACTTGGTATCTTTAGTTCAAGTACCTGGCACATAATAGGCCCTCAAGAAATGTTGGCTCAATTAAATGATCTGTATTAATTGCTTCTCCCGCTTAGTTCTGCCAAATTCCCTGCCATTTGGCATGCTCTTCCTGGAGAAATGGTACAAGATAAGGAAGAGGTTCTCCTATTAGCACAAAGGACATAATTTATCAATCTCTCACCCAAATGAAAGTCCAATTCCCCAAATTCTGTAGCACTTGAGTCATTACCCCTGGCTGGAGATCCACAATATGGGTGCCCCTGAGTAGCTAACAAGAGAGCCCTCTAGAATCTGGAAACAGTTGGCAGAGTCTGCTCAAACCAGATTTGTTGGGTTTATGATTCCTCAAGGGACTTAAAGAAAAGGACACTCTTTAATTTTTGAAATGGTAATGCAAGCATGTGGTAAGCAATTCAAACGGTACACTGAAAAATTAGTCTTCCTTCTAGCTCTGTTACCCATTTCCGTTACCAAAATTCAACTACAATTGCCAGTTTCTTGTGTATCCTTCCAATACTACACCCACTCTTAGCATAAAGGGCCCTTAAACAGTGCCTTAAATCAGGGTTTGGCAAACTATTGCTCACAGGCTAACACTGGTCTGCCATCTGTTTTTATACAGACTGCAAGCTAACAATGGTACTATACTTTTGGATGGTTGAAAAAAATCAAAAGAAGGATGTTTCATAAGACATAAAACTTATATGAAACTCAAACATAACTATTCATAAAGTGTAAGTGGCACATAGTCACATCCATTTGTTTATGGAATATCTATGGCTTCTTTCCCCCAGAAAAGAAGTTGGGTAGTTGCAACGCATACTGTATGGCCCACAAAGCTAAAAACATGTATTACCTAGCCCTGTGCAGAAGTTTGTTAATCCCTGCCTTAAACAAATAACAAAAGAAGAAATCTTTTTAATTAAGTAAATATAGGCAAACTATGAATAAACATAATGATTGCCTTGGGGGTATAAACTCACTTATATACATCTCATAATAGTACGGTCTTCTTAGCAGCTCCTTACTGGGATTGGCGACTTTAGCCTTACCTGGTTTGTCACGTAATGAGCATCTACCATGTCCCAAGCATTTGACAATTGTTTCCACATATATTATTTCTTTCATTAGGGTTACTTCTATGTCCTCCTTTCTGTAATATTTTCCACCCTCTTGTTATGGGAAGAATTGCAATGGAAAGCCTAAGTCCCAGGAGACCCCACACCTTAGCTCTGCAGTCTTTTTTTCCCCTCAAATCCTCCCTTCCATATAAGGAGTCATATTTGTAGGTTGAGAATAAGCAATGAGTATTCTTTACACTAGTGGCCTCGGAATAGTTTTTGTTCATTTATCCCATATAAAATGGTTGAAAAACAATATACTCCATCAACACATTTTTTGGTTTATATCCATAGTTTTTCACATAAAAGTTGCAAAAAAGTTAACTTCTGACATATTATAAAAATTGACATTTTATGTGTTATTACATTATTCTCAACCCTATTCAATTACTCTTAAATCTACTCTTAAATACCACAGCAACTTGATATCCTCCCTTATCCTTCAAAGAAATACTCCCTTATCCTAAAAAGTGTTAACATCTGGAAAAAAATTTTTTATCATTCCTGTTCCTCTCTGAATTCACATTTCATTCCACTAGACTGCAGAATCTTACTCTAGTGTAGCACATTTTAATGACTGGATGTCTATAATTGATTATCATATCATACTTTTCTGTAACTAAAACATGCACATAAATATGAATTTAAAAAGTCTAATGAGCTTAAGATTTTTAATGTTTAAATAATAAATATTCTGGATTGAGTTTATTACTAATTATTATCAGTGGCCATTTCATCAAAACTATACCTTGCCCATTAGGCTTTCTCTACAAATAGCATGGATCTTTCTCCTTGGAGCCAAAGAGCACAGGTAGAGAAAGTCTGTTGTGGATGAATGAGCATGCAGATGAGAAAGGAAGTCACCACTGTCAGGCACCAGCCACACAGCCAGCAATGACTAAGCACATGCATTAAAAGAACACCTGCTTAGAAATACGGTTAAAGGTTCTGTTTAAATACTGAACTTTAAGAAACTATAGACAGAGAACCTAAAAATTCTCTGGAGTTAGTAATAAAAATGCAGATCACAGAAAGCCATTATTTCTATTCAGATAAATTCATGTGTGTGTTAATACACAAAGGATTGAATTTAGAATCAGAGCAAAGAAAGAAAGATGTCTGAATTTGCACACAGGCTTCCCTTTCTGTTTTCCTGAAAAGTTAACATTTATTTTTAAATGAAAGTATTTTTAAAATAAAAGAACCATTGCAGAAAATTCAGACAATGCAAAAAAGCATTTGAAAATGCCAAATTGCATTCTATAATCTTTTTTTAATCTACACTCCCGGCAGCATTCAGTAAGAGTGCCTGCCTTTCTCAGCACACCTTCCTTCAACAATCTTCTCTAACCTGATAGGTGACAAATCCTATCTCACTGTATTAAATCGCATTTCTTTGATTATTAGTAAAGTTGAAAAAAAAACTTTACATCTTTTTTTTCTTTTTATTTCTTTGTTTTGAGAGAGAGACAGAGAGAGAGACAGAGAGGGCATGTGCCCATGAGCTTGGGAGAGGCAGAGAGAGAGGGAGACAGAATCCCAAGGAGTCTCCATGCTTTCAGTACAGAACCCAACACAGGACTTGATCCCACAAACTGTGAGATCATGACATGAGATGAAATCAAGAGTTGGATGCTTAACAGACTGAGCCACCCAGGCGCCCTTTTACAACTTTATTGTCTATATGTGATAGTTTCTTTCCATTTTCTGTTTATGTTCTTTGTCATTTTTCTATGGAAGTGTTCATCTTTTTTGTTGACTTATAAGTTCTTTGCATGTTGAATGTATTCCTATTCTGGAATATCTGGAATATTTACTACAAACATTTTTATTTGCTTTTAATTATCTTCACCTGAAAAGTTTTTCCATTGTATGTGGTTAAATATATCAGATTTTTTAAGCTTATTTTTATTGCTTTTTATTTTTAAGTTTATGGTACAAGGTGACTTTTCTCAGAATTGTTTCTTAAATACTTTTTCCCACTGATCTATGCTCCTTTTATTGACTCTAAATTTAGTTTCCCATTGATCTCACAGTTCTATCTTGTACCAATATTATCCTTCCCTATTAAGGTTCATTCTTTTTCAGTATTTCCTAAGATACTCTCATCTTTTTATTCTCTGTAGTAAATAATCATATCTTGTGTCACATTCTTTTTCTAAAAAGTTTCTTTAGGAGTTTGAGATGGTACCAAACCTATATATTTAGGTAGGAGGATTTACCTCTTTATAATATGCAATTTGCTTTTCATGGGCAAGTATGTCTCTATTTACTCAAATGTGCTCTTATAGCTCTCAGTTTTGTAGATTTTTTTTCCATGTATGCCCCAATTTCTCCATGGACACTCCTCTGTCATTTATCTTTCTCCTCCTCATGTGGTAATTAATGAGTTAGCTACATCTGTCATCTTCCCCTTTGCAGCACAGGATTGTAAATTCGAAGAAGGCTGGAGTCACAACTTATATTTCTTTTGTGTCCTCCTATCACACCTGGTAGTGCTACACATACACAGAAGCAACAGCTGTGGTCTAACAGAGAAGAGAGATGAGACGTGAGATTAGGATGGAGAACTATGCTGACCTTCCCTAGCTTCATGTATGACCTGGGACTATCCACTTAACACTCCCCTCCCCATACTACACTCTGAGCTTCAGGTGAATGAAAACTTAAAAGTCTAAATTATAGGGCTGCTGTAGAGATTAAAAGGTAACCCTTCATAAGTGTTTACATATATGTATAGGTGACATGTACACAAATGTTCACTGCATTGTTTCCAATAGTAAAAAACTGGAAACAGCATATATGTCCATCAACAAGACAATGGACAATAAATAGTACATGTATAATGCAGTAAGTATATTCCTAAATGCTATACAACACTTAAAGCGAATGAACTAGGACTATCCATATGTATTCATATGGATCAAACTTAAAACATCTTGAGCAAAAGAATCAGGTTACAGAAAAATACAGTTTGATAAATGCATGTAAGTTTAAAGATACGCAAACAATGCTCTATATTACCATTGATACTCTAATGCAGGGGTCAGTAAACTAGGATTCATGAGCCAAATGCAGCCTGCCAAAGATCAAATTTGCCCTTTTGTTTACATATGTCTGTGGCTGTCTTCATGCAACAATAGCAGAGTTAAGTAGTTTTGACACAGTCCATATGGTCTGCAAAGCCTAAAATATTCACTATCTGGCCTTTATAGAAAACACTTGTGATCCCTGCTGTAACCTCTAGAGACACGTATGGAAGTGTTGAATCCACATTCAGAACAGTGGCACAGAAAGACTGGGTGGGTACATAAGGGAATTTCCACAGCATCTATAATACTCTCCTTAAGCTGGAGGGTAAATACAAGGAGGCTAATGATATTACTCAATTTTTTGCATATGGGAAATATTTCATAATGAAAAAAGACTCAATGAAACTATGTATGTGAAAAGCTTCCTCATCTGTGAAGTTACACAAGTTCATACAGGATTCTATCATTCTTAAGGCTCTGAGGAGAAAGTATTCCTTTCTGTAAAATGTTTGGGGACTCTGTGTCAGTGTGGAGCTAGTGGAAATGCTGAGCAACACAATGAGATCTATGTTCAAAAGTACTCTAATGAGAAGGTGGCATGGGCAGGGTAAGCAGTAAAAGGAGGAAATTTGCTGCTGAAGTGAGATGACTTTATGCTTAGCACAGTGGTGTCTAGATGGATGGAAAGAAAGAGACTTGAATAGAGCAGATATAAAGGAGGGGCGAGGACAGAAAGAAGCCTAATGATTCAAAGTTTAAGCCTTGAGTATTTGTGGGAGCAGGGATAAAATGTTTATTTTACTTTATGTTTATTTGTATGGTGCTGCAACCTAAGTCTCAACTTAAGGACCCAGGAATAGTTTCAGTAATGGTATGCACTGTTTGTTTTTAATGTGATAAGACACATAGTGACTGGTAACTTGGACTCCCACTTTCTAGTTATCAATTTTTACTTGTTTAGATACTGCGTGTGACAGGAAGTTCATGGTATGTAGAGCTTTTCTGATGCAGCATAAACCATGTGCAAATAGAGATCTTGGAAAGACCCTGTTCCAATTAAATAGCTTTGACTGTGATTTAGAAGAATCTCAGTTTTCAGAAGATGAAGATAAAAACCATTTATATATGTTGGTTCCCTATGAATTCTACACACCCAAGGACACAGTCCTTGGTGACATTTTTCTCAGATGAACCCAGTTGTTGATGACAAAGTATACCTTTTGTTAAAAATGTAAATCATTCTTAAATAGCAGGGAAAAAGTAAACTTTTTCTAGCTATCATTATTTCATGCCCAGGGGAAGCCCTGGATTTAGCCCAAAGTCTGGAAGAATGTTCTTAAGAGAAAGGAGCTCTAACGGAGCTCCTTAAAAAAAAGAGAGAGATTTATCTATCCAGGAACTTAGTTTTCCCAGAAACATTCAAACTTAAGTCATTCTTTTCAGGGCAAAAATACAAATTTAATTTAAGGTAAATAGATCTTTCTCAAAGTCCACAGAGATTTATAGGACAATCTGTGGCCAGTACCAACCACAGGTCAGGCAGGATGACTGCAAGTCAGTACGGCCATTGTGACTACATTATTCTGAGAATGATGCCCTATAGGAACCAGACCATATTTATTACTATCAGAGTAACTAGTACACATTTGGGGAGATATAGATTAAAATAATATCTACCATACTATGAGTACTTAGTATGTGGTAGCATCATCCATGCTATGTTATCTCATTTAATCTATAATGAGCCAAACAAATATTAACATACACACTTTATAGATGAGAAAACTGAGGTTCAAAGAGATTAAGCAAACTTTTCAAGCTCACACTGCTAGTAAAAAGCAGAATGGGGACATAAACCCACATCTAACTCTAACTTCATGCTCTCTCGTGTACTCTCCCACCAAGACTGTCACTAACAACTTACCAGCCCCTAGTAAGGGTGAATTGGCAGTTCTGCAAGGTCACTTCTGCCTAAGGCAGTCAATGTGTTCATATGCACATATTAATGAAGTAAGCCTATACATGGCTTGCCCATTATATTGTTTCTTCTTTTGTATTTCTAAAGTACCCACTTAAAGGTATATTTCCTTGAGGCATTGTGAACCAAAAGTACTTAAGCCAACCAGACCTCGACAGCCCTTTGAGTTTCTGTGCTCTGGAGGTTACACAATGGTGTCTATAGAGTGGCTGAGTTTGGGGCGCTCCCCGGGTGGCTCAGTCATTTAAGGGTCTGACTTCAGATCAGGTCATGATCTCATGGTGTGTGGGTTCGATCCCCACTTTGGGTTCTGTGCTGAGAGCTCACAGTCTGGAGCCTGCTTAGGAATCTGTCTCCCTCTCTCTCTTTGCCCCTCCCCCACTAGCGCTCTGTCTTTCAAAAAATGAAAAAATGTTTAAAGAAATAAAAAAGTGGCTGAGCTTTATTTCCAGCTGACTATAAAAGTTGAGGCCCTGAGAGCCAAGAACTTGACAGTGAGTACTCCTTCCATTCTGTACCTGCTCCCTGCTGGTCTTGCTCAAGCTCCAGCCTGGCTTCTCAACTACCTTCACTAGCACTAACCTTCAGTAGTGTTTGATACCACTCGGTACCTCTTCTTGTCACAGTTGTAACTCTGTCTTTGTGTTTGTGGTGAGTAGTTGTCTATCTCCCCCACTGGACCATCAGCTCCAGGAGAACTCACATTGGATCTCCAGTGCCTAGCAGACTGCCAGGTATGTATTAGATACAAAATACTTACTGATTGAATGAATTAGAAGGTGGACAAATTAACTGCACACACATATGAAAAAATGAATAATATACCTTAGTAGATAACCACCTTTAGAGTCCATCTTGTTTGGGCCACAGGACCATTAGTGAATAGAAATGTACAACAGCAACACACATAGAAACTGAAGAAGGATTTTTTTTTAATCACATACAAAACCTGACAACTAAGGCTGTTTTCTCCCAATGAAGCCCTCATTAGTGAACTGTATCCATTCTTGTTGGAAATCTCTTAACTATTTTAAATGTGAATTGACCATCCAATAAAATAGTTTTAATAATCCTCCCAAATCTCCTTTTGTTAATTTCTCTTCCCTCAGAATTATCAGAAATAGTTTTGTGTCTTCTTAATGTTTATTCTTCATAGTCAAGAAAGCTGTCTCTTTTCCTCCATAATCTTCTATAGTCAGAATGGTCAAGAAATTATTTATGCTTTCTCTATTACTGACCTATCATCTTTTTTCCCAAATAGTTCATTAGATCTCCTAAAATTTTATGATTATTACTTATGTAAATTATTTGTTATTTGTGAAAGTAGACACTATACATTCTTCCATTCTACACTCCATTTTGCAATGTTAGTTTGCCACTACCCCTCAACAGATGAAGTCTATTCTCCAGCCCTCGAACATGAGCTGATCTGGTACCTTTCTTGACAAGTAGAATGGTGAACACAATGCTATGAGACATCTGAGTGAGACCTTAAGAGAACTTTGAGCTTCTTTTCCTCATCTAGGAATGTTGCCCTGAGAGTGGCACACTATGTATAGATGCCCTCAGATACAAAACCTTTAGGACAGAGAAGTCCAGATATCCCAATTGTCCCAGCTGACAGCCACATCAAAACTATAGGCATATTTACAAGGCCGTCTTGGACCTTCCCTTCCAGTTGACCTTGTATCTGAATAAGCCACATGAGTAAGTCCCTGCAAAAATGGCAGAGAACCTACTCAGCTGACTCATAGAAATATGAGAATTAATGAATCATTATTTTTTTAAGTCAGTATGCTTTTGGGTAGCTGTTAACAAAGAAAAAAATAACAGATATAGAAGCAGTACCTGTCAGAGGGAGGATGTAAAAACAACAATACAAAAAGGGCTAAAACGTGTGGCCTTGGCTTTGGGATTAAGGGTTGGGCAGAGCCTAGAAGGGCAGTAAGGAGACTGCTTTGGAAATTGGAAGAACAGTGAGAAAATTACTATAAGAAACTGCAAAGGGGACGGATCACTTTTTATAGTCATGAAAAAATTGGCAACACTGTCACCTGTGGTAACTTGGGAGATGGAGAGTTTTCTAATAAACTTGTGGACCTGATTGAGGAGATTTCTAAGGAGTATAATGAATGTGTCAGTTGGTGTTTTTAGCTACGCATGATAAGGTCCATAAAGAAAGAGATGAATTAATGAAGGCACTGTTCATTTTCAAGTAGAATTTAAAGTAAAATGATGCGTTCAAGACATGCTAAGTTGAAAAGTAAGACTGTTTTGCATTTTTGGTCTCTCCATATGGCAGAAGATTCTCAAGTAAGAAATAGACAAAGGGTAAGTATCAAATCATGGGTGTGGCTGTAAGATCCTTGCTAAGAGTTCAAAAAATTTAAGGAGATGCCTAATAGATATTCACATCTAGGTAAAAAGGCATTCTAGGTAAACGGGCATAATCCCGTTATCTCATAGCATTGTTCCACAATTGCTTGACATGTCCAAAGTAGAAAGAAGTCTGTCTCAAAAAATTATGGATGTAGGTTTTCAGGCACAGAGTGAGTCCTAAAAAGGCTCATAGTAAATCCATAAAGTGTTATGCAAATTGCTCTAGTGAGACCAATGCTATCTTGAACCAAAAGCTGATTTTGCATTTTTTCCCATTATTGAATGAAGTCTATTTCATCAAGTCTATTTCATCACCCCTCTAATGAGCTGTTATTACAAATTTCTTTGACCAATAGAATTGTTTGACTTCTGAGGCTAAGCCTCAAGAGACCTGTGACTTCTGTTTTCACCCTCTTGGAATGATGGGCTGAGGCCACCATGCCATAAAGAGGCCAGGAATAAAATACTCCAGGAGAAAGAGACTTGGTCATTCCAAGCATCCCAATCAACAGCCAATATCAGAGACTTCAGTCATGGGAGTAAGACCTAGTTTATCTTCCAGTTGAAATCAGTTGCATGACTGAGCCCAGGAAAAACCAGCAGAAGAATCACCTATCCAACCCATAGAATTACAATAAATAATAAATCATTATCTTTTTCAGCCATTAAGTTTTGGGGCAGCTTGTTACACAGTATTAGATAACTGATTATAATCCCCTAAATGAACAATATGGCATGCTGGCTTTTGTCTCACTGGTATCTAAAGAAAGTGAGTATTTCCTTTAAAGTAATATATTTACTCTTGGGGCACCTGGGTGGCTCAGTCGGCTGAGTGTCCAATTTTGGCTCAGGTCATGATCTCACAGCTCGTGGGTTTGAGCCCCACATCAGACTCAGTGCTGACAGCTCAGAGTCTGGAGCCTGTTTCGGATTCTGTGTCTTCCTCTCTCTCTCTGCCCCTCCCCTGCTTGTGCTCTGTCTCTTTCTGTCTCTCAAAACTAAATGTTAAAAAAAATTTTTTTAAATGAATAAAGTAATATATTTACTCTTTAAAAATGGTTTCTCAATGTCAAGTTCCAATGTCAATGCCAAGTGAATTCATTTACTCACTTATTTATTCAGCCAATATATATTTATCAACCCTGTGTCAAGCATCAGATATAAAGACAAAAAAAAAAAAGAAAGAAAGAAAGAAAGAAAAATCATGGTCCTTCAGGAAGCTTAGTATAAACATCAGTCAAAGAAACCCAGTTAAAATAGTGCGGGGGCTGCTATGACAGAGGTAAGCATAAGTCCCTTCAGGAACATAAACAAGGACATTCATTTATTCAACATTCATTAATTCTCCACTATGTATCAGACTTTGATTTAGATCTTGGAACTAGAGTGAAAGATGAGAAAGAAAAAAAAAATCAGTACATTCTAGTGCAAGAGATGGATAGTTTGAAAATAAACAAAAAGTGAGATTTCTACTAATGATAATAAGAAAATAAAGGGGACAAGTGATAGCACGGTGCCATCGGACACTGTTTTGGACAGTGGGAACCAGAAAGAGCTCTCTGAAGAGTGGAAATTTAAGCTGAGAAGTGGAGGATAAGCAGCAAAGCTCCAAGGCAGAGTGGTCAGCAAGTTCTGAGAGCCAGGCTCAGGATACTGGAGGACAGCAAAAGCCCAATGAAATGAGTGAGCAAAGGGAGAGAACAGGAGGTGAGGTCTGAGAGAAGACAGCTTTCATACGGCCTTGTTGACTGTGGTAAGCAGTTTGGATTCATTCTAAATGGGAATCACTGGTGGGTGTGAAGCATGTGACTAGGAAATATTTCTGAGGGTGGAGGGCTGCCTCTTGAATTTAATCCTGAGTGGGCACTAGACTAGGAAGAAGGCATGCAGTGGGGATGGCTATAGGAAGGGAAATAGCATGCTGTGTGCAGCATTGCAACAATGCTAGTGGATTCAGCTGGCATCAGTGGGGGAAGAATGACCTACCTCTTCAAGACATAGTGTCCAGAAAATTGACAATTCCTTTGAGGGAAAAAAAAATTAAAGCTTTGTACCTTGTATCATGCTTACAAATAAGTCTCGGGTGGATTAAAAACTTTAAAATTATAAAATTATTGAGAGAAAATATAGGAAAACACATTCATGACCTTTATGAATGTAGGGATTAAGGAGAATCTATTAAATAATAAATAAGTAGCAAAAGAATAAATTTGACTATGTTAAAAGAAAAAAGAAAGAAATCAAGACACCATAAACAGAGTTAAATTTAGGAAACAAACTGGGAGAAAATGTTTACAGCATAAATAGCAGCCAAAAATTAGTCCAAACCATACATAAATAACTCCTATAAATAAAAACAGAAAGGATATACAATCCAAGAAAGAAATTGGCAAAGGATATAAAGAGGAAAATTCACCAACAGGAAAACAAAAATCCAATAAACATACAAAACATCTGAAATTAATTAATTAGAAAAATGCAAATTAATGTAACTAGATAGTGTTTCCACCTATCAGATTATCAAAATATTTTGATAATATGTATTTTCACAGACTGCTAGTGAGGGCATAGGTTTTAGTCTTTTTGGAGGGCCCTTGAGCACTGTATATTAAAATAAAATACAATTCTAATACTTAAATATGGCTCCTGGATAAACCTTTGCACACGTGCACAAGGATGTTCATTGCAACATTGATTCTGTTTAGAGTGGGAAGTAAAATCTCAAAGTTTATTAGAATTTTATCTTGAAAAATAAAAATTAATCAAAATCTATATTGCATTCACACATATTAATTTTTAGTCACCAGAACTCTGTTGTAATACTTGGACCTAACAAAGAAAAAATATGTTACTCTTTCTATGCATTATTTCACTTTGCAATCAAGTTGCATTATATTATTAGCACTGTATTGACACAAATTTACAAAAAGAGAGAGGATAAGAATAGAAGACACTCCTTTATTACAAAAATTGGAAAGGGGCAAAGTGAGGGAGAAACTAACTGCCTGTGGAGGGCACAGGGATTAAAGAATGATAGCATAGGGAGAGAGAAGACAAAGATGGGTTGGTATTTTTATGTAGAGACAACGTTTGCCTTCCCATGCAACTAGGTAACTAAAAACACTCGTATAGTATGTGGCCACATCTCCACTGGCAGGAAATAACACCACAATAGGAAATAACTGGGAAAAAGAAAATTGGTCCTATTTCTTTCGGCCCCTTCATAATCTATGTTGCTAGGATGTAAGAGGAAAATGAGACTATTAGTGAAATGAAGGGGAAACTCTTCCTATCAAGAAAAGAACACATGCCTTCATGTTTTCCTTTATTCATTCACCTGAGGACAATGTGAGCCTTTTAAAATCTATCACATGGTGATGTGTATTCTCCAGGCTTTCATAACCTGCAGACTCTATGAACCAATAGCAGTGTTGAGCTCCTCTTGGACATCCCTAATCACAGCACCATGGTGGGTTCACGGAGTCTTTAATTAAGATACTCTTAACTGAAATCTCCAACCAGCATTCCCAGACTGACCTCTGGGTTAAAGCAAATAGTGCTGAAACTTTCCACTTCCCCTACTCATGGTGTAGTCACTAGAAAACACCCTACGAGGCTTTGGGAATCTTCACAATTGTGCTATGGCTAACGCATCACCTCTGTCATCTGAATTACTTCCAAGCAGATCCTCCTCCTCTCCCATAATTCCAGATTTCAAGTTTTCCCAGCCTCCAACAATGTCAGGGTGGCAAGGAAAGGACTTTGGAGTCAGAAAGACTCCATGTTCGGGACCTGCTACTTCCTAACCATGTCATCGTGGGTAAGTTATTTGTCTTCTTTCATGAGGCGCCTGGCTAGTTTCAGTTGGTAGAAACGTGATTATTGAACTCAAGGTTGTGAGTTCTAGCCCCACACTGGGGGTAGAGTTTACTTTAAAAAAATGAGTTGTCCTCTTTGAGCCTCTGTTTGCTCATCTGAAAAATGAAAGACAAAATTCAAGTAGGCTTATTGTGAGGTGGGAACAGGCAGTTTTAGTAAAGCCTGTGACCTGTTAGTAGACGCTCAAAGCCAGTTCCATTACAAACTCATGAACACACACACACGTTTCTTTTCCTTTCCTTACAAAGTACTCAGGGCCTCACAACTATAGGGTGTTCCATTACAATCTGACCAGATTTGGGAGGTGTAGAGGTGTGGGAAGACCAGATTACATTACTTCACCTCTCCAACTATGGTGAGAGGGCAGAGGAGCCTAGAGAAAAACACTGCTGCAAATAGTGAGGAAGGGTCTCAGGACAAGAGTGTGTTGTCCCTGGCTGGTACTTATCAGCTACCTTCAAGTTGCATCAGCCACATTGCAACATTCTCAGCAAAAGAGAAAAGTCCACGGTGCAAATGGCATAGGTCCATAGTTTGGAGTGGGGCAAGGGGAGCAGTGACTCAAAGATGAAAGTGTCTACCATTTCATAAAATCACAGTGATAGTTCCCTCAACATCTTTCTCTACTTCTCTTGTTAATACTGCCGAAGTCCTTCTAAGGCAGTGCCAGTGACACATCAAATTTCTTTAAAACTCAGGTGAGATTCCCAGAGAAAGAATCCAAAGTGAGTCATGTATATCCCCTCCCCCCTTCTAAATAAAAACTCAGTTAAAAGAAATGATCCAGGCTCACCTTTCAGTTGCTTAATTCACTGTGGCAGTAAGCAGACAAGGAGATGCCTTGTCTGTAGATTCAAACCTTGGACACTTTTAATATCGAAGTTCTTCCTAACATTTTCCATCTTTTTTTAGTATTTCCATCTGATATTAGTATGATAAATGGAAAGCAGCTTTACAACCGAAATCAAAAGAGAAAGCTTTTAAACCTACTCTTCTAGGAAAAACTTTTATTTTAATTAAGAATGGTTTAAATATTGTCCTGTCCCTAGGTCCCAAGTCATTTGATATTAGCAATATTCCCAGACTCACAGCAAGATCTGATAAATCACCAAAATAGAGCACAATATACAGGTCAAATTGTCTATGGAATCAGGACAGAAAACATTTCTGAAATTCACGGTCTCTGGTGATTCTCCTGGGTGACCACAATGTTTAAAAGATATCCCTAAATAATTTGTCAATAAGGTAAGCAACTGTTAGACCCAATAACTCCTGCTGCTTTTTGTTTGTTTTTAGTTTCTGTTTCTCTCCCTTCTTGTTTTCAGGATTTTACATCAAACTCTACTAACTTAGAATTCGTTCATCGACCACACTTCTTAACGTTAAAGAAAAATTTTAAATGATAACTTCCCCTCTGTTGCCTTGAGATAGACACCCCCTCCCAGAGGAATTAGGTACTCACTTGGATTGTCTCAGGTCAGAGATGAACTTTCAAGGCCCTGGGAGGATTCTGAGTCCAGTCTTCCTCAAAATCACAGCAATTCTGCTACAAATGTTCAGAACCTGGGTTTGCATTGGGGTGAGTCCAGGAGACAGTGGGGTGAGGAGGAGGAGGAAGAGGAGAGAGTTCTAGCAAAATCTGTAGATGATCACAGGCGGCCTTCCGGCTCAGCAGCAACATCTCTTCCTTGGCTCTGTGCCTCATGAACACAGATTAGTCATTAACAATCCTTTCCCTGATAAATGATATAAACATAGAAAGGAACCTTGGGAGAGCCTCGAGATTCCCAGGACAAACTCCCAGAGCCCCAGAGTAGGGAATGGGACCCAGTCAAGGAGCCCTGAAACTTGCCTTTTAAAACATTTCTCCTCAGACTGCCTGCAGGATTCTGAGAACCCAGGTTCCTGCACCAAGGCCTTAAACTGGAACTGTCCTCTCCCCTCCCCCCATCCCCAATTTCTTTTAATAGCTCCACCACCTCCCAGGGACTGAAGTTAGCAACTGAGCCTTCTTGACCCTTCCCTCTGCAGGGCCTCCTATATCAAGTAATAACAGATTCATGTGGATTCTGTCTTTGGAATGTCTCTTATTTCCAGCCCACCATGTTCCTCTGCTAATTTGGGCCTACCACAGTCTCCTTCTTGAAGAATGGCACTGGCCTCATATCTCTTTTCCTCTTTTCTTTCTCTGCTTTCCAAGTTGCATAGCGGCATAAAGCGTGGGCTCTGGTCAGATGCCTACTTGTTTGTCACAGCCCTCGGCAAGACACATAGCCTCTCTGAGTCTTAGCTTCCTCATCTGGAAGATGGAAATGGAGTATCTCATGGGCTGTGGTGAGAATTACTTGCATAATTAAAAATGTGTAAAATGTTTGAAAAAAAGTGCCAGCAGGCGCACAATAAATTTTAGCCATTATTATTTCTTTGCTTTATCAATTGAACTAATATTGATTGGTTGTCTGCATACCCTGCACCCAGCAAGCACCCTGCTAGATGCTCTTCTAATCAAAAACCCCCAATGGGTTTCCATTGACTACAGAATAATTTTAAAATGCTATGGTTTGACATTTAGAACCCCTTCCACCTTCTGACAATCTAGCCCTAATCTATCTTTCTAGCATTTTCTCACATCCTGTCTCTCCATAGACCTTAACTTCTTGCCTACATATGCCAAGCTCTCAGACCTCCATGCCTTTGCACAAGTTCTTCCTTTTGCTTAAATCACCTTCCTTTCATATCTTCATGTCTGCCAGGCCCACCATAATTGCTGTGTTCTCCCTGAAGACAACCCCGTTCTTCATCTGTCTCTATGCTGCCCACCAAACCCTCCTCACCCTTTATTTGTAGTTCCCTCAATGTCCCTTAATTCTTCTGACCTTGTCTATTAATGTTACCTACTTATCTCTTCTACAAGAACAAAATTTCTGAAGGACAAGGACGGTAGCCAACTTGTGTTTGTATCCATCTCTGGTCTTAGCATAGTATCTCTCATGGAAAAACGGTTGCATAACTATTTGTTAGCTAAATCAATGAGTGAGCTGAGAAAAGAACAATTTTCCAAAGTAGCATACCTGTGCACACACATGGGTGTGTGTGTGTGTGTGTGTGTGTGTGTGTGCAAGCACCAGTGTTCCCGGTAAAGTTAGTGGAAGGTCTACATTAAAATCTGTTAGGAATGGTAGATTTTACTCCTCTTGTTAAATAGCATGTGTTGGTCCTACAGGTTCACACTCCTTTTACCTGTGGACTCCCTGTATACTGAACCATGCCCCCAGACACACCCTTCATCACAAGGAAGAAGAGAAACTTAGCCCTATAAATTACCCCCTCCCATTTGGAGAGTCTGTGGTGACACTCACCCTGCTCTGGAGCTCTGGGCACCCCGAAGGACTCCTGCATGACTCCCAGACCAGTTCTTCGTGGATGGCAAGAGCCTATGCTATGATTTCATTCTCCCCAGTAGCAGTGGAAGGTGATGGTGGAGGACACACACTCTGGAACCTATCACTTGTGTCCAAATCTCAGCTCTGGCACGTATGAGCTGTGTGACCTTAGACCTTAGGATTTTATTTAACATCCCTAGATCTCCTCATCTGTAAAATGGACATATAATTACTACCCACTTCATGGGGGTTATTATAAAGATGAAATCAATTCATATGTGCTACATGCTAGTACATATAGAGAATCTGATACCTAGAAATGCTATCTAAGCATTAGCGATTATTGTTTTCCCTAGCATTTCATACTATTACATCTGCCCAGCTGGACTAGAACTGAAGGAACTCAGGTGTCTTGAGAGTGAAAGGTATTGAGAAGAAAATTTCAGGCAAGGGTAAGGCAGCAGCAAAGCTCTGAGCCAGGAGGTAGCTTGGAGAATCCCATGAAGTAAACGAAGGCCAGTGTTTTTCAACAGAGTATGGAGGACGCATGAAGAGATAGGGATAGGGGCAGTTGTATGCCCGGGAATGTTTAACAGTCAGCTCTCAGGGAGGTGAGTACATATAAAGACACATCCTCATGTTTCGCCTTTTTAGATATAACAGATGTGTAACATGTTTCACAAATAATAATAAAACATAAAATTTTTGTGTATTGTAAATTCCATGTAGCCAATTGACTCTCACAGAATGCTTTTAGTTAACTTGCTGAATTCTCTTGTATTGGTAACTGGTTTCCAACCATGATTTAACAAATGGAACTGCATTCTAGTCCACTGATGCTTTCCCTAGTATATTTGCTGTCATGAAATCACGTGTGCAATGTACTGTTGAACTGTTACCGTCACACAAATTATATTCATTAAACTGCACCCTCTTTCAGCTCCAACATATATGTTGCATCACTTAATCAGTGATGCAAGCAGCTTCTTTGATGAATCAAATAATAGTTTTCAGACATCGGAAGACATTTCTTCATTTTTGGGTGTGTGCTCCTCACAATGTAAAGCTACAAGCATGAGGTGCTTTTAAGTTTAATCTTTACTATTATCATTTTATACTCAGCAAACTTTTCTCTAAAGGGCCAAAAAGTAAATATTTCAGTTTTGCAGCCACATATGATCTCTGTCAGATTTTTAAAAAATATGAAACTTCTTAGTTTGCAAGCTGTACAAAAATATCCGTGGGCCAAACAATCGACAAAGCAACAAATCAAGTCCTGATTTATAGATTTTGCTCATTTCTGTGGTGTAAATATTCTCATTGTAGCCACACTATCAACAAGATGTTACTCAACCCAAGGTTGGAAAGAAATGTACAGTGGCACATCATTATTTAGTATTTCCACATTACAGATACAACAGATGGAATTAACCACAGGGGCAGAGATAATTGTAAAATATAGTAAAATAACTAGCAAGTGATGAGTTTTGAGTATTTATTACCTCTGTTTTTAAAATGTATTTAATTGTAAGTTTATTTAATTTTTAATAATGGCTATATTTAACAACCAACTCACAAAGCTCCTGAAAATTTACCAGTTGTCTCTTATGAGCTGGGACAAGCCAACTCAGCACATCACTGGGGGCATGAGGGCTTCTTACATTCAGTCCTTATTAGTTAGAAGCTAGGAAGTATTACCTCCATTTTACAAATGAGGAAACCAAGGCTTAGAGATTCAGTGACTTGTCAAAAGCAACAAAGGTGGGCTTTAAACAGCTTTGTTTCCTTCAAAGCTGATCTAGTTTCTCCTATACTTTATTCTACTACTAAGCCAGGCAAAGTGAGATCAAAATATTTATGAAATGCTTATCAGAACTGGGATATTTTAATTAATTGCTGAATAGAATACAGACGAGGGAAGTCATTAACATATTGCTAGTGATCAATTCTGGTATAGTATTAGGTGTGCAGCAGAAAAACCATTCTGTCACAAAAAGATCTCTATTCATAGAAATTAATATTTTTTGACTAATGCTTTGGCTTCTTTATCTGCTAGAGGATTCCTCCTTTTTTTAATTGAAAATTCCCCCCATCTACCCTAATGAATGAGTTTCTCACAGATCAAGGATGATAAAAGATCCTGAAGCAAATGGGAAGCAGAACAGGTACACTGTGAATATTGTAGCAAGGGTGCAACCTAACCTAGGGACAGGAGGTGTGTGTGACCACCACAGTCAGAGAACAGAAACAGGGCACTTAGCTTCACAGGGCAGTGACCACAGTGGGGACACTGAAAAGCACAAAAGGAGAGAAGGAAAGAGAGCATGGATAGTCGAGTTGACCTCTTTCCCCACTGGCTCACTCCTGGATGTGAGTGTGAATCTCTGTCCCAACACTGAACTGGTCTTAGCAGAAGTGTGTGTGCAACAGTCCTTATACTACAGCCTTAAATAACTTCTTTTCTCTGGTTAGGCACCACAACCCTCAAGAAGCTATGCTCTCAAACCAGAGAAAATTTCTAAGACCTAGGACAACATGGTAGGGGCAGTGGCAAAAGCATGGGCTAATATAAGAGTCAGGGACGTAGGTTTGAGTCCTGACTCTGGTTTTGTCATATGACCTTTTGCAAGTCAATCTCTCGATCTTAGTTTTCTCCCTCCAAAATAATATAATAATGGAAAACGATGTCCACAACATAGGATTATTGTGAAAATCAACACGAAATATCATATGAAAATGCATGGTATAAAAACAGCAAAGGGAAGCAACTGCCAGGCACCATCAGATGTGAAATCTTCTAGAAACTGGAAACCATACAAGAGTCTGACCCATCTCTCTGCCATCACCTTTTTTAAGTGACTCCCTAAAGTCATGGGGTCTACATTGCGGAGATAGCCCACCTATAGATGGTGAAGAACATAGCTGAACATTTATCTGAACCCAGACAACCAATCTTAATAATCAGAACCTTTTAAAAATAAAATATTCATAACCTGTTTTAAGATGTAATCCATGAGATAGAACATTACTATATTGTACTTAGGAAGTCTCAAGTTAGCTTCTCCATTCATCCTAGATCAAATGCACTTTGCTTTTTGTATCTTCCTTGCCCCCCCCTTTTTTGGAGGAGTCCTTTATTGCTGTTGTTATTGTTTTTAATTCATAAGTAGCAATGGTAATTGTAGAAAAATAGAAAATACATATAATCATAAAGAAGAAAATAAAATTCACTTATATTCTTACAACCTATAGAATCATAGAATATACTATCCATACTGATCTATTTCCTTCTTAACTTTTAATGCAAATAGGTATATCACAACTTCTCATCTCATAAAAATGATATATGGTATATACTGTTCTGAATCTGCTTTCCTCCTTTACTGTATCATAAATATTTTAATATCACTAAATCTTTTACATATAACATAATTTAATGACAACATAATATTCAGTTCATATATATATATATATATATATAGCCCTCAATTGACCAATTGCCTACTGTTGAAACTTTCACTTGTTTCCAATTTTCCTCCATTATAAATAATATTGCAATGATCACCCTTTGTACTTAAATCCTTAGATTCTAAATCCTTAAAATCCTTGAGATTCTACAGTAAACTTAGCAAACTGATTCCGGAAAGATTGGGCCAATTTATATTCTCCCAATAGGGTCTAAATGTGTCTATTTCTTTGCCAGCAAATGGGGGCCTTGTTGGTTCTTCTCTTTTCCAGAGGAAATGTCCTATGTGATGCCTCCCATCCTCACTTACCCCTCCCAGTACAGAAGCAACATGGACATTGCAGCAGAGTCTTTTGAACTGTGTGACATGACCCATTAGTGGTTCATAAAATCAAGTTAATGGGTCATGACCAGCATTTATTTGTTTTCAATGAAATAGAGCATGTGTTTAAAATAGTATAGCAAATATCACCATTGAAAGTAGAAAAGTATGTACCAATTACTGGAGCTTTTGTTTCACTTATATATGTACATGTTGATGAGGCCTAGATTTCAATATAAAACAGTTGTAAGATCACAGCGTAGATCTAACTAAGCACTGGTTAGTCAAAAGATCATAGAATCCAGGTTGATGGGGTATAGATTCAGGGCATAATTTGGTGGGGAAGGAAGCAAAGGGAATAGAGAAAGGACACACATTCCATTCATATTCCCTGGTAGGAAAGCTATCTTTCTTCAATGGGGAGAAAGCTACGTTATTAATAGAAATGTGATAGAACTCTCAGAGGTACACAAAATTAGCTACTTAAAAAAGTGTAACATAAGTCATGGTTTTATAGTAGGTGAAATTATAAATTTCAGGGTGGGACAAGTAATCTGTACCTCTCTTCTCCACATATTTCTGTCACATTATGTCTATAGTTTTAGATCCAGGGGCTCAGTTGGTTAAGCATCCAACTTTGGCTCAGGTCATGATCTCACAGCTCGTGAGTTGGAGCCCCACATCAGGCTCTGTGCTGACAGCTCAGATTCAGATTCTGTGTCTCCACCTCTCTCTGCCCCTCCCTTGCTCATGATTTCTCTCTTTCTCTCTCTCAAACATAAATAAACATTAAAAAAATTTATAGTTATAGATCTGCCTCTGCTTATCCCACCAGTGTTTGGGGGGCAACTCACCTTATCTCTCTAAGCCCCAGCTTTCTCACCTACAAAATGAGGATATTCAATCAGATGACTGCCAACGGCCCTTCCACATCTGCAGTCCCAGGGATCTGTGCTGTGCTGATCCATTGCAGCTTTCAGTGGCCCATTAACAGGAGCTGTTAATTGCATGGCTGTTCATGAGCATGCAATCTATGCAGTCATACAGGGTCCCTCGCTTAGAAGGCCTTGTGCTTAGTTGAATGCTTTATTGTCATTGTTTTGAAAATTCTTAATAATTTTTTGACAAAGGGTCTCATATTTTCATTTTCCACAGAGCCCCACAGATTACATAGCTGGCCCAGTCTATTAAGTCAGACAACATGAAGTCTTCCTGATAGGAACATGGAGTTCTTTCCTCTGGCACTGCTGGGAGCTGACGCAGTGGCTCTCAACCCCAGTGGATAAAGTACAAGCTGCTTAGAGGGTTTATGACTTGCAAAAGTCTGCGGTGCACTACAAACAACACATAAGGGATGCTGTTTAGAACTTTTGTTCTGCCCAAGGCTTGTGTTCAATTGTTCCAGCCCCAGCTGGAGTGGATTGTCCAAACCGCATTCAACTCTTATAAAAAATAGTCTTAAAATAGGATGACCCATTTAATGCCATGTGCCGCTCTACGGGTTAATTGGATGTGAAACATTCACAGCAGGTTCTCAATAAAAGATATAATAGAAAGATGAAGGTCAGTGTTGGGCCTGAGTACTATATTATGTCCAACCTGCATTTTAAACCCAGAGGCTGCTAAAAAGATGATTAATAGGTAGAATAAAGAAAACATTTGAGGGCATGGTCCATTTTATATTTGAAAAGGCCCCCATCTGTTTGGAAAATTCAACTGATAGCTCAATGGTAAGCTATCTTTCTTCAATAGGGAGAAAGCTACTTATCATCAAGAAGGCATATTTTCAGACTTTTATAATGGTGGTGACATTGTATTTACACTATTCATTTTGTTTTTCCAGGAACCAAATATAGACCATGACAATAGAGCAGCATCAGATATGGTGAAAATCATAATGCTGGTCTCCTTACAAAATCATGACACTGAAACAGAAGAGGCAAACAAGGTACTTAAAATGTCTGTCTTTACACATAGAACAATCATTTATTAAACATCTGGTTTAATAAAGACTTTGTTCAACCTTTGCAGAATTCCCTAATCGGCATGGTCCATGTGAAAATGTTATCTATTTTCTGTACCCTCAAAGCACTCCATGTTCACCCCCCTCCATGCACTTTTTATTCATTATTGCAATTGTTTATTTCCTCATCTGTCTCCTTTACTAGTTTGCAAGCTCCTTGAAGGCAAGTCCTGTAGTGGTGTTTTTTTAGTTTCTCGATCTCTAGTCCTCACACAGCACCAAGCCTATTACAGGTGCTCATAAAATCTCTACAGTTAACTAAAAGAATGAGTGGCACATTATATATGAAGAGCTTTTACAAATCAATAAGAAAAAGATCAACAACACAAAGGAAAAATGGGTAAAATACATGCAAAGATGATACATATAAGAGGTTGCACAAATGACTGTTAAACATATGAAAAGACTTTTTTCCTTCAAATTTTAAAATTCTAGTTAGTTAACCTATAGTGTAGTATTGGTTTCAGGAGTAGAATTGAATGATTCATCACTTATGTATAACATCCAGTGCTCATCACAAGTCCCTCCTTAATCCCCATTGCCCATTTAGCTCATCCCCCCCCCACCTCCCTCTAGCAACTCTCAGTTTGTTCTCTATCGTTAAGAGTCTCTTATGGTTTGCTTCCCTCTCTTTTTTTCCAACATATAAAAAAGACATTTAAACTCAATCATAATAAGAACCATAATAAAAGACAACAAAGGATATATAAATGGCTGATAACACATAAAAGACATTCATATTCAATCATAATAAGAGAAATTCAAGCTATACTGAGATATCATTTTTCACCCATCAGATGGGCAAAGATAAAAAGAAGTTTGCTAACATATCATGCCAGTGAGGATGAAGAAACAAGTACTTTCACATATTGCTGGTGGGGATGTATATTGGTACAATCTCCAAGGAGAACAGATTGCAAGTGTATACAACCTTTTACCCAGTAATTCCCCTTCCCGGAGTCTATCCTAAAAGATACTCACTCAGATGTGTGAAGTGATACTTGAATACAGTGCTAAATTCACCTAGTATGCTCCAGAGGTACTGTACTGATGATTAAAATATTAAAATTCTTATTTGTTGGGAAACATAGCTGTCCTGAGCCCACCCAGCTGCCTACTCCTGCCCTGCCCATCCAGCCCCTTCCCCAAACCCCAGACCTTGCTGCAACCAGGCATTTCAAAAGAACAAACTGAGGGTGGATGGAGGAGGTGGGTACAGGATGGGCTAGATGGGTGATGGCTATTAAGGAGGGCGCTTGGTGATGAGCCCTGGCTGTTGTATGTAAATGATGAATCACTGAATTGAATTCCACTCCTCAAATCAACATTGCACAGTATGTTGGCTAACTAAAATTTACATTAAAAAAAAAAAAGAAGTAACACCTGATACTGCAGGGGCCTCCAGGACCATGCTTCAGCACTGTGGCCAGCCTCATTCTGATTGATTGGTGCTTGTGCTGTAAGGGTTGTTATATATTTGGATAGCACTCCTATGTCCAAGGCTGTTCCCTGAAGCATAGGATGCAATAGCAAAATTTGGGAAACAACCTAATCAAAAGCTAACATTTATTGAGAGCTTACTATGTGCCACTCACTGTTCAAAGCACTTTACACTGATTCTCATATTTAGTCCTCATGACAGGCCTAGGAAGGAGGTACTGTTATAATTCCCATTTTATAGACAAGAAAAGGAGGCACAGAGAAGTTAAGTAAGTTAACATATAGCCAATATCATATACTAATCAGTGATGAACCAGAACTCTGTCAGGGTAGTCTGATTCCAAGGCCTATGGTCTTAAAACAAAATGTGTTTCAGTAGAGACTGGTGACATTAATTAGGGTATACCCATGGAATAGAAACTTATACAGCCACAGAGAAGATGGGGAAGCTCTTTTTTTTTGTAATGTTTATTTATTTTTGAGAGAGAGAGAGAGTGTGAGCTGGGGAGGGGCAGAGAGAGAGAAGAGGACAGAGTTTCCCAAAAGGGCTCTGCACTAAAGGCAGAGACACTGATGCAGGGCTTGAACTCACAAACTGTGAGTTTATGATCCAAGCCGAAGTTGGTCACTTAACCAACTGAGCCACCCAGGTGCCCCAGGGAAGTGCTTTATGAACTCATAATTGATATAGCATTCAAGCTAAACTACTCATTGTAAAGAAAGTACAGAAAAATGTGTGTAGTACTTATCCAATTTGTGGATACACACATGTGTGTATATGTATTTAGATACATAGACATATATATGTATGTATACATATATGTGTGTATATACACACACACACATACACACACACATATATACACACACACACATATATGCACACACATAAAATCACAAATTGGATACGTAGGATGTGTCTGAAATGATACATAAGAAACTGGTAACACTGGTTGCCTGCTTCTGGGGGACAAGGTATTAAGAAAAATGTTTGCTGTGTGTACTTTCTATACCTTTTGGATTGTATACTATATGCACATACTGCCTGTTTTAAAAATTAAACTGCAAATTAGTGTTTTAAATGAATGATATGTACACAAAGATTCTGAGTCAGAAAGTCAAAAGGGCTTAGAGAGAAATAGGAAAGGTGTCCAGGTGGTCAGAGGTGAGTGAGATTACACCCTTCTGGTCATCAGGCAGAGCTGAGCCTTTAAAGAAGGGAAAGTTGTGAGGATATTCGGGGAGTGGGGGAGGGCAGCCTGCTGTGGGGCAGGTAAGGGGCCTGTGATGAACTTTAGCACACAGTGAAGACTGTGTGTCCTCTCTGGATGTGAGTACAAGCATAGGAAGCCAAGATCTGGGTGTGAAGGGTCTGGGAGGAGCCCCTGAGGTTGAATGCAGATTAGAAATCAGCCTTTTGTTGCCCATTCTAGGGAAGTTCAGGGGAACATAAACTAGAAGTGCCCAAACTTTGTCTTGTCTCACATCCAGGGCTGGTAAGGAGTTAAGCTGTGGAGCCATTCTCAAAGGACTGGACAAGAAACAAAGAAGTAATTGAAGGGTTGGTGGAAAATAGGGCTGAGGAAAAATGGTCCAAGGAGCTGATATTGTTGGTTCTGAAGGAGGACAATTACTGTCCCCTTCTTGACGACACATCATTGTCATTGGGAGGGTGACCAGCTGTTCTCTGTCACCACAAAGGAGACAAAGAGGAAAAGGGTTTCAACTGTAGCATGAGCAATCTAAATTAGATTCAGAGAAAATCTTTCATCAGAAAAAAATTAAGTTGTTAAACACTGAGGGAACAGACTCCGAGAGAAGATATGGTATCACTATCCCTCCCTCTAAATTAGACCTAATGGTGTAGAAGCCAAGCTGCACCTGACTCAGTCATCATTTGTGTATCCAGTGTCTTCATCTTAAGCTGTGGGCAGCAACACCAACCTCATAAAGTTGTTAAAAAGGTTAAAAGAGAGCCTGTGTGACCCTGAAGGACCCTGAAGGACAATAGCTGCTATCGTTCAGTAACACTGAACGATAGCAGCTATTGTCCTTCAGGGTAAAATAGACAGTGTCTACTAACCATGAAACTCTTCAGTGATTTAGATGGTCACTTGGGATGGTCCCTAGTGGTCTTTTGAATTCAAGCAAATATCCCAGTGCTTCAATGGTTTTATGTCCACAGCTTTATAAGGAAATTCTAACTTTTCTTGAATAAATAGTAGACCATTCATCTCATCTGCTTTGGTTGTAAAGAGTTCTGATGTCAACCATATTCCCAGAAGTCACATTTAAACAACTTCACTCTCTGGGGAAGTGCAGACCACAGTTGTTCAAATATTTTGAATTGGGACCCAAATAGTAAATAAATTTCATACCACAACGCAGACCACAAATGCACACACGCACACACACATTCATATATGTGTGACTGAAATAAAAGTTCATAAACAAAAATGCTTAGGCTTCTATGTGTCATCTATTCTGATATTTTCTATTTTATTTTATTCTAATTTTTAAAACACTGATCTTGACCCACTAGATTGATTTCATGACCTGCCAATGGATTGTGACCCATAGTTTCAAAAACTTGTGTCAAGTCTAAGAGCATTGGGCAAGTTTCTGAACTGTTCTGGGATCTACTAGAACAACTATAAAAAGAAGATTAAAGTATCTATATCTTGGTGTCTTATGAAGTTTAATTTAGAATATCAAATACACTGGACTTCACTTTCATTTAATAGACCCTCCTCAATTAAAGTTGATAATGTCATTAAAATGGCTGCCACGAAGGCTCTGCATCAAAGCCAGGCTTGGGTCCTGGCCCAGAGCCCATTTGCTGTTATTTGGTAGGTATCATCCCAAGTCAAGGTGCTTGGTTTCCTCTCTGATAACAAATGCTCATCAGCAAACCAGAAAAGAATCTAGAACAAGGTGAGAGGTGGCCACAAGCAGGAGACCAAAGTTTTCCCCAAAATATGAGAGGACTCTGTTTAATATGAAAACCCAGAAGAGAGTGAGTGTTGGGGAGCTGCAGAGAGAGGTAAATTGTGTCCTCTTCTTTCATGTAAAAGGCAGGGTAGAACAGAATGTATTTTAGAGGGCAAAAATCTGTTCCAAGAGGCAAAAATACAAAAAATAACTAAATATTTTGTTTCTTGAAGAATCCATGCTGGGACACCTGGTGGCTCAGTCAGTTAAGTGTCTGACTCTTGATCTCAGCTCAGATAATGATCTCCCAGTTTGTGGGTTCAAGCCCCATGTCGGGCTCTGCACTGACAGAGTAGATCCTGCTTGGGATTCTGTCTCTCCCTCTCTCTGCCTTCCCCCTCCCCAAAATAAATAAATAAACTTTAAAAAAATCCATCTTGGGTGTTGAAAAAATTACTGGAAAGAGCTCTTCCTTCAACTACGACAAATGCAAGAACTATCAGTGCCATTTGAAATAAATTGTCAGAAAGAAAGAATGGGCATTTCACCCATAAACACAGCCCCCTTTTACCTGGTAGTTATGATTCCTTGCTTTGAACCCCAAAAAACTAAATACAAACAGTTTTCAAATTTTGTTTCTATCATGTTTATAACTTCTTATAATGAACTGTGAAGCAGGATATTAATGGGATATATGTGTGTTGTCCCTCTATTCTCCAGTCCCTCCAGAAAAGCCACCACTCTACGCAAGTAGATAGATCTTGTGCATTTCCTTTTCTTTGCCTACCCACCCCCATGGTCCCATATATCCAACTGGGGAAAAAGTAGAAAACCCCTGAAAGACCTCTTCAAAAATATTTTAACGGTAACCTGAGAGGAGAGAGAGAAGAGAAGTGACTTGTGGGCAAGATTTAGAATTTTAGAGATCCTGACTGAGAAGAATATGGTGCCAACATTACCATTCTCCAAACATAAATCAAAATAGAAAAAATATTAACCCATAACATCAATAAAAAGAAATCCAATTAAGGGTGCCTGGGTGGCTCAGTCGGTAAAGCATATGACTTTGGCTCAGGTCATGATCTCACAGTTCGGGAGTTCGAGTCCTGTGCGGGGCTCTGTGCTGACAGCTCAGAGCCTGGAGCCCGTTTCAGATTCTGTGTCTCCCTCTCTCTGCCCCTCCCCAGCTCGTGCTCTGTCTCTCTCTGTCTCTCAAAAATAAATAAACATTGGGGGCGCCTGGGTGGCGCAGTCGGTTAAGCGTCCAACTTCAGCCAGCCTATTTCCGATTCTGTGTCTCCCTCTCTCTCTGCCCCTCCCCCGTTCATGCTCTGTCTCTCTCTGTCCCAAAAATAAATAAACGTTGAAAAAAAATTTTTTTTAATAAAAAAAATAAATAAACATTAAAAAAAAGAAATCCAATTACATTTAGATTTCTTTTGATCAATAAAATGATTTTTTTGTAATATCAATTCTTCTAAAAGTGTGTGTGTGTGTGTGTGTGTGCACCCAAGCCCCTGCATTGCTAATACTCTAATTGACTATTCAACTCTTGGGTTTATTTAACACTTAGTGCTTTAGAGGAAAGATATTCTCAATATTGGAAAGTAGAAGATTAGTAAGAACTCTCACTCTGCCATGTGTAGTGAGGGGACTTCCAAGAAATGACTCCAAGGGGTTTCTAGAAAGTCTGGGCTTGAGGCCCAGGGGTTCCAAGCCTTGCCAAAGATTCGGGCACCCTGCGTGTGGTGCAGAAACCAGTGAGCTGCAGAGAAGGCCCCTGCAGTCTGGGACAATGGGTAGCCCCGTGGTGAACACTGTGGATGGTGTCCCATAATTGATGAAGTTGTACTGTGTGTAAGAGCTTGACACAACACTAGAGTAGAATCCCAATAATGACCAAGACTGATTATCATGACAGCTTGGAAGAATGGAAAATAGGTCTATTTTTCACACACTTGAGTTTCTCGCCAGCAATTTAAACTTGCTCACTGCTGGACCTGACATCTTAGTGATACCTCTGCAGATGTGGCTGAAATCTTTCTTCCTGGACCATGGAGCCTATGGCCTTTGAGAACACTTCTACCAATGTCAGGCAATTTTCTCCCCTGGTCCAGCTCAGCCAATTAGACTTTATACCCTGGGCATAAGTTGTCAGGTTGGTGTCTTACAAGCAAGACTTGAGCAATAGGCAAAAGATGAGCTGAATACCTATACCTATCTCTTGGGTTTTACATTTCAGAAACGAACTCATACTCCTACTACAATAATACATCATCATCTGTTATATCGAAAGGATATAAGGCAAGGTGACACTTTAGGGAGACACATCTCACTAGAAAATGAAAAACTGTTTCAGACATAGGATGCTCTCAGCCCATCCCCCCCTTTCCTATTGGTAGGCAGAGGAAGGGAATGTGTCTGTATCAGATTTGGGGATCAGATATCACAGATGAGGCTGAAAAGAGTGAAAGCTTTGTTCTTTTAACAAAGCCCATTTTCAAAATATTGTCCCTCCCTGCTACTATACTTATCAAAGAGAATCAGATTGTCATCAGAATGAGGCCCAGTATCATTTTATAAAGAAAGTAGATCATTACTCACTGGATTTTAATTACTAGGTTTCATTTTGTCGATGCCACCTCCTTTCATTTTTTTTCCTCCTAAAAGATCTCCTTGGAAGTTTCTTCCATCCTTTCTGATTTATGATTCCATATCTTATGAATATTAAATACTCGGTTTATTAACATTTTTTCTTAATTGATTTTTAAAATTCAGTGCTAAGCATAAGTCTCTATAAATCACTTTGGTAATATCTTCTCTGTGAATCTATAGCCAATGGTTAATACAACCAATCATGGGCTTTTTCATTAGTGGATAGTTTATTAAACTGTTATTCTTATAGTGTAATATTAAAGCATCTATCCACAAATGTGGGCTTCCCTGGGCTCAATTGCTAAACGTACTATATTGAAAAAGCAAAGCTACTATCTACAAGATAAAATGAGCAGAATGTGTCTATAACAATCACATATGAAATCTGAAGTTATAATCAGAGCTGGAGTTCCTCTTCTCCCTCCGAAAAGGTAAAAGGAAATAAGATGGAGAAGGTAATTATGAAAATCAAATCAAACAGATCTTCAGCAATAGTAGAAAGGGAAACGTGTGAATTATCATTCAGACCAATGAGGGTATTGGAAGACTGGACCCCTCATCCTCAGGGGCAATGTGATATTAGAAAGATTTCCAAATCAGAAAACTTGATGCATGGTGTAATGAGGATGAGTACAGTTATGGGCACAAGCACTCCCCACTTCACCCTAATTCATTCATTCATTTATTCATTCAATCATTCATTCAATACATATTTATTGAGCCCTTGGTCTGAGCCAGTCATTGGGCATACAACAGAACACAAAACTGATACATTTTCTATCTTCATGAAGCATATTATCTAGTAAACTCCAAATCTACTTTATATAAACAAACACCATGAAAAAAATGTGTAAAACCAAAAGCAACTGAAACAAACTTAGACCTCCCTGGCTGCAAATAAGAATCAAAGAAAACCAGACAATCATCATCATACTCATTATGTCCTGACCTGCCATTTTACATATAATTATCCTAGTACTTAAAAAACTTTTTAAAGTAGATCCTGTTACCTTCTTTACAGCTGAGGATGCTGAAGCAGGCTAAGGGACTTGCTTAAAGCCAAGGGCTAGAAGGTAGCCACAAGACCCACAACATTCTAGTGCCACACTCTTTCCCTGGACAGGAATGTCTTCTCTGGGCAGAGGGCTTTTCCTGCAACTGAAAAACCAGACTCATCATATTAGAATAACAGAAAGAGGCCTACCTAGAGCATATTAGCTTAACTCTTCATAGAAATGCTTCATAAGGATTTATCATCTCTTTTAGAGATGATATTAGATCATCTATTAGAAAAATAACTGTTATATATAGATCACTTCTGTTTCTTCTAAAATACTGCAGTTGAAGATACCATCATTTACCTTACCTCTATTATTAAAGACCACACAATAACTTGTTTTGCCCAGCTTCCATGTTTTCTTACATTAGATACATAACTCATCATGGTTCCCTTTTTGCTCTAGCTTCTAGGAACTTCTAAGCTTAAAATGTCTGATTTTACTTTAATTCACTCATTTGTTCACTCAACAAACATTTATGGAAAATGATTACTTTAGTGTGATTATCTTGTACCTGCCTCAAAGGCTTTTGATTTCCTTTTTATCTTTATTGTAATTGCTTTTCTATTATATGTTATTATAATGTATTTTATTACTTGTGTTTTTGGGAGTAGGAGAGAGGGTATAAAATGTAAATGACTGACAGCTAAAATGGTTTTACTGTAAAAATGATAGAATCTGGGATACACTGTAGTAGCTGTGACTGAGAGCACAAGGCTTAGGATCTTATAGCCTCCGGGTTCAAATCTTAGTTCTGCCTCACTCACAGTGTAAACTGAGACAAAATACATTTTCTGAGCCTCTATTTCATAAAATGGGACTAAGCATTCCCACACAAGATGTTTCTAAAAACTAAATAGGATAATGTATATAAAGCATCTAGCACTGCATGGCACATAGTGTTTATTAGTCACTACTTGTGATTAAAGCACATAAATACACAACAAATAATTCTACCCGTAAATACCCAGTCTCTGAGGTAGGTTGAGCTTGGTTTCCATGGAAAATAAGTGGACATTTTTAAAACCTCAAAATTTAAATTAATTTTAAACTGCTTCCCTTTGGTCCTCTCCAAGATTCTCGGCAATGTTCCATCACCCCTGGTTGTTGAGCCCTCTTGTCTAATTATAAACCAAATTCTGGCTTGTTAGCAGAAAAGATTTTCTCAGGCTCTGTTCTATAAACAATACCAGAAAAATCACAGATGCTTTGAAAACTGGGAGGGCCCTCCCAGTCTGAAGTTTTTGGGTTTTTTTTTAATCTTAAAGATCCCACAAATGAGTCTGGCTTTAAATTTTGTGTATTTGCTATCAATAAGCACAGTACCTTATACTTTCCTCTTTGATAACATGAATCACACTTTCTTGTTTATGTCCATGTCTGCCTTACCCATAGGAAACGTCTTGAGGGTGGGCAGTATTTCCCATTCCGCATTCATCCCCAGTTCCCAGCCCAGTGGCAGGCATATAGTAGGTGCTCAATAAATATTTTCTGAATCAATGAATGACTTAACCAGTTAATAAAAAGCTACATTAAGCCAAGGACCATATCTAATACCTTGTGTTATCTTCCCATAGCACCTATCATTGTGAATGAATAAATGATCATTTAGCTGAGTCCACTTGAGATACAAAGAAATTTTTAAATAATAATCATTTAAATATATATATTTTAGCTTAAGCCACGAAATAATAACTTTTTAAAATCCCAGAATCAATTTTTGGAGAATTTTCAAAGCCACGACCAGCATTTAAGTATGGATTTCTTTGTGACTATATTCATCAAAATTCTCAAACAAACCTTGTGAAGAAGTTCTCACAGTGTTCTGGTGTGGAGTCTTGGTGTTGTACTTTTTCTCTTAGTGATAGGGGAAGCTGGGACAGAGAGGGGTGAATGGACTCTCCCAAGATCAGACTGAGTTTAGTAAGGTCTGCAGCTGGAGCCTGGCTGTGTTCTTCCTAGAACTCAGGTCTACTTTTCATATCTAGAAGATGTGAAAGAGGACTGTCACTATGAACACCCAGGAAACTATAGAGAAATTACTCTCCAAAATTGGGTTCAAGGACACCAAGCCCATGGAGGGTGATTCTGAGTGCCTACATTCGTGAACTGTTTCCCTGTTCTTTATCATGCATATTATTGACTTGCACATGAAACTTAACCCCTTCCTAGATTCTAACCCATACATAAAACCCAACCTCACAGAGGCTTTCTTTAAATGGCAGACCTGATAAAAATTTGGAGAGTCTAGATTCTTTGTCAAGTAACTTGGTAGCCCTCCCTTTCTCCTCTTCCTGATACCTTCATTTACCCATGCAGAGAAATATCCAAACTCCTTTTATCCTACCTTCTCTTCCTAGACTTTGCCCTGATGCTTTTATTTTTATACCCAACTAACCCATAAATATATTTCCCTAAACAATACACTTCCCTTTATAAGAAGAATCTTGTACCAGCTGTTAAAGAATGATTTTCACCACTTGGGCAGAGATTCCTAATTATTTCCCAATATCCATTCTCCTTTCATAAGCTTAAAACTAGAACTCTTGAATTTTAACTGGGCACATGGACACCCAGAACAAAGACTTTCTCAGCCTCCCTATGTGCCAGGTATAATCATGGAACATAAGCAGAACTAACACGAGAAACTTACTAGTATTCCTTACAAAGAAGGAGCATGTCCTCCACTTTCTTTATATCTGTTTCCTATTGGATGAAATGTGGACATGATGGTGAATGCTGGAGCGACCATCTTGGACCATATGAGGAGGTTGTATGTTGAGAATGACAAAGCAACAAGATCAAAGGAGTCTGGGTCCCTGCCAATGCAGAGCTGCTATTTTAGTCCTGAACTACTTAAACTCAGACCATTGTGTGAGGGACAAATAGATTTCTCCCTTGTTTAAGCTACTTTTATTTTGGTTCTTCATGGCAGCCATTAAAACTGTATCCCGCCTAATACACCTCTTTACACAGATATTGGCAAACATAAGCAACATCAGTAAATACTGTGACAGGCATTCTAATCAGATTATCCATTGGAGTAAGCCCTGCTCATTTCCTATTGCTTTTTTTTGTTTTCCTTTTTATGTAGACTCATTCTGCCAACTCTTATCAAGTTGACAGATCTCTATTGTTTTGGTTATAAGTAAAAAGCTTAGCATTTTATATGAAATGGAATTTTTTCAAACATTTCCAATTAACACTGCATGCTTCTGAATTTAGCATTAGTTTACATTTAACTTAAATTTAAATTTTCTATTTAAATTTTCTATTTAAATTTCAATAAGCTTAAAACTTTTCTTTCAGATTGTGTCCTTCTATAAATGTTTTAGAACGAAATCTTCAGCTATGCAGAGAAAATATTTTTTAAACTCCAAGAAATCACTAATCAATCATATTCAAGAAATTTTAAAGCTTTGTCGTACTTGTTTCATTTAAACTTTATGTATATTACTCTGTGACTTGCTTTTCCATTCAACAGCAGGCTCTATTTCATTCATTTACATTCTCTTTTATAATTATTCTGCAATGTAGCCATCCTCCCATTAATGAACATTAAGGTTGCTTTCAATTTTTCACTATTCTGATCAATGCCAAAATGAACATTCTTACATTCTTACATCTTAATCCCGGGGTCACAGGTTCAGATGTTTTCTAGGATATGTCCCTGGAACTGAGATGGTAGCACTATAGTGTATGCACACTTTCAACATTAATAGACTTTACTGAATTGCTCTCCAAACTTGCTCTACCAGTTATAATCTCATTTCTCTACATCTTCACTGACATATGATATTGTCAGCTGTTTTACTGCCAATACGATGAGTACCAAATGGTATCTCATTTTAATTTTCATTTCTTTGATTACTAGTTAAGCTTCTTTGACATTCAGTTTTGCTACTCTGTGACTTGCCTCTTAATATTCTTTGCCCATTTTATTATTGGGTTGTTTGGATTTTTCATTGATTTGTAGCTAAAACTTTACATATTTGGAATCTTCAATTTTTCTGGTTACATGCATTACAAATATGTTCTCCTTATGGGCTGTCTTTTAACTTTGATGCACAGAATTTGAACACTGTAATGTTGATTCTGTTTCGCTGTGTATTGTGCTTTTGTCCTGATTAACCATACAAATATCCTTCAATATTTTATTCTAAAAATTTTTAAGTTATTTTTTTCAAATACAGGTCTTTAATCCATGGAGAAATAATATAAATTCGAATTAAAAATGTTTAATACTGGGAATACAAAATTATACCTTTTTTGACAATTTAAAAATTGGCAAAAGAAAAAAATTGTGAAAAAGTAGAAATGACACCCAAAGTATCCACAAAAAAGATCAGAAGTAGCTGAAAGAATTCTGTCACATGTATTGTTTCTTTTTATGTAATTTTAAAGTACTCCCTGGATCCTTTCATCCATTTCTCATGCAACATATAACCCTCAGCTTATGTATCGAGCTCATTTTATGCCCCACTCCAGATCTGCTCATCCTCACATATCCTGCAGCCTTGGCCACTTGCCCTTCTTCCCAGGCTGGAGCAATCCCAGAGATGGCTCACATCCCAGCTGCTGCCACCATCACCTCATATTAGGTTATGATCCCACATCTCCAATTTTCTCATCCTCCCTAGAGATGAAGGCTGGGCTTAAGCACAGATTCCTCTGCGCCAGCTGTAAGGGAACTGCAGCAGGTCCAGGGTGCAGCCCCAACCTGCTTTTCCCAGCAAGTCTTTGCCCAAAGTGAGAAACTCAGTGCCCTGTCGGGCAGGCTTTTCCCAAGGAGAAGAAGATGGAAATAGGTTTGCAGATAAATGCCATGCCCTTATTCTTCTTCCACAGTGGACTGTTCTAAGAAGCAATGAATCCATGTGACCACTCAGGAGATGTCCCACATTAGCTAGCAATGTTTTCTTGAGAAGGTGTGCCTAAGCTTGGCAACATACCAACTTGTATTGCTTTCCCTCGTTCTCTGCCTTATTCCCATTTTTCCCTCCCTCTTGCATTCTTAGGATTGCATCCTATTCTCCAATAAGCACTGGCATGAAAGTTTTGCTTCATACTTTCTTTTCCACACTAAGAGAGCTTGCCTAAAATTTTCAAACCTGTATTATCCATCGGTAACTAAAATTTATAATTTTTATTAAAACTAGTAAGCAGTTTTGGATTTGCATATATGACCCATTTCTAAGGCCAGGAAGTCTACTGGAGAACCTCTAGGAGACATTTTTTTCCCTTGATAAAACAGAGAGCCACATAAGAATAAAGCTCTCATCTGCCTTCAAAACCCTCTTCCTTCCCACTTTAAATGTGTTATGTGGAAACCTGAGGTTTGGAGCTTTAGCGGCCATCTTGAAACTGTGAGACAGCCTTGGGAATGGCAGAGCTGAAAGGTAGAAAGAGTATTGGTACCTGATAACATCTCTGAATCCCTGAACTAACCCTGGAACAGACTATCTCCCGACTTCTTGTTCTATAAGATGGTTCTATAAATATCATCACTCTTAAGCCATTATTGGGTATTGTGATGTTTGCAGCCAAAGTCTCCCTAAACAACGCAGATATCATCTGCATACAATAATTGGAGCAATAGGAGTGGATGAGACCAGCAGAGAAGGCCTTGGGTAGGACTCCAAAAAATGCCAATGTTAAAAGGACAGACAAGAGAGAACAGAATCCACCAAGGAGTGTTAGAAGGACTAGCTCAGATGTTAATAATTCCAAATAACAAAGGCAAGAGTACTCATAATCTAGCAGCACCACAGGGAAGAAATGTAACTGAAAACTCACGATTTAGCTCTTTAATTGCAAATCTGTTTAAATATTTGGCCAAGATAAGGTGGAAAACAGGAACCACAGGTTTTTATCTAAATAAATGTTGTTGTTGTTGTTGTGTTGTTTTAATTATGGTAATTTTATTCTTTTTTTCCCCATCCCATTATCCCCATCAAGAATTAGAATGGAGTCATTCACTGATAGATAAAGTGAATATCTTCAAATTCCTTGCTTAAGAGTTTCCTATGCGTTTGGGTCATGAAATTCACTCAGCCCTGGAGAAATAATTGCCTGTCAGCATGAAGCCAGGCTGATGAGTAATTCTGACAATATCACACACCAAATTAGTGAACTGGCCAACTTCAAATTTCTCAACTAGCTACTGTTTCTGCCAAGTTTTTAATTGTGAATGGACGTGATAAGGTTATCCCTGTCCCTTCACTTAGAATAAATATTTGTAGACTCACTGACATTACCCTGCCCATATAATGCATTTATTCTGTCATTGTGTTAATGGTGGTTTAAGGATAAATACTCTGCTAGACCAAAGCATAAAAGATGAGATCGGGAAATACTTCGTGGGAGATAATAGTGTAATTTTAGAAATTTTTAAGGTAAACTAATTTAGCACTAGGAAGAAGAAAGGGCCTGGGAAAGAACTCTGGAGTCAGAGCTGCTGTTGAATTTCAGCCCTGTCACTTGGAAACTGTGAGAAATTAAGCAAGTTGCTTGGACTCTCTGAATCTCAGTTTTTACTCTGCCAGATGGAGATAATATCAACTCCATAGGGTTGTTCTGAAGACTAAATCGTGTCTTAAAAGAGCTAGCACAGTGCCTGGCTTACAGTACATTTTAATGAATAACTAAAACTCCTAAATCAAAACATTTACAGATTGTTTTTAAGAGATTATTGAGGCTAAATATCTATTAACTACATTGCAAAAACATTCTCCCAAGCAGCCTTAAATTTCTTAACTTGTATATAGTGTTTTTCTTTGGGCAAAAAATTTCCACGTTTATGTCGTTGTGTCTGTCCACTTTTTTCTCTTTATGGCTTCTGTCTTTATGTCTTGCTTAGAAAACCATTCTCATTTTCCAGATTTTAATATGTTGCCCCTTATTTTGTCCTAATACTTGAGTAGTTACATATTGCAATAATCAGAGATTTTGTGTTAGATTATGACCTAACTTTTTTTTTTTCAAAATCAATATCCAGTAATCTCTCTCTTCTATTGAAATGACAACTTTACCATAGATTCAATTCTGTAAATGTATACCTCCATTTCTAAACTTTGTCATCTGTTTCATTCATCAATTTATCTATTTCCACATAAGTACTACATTGTTTCCATTAATACTGCCTTATAGTATGCTCTAGTATCTGGTAAGGCAAGATCCTCATTATTCTTTTTTCTCAAAATATTTTTTATTCTAGCACAATTTTTTTTAATCAGATGAATTTAAGAATCAATTTATTAGTTTTCTTTCCCACCCAAAAAAAAATCCAGCTGTAAACATTATTGGGATTGGATTGAATTGATATGTTTATGAAATTCAGTCTTCCCATCCAGATCTATTCAAAATGTCTTTTGTAGCCTTTAAAAGAGGTTCCTGCACATTTCTTGTTAGGTGTATTCATAGACATATTTTATACTTTTTAAATTATAAGAACAATTCTTGTTAGGTTTTTGATCCCCATTTTATAGTTTTGTTGCTAAGATAACAGGAGGGTTTTTTTTTTACACTTTCTAATTGGTCTTCACTGCTATACATGGGAAAGCTATGGTTTCTAGCTTCTTGTGTGATCAGGTGTGTGCTCTTCTGAATCTTTATATTAGTCTTACTAGTTTTTCCCTGGTTTTCTTGAATCTTTAAAAACAGAACATCAGATTTTTACAAAGAGTGACAATTTTATCTCTTCCAATCAAATGTTTATACTTTCTTCTTTTTCTCATTATATTGTATGTTTTAAGCTCTCCAGTATAATGTTGAATATAGTGGTGATAATTGGCCTCTTTGTCTTGTTTCTGACAGCAGTAGGAATTTTTCTGATGTTTCACCATCAGGCATAATTTTTTCAGATTCTACATTTGCTGAGAGATTTGATGAGGTAGAGGCACTGAGGGTCATCAAATACCAGTGTCTATCTACTTGCATCTGTTAGCAAATAGCTTTTCGAATGTTGAAGCATCCTTGTATTCCTGGGATAAACCCTACCTTTTTGTGAATTTTGTTTCTACATTGCTTGATTTACTATACTGATGTTTTGTTTTTTCCCATTCATGTGTCAGTGGGTGAACATAAATTTTCCTTTGTGTGTGTGCTCTCTGTGATAGTTGTTGAGTTACTGTCTCTCAGCTCCAAGCCCACCCTTCTATACTTTGATTTGTGAGGCTAGAACTCTGCAAACCATATTTCTGCTCTGTCAGCTGGCTTTTTATTAGGTTCCGACTAACAAAGGAGACTGCAGGGCTAGAAGAGGAAGAGGGGATTTACTCCTTCCTGACAGCTTGCTGTGATATTCCTGTTTGCTCCATTTCCTGTGTGTGGTTTCCTGGCAACCGCACCACTTCTTCACCCAGGCAGCAGCGGTGCCTTCCCATGGCAACAGCTGAATCCAGACTGTAGTTTTATTCAATACTTGCAGAACCAGCCTCAGCATGTTCCACACCCCTACTCCACCACATCCTAGACACCAGCACCAGTGGGACAGCAGCCTCTCTTGAGAGATCTGAGTTTCAGTTCAGGGGGACCTCTTCCAAACTTCTATATTTTAATAAATTTAAGTTCTTCCCTTTATTTCTTCATGCCCTGGGGTGGAACCTGTTTTTTTCAGTTGCTACAATTCTGATACCCTAGAGTTCACTTTCTATTCTTTCAATTACCTGGGTAACAATTTTACATCTAGTTATCAATTCTTTCCATTATTTTATCATTTTTTCAATAATTGGCAAGGTTTCAGTCTCCTGACTAGACCGTCACTCATCTGCTACCCTATCTGGCTTTTGGTAGGGTCTGCTAGCCTCTTTGAATGAGTTGGAAAGCTTTCCTTATTTTTTCATCTGTTCCATGAAGTTTAATGAAACTCTCCTATAGATACTTCTGGGCCTGGTGCCTTTTAAGAGCTATATATTGAAACTAATTTTTAATTTCTTCTATATAATTCTATTCAATTTTTCTATTTCTTCTTGAGTCAATTTTGGGAATCTAGATTTTCCAAGAAAAGCATCCATTTCAACTTAATTTTCAAATGTGTTCCTATTAAGGTATTCACAGTATTTTCTTAAAATTCAGTTATCACTCATATTTTAATTTGCCTGGTTATAGAATATTAGATTCAAAATCAAATTCTTTCAGGCTTTTGAACATTTAGTCCACTGTCTTTTAGCATTCTGCCAATGAGAAGTCTGTTACCACTTAGCTCTTCTCCCTTTTGTAGAGAAAGCTTCCCCTTTTCTTTCCTTCTTTCTCCCTCTATAAAAGTTTCCTAATTTTTTTCTTTATTCTTTCAGAGTGAAGAATTTTCACCAGATTGATTTTGTTGCAAAAAAATTTCTGCTTGTAATTCTCTGTAAAAATGTGTCTATTTCCATGTAACATGTCTATTCACTTCTAGAATTTTTTTTCTGTTGTTTTGATATTTTTTTATTATTTGCCTTCTCTGGAAATCTTATCAGATGAATGTTGGACCAGCTTCCATTCCTGCCCATGATAGGGTAATAGGGATTGAATTTATGCTCTTGCTTTAAATGATTAGAAAACTGGACAAAATATATGAAACAATGGATGTTAGACATTGGATAATAGAATTTAGGACTATCATCTCTAAGAAAAGTGAAACAAATTAGGTGATTGTTATGATTGGCCCAGCTTACTTTGGGGAGGCAGTTTCCAGGCCATAATGCAGGGAGGATGCTGTGAAACAGAAATAATTTGGCAATCTTGTTAAGTTGGGTAGTTCAGGGAACTACCATTGCTTAGCTATCAGATAGCCAAAAATTAAAAAGTATGATCTCACTTTCTGTTGGCAAGACTGTGGGAAAACAGGCACAGAGGCCCTCATACATGCTGGTGGGAATGTAAACCAGTAAAACTCTTCAGGAAATATATCAGGCAATATATTACAAAAGTACATATGTACTTACCTTTTGAACCAGCAATCTCACTTCTAGAAATCTACCTTGAAGATACACCTTCAATTATATATATTCATCGCATCATTGTTTACAACTGCAAAAATATTAAATGATCTAAATGCACATATATAGGGGACTAGTTAAACTATGATACATCCACATAAGAGAATATAATGCCACTATAGAAAAGAATGAGGAAGACTATGAGATAATAGAGAGTAATTTCTAGGATATTGCCAAATGAAAAAACAAAGTATGAAGAATGTAAATAGTATGTTCTCCTTCCTGTAAGAAAGAAAAGTATATAAGAAAATATATTTCTGCTCATTTGATAAGAAGAATTAACCAGAAACTAATGCGATTGTCACCTGTGAGGCATGGGTGAGAGATGGAAAGAATAGGGGAAGAGGAATGGGGTGATGGGGTGAGAAGGGTAATGACACTTCTCTGAATATACAATTTGAGTAGACTTGAGTCTTAGAATCATGGTATGTTTCATATGCCAAAAGACAAACAATCCATCACCACCAACTAAGATGAGTGTATGCAGAGAGGAAGGGAAGGGGAGGACCCAAAATGGGATGCAAACAGTAACAAGTGAACCGAACCATCATACAAGTGAATAATAGAGTCACACTTGCTGCATCTCTGCAAAGTCAAATCAGAGTCCAAACCAGACAGCCAGGATGCACTGTACCAGCCTTAGACTGCCTCATAGTAGGCTCATACCTAATTTTGTTATGTTTTTCCAATGCCTGTATGTCTGGAGTCCTCCGACTGTTTTACTGATGTTCAGCTATTTGTCATCACCCTAAGTGACATCCTTAGTTAACATCTGAAAGAAGCCATAGGCTTAGGAAAATGTTCATTAATGTTTAGATTTGGCTCTTTTTTTCCATTTTAGAAAATTTGGGGTAGGAGGATGTCAGGGGGAAGGGAGGAAGAGAGGGAGAGCGGGAGAGCGGGAGAGAGAGAGAGAGAGAATGAATCTTAACCAGGCTCCACACTCAGTGTGGAGCCAAACACAGGGCTCAATCCCATGACCCTGAAATCATGACCTGAGCTGAAATGAAGAGTCAGATGCTCAACTGACTGAACCACCCAGGTGCCCCTAGATTTGGTTCTTAGTTTTGGAAATATCTGCTATTGGGATCAGGACCATTCCCTGCCAAATAAGGGGTAGAGAAAGAGAGATTGGTTGGCATAGGGTTGGTGGAAAAGAAAATTCTTCTTTTGTGAAATAAAGAGCACTATGGTGGATGAAAAGATTTCATAATCATCAGTTTCTACATGATTTTAGAATGTTCTTCATGCTGATTAACAAAGATTAATTATAGTTAGCCTTTTCAGTTTAATCAAAATTGGAAGAGAAGTAGGCACAGGTTTTAAAAGCCTGGTGAGACATTGAATATGTGAGTGCTTAAATGATTCACTGCTGAGGACCTGAACTCTCAGCTTATCAAGATGTGTTAGGTATAATACTGAGAGATAATCAATAATCAAGAAGTCATTTTTTTTACCTTTAAAAATATTGACTTGCTGATTTCATGCTCAACAATTTCTCATGAGAAAATCATCAGAGACACATGCAAGTGTTTATGTACAAAGACTGCAGCATTATTTTTCATAGCACAATAATGGATGGTACCTAGATGTCCAACAGCAGAGAAACAGCTAAGGACATTATGTTACAGCTATACTGTGTTATATTATGCATCTATTTAAAATGTTTTCCAAAAAAATAATAAAAAAATGTTTTCCAAAAACATCTAATGAAATGGAAATTCTCAAAATATTAGAAAACAATGCTACAGGGAAGCTTGCCTTCATAATGCTGCCTGCAAACAGAAAAATTCTGGGTATCAATAGCTCAGAGGTATTTTCATTATGTTAAGTTTTTTTAAGTAAGATAAATATGTGTGTGTGTGTGTGTGTGTATACTGCTTTACATATGTATTTATATATTTTTATTTTATGCATACACACACACAGAAAAAGAGCCTAGAACAATTAATAAGGAAGGGGAAAAAATGACTAGATGGAAACATCAAAATTTTAACAATGTTTATCTTTAATAGGAACTTTGGGTAACTATTGTTTTCTTCTATTTTAGATGCTTTCCAGATATCCTGCAGTAAACATGAGTTACTTTTGGTAACTGTTTTTCCTATTGCTCAAGCCAATAATCTTGGAGCTATCTCAATCCTTTTTCTCTAAGATCCCATATCGAATCCATCAGCAAACCTGTCAACTCTACCTTGAAAGCAGTACTGAATCTGTTCACTCACTTATCATCTCCCCTTTTGATGGTCCAAATTGCTCTCATCTGGCACCTGAATTTCTGCCACAGTCTTCTTTCTGGTGTTTTGATTCCACACTTACTCTCCACTCGTATCCTCCATCTTTAGAAGGGCTAGAAGAGGGGTTTTAAGAGAAAATTATGGGGAGTAAAACAGGGTCCCATTTACAGAACAAGCCAAAGTCTAAAGAGGAGCATTTCTAATGGGGGAATTCCAGGAAAGCCTGATACATTTCAAGGAATACTAGAGTTTGACATTGCATATGAAGTTATGCTCCTGTTCTGTTCTTAAATTGCATACCCATATCCCATTATCAACTCAAAACACACAATGAAAATCTCGTCTCCATATTGAGAAAGTAGGAAACAAGAAAGATAACAAACAAAGAGCAGGAAAGAACTGGAGAAAGAAGTGACGGACAGGAATCTTCCAAAAGCACTGAAGTAGAGCATGGAATTTCCCACAGTAGGTGTGAGGAAGAATTGAGCCATTTAACTCCCACAAGAAGAGAAAAGGGACCTCAAAAGTCTGGAGAACTTAAGTACATCCACTCAGGCAATTATGTTACATTAACACAATATCAGGGAAACAATGGTTTGGACAGATGTCATTTCCACATTGCTTTCTTTTTTTTAAGTTTGTTTATTGAGAGAGAGAGAGCGAGAGCATGCAAGTGTATGAGAGGCAGAGAGGGGGAGAGAATCCCAGGCAGGCTCAGCACTGTCAGCACAGAGCCCAATGCAAGGCTCAATCTCACAAAATCATGAAATCTTGACCTGAGACAAAGTCAAACACTTACTGACTGAGCCACCCAGCCACCCCTCTGCATTGCTTTCTAATTGGCTTATGCGAATATCTCATGAGCAGAGGCAGTGCCTCATTAATCTTTATATGCCTGACACCTACCACGGGACCTGCCACAAAACTGGTGTCAGAAAGTCATAAAATTAGTGGATCAGCGAATTAGGAAGGAAGAAGGAAGGGAGGGAAGAAAGAGGGAAGGAAGTAAGGGAGAAAGGAACAAAATAAGGAAGAGAGGGAAGAAGGAAGAAAGGGAGGTAAGAAAGAGGGAAGGGAGGGACAGATGGAGGAAGGAAGAAGAAATGGATGAATTTACAGATAACAGTAAAAATGACTAGTGCTTCTGGAGAATTTACTATATCACGTGCTATTCTAAGTGCTTTCATGTACTAACTCATTGACTAAAAATTAGAATTCAGTTCCCCCTGGCTTTCTGTACCTTGTATATTTTCATTATTAGTGTCACCAATGATCAGATTCATGGTGCAAAGAAACTCTCTAATGAGACTGATTTTAAAAAGCAGATGTCCTTAATTAAAAAAGATGATGCTCATCAGAGCTGTTCTTATATAAGTTGTCCAGGTGCTGTTGGCTTATGAAAATGCGTACGAGCACCAGAGGTTAGAAATGCTGAGGGGATGTCCTCATTATTCCATTATATGAACAACTAGAATTGACAGGCTAAGTCAAAGCAAAGTAATTATGCTGTTAATTCAGGCCTCCCCAAAAGCTGCTGGTCTCGGCAGTTGTCTTAGTTCACTAATAACAAACCTAACAGATTTGTAAATTTTTCCCAAGGGTCTTCGAGTTAATTCTCTTTCGTTTAGTCATTCAATCAGTATTTACTGGGCCTCTACCTTGCACAAGGCACCATTCTAAGTGCCTGGGTACAGAAGTAATGAGAACTCTGTCACTGCTCCGTGGAGTTCACATGACCTCACAACTGAGACAGCAGAGCAGTAATCCCCACTTCACAGAAAAAGAAGTTATGGCTCAAAGAGTTTAAGAGACTCTGCTTATGATCAGAGATAATGACGCTAGATTCTAATTCTTGCTACTTAGAATTTAAAACATGGGAGCTTATATCTCCTTATATAGAGATAAAATAGTTTACAGTATTTTTGTTTCTCCTCAGACTGAGGAATATTTTACCATGTGTCACACACATAGTGTGAAGGTAGAACCCTCTATTCCCTTGTGGCAGTGTTGCTTAGAGGATTCAGTGGGGAGGTCCTTGGTGGGAAAGCTGTAGGCATCCTTGATTCCTTTCTTTCTCTCAAATCTCTCAAAAAATCTTATCCAGAACCCAGTCGCTTCCCTCTACCTCCATTGCTGCACTCTGGCCTAAGCCATCTTGATCTCTTGTCAAGGTGTCTACTGTCCTTGTTCCTCTTTACTTTCCTCACCACAATAACCAGAAGGATGCTTTTAACATGGAAGTTGGATCTTGTCAGTTCTCTGACCAAAACCCTAAAAAGACTCCTCCATTTCACTGAGAATTAAAGTCAGCCAGCATCCTTACAGTAGCCCACAAGGCCCTACACAGTCTGGCCCCTATTTTCACCTGACCTCATCTCCTTCATTCTCCTCTTTGACTCTTGCTGTCTAGTCACACTGACTTTCCCACTGTTTCTCAAACCCACAGGGCCTGTTTCCACCTCAGGCCCTTTGCACTAGCTCTTCTCTCTGTCTCAGAGTTTCACCCCAGATATCTTCTAGTCTTTGCTCAAGTATTATCTTCTTAGGGATAGCCTGCCCTGAGCACTCTATTCGAACTTGTTACACTCTCAGATACTTCTGAAATCTCCCAAACTCCCTTATCTTGCTCTATTTATTTCCCTTGTCACATTTACCACCTTCCAAAAAACCATATGGATTGTTTCTATATTATGTTCATTGTGTTTCTGCTTCCACAAAGTTGGGAATCTCTCTTCCTTTTATTTATTTATGTAATCCCAGAAACTAGATTAATGACTGGCATATTTAAACACCAAGCATGCATAATCATTATTATTACTATTATTTGTGAATGTCAAGGGGCAGGAATTAAGACACCAGACTTCAGGGAAGAAGATGAGAATTTTTCATAGTCAAAGATAATTAGATTTGAATCCTAGCTCTGCCATTTACTTGGAGCCTTGAGCCAGGTACTCAGTGTCTGTGACTTTCAAGTCTCTCGAATGCAAAAATAGGAAAACTATTACTTACCTCACAACGTTGCAGGATTATGAAATGATGTAATATAGAGAAAGTATCTACATGGATAGATACTTGGGATCTGCTTGGGATTCTCCCTTTCTACCACTCTCTGCTCCTCCCCCAACTCATGTTTTCTCTCTCTCAAAATGAATAAATAAACTTAAAGAAAAAGTTTTTGGTGCAATCAGAACACAATTAATATTGACCCTCCCACACTGCTACTCAAGTAGCAATTTTGTTTTACTTTGGCCAGATTCTTACTTAACAGCATGGCTTTGAACACAGTCCTTCCCCTTTCAGTCCATACAGCTATATAATGAAAGGGTTCGTTGAGATGTTCTCGTAGCCCATGACCACTACCAGCTTGGAGACTTCCATGGGAACCAGTGGGAACCTTGGGCCTCACAAGACATTGCTTCACCTCTTCCAATGAGTTAGCTAATCTACCTCTGTTCATTACCCAGCCCTTTAAAAGTCAACAGATAATAACAAGAGATAAATAAAACCTTTGTCACTTACTGCTGCCTCAGTTCTATGCAAGTGAGATGCCAAAAGGAATTGCAACAGGAACCTTTGAACAGGAGACCAGTCAAATGGCACATGCTGATAAACTTGTTTAGAATGCAGTTTTCCACTGAAATTTCTCAGAATTAGCCAACTGCATTAACCAAGACCCTTCTAGACAGCTGTTTGGACTAGTTGTTCCCAGACTTCTCACCATTGGACATCCCCTGTTTTCCCACAACCTCCCCATATAAGCCCAGGTCTCCAAAGTTCTTTCTACCAAATAAACTGATGTAGATGTATCAAGTGATAATTCCTGTATTTTTTCCATTAGTTGAACTAATAGTATGGTCAAAGACTTACGTTCATGGGAACTTCCAATCAGCATGAGGTAGACATATTTTCAAGCTGCATGGTTATCCTTCAAGCCACAAAGAAATGGTGATATTTTTCACAGCCTGAGCAGCCTAATTTGAAGTCTATTCATCTGTTCAACATATATTTAATGAATACCTGTTATCTGCCAGACACTATTCTAGGTTCTGCAATAAATATAGCAGTGAACAAAATGCACAAAAATTCCTACCTCCATGGATTTTGTGTTCTAATGAAGATAGACAATAAGAAGAAAAATAAATAAAATCTACAGATAGCATAAATTCTAAGGAAAAGCAGGAAGGAAGGTGGGATGCTCAAAACATGATAGGGGTACAGGGTTTTTCTCTTTAATGGTGAGGTTGTTCTTTTTAATGGTGAGAAGGTGACATTTGAGCAAAGATCTGGAGGATGTGACAGAGTGATCCCTTGAGGCATCTGGGAGAAAAGGAACAGGCCTGAGGAGGAAGCATGCCCAGTGTCTTTGGGGAGTAACTGAAAGGACAGCTGAGAAGCAGGAGGCAGAAGAGAATAGATCTAAAGAAACTCAGAGTTTTTGCTCAGGATCGGTTTTTACTATTTGTGAGAAGGGAGCCATTTGGAGGGTTTTGAGAAAAGCAATGGCTTGGACTTCTATTTAATGACACCATTCTAACAGTTGTGTGAGGCAATGGGATGTTTCCAGTAGTACCCTTGAAATATTTAAAAGGGCTCCTAAGGGGCGCCTGACTGGCTCAGTAAGTGGAATGTGTGACTCTTGATCTTGGGATTGTGAGTTTGAGCCCCATGTTGAGAGTAGAGATTACTTAAAAACAATACCTTTTTCCAAAATTCCAAAATTGCTTTGTTAAAAAAAATAAGTAGGGCACCTAGGTGGCTCAGTCAGTTAAGTGCCCGACTCTTGATTTGGGCTCATGATCTCACGGTTCATGGGTTCGAGCCCCACATCAGACTCCACACTGATGGTGCAAAACCTGCTTGGGATTCTGTCCCCCTCTCTCTCTGCCCTGCCCCTGCTTGATTTCTATCTCTCTCTCTCTCTCAAAATAAATAAACATCTCCCTCTCTCTCTCTCTCTCTCTCTCTGTCCCTCCCCCACTCACACTCTGTGTCTCTCTCTCAAAAATAAACATTAAAAAAACTTGTTTAATAAACATTAAATAAAAATTTTAATAAAAATAAAAATAAAAAGGGCTCATGAAAGTAGTAAATGCAGAGCTTAAGCATTAATAATAGCCAAAAAGTGGTAACAGCACAAATGTCCATCAATTGATGAACAGATAAACAAAATGTGGTATATTCATATAATGGGATATTATTTGGCCATAAAAAGGAATGAAGTGCTAACACATGCCACAACACGGATGAACCTTGAAAGCATTATGCTAAATGAAAGAAGCCAGTCACTTAAGGCTAATATACGATCCTATCTATACGAAATGTTCTCAATGGGCAAATTCACAGAGACAGATAAAGTAGATTAGTGGTTGCCAAGAGATGTGAAAAGCTGGAGTGAGGAGTAACTGCTAATGGGCACTGGGTTCCTTGGGGGTGATAAAAACACTCTGGATTACATAGGGACGTTGGTCGCACAACTTTGTTAATATGCTAAAAGCTCCTTTAGCTTCACATTTTAAAGGAGGGAATTTTATGGTATGTGAATCAGTCTCAATCTTTTCAAACAAAGGATTTCGCTTTTGGGAAACCAGTGCCAAGAAAATGACTTTCTCTCTGCTCTCTGCCCCACTGTCCTCCCCTCAGGTAACATGCAGCACTAAGTGAAGTCAATTTTGTGAAAGCAGTGAATTGAAGTCACATGCGAGACCCCAGGAGCGACCAGCAGAAGAACCACCTGCCTGATCCCAACCCAAATTGCTGACCTGTAGAACTGTGGGCCATTTCATAGTTTTGTGTTTCAAAACCATAAAAAACCAAAAGTGATGGTTTTCTCTGCAGTGATAGATAAGTACTACAGAAATCTTTGGAGTTTCAAATAAGGTGTGAAATAAAATTTTTATCGTTTAAAGACCAGTTTAATTCCAAATATACTGATGAATCCATCCATAAAAACCATGGTCTTCAGGGGTGCCTGGGTGGCTCAGTCAGTTAAGCGTCTGACTTTGGCTTAGGTCATAGTCTCATGGTCCGTGGGTTCGAGCCCCATGTTGGGCTCTGTGCTGACAGCTCGAAGCTTGCAGCCTGCTTCAGATTCTGTCTCCCTCCCTCTCTCTGCCCCTCCCTAGCTCACACTCTGTCTCTCTCTCTCAAAATTATAAAAATTTTTTAAAAAACATGGTCTTCAAGCTTTCTAAAAAAGATAAAAATATTATAGCCTTCATTAGTGACAGTGCAGCTTACAAGTCTATGCTGGGTCACAGGGGTCTTAGTCCCTTCTCTTCAAAATGAAATCTTAGCCTCAAGCATATTAAAACCATGTGAAACCACAAACACTAGACAAAAAAAAGAGCCAAAAGTCATTTGACTCTTTACCCTATTTCAGCTAAGAATAGTATGAGAAAAATTCTGATGAAAACCAAGATAGCATTTTAGACCAGAATTCATTATGAAATGTGTTTCTAAAGAAGATTAAAAAGGAAGTATCTGTGAGTCCTAAACTGTGGCGTTTAGATTCTGTGTTATGCTGAAATAATCAAGGAACCATTACATCATTCTTAAAAATGTGAAAGACTGAAAGATGATCTTTGAACATACAATCTTGGAAACAACTTGAAAACAACAAGCACTGTTAAAATATAAAAAGCTATTTTGTGAAAAAATTCTGTAATTAGTGAAAGCCAAGATGTTTGCTCTTGCTGTGCATAATTATTTGATCTGCAGAGAAATGAGATTCACTTTTGTTATATAAATAGCATTATTTTTTAAGTGGTTCTTTAAGTGATAATATTTAACCAGGCTTTATGGCTATTTATTCATAGTACCTCATAGTACTTTCCATTAATTTCTCAAGGATGTTAACATTATCTTCCTGGGGTGTTCATCATCATGTTTGATCACATATTTTGGTCAGATGGTATATGGCTTGACAGAAAACTATGCATAATACTTTCAAAATGAGTTTATTTAATTCCAATGTCTTATAATCATCTTATATTTCAATATCTTATAGCAAGGGTGGGAAAACATGGAAGAGAAATAATTTAGAGAAGTTCTTGCCCCACCATTCCAAGCCAAGTTTGCCCATTCAGTGTAGGACAGCAGAGAAAGAAAAGAAGGGTAGAAACAGACAAGAAAGGAGAAAGGAGAATCCAAGTGAAGTAAGGGGAAATATGATAAAAAATAAAGAAAGGAAATTAGATGAGGAAAAAAGGGGAGATGAGAAGGCCAGATCCTTGAGCAAGAGATTTAGGCTTTCACAAACAGCATGTCAAGCAGTGACTACCCAGCTGTTGTGTAACTATTAGGGTTCCTTCAATTTCACACCTGTAGCTCATTCTGGCAAATCTGAGCCTCTTTTGGATCATGGACAACTTTGAGAATATGATGACAGCTATAAAATGTAGATAGAGCCTCTCTCCAGGCAGAAGTGAACATATACACTTACCTTTTACTTCACATTTTCTGGGGGGTGTTCTATAAAATTTGGTGTTCTATCCGTAATTGAGAAGTTTCCAAGTCTCATATCAAGGCACTTGGGTAACTACCCCCACACCAACATTACCTGGAACCGCAGTGGTTTTACCTGGCTTCAGGATCCAACCATAATTGCTCCTCTTTCCCTGTGATACTCTCTCCACATGAAATTTGTGGCAAGGTGAGCGCTTTGCTAGAAAAACTTGGTCTCCTCCCCCAGGAGTAAAGGAGGCTACTTCTACTCTGCCACAAGCCATGACTGAAAGGTGGTGCTATCCACCCTCATTTGAGAAATTTAAGGAAGAAAGGAAATAGATTCACCTGGCAACAACTGCTAAGCCAATCTGCAAATACTACAAATATGGCTGAAAGAGCTGAAAGTCTCTTAAGTTGGTGGTATGTCTTAATTATCTGACTGAATTCAAACTTTATTTCACAATCCAGACATTAGGAGTGGAGATGTGTATGTGGAGTGATAAAGTTAATTCATATATCAGGACCCACAGAATGAAGGCAGCCAGAGTGGCCCAACCCACACCCCAAATCTAAACCTAAGTCAGCCTGCACATAGAGAAAAAACACCTGTCAAGGAAACATAAAATACGCTAATCACAGTCCTGCACCTCAGCTTTAGCTAGCTTACCTTACCCTGGAAAGTACAACCTGCTCAACTTCTAGGAAAATCCCCGACCTCCTAGCCAATCATGCCCTGTTTCCATATTGCCGCCTCTAATGCTCTATAAAACTCCCGCTTGCCCCAAATCCTTCGGGAACAGTGTTCCACGGCTTGTGAGGCACTGTACTGCCTCCATGGGCTGTTTTCCCTGGGATAAAGGACATGAAACTCATTACTAAATGGTTTTAATTTTTAAAAAATTAAAAATAAAAGTAAATTGTTTCATTTTGTCATTTGACAGGATAGAAAGACAAAAGGGGAAGGGAAGGGAGAGATGAGAGAAAAATGCTATTACTTTGTGCTATTCCTGTTTGAAGTATTTTCAGGCCCTGGAATTTTAGTTAGCTATTCTCTTCAAGTGTAACTAATAAAGAAATGCATTTCAAAGCCACCTTGAAACCGTTTTTCAGGCAGCCACATTTTGCATCGTCTGTTCTGTTGTCACTGCTAATAAGTTTGACTGGTCACTTATTGAATGATGAATAATATAGAAATGGAAAGTCAGATTAATTTTCCCTTGAAAATATCTCTCACAGGTGAGGTCAAGGATTTATAATCAAGAACTATTATTTAAATAGTGGAAGTTTAGAAATTGCCTATAACATCTAACAACTGGCCTAGGCACATAAGATGAAATAATAATACCAATTGGCCACTTTAAAAATCATGGTTTCATCTGCAAGGATGTGGAGCAATGGGAACTCCTATTCATAGATAATGGGAAAGTAAACTGACATAACCAGTGTAGCAAAATGTTGAGCAGCTTCTTACAAGCTTACACACCTATGCTATGACCCAGCAGCCCCACTTCTAGAGAAATAAAAACATGTCCACAAAAAGACAAGAATATTTATAGCAGCCTTATTCACAATCACCTCCTCCCCCACAACTGGAAACAATCCAAATGGTCTTCAATAGGAGAATGAATAAACAAATCTTGTTATATCCACACAATACAGTATTATACACCTATAAAAAAAGGAACTGCTGATAAACACAGTAACATATATCAATTTTTAAAATAGTGTACTAAGAGAAAAAATGGTAGGATTTGGAAGAGTTGATTCCATCTGAAGCTCAAAAATAGGCAAATTTAGTCCACAATAATAGAAATCAGAATAGTGATTACCAGTAGGGGTGGTATGCAGGTGTTATGTATGCAAAAGTAAAAATCAGTTCATGTATAAACCTGAGATTTGTGCTTTTTACTCTAGGTACATTATATCTGTAAATCATTTTAAAATCATGTTCTCAGGGCGCCTGGGTGGCTCAGTCGGTTGAGCATCCGACTTTGGCTCAGGTCATGATCTCGTAGTTCACAAGTTCGAGCCCCACATCGGGCTCTGTGCTGACAGCTCAGAGCCTGGGCCCTGCTTCGGATTCTGTGTCTCCTTCTCTCTCTGCCCCTCCCCCATTTGTGCTCTGTCTCTCTTTCTATCAAAAATAAATTAAAAAAATATTTAAATCATGTTCTCAAGGAATATTTAAAGACATGGGAATTTATTATACCAGGTTAAGTGTAAAGAGCAGGACATAAAACCATTTACTCTAGTATGATACCAAATTATTCAAAAATACATTATGTGTAGAGGAAAGACTGGAGGCATGTGTGCTAAATGGCGAGAATAATTAAATCTTCTATAATACTAGGGTAATTTTTATTCCCCTCAATACATTTTTCTATATTTTGAAATGTTTCTACAAGGAGCATATATTACATATTTTAGGGGAAAAAAAGGTTTTCTAAGCATTCTGTAACTACCCTCTCCTCCCCATTTCCATTGCTCCGATCCTGGCTCTGCCCTCATTTCTAAATTATTATAACAGACTCCTAACTGATGTCCCAGACTCAAGAGTCTATCTAGCCCAATCTGCTTCTCTGGATATTTCTTCCTTTTTAAAAAATAGAATTCTATTTTTGTGCCATGCGTGCAATATTTTTTCTTCCCTTTTACATTAAGATTTATTCTTATGTCTACATAGAAAATAAAAAGCCCACCCTTTATTAAACCTATACATCTAAGATTCTGTCATTACCATGACATTAAAACTGCTCTAGTCAAGGTCACCAATGATCTTCATGTTGCTAAATTCAATCATCCATTTCAGTCCTCATCTTCCTTGACCTTCCTTTGACACAACTGATCACATCATAACCCTAAAACCATCTCTGAGCCATACTTTCTTCACTCGGCCACTAAGTTCCTCTGCCCACCCCCCAAAACCCTCCTATCCCCCATGTACCCATCTCTCCTGCTGATTCCTTTTCATCTTCCTGATGGGTCTGTGTTGAAGCATCCCCAGGGCTCAGTCATGTTCAAATCTTGATTATCTCATCTGGTCTTGTGGCTTAAACTACCACTGTTTGATGTGATGATGATTCACAAATATACAACCTCAGATCTGACCTCTGCCCTGAATTTCAGAATGTGTTTCCACTGCCCATCTGATATTGCCACATACATATCAATAGGTAAGTAAAATTCCAAAATCAAACATGTCCAGCTTCCTGATCCCTTCCTCACCAATCCTGATCCTCTTCAGTCTTCTCTCTCTCAGTAAATGTTCCATCTTCCTTCAAAATATCTCTAGAACCTGACTGCTTTAAGAACCTGGTGTTCTTTGAATATGCCAACCAAGTGTGTTCCCACGTGAGGGCTTTTGTACTTGCTTTTTTCTATTCCTGAAACTCTTCGCCCAAATATGCTTCTGACTTGTTCCCTCACTGCTTTCATTTCTCTGCTCAAAGTTCATTTTATCCCTGAACACTCAATATAACACAGCAACCCCTACACTCCCTATCTCATTTACCCTGTTTTATGTTTGTTCTTAGCATTTACCACCCTCTGCTATACTGGATTTACTCATAAACCTGCTTATTTTTTGTGTCTGCCCCCTAGAATATAAGCCCCATAAGAACAGAGACTTACTTTGTTAACTTGCTTTCTATTCCTAGTGCCTGGACCATTGTAGGTACTCAATAATTGACATGCTGATTATGAGTGCTAAATAATTGAAGGATAAATGAATGAATGAATGAATGATGCACTTTCTATTACCACGTCAGGGCTTGGTGGGTGGCCTCCACAGAGAGTGAGTGGGTGGTTATTTTGATGGGGAAACAAACCCTAAATGTCAATGGCTATATGCCTTTCTCTTAGTGAATTCCCACTCCTCACCCCAAGATTCCTTCAATTTCCTGTATAGGGGATATAAACCTGACCACCAGTGTTTTGGAAACTCCACTCACAAATGCAGCTGAAAACTTTCAGTATGCAGTCTGAAAACTGTTAATTAATTTCTCTGTGTTTAGTAAGTTTCATTCATTCATTCATTGGACAAATATTTACCAAGTACTGTTCTATGTACTTGAGATATATTATCGGTGACCACAACAGACTAAAATCTTTACCTTTGGAGCTTGTATTGAGCTACCATTGGTGTTCTCGAGTCCAGAGATTCCCTGTCCAGAAGATAGAACTACTACTGTTTTTCCACTAGGTACGGGGAGAAGCAGTTTCTTGGTTGAGCTGGTCAGGAACAGACTCTGGGGTTATAACTGCTCCTTATATACACTTCCAGCAGGGTTGCGAAATCTGGCAACTCTCACTTTCAACCAATCCTTGTGTTTTCAACCCCCCTCCTCTGACCTCATTATACCCACTCTGTCTGTGCTCCAGAGGTACTCGGGGCTGGGGCCTTCAATTCTTCAGCTTCCATGGGTGCAGTAACTCAAAATAGCTTCCTTCTTATTTCACTCGGTTCTGCTGAGGTCAGTTAAGAATGACATATCCCCATTCAACTTTCTAAATGCAGTTTTCACCTCCTTTCTTTTGTGTTTGTGTTGCCATACTTGGGGTGCCTGGGAGAAATTCAGTCCTGTGAAACCTGTCTCCACCCTACTCCCCAAGACACACACCCAGTAAGCATTGGGTTCAGCCTTTCCATGTTACTGTTTGTGTACCCAGGGAAATAGGGAAAAGATAAGGACCTCTAGTTCTTAATCTCACTTCAGTCCAGCAGTTGGTGAGATGAGAGATCTCACCTGTTCATCTGCTGTTTCACCTGTCCCTGTGCTTGGGTCTAAACTGTCATAACTCATTCCATCAGCTGGTTCATGTCTCGCCGAAATAAGTAGGACACTCTCCTGACTTTCAGAATCACCATTGTCTGGAATTACCACAGCCAGGAGAAGCAGTGGAGAACAGAATAAAAATTAAGAAGATTAAAATATGGCCATTAGAGCCTTGCTTAGAGGTTCTGCCCAGAAACACCATTTACTTCTTAATAAATGCTTGGGAATAGATAGTTGAACCTTCCTCATGGGGTTGCCACGAAAATTAAATGAGATCATGTATGGAAAGGCCTTAGCATAAGGTCTGGGGCATAGTTACACATGATATCTAAAGAAAAGTTCAGTTTCTCTGGTCCTTCAAATTGGTCCATATGGTTATTAACTCAAGTTTGAATCAGGCCAGAATCTATTCTACTCTAATGAATTGATATCTTTATGGTGTCTCCTGGAGGGGGCTCAAAACTCCCTCCCATTCAAGATTTCTTTCCTATAACCTAGTTAGGAACTTCCAGAATGCCACATAGCAGACTCATATCATTTATGGAACTTGGGGTTAGGAGACTAATTCAACATGCCAAGTAAGAGTTCAAAAGACCCTGAACCTGGGTCACCTGGGTGGCTCAGTTGGTTAAGTGACCAACTCTTGACTTATGCTCAAGTTATGATCTCATGGTTCATGAGTTCGAGCCCTGAGTTGGGCTCTGTGCTGACAGCATGGAGCCTGCTTGGGATACTTTCTCTCCCTCTCTCTGCCCCTCCCTCTCTCTCTGCCTCTCCCCAGCTTGTGCCTGTGCATGTGCGCTCTCTCTCTCGCTCTCTCTCTCTCTCTCTCTCAAAAGAAATAAACATTAAAAAAAGATGGGGCACCTAGGTGGCTCAGTCAGTTGAGCGTCTGACTTCAGCTCAGGTCATGATCTCACAGTTAGTGAGTTTAAGCCCCACATTGGGCTCTGCTGACAGCCTGTCAGCACACAGCCTGCTTCATATTTTCTGTCCCTCTCTCTCTGCCCTGTCCCCGGCTTGTACTGTCTCAAAAATAAATAAACATTTTATAAAAAAAAGAAAGAAAGAAAGAAAGAAAAAAGACCCTGAACCTAGGCTAGAACTAAGTGGCAGATGTAATTAGTGTTCACTCAGTAATCCACATGCTCCCCTTCATTCCACAGCCACCTCTGAAGTTAAGTTGGGACTATATGGCTAGTGTAGGTCAATGGACTAGAAGCAGAGATGACAGTGTCATTTCCAAGTGGGGGCCCTTTTGCATGGTGATATCAGAGGTTATATGTTCCAAATGGTGAACTACAAGATGGTGAGTGGAGAAAAAATAAATCCTAGATACCTGAGTGACTGTCTGAAACAAGTTTCCAGTCTAGTCAATTAGTATACATAAAAGAGAAACAACATTTGCTGTTAAGCCACTGAGATTTGAGACTTACTACCACACTATCCCTAGGGAAATAAATCAGTTCAAGAGAACTTGTGAAGATAAAATTAAAAGAGACTTCAGCGTCCATTAATGGTAGGCTATGTAATTCAGATGAACCTTCACACTAGAAAAGCTGAATAAAATTTATTTATTTTTTAAAATATCTGCTCAACAGCATTGGAGACTCATCATAGAAGTGAAAAATTACCCGGTTACCATCTTGCCATCTGGACAAAGATAAAAATCCAGAGAAATAATCCTGACATTTGAGGCCGCTTTTCTCCTGGGAGCATTTGTTAATTATAACAAAGCCAATGTTTGATAGCTGAGCAGTTTGATGGCTGGGTATAGAAACAAAAGTTGGATGCTAGTAGAGCATGGTAGTATGGGTTGGGACCACGAGGTTTTGTACTCTAGGAGTAAAGTTGAATTGAAACTACTGAGCATTCATGCTGCCTGTAGCCCAGCTTCAAATCATCTGGGTGGCCCAGAAGATCTCAGACTTTGCAACTGGAAAGTCTTTGGGCTCTTGGAAGAAGCAAACAAAAATCCTTTCTGGAGAGGGAGAGAGAAAACCAAAAGGCATTATTTTAAACCTAAAATCATTTCTACAAACAACTTTTCAAATACAATTTTGGATACAGACTGACATAAGATAATGTGAACAAGAATTAGCAAAACCAACAGAAAATGGAATCACATGGTCTCCAGATATTGGCACTGATCAGACTTTAAAATAATTATCTTACTGCTTTCTAGAAAATAAAATACAAGATTGAAAATTTCAGCAGAGAACTGGAAATATTTTTTAAAAGACAGCAGAATTTTAAAAGAATCGTTAGAAGTTCTAAAAGTAAGAATACAATAACTAAAATTAACAATACAATGGATTGGTTTTTTTTATACCAGATTAGACCTTGCTGAAGAGAGAAATAAAGAACTTAAAAATAAATCAGAAGAAGATATCCATGATGACACAGAAAAAGGAAAAAGCCTGGAAAATATAGAAAATGTAGAAGAGATTTAGAAGAGACTGTCCCATACACTGTCCAGCATCTATTTAACTGGACTCTTAGAAATTGCACAGAGATGAAGCAAAAGCAATACCGGAAGAGAAAGCAGCTAAAATCCTCCCATAATGGATGTAAAACATTGAGCCACAGACTGAAAGCAAAATTAAATGGATTTGGCAGGGAAGAGAGAGAGAGAGGTTTACTTTTTTAAAAGTCCAAGGTGACTCCAAGATTTCTAGCTCCAGCAAAAGCTTGATGTGATGAGCTAAGAAACACAGAAGGAACAAGTTTGTTGGGGTCAGCAGGAGGCAGTGTGAAAGAGAAACAGTAGGTTCCAATTTTTATCTGCTGAATTTAGCATCTATACAGGGATAGGAAATGTGTCATAATTTCTTGAATAATTTTTTTTGGGGGGGTCATATTTAGGAGTCTCCAAGGCTTGCATTCTCTAAAAAGGGCCAGTCAAACCTTTCTTGTGTCAACAATCTGACACTCTCAGATTTTCCCTTCCCTTCTGCTAGAAGCTATGGTTTGCTTTCAAGGGCTGATCTACAGATGGATATTGCAACAAATTGTACAATGACTTGAAAACTGTATCTGCCTGGTGTTCAAATGTAATTACCTGTACAATGCAACCCTTGGAAAACCCATCACAACAAAATAATGTGTTTTCATTTTTAACACCATGATCCAGAGCTTCATAGGGTTTTTTCTGAATATTAGAAGAGCAAGTTACAGGAACCCTACATGCTTTGACTTATCAAAATGTGGACTTTCTGCATATGACATTGACTTTAAATGATGGAGCAAACACAACTTTGTATTGCAATCTGTAATACTACCTTAGGGATTGTCATGAGTTTTTTAAATAGTTGTTTGACTTTATTAACAGAAGAAAAAATAAAACACTGGCTACCATAAATTTCTCATTTTTTTTTTACTTAGAAAACAGCACGAGTTTCACAATAAATTCTGGCTTATGGATGAAAATTATATAGCATGCTTTTTCTTCAACAGAAGAGTCCCAAAAAAGGTTGCAAGATGATAGCTAATGTTTATTGAGCACTTTCTACATGCCAGGAACTGTTCTATGGGACTTACATGCATTCACCCATGAAATACATTTAAAAGTATATAATAACATAAATTATATACAATGATATATTGGATATTATTTACTAGAGAGTCAGGCAATTCCTTTTTACTCTCAAAATTATTCTTTTTTAAAAATACACTACAACTCTGCTGGTACAATAAGGGACCAGAAATGTATATAGAAGAAATTACAAAAAACACTTTATAATAATAAGCTACAAGCAAAGCTAATTTTTTCTTTAATATTATATTTTTCTTCCAAAAGTAGAAATGAAATTTTCAAACCAATAAACAGGAAAATAATTTTATTTTCAAACAATCCTTTATGCGCCAAATTAAATTTTTTTTAATGTCATTAAATTTTAAGATTTATCCAGAGAGTATCCATGCTATTGCCTTATGTGATCAAAGATGAATTTTTCAGCACTGTTGGTCTAGTTGTCACAGGTGTTTTCTGTCATGCTCTCATTTCATTTCCCTATATAATTACTGCCATATTATTATGGTTTTCCTCAGTAACATTCCAAATACACTCATTAGGAATACTTCAATCATAGTTGTGTGTAGTTTGATCAAACTTCCAAATATGACCAGCAGAAATGTCTAAAGACATAAATTTTTTTTTATTTTTTTTTTCAACGTTTATTTATTTTTTTCTTTGGGACAGAGAGAGACAGAGCATGAACGGGGGAGGGGCAGAGAGAGAGGGAGACACAGAATCGGAAACAGGCTCCAGGCTCTGAGCCATCAGCGCAGAGCCTGACGCGGGGCTCGAACTCACGGACCGCGAGATCGTGACCTGGCTGAAGTCAGACACTTAACCGACTGCGCCACCCAGGCGCCCCAAGACATACATTTTTTAAAACAGAAGACTCTTTCAAGAGAATTTTACCTAATAAAACACGTGAACCAATTTCTTAAATTACTAAATGTCTTAAAGATGTATAAGTAATTTGGGACATTATTTACTTAACTAAATTCTTGATATTTTGAAGGGTTGAAATTCAGCCAAACCCTTCTTTACTTCTTCTCAGCCATTCTGGACACCAGATTCTTAGAAATTTAGCCATCTTATTCAGCTTTTTCCCTTTTCATTGTTCCTTTTCTTTCTTTCCTTTTTATTTTCTTTTTGTGTTCTTTTCTTTTCTTTTTTATGGTCTAACCTCTCTCTGAACCCAGGATCTTTGAATCCAGCCCCTGCTACAATGACAATGCTTTCTGCCATATCAAACCAGATGTTGATATGGCAGATGTTTCCCATTCTCCATGCCTGCCAAAATAGGGAATTATCCACAAGACCACCCTCTCCATTTTCAGTTTTCATTATTAAAAAAAAATGTGCCTTCTCTATACTGAGGTGAAAACTTCCCCAAGACTGCCACCTATTTTGGACCCTGTGAATCTCAGCCCTGGCCCTCGGACAAATCAATATTGTGTTGCTTTAGCTTCCTTAGTTGTAAAATGAAGATAATAAATGTATGTCATAGAGGTGTGGAAATGAAATGAGAAGGTTTATAAAGCTCCTGGCACGATGCAGGGTCCCCATGAGCAGTAGCCTTTATTTGGAATAGGAAACCCTCTTCTGCGTGGCTGTCCTCAGAAATGTGATGACAGCTCTTGTTTTCTCTGCTCCAGGCCAAATATGCTCAATTCCTTCGATTTTTCTTTGCATCGCATGGCATTGTCTCCCTTATTCTTCTAGTCATTCCTTTCTGAATAAGTTCAGAGCTTTGAGAACTGAACTTTGAGAACTCTTCTTTGAGAAGAGTCTACTGACAATCCAAAAATATTATATTTTTATACCCATTTTGTCAACTGAGAGCAAGCTCCATACCCATAAGTGTCATTGCAAGATATTTTTCTTTTCTCTTCTCTATTGCTGGTCAGGTTTCCTTTCCTCCCCCTCCTACCTCCAGTGTCCCCATATTGACTCTCCGGTAAGCCAGGCTATGGGGAAGGTAATAGGTATGGATACTTTCTGGTTCTAAGGTGAGGAGAAGATGGAAGTGCCCTTCAGACACTAGGCTGTGTCTGAGAAGTTTCCCTCTTCATTCTGGTAGGATGTCAGCTCTTCCTCATCGAGGGTCACTCCTCTCTGTCCTCTCCATTTCTCCTTCTGGACTTCACAATTCTGGGTGGTGGCACCATAAGACATCTTCTTTTTGGGACTTGCAAAACTCTCATGGTTGAGTTCTGTCTCCTCAGCTAACTCATCTTGGTCAATGATTCCACACTTCTCCTCAGAGAGATTCTCAGGGTCAGCCCATTCCTGTTTCTCCCCAGAAGCAAAGACCCCATAGAAGATCACGCCACTGTAGTGCACCAGGGCAGCTATGAGGAACACATTCTGCCATTCCTCACGAGTCTAAACAAGGAAACACAGTACCAATTAATGTGTTTTAACCAAAAATAGAATTTTTTTTAAATTTATTTTGAGAGAGAATGATATCAGGGGAGGGGCAGAGACAGAGGGAGAGAGAATCCCAAGCAGGCTGGTGCACTGTCAACACACAACCCAATGTGGGACTTGATCTCACAAACTACAAGATCATGACCTGAGCCGAAATCAAGAGTCAGGCACTTAACCAACTGAGACACCTAGGCACCCCTTAACCAAAAATAGAGATTAACAGTAGGTTCTAGAGGCTTTCACTGGGACAAAAACTCCTGCCCACCCCAAAGGCAATACTGTGCATCTAGGAAAGACGTAAGTCAGAAGCATGCCCAGGAGTCAAACAGAATTTGAGTGTTTAGAAAATGAATGTTAAGGGAACGTCTGGCTGGCTCAGTTGGCCAAGCAAGTGACTTTTGATCTTGGGGCCATGAATTTGAGCCCCATGTGTGGTATAGAGTTTACTTAAAAAAAAATTTTTTTTAATGAGAGTTAACACTACAATGAATATAAAAATTACAGACTACAGTACATGTGCTTTTTTTAATTTATAAAAATACTTTTTAATATAAACAATATGTAAAAATCCATGCAGCACCATTTCACAGGTCTTTTAAATATACAATGTGGTTTCCCTTCACACGGTAGTTTAAATTAAGCTTGCTTTAGAAACCACCATTTTAAATATCAGACATCTCCTTCTTGCTTGCTGTTGGATACATAACAATATTTGAACCATGAAAATGCTGACTCTTAGTTGTCAATAACTTACTTATAATCATATTTTCTGTGTAAATACATTAAATCAAAAAATAATGGGAATTTGTGTGTAAAGTTAGAAGAAGTTGGGGCACCTCTGTGGCTCAGTCTGTTAAGCATCTGACTCTCGCTTTTGGCTCAGGTCATGATCTCACAGTTTGTGAGTTCAAGCCCCACAATAGGCTTTGCACTAGGCAGTGTAGAACCTGCCTAGGAATCTCCTTCTTTCCCTCTCTCGCTGCCCCTCCCCCGTGCTCCCTCGCCTGCACGCTCTTTCTCTCTCTCTCTCTCTCTCTCTCTCAAAATAAATAAAATAAACTTTAAAAAATACATAAAGTTAGGTGAAGTTAATATCTGAGATTTATTAGTCATGTTACCCATCCCATGATCTCATGAACAATGAGGAAGAACCTAGATCTTCTGCCTCTAAAATCCCCAAATCCACCTTCATTTTCTATCAAAAAATAAGAAAAGTTAACCTACACTTTCTCCTCCAAGAAGCTGGAAGATTTTCTGAAATCATATTAGTAATAGACAATCCAACTAAGAAAATAGTTGAGTAAAAACTCCATAGAATCAAAAAATTCTTATTTGTGGAAGGTAGCATCCTAAAACCTTTTCAACGACAGAGATTAAGAAACCATGTGGCCCGTGATTGAACTCTGGATAGATCTGGGTTCCTCCTCTATACCCACCCTCGTCTGAACACACAAAGGCTCAGTAATGACTGAGTGCCACACCTTTGTAGTTCTTATGGAGGGCCATTAATGTATTGTTCATTTTCTTCATAATAAGGAAGTCTAACAGCACTAATATCTTTACGCTGGAACATGCTAAGTAATAGATGGAGACAGGCTATAAAGTTTAATTGCTTAGAATTATAAAGCAATCTTGGGTAAATTATTTATCCTGAGTTATTGCCTCAGTTTCTTCTTTGTGTCTCTAAATAGTCATTATGATGATCGCTTCCCTCCCCCACGCCCCCGAACACATGCCCCTTTTACTTCTCTGTTGAGAAAATGTGGAAACAAACATCAATCAGCCCTACTGCCATCAATAAATAATAATTTTTTTAAAAAATAAGAAGGAAGAAAAAAAGAACTTCAAATGACTCAGCCAAGGTCAAGGACATACACATTTACAGTCTGGGGCAGGACCTTGAGATCTCAAATCTGTATAGTACTTCAGTCCTCTGATACTGCAACCCACAGCCCCAAAAGAAAACATTACCTTGTGCTTGGTCATTGCACCGACAATGAGGGGACAGACCATTCCAGAGAGAGTTCCCACTCCATTTGAGATCCCCATGAGAATGCTGGCATAGCGCGGGGCAATGTCCAGGTGGTTGACGTTAAAACCTACAGTGAAGCCAAAACCTCAAAATCAGAGTCAAGAACATTTTGGGAACTACACAGCTTTTCCCAACTCTCATCAATCTATTTGGTTTCCTCTGTGATATGACCAATGGATACCTCTACCGAGAGGGCTGGGTTGAGGATTGTCAGGCTGTGTCTGCACAGCGCAGAAAGATGTGCTGTGACTGATTAGCAATGGCTCCCATGGGTTCTCCGTGGGGAGAATTAGGACACCTGTGCTTGTAAGTTTGGAACTCCAAAGTAACCGTGTTTGGGGCAATACTGAAAAATTGAACGGCTCACACTTACTCAGAGGAAACAATCACACTGTTTACAGTTTGATTAGAACCAGACGGGACCTCATAATACCCTCCTTCCCAGTCCTCAACTCACTCCCAAAAGGCCACCCAAGGTAAGCCTGTCTTAGATGCTGCATGGCACAGTGAAAAAGGTACTTTTTTAATAACAAACATTTGCACAAACATTGGCGGAATCCTCTGTAACTTACAAGAGACTTTCACATAATACTTGACCTGGAGTCTGTAAATCTGGATCCAAGTATTACTTCTACCACTTAAGTAATTTTTAGGCCTTTGTTTTCTCCTCTCTAATATGGGGATAAAATGACTAATGCATAAAGATGCGGTGAGATGAGCCTCAGGAAATGCGTATGCAAGAGCCCTTGGCAAGCAGCTAAGCTCTGCCAAACTGTGACCACTACACCTGGGACTCCGCCCACTGCTGCCACTGGGCTAAGTGTCTCCCTCTTTTGAGGTCTTCTATCAAAAGATAATGCTGCTAGGAGGGGTAAAATAATAAGTTTCCAACACCTCACTATTTACCTGTTTATCAATAGAGAAGAATGAGTGGAATGAAGGGGGAGGAGTGAAGACAGGGGAAGGGGCTCGGTTCTGAGAGAGGAGGCCACCAGCCCTGGGAACCAATTCTATCAATAGTGCCCAGGCGTGCATTGTAGAGTTGAACAGACCTGCCTCCGGCAGCTCAATTGAGATGCAAACCTGGACAAAGGATTTAAACTTTCTGAACCTCTGCTTCTTCATCGATAAGCAGGAATAATCATTCTTATAAAATTGTTGTAAGAATTCAGTTAAATAACATATGTTAAATACATGGTACATACAGGTAAAAACCAACATGTATGTTCCTTATGGGTGGTTACCCATCTGTATCATTTACCACCATCTTCCCTGAACTGGAAAAGTGCTTGGTACATAGTACACACTTGATAAATAATTATTTAATTACCCATTTGAGCCATTGAAATTACAGCAGGGGATTGTAGGTTTTGTTTATTCATGTTTTTGTTTTCCTTTGCCTTGCTTTTTAATTCTCTATTCTGTGCAAATAACCTGAAAATAGGATTTAAAAAAAAATTTTTTTTCCCGATCTGGCACATTAGTTGTTTTTCCCTACCTCCATTCAGGGAGAATTTTGAGAAAAACTTTTTTGCAATAAATATACCTTCCTTTCAGATCCAAGTGGCAGACCATCAGAATATAAAACAGCTGCAAGATTAATTAATCTTACTGTTGATTTGCAAGCGATAAACACTTTATTAGAAAAGAACCCAGAGATAAGAAGCAATTAATATGATCGTTGAGTATTATATTCTGATACAAAGCCTAGGCATCTGTGCTCAGCTGAAGATAATGTGAGAAAAGCCACTTAGATTTCTAGTTGCACAATCCTGGTGTTTAGAAGAAAAAATTCATTGAGAAACTGAGCTATTGATTATTTTGTAGTGGATTAAAAAAAATACACACAAGCTGGGAGAGTCTGTCTTCTCTACATAGGACATTTTTTAAAGTAAGTATCACCCTTCCTAATCTCACCTGTCTCAGCTCTCATGTTGATAATTCCCTAATGGTACCTCTCTTCCCGGCATCCCAAACCCCTTATAAAGTTGGCAGATAGTAGGTCCTGAGGAATCATCATCCACCCAGAGCCACAGTCCTTCCCACAGTGTCACTGTTGGGTCAGATAAAACTTCCCCCCACCCCACCCCCATCCTAGCTACTCAATTTATGTGGGCAAGTTAAGTCACCTTTCTAAGCCCCAGTGTCTTCGCTCTGGTAAAACGGATATAGCAATATCCTTCTCATAGGCTTGTCAGGAGGATTAAAGGAGGTATGTCAAAAAGTTGCTAGCATTGAGTAAGTGCTAAAAAAAATGGCAGAACTGTTTTTTAGTATTTGGGGTTTCTCTCCTTCTGATCATGGCATAATTGGCAATCCAGGAACAATGTGAAATATTTCATTACTGCTGAGGACAGGATATGAATCCCTTTCGCATCACAGAGCTATCAGGGGAAGTTGTTCCTCAACATCTACTGGAAATAAGTCATGATTGCCCTATCTTTGCTGCTCAAAGTATAGACCAAAGATCAGCAGCAGCAGCATCACTGAGGAGCTTGTTAGAAAGGCTAAATCTCAGGCCCCAACCTGAACCTGCTGAATCAGAATCTGCATTCTGTAAGATGCTAGGGTGATTTGTGTGGGCATGAAAGTTTGAGAAGCCCTTGGCTAAAGTGTATAATAACTGAACAACACGATTCACAATACTGAATACTTATTAATTTTGTTGTGCATCTGGCACTGCTAGGGGTTTCAAATGCTTTATTTCCACTGGAATGTAAACTTTATGAGGACACCATCTGATTTTTTTCCACTGCAATATCCCTTGTGCTGAAAACAGCACCTGGCTCATAGGAAGTATGAGCAAATGCATGAATTATCTGAAGTTCATTGCAATCTCCCAACAACGCTGTGAGGTTGTCATTATACCTCTCCAATTTCTGAGTGAGGAAACCAGGGCTTGAGAATTTAAATGAATTAGCCAACTTTTCCTTTTATAAGTAGCAAGTAGTAAAGAGAAACCTCAAAATCAGGTCTATGCAAGGGCACCTGGGTGGCTCAGTCAGTTAAGTGTCTGACTTCTGCTCAGGTCATGATCCTGTGGTTGTAGGTTTGAGCCGCACATTGGGATCTGTGCTGACAGCTCAGAGCCTGGAGCCTGCTTCAGATTCTGTGTTTCTCCTTCTTTCTACCCCTCCCCCACTCACAGTCTGCCTCTCTGTCTCAAAAATAAATAAACGTTAAAAAAAATTTTTTTTTTAAATCAGGTCTATGTACCACGAAACCCAAGCTCTTGGTTGCAAGCTACTTTTAAAATAGAGGGTTTTTTGGGGCGCCTGGGTGGCGCAGTCGGTTAAGCGTCCAACTTCAGCCAGGTCACGATCTCGCGGTCCGTGAGTTCGAGCCCCACGTCAGGCTCTGGGCTGATGGCTCGGAGCCTGGAGCCTGTTTCCAATTCTGTGTCTCCCTCTCTCTCTGCCCCTCCCCCGTTCATGCTCTGTCTCTCTCTGTCCCAAAAATAAATAAACGTTGAAAAAAAATATTTTAAATAGAGGGTTTTCACCCCTAATTTCACTGTTTAACAGCTCTATTAATTTGAAAAGATCACATCTTTATTTTAGGGTAGTTTAGAAAACTACCAGAGGTTCCACATTTCCCTGTCTTGGGACATTGATCTTTCAGGCAGCCTGGAATGGTAAAAAGAGCACGAACATGGAGACAGCCAGAAATGCACCTTACTTGTTCCTTTGCCACCAATTGTATGCCAGTAGAAAAATACTTTTTCTGAGTTTTAGGTACCTCATCAGTAAAATAGTGGTATTATCCACTTCCTTCACAGTGCTGTGAGATACACATGATATTTGTAAACTGTCCTGTAAGTGATCACTGTCAGTGTTATAGTACGTTTTAAGGGTAAAAAAAAACAACTAAATTTTACTTTTTCACCCAGTTTTGCATAGGGAGCTTCTGAAGCCCGTAAGACAGGGTATGATAGCACCCTGGCCTGTCACACAGTTGGTCTCTGCTCCTGTAAAACAAAGAGACTGATGCCACCTAGGGTAGTGTGAGAATTACACAGAGGGCTTTGAACAGTCCCAGGCACAGAGTTGTGCTTGGTCAAAGTTAGCTCTCACTGTCATCATTATTATTCTTACTATGTACTCTCGCCTATTGGGAAAGTCACTTCCCCTCTGCATTTCTTTCTTTAGAAAATGAAAGCCATGGAGAAGACAAAAGCTTCTAAAGACGCTTTCCACTCTAAAAAAACTTCTGACTTTATGGGACTATGTCAAGTGACTACATCATGTGACTTTTGAGCTAATATTAGCCATCTCTAGTTAGAGGGAGGATAGAAAATCAAGAGCCTCTGTGAGGAAGAGTGACCTGGTCCTGAAGTATCAAGTGGCACTTAACCCAGGACACATGCTTGTGCCTCTGCCCACAGCTCAGGGGCGTTGCCTGAACTTTGTGTCTTCTTCAAAGCAGGGAGGTAGGGACAATTCCAGCTTGCCTAGGCTCCTAAGCCTAGTCCTCAATGATCTTACAAAGTCATTCCCACATGATGAAATTCTCCAGCCGGTAGCCTGCTCCTTGGGAATGGCCTGGCTACTAAAGGAAAGTAATACAATATTTTTTTTCCTTCCTTCCTCCCAAGACTTGCTGAATCTGTAGAAAAGATTTGGAAAACCAAAGGACACCTCACCTGAAATAGCAAAGCCACTAAATCCTACAGCAAGCACCAGAAAGGAGATGGCCACCCCTTTGGTATGGGAAAAGCCAACCACCAGGAGTAAGGTTGCCTCCATGCCAAAACCTGCAAATGCAAACAGCAGGAAAAAAAAAATATTGTTTTCATGTCAGTCAGCTCAGTTTACAAATTTATCAAATAACAATCTATTCATATTTCCATGGGCCTAATTTTTTAGTATGTACATTCTGGCACATTGCTTACAATATTACCTGCGTGCTTCATCACTACATGACTATGCTAATATTACCCCAGTGTTCCGTGAGCCTCCCAACATGTGTCCTGGTGCATGTTGAATACTGAGAAGTTCCAGCACATTCCAATGATGCCCCTGGGGTGGGGGATGTTTACTATCAGTTGCTTCATGGGTAGTTGCCCCTGCCATTTCTAAATACTAAAACTCTCTTATATACTGTCAGTGATCCCCTCTTTGGTTATGTAAGTTATGGCCTCTCACAGAAAAATACAATGACAACACTCTAATATATATCACCAGAAATGACCAGAACACTGTAGAGAATATCAGAAACAAAAAGCAGATCTTCATCTCTTGTAAAGCATAAGGCAAAAATTTTCCCTTTCAGAAGTTCACCAAGCTCTCAAGCTTCTTTATAAAAGCCATGAGACATTTGCACAGAAATAAAGCAGAACAAAAGTACTTTCTGTTCCTTTCATTCTAAATAACTGAATCCAGTACAATAAAAAAGGATGAGGAAGTTATGAAGATGTTCCTTCTCACAAAACACACACCACACACATACTCACACACACATGTACACACACTCGATTTCAGCCAACAGCAGACAGAAAGAAGATGTAAGTGCCATTTCCAGGTATATGAAGTGCCCTGGGGTATATGAAGACAATGATGCTTCATTCTGGAGACTGTCTGCTGATTCCAGACATCTCCACCCGACTGTCCTGTAGTCACCTCCAAGACCATAACAGATAGAATTAATCTATCAACCTATGTTTAGAACCCAGACTTTAGATTCAGACAAGCCTGGGTTCCGGTTCTACCACAAAACCACTAACTATGTGACCCTGGACAAGTCCCTTCACCCCTTAGATGCCTCATCCTCAAAAATGGGGCTAATGATACAACCTTGTAGGATGCTGGAAGAGTAAATAAAATTGGGTTTATAAGGCATCAAGTGCAGTCCCTGTCACATGAGCACAGCTCAAGTCAACCAAAAGTGGGATGCCTGGCTGGCTTAGTCAGTGGAGCACGTGACTCTTGATCTTGGGTTTTGAGTCATACCCCACATTGGGTGTAGAGATTACTTAAAAAAAAAAAAGACTTAAAAAAAAAAGTCAACCAAAAGTCAAATGTTCAAATCACAGAATCATCTTGGACACTTCTCACTCTTCCTCAGCTTTCACATACAAATCTGTAGGTGTCAAATATGACCTCTTTTTATCCTCCTCCACTGTCTCGGTCCTGGGTCCCACTACTTCTCACCTGGACAAATTCAATAGCTCCTTTATTGGTCTCCCCACCTCTTCCTCTGACCTGTTCTCCGCATCACTAGCTCTCTAAACTACACATTGACTCCATTGCCCTTTTGCTTAAAACTTTTGTCAAGGGTCACACGTTGTCAGTACAGCACTTATAATAAACCCTCCTGCTGGTCCAGGTTCATCTGCCAGCCCTCACCGCCCTTCCCCTGCCCCATATAAAGCCCTCTGTTGTAGTCGCATAAATCTATGAGCATTTCCTACTCACAACACTGTTTCATCCCCCTGACGTATTTTTATAGGCTCTTCCTTTGCCTGCGATACTCTTCTCCAGCCACTTATTTCTCTTTTTCTGGAGCAACCTTACTATCCTTTAAAGGCCGTTTCAAATATTACTTCTAGGAAGCGTCTCTGACAACACTGCCCTTCCCCACACTGGTGAAGCTGACATCTCCTTTTTATTCCTCATATTACAGAACCTTTCAACATTGCTTTGTAATTTTTCGTTTATGTGTCTGCCTCTGCCACAAACTGTGACATTATCCAGAAAGATACCAAGTAATAGCACAGAGCCTGGCTAGCATGTAGCGGGCACTCAATAAATAATGGTTAATGAATTAATGTAAAGGAAAGAAAATAAGACCCAGAATCAAGACAGATTGAAATATAAGCTAAAATACCTTTTGTAGAACTTGGTGAATTGCTTACCTTCTGAGTTCGTTTTCTCAAAACTATCATAGAAATAGAGCAAGCATCAGTAATTGTTTTAGATGGCCATTCAAAGAGAATCAGATGAAATGGGGGAACAGTGGTGCTTTTCAACTGGGGGCTTTATACCACTACTACTTGTTAATTTTGTTTCAAGATTTTAAATTATACATAGGGAAAAATTGCTAGTATTTTATATGCTAACTAAAAGTGCTTTTGAAGTGGCCCATTTTAAATAACAAGGCATCTTGCTGAAACTTTTTTTAAAATTTTATTTATCTGTTTTGAGAGAGAGAGAGAGGAAGAGAAAGAATGTGCATAAGCCCACAGGGGAGGGGAAGAGAGAGAGGGGGAGAGAGAGAATCCCAAGCAGGCTCCACACTGGCAGCGCTGAGCCTGACACAGGGTTCGAGCTCACAAACCATGAGATCATGACCTGAGCAGAAATCAAGAGTCTGACGCACAACCGACTGAGCCACCCAGGTGCCTTTGGCTGAAACTTCTTTTATCTTAGTACTCTAGACAAAGGTTGTAAGGAAAAATTAATTCCCCCAAAGAATTAGAATGGAGACATTTTGTGAAAAATAAAACTTACAAATGACACACTGGTTCACCTATAAGGGGGAAAAAATGATCTTTGCCAAATAGTTAGTAGATTTCCAAAGGACAGGGCGGGGGGGTGGGGGGGTGGGGTGGGAAAACATTTAAGAGCTTAAATAGTTTCTGTCTATAGTGAAAAATGCTAGAGATAGGACGACTATGTTCCAGGAGCTTAAGGATAAAATTTGAACGTCAGAGGTGATCAAAAGACCTTGAAAGTGAACCTATTCAGAGCTGACCAGAAAAATAGAACTAGGATTTAAAGGTCTGAGAAAAATGTTCACTTCATATTAAAACAATCTAAAGTTCACACAGGCAACTGATGGAGCCAGACTAGAATTTTTTACCTCAGTCACACTTAACAAGTACCATAGAGGGAAGTACAAGGATTTGACATCTGTTTTCGAGGATCTTGGAAATGTGCCCTGACTGAGAATGAACTAGAACAGACCTTCATGTCTTAGGTGATCTGTTTGTTTTAAATGATTCTAGCAGCAAACATCCCTTGCCTATGGAAAGAGAAGAAAGTGACAGACTCTAGCAAATGTGCGATCCTTCTCAGATGAGAAATGTCCTCTATATTTCTTCTTAGAGAATATGAAACCAACTAAAATTACCTATAAGATCATGCAAGTGCTTCATTATGTCCAAATCAATCTGGCTGGTTCAATGATGGCACAAAACTCTCTCTTCATGTATTTATTTCTAGTCTAGCATCTTCGTATATAAGCAAAATAAGACAACTATTTTTTAAAACATTCTATGTAGAACTCACTGGTCCTGCTATTTCAAAATATAAAGTGACATGACAAGATATGCAAAGAGGTTTTGGGGATTTTGTTTTGTTCTTTAAGATGGGAGAGAGGCTAGGGAGTTTCTATGTTTATGTTCTAGTTTTGGTGGGGTGAGGGGAAGAGATCTGCTTTCAACAGTCACTTTGTTAACACTTTAAAATCTTTGAGAATTCTCACCACCCCTCCTCCCAATGCCAACACTATCGATTGTGGAGGATCAACGGGTGAAGTGATTGGGGCAAAATTAAACACAAACAAGACATTCCTATAAAGTATGTTCAGAGTCTCCAAGACATCTGGCTTTAGAAAAGTTTGTACAAGTGGAATTGAAATCCAGAATTTTCTTTCAAATTCCAGGTTAAGAGGTTGCATATTTTTGGCCGTGGGAAATACACTTGAATAGCAAATACTTATTGAATGCCTCCTTAGAAAAACTTCTATTTTGTTAGTGTCTTAAACACAGGAAAGGAAAAATGCATTATCTACCAAAAACCTTCTATAGGTTGGACCCATGCTAGGTGAATTTGTACATTGTCTCATTTAACATTTGTAATAATCATTGAAAGAAAATATGATTATTCAGATTTTAAAGAAGAAAGTTGGGCTCAGAGAATTTAAAATCCACCCAATTTTCTCCACCTCCATTGACACCACTTTAGTTCAAGTTACCATCTTCTCTTGAAAGAGTAACCAAAATAGCCTCCTAACTGCTCTCCCTTCTTTTACTCTTGTGTTCTTTTTTTTTTTTTTTTTTTTTTTAATTTTTTTTTTCAACATTTATTTATTTTTGGGACAGAGAGAGACAGAGCATGAACGGGGGAGGGGCAGAGAGAGAGGGAGACACAGAATCGGAAACAGGCTCCAGGCTCTGAGCCATCAGCCCAGAGCCCGACGCGGGGCTCGAACTCACGGACCGCGAGATCGTGACCTGGCTGAAGTCGGACGCTTAACCGACTGCGCCACCCAGGCGCCCCCACTCTTGTGTTCTACATTCTATTCAGATTTGAAAATATAAGTCAAATCATGTCACTTTCCCTGTTTTAAACCCTCTACTTGCTTCCCAGGGCATTTCAAATAAAACGCAAGCTCTGCACGTGTCTACAAAGCCTCCCAAGATCTGGCCCTCATCAAGCATTCTGGTCCCATCTCCTGTCACTCTCCACCTCACTCCTTAGGCTCCAGCCATTTTGAATTTCCCTCTGCTCTCTAACATGCCACATTAATGCCTGCCTCAGGGCCATTGCACATGCTATTACTGCTGCCTAAAATGCTTTCCTGCAAGAGGTATAATAAGGTACCAATCAAGTGCATGCATGGGCAGGAGCAGTCACTGGAGGCTGATGTAGACTTCACAAGAAGGAGGATGAACTCATGTGGAAGGATGTGTGGATAGGACTAGGGTGAGAAGAGAAGGTGAGCATAACTCACAGTCAAGAGCAAGGGAGTAGGCAAAGTCAGAGGTGGAAAGGGATATCCAGGGCCTACTGTGGAGGGCTATTCAGCTGGAGCACAATGTGGTAATCAGAGGAGTGGCTCCTGTATGAGTTTCTGATTGCTGCTGTAACAAATTATCACAAATTTACTGGCTTAAAACCATACAAACTTATTACTGTATAGTGCTGGAGGTCAGAAGACTGAAATGGGTCCTGGAGACCTAAAATTAGGATGTTTACAGAACTGTGTTCCTTCTGGAGGCTTTAAGGGAAACTCCATTCTTGCTTTTCCCAGCCTCTAGAGCCCACCTGCACTCCTTGGCTTGTGGCTGCACCACTCTGATATTTGCCTCTACCATCATATCTCCTTCTCTGACTCTGTCCCTCCTGCCTCCTCTTATAAGGAACTCTGTGATTGCATTGGGTCCACCCAGATAATCCAAGATCATCTCCCCACCTCAAGGTCCTTAACTTGATCATATCTGCAAAGTTCATTTTATTATATAGGGAAACATAAGCACAAATTTTGGGAATTAGAACATGGACATCTTTGGGGGACCATTATACTGTTTACCTCAGCTACCTTGAATGCAGTGCCTCAGAGCTTCACCTCTCACCTTCCAGAGAGCAGATCCACACCTGCCAAACTTCAGTCTCCTACAGAGAAGTTCACATCAATGGCAGGGCCAAACATCTCTGCCTGGGACCAGCAGTCAAACTGCTGGGAGAACTGATGCCAATAGGCTATTCCCAAGCTCCCTGGTCAGACTTTATACCTGAAATGCTGTTGGATCAGATTATGTCTGCTCTTGTGTAGCCTTCATATAATCTTCACTTTTAAGTGGTCCTGACCCATCTAATCTAGAGTGACCGTCCACCCCTTCCCTCCTTTCCAACTTAATATTGCAGCTGTGACCTTTCACCCATAGATGGCACTGTTCTCCACCTCCTGCTTGCCCATCCTGACCCCAATGCCCTGGAGGAGTAGCTTCAGTGACCGGGACAATGAGCTCAGACAGAGATCTTGCACAGGATCTGCCATGTGAGCAAGTCACTTTATTTTACCCCAGTTTCTTCACTGTAAACCACAGTGAGGACATAGCTTAGTGTCTGACACAGAAAGCATCCAATAAATGCTAATTTAAACACACACACACACAAAAAAGATTTTTAAAAAAGTGGAAGGTTTAAAAAAGGTGAGCAGTCATAAACATTGTAGGGGTTCATGATTATCTTTACCTCCCTCTTTAGGAAAATCACCCAGCTTCTAATTTGTCTTTGCAAAATCGAAACATAAAGCAGAAACTAAATAAAACAGAAAAGACTTTGTGTGTGTGTGTGTGTGTGTGTGTGTGTGCACATGCATATGTTAAGAAAGAAGACTATTCAGAGGAAATACTTTTCTTGTATTTCTTACCAAAACCTGTATATACAGAAAGGGATAAGGGAATAAACTACAAAAGCAAAGGATTATGTGTATGGGAGAATATATGGGAAGGATAAACAATAAAGATATGTCGCAGGAAATCAGTTTGCTTCGGCTTAAGAGTAAACGAAAGAAGCATTTCTGCAGTTGGAGGTGAGCACTGATCTATCAACTAAGTTGTCCTATTTCAGGCTGCACAAGCTGGATGACCAGTTAGCAGGGGTGTGCTGGGGGATGGATTCAGAGGCCTTTAAGATCCTTTCTAATGATTACACAGAACCCCCAAAATATGCTCTGCAGTTCATCTCATTCTGTAAAGGCTACTTAAGCCACCTATGAAATCCACAGTACCTCCACAGTTCATGATTTTTCTGACAGCAGTTGTGGTCAAAATTTTTCTGCTTCTTAAATAATCAGCCAATTGTCCTCCAATCGGCACAATGATGGTCATAACCATGTGTGGGACTGCTGACAAGAGACCCACCTGGAGAGAAATAAAAAACAATGAGCTATTTTTAGCTGCTTCAGACAGATGCACTTCCCCAATTCCTTGCCCACTCCCCACCAAGTTTAATCATCTAATTATATGAGACCCAGATAGGCCTGAATTTTATAATAAATAATGAATGAGTGAATGATTTTAAGTATAGACCTGTCTCTCCCACCAGACTGGAAGCTCCTTGAGGACAGACCTGACTTGTATTCATCACAGAGGCCCAGCACCTGCCAAAGGGCCCAGCACATAGAAAACACTTGGCACAAAGTGAGCATTCATGGATGGCTTCATGGATATATATATATATATATATATATATATATAGCTCCTCCATGGTCACCCCAGACAGTACCTGGGGCTATGAAAACATCTACCTCTACAGGCCGCTGTTCTTTTCCTGTAGGAAGGTGGTTAATTCTTTCATGATGATGGCTATATTTCACCATCTATACCTTTCCTCCCTGAAACGCAGACAATCTAATCACAGTGGCTGGAGACATTGAAGGAGGTTTTTTCTAAACCATACAAGCCAATGGTTGTTATTACTATAACTACCATTATGGAGAGTACGGTGGTCTGCAAAACAAGCTTTAAGTCTCTTACTGCTACTCACCAAGTACATTATAAGGGGAAAAAAAACCTTCTTGCCTTCAAATCTTTTTATTCTTACCTAATATGCAGTTCATGAGTTTAGCTTCAAAAAAACCTTTGAGATAGAACAGAACATAAATCTTTAAAAGCAGCTTAAAACAGCTTTGATCCTTACAAAGAAGAAATTAAATAGCTATGTATACTGTGCCCAGAATGTACAACTTGTCTGACCTCTAGGGTATTAGGTGTCACAGAACTGTTATGAATTTTGATCAGCAATTTAATTATTTTATCATGCAAAGATTTTCTCAGTAGAAGCAAGAAATTTAAGGTTAAAGAACATTAGAAGCATCTATGTGTTTACCTTACTTATTGCAAATCCAAAGACCTCTTCAAAATAAGCAGGCTGACTTATTAACAGCAAATAAAAGGTCCAGCTTCTGCAAAAATTTGCCACAATGATTGCATAAACTGGCAACGATGTGAAAAATTTTTTCCATGGTGTGTTAAATTTCTAGAGAGTAAAAATACCAGGAGATTTTTAGTGACTATATTGACATATTTTTTTTCTTGAGAGGACAACACAATCACTAAGAAAAGTAGAAAAGAGGCAAGTCTTCATCTGTCCATCTCTACTTACACTGAGACTAACCACGTTGGCTCCTTCTCCTATACTTGTCTCTATGTAGGTCCTCTCCTCACTGGATATTGTTGGGTGAGCAGCGGGACATTCATAGGCCTGCAGCAGCCAAAATGTGTACCAAATAATCCCAAACATACCTGCAGTAAAAAACAAAAGGCTTAATGATATGGTTTCCTGGTCTTTTGTCTCTAAATTTCCCAAATCTCAAAATATTGCCATATAGCATGAAGTTCATCTAGAAAGAAGTATTTCTTTGCTTTTCCTGTTGTTGTTGTTGTTGTTAGCTTCTATTTAAAGAAAGGCAATATTGTTCCCATTAAGAAAGTAACTTTAATACAAGCATTAAATGAATCATAAACAGACAAGTATTCCACTTACATGATAAACTTGTTTTAATAATCTCTATTTTCATATAGTAAATTCTTTTTTTAATGTTTATTTATTTTGAGAGAGAGAGAGAGAGAGAGAGACAGAGCAAGCATGGGAGAGGCAGAGAGAGAGAAAGAGATTGCCAGGTAGGCTCCATGCTGTCAGCACAGAGCCTGACGCAGGGCTCAGTCTCACTAATGGAAAGATCATGCATGACCTGAGCTGAGATCAAAAGTCAGGCACTTAACCAACTGAGCTACACAGGCACTCCATTCATACAGTAAATTCTTAGCCAATCCCAATATACAATAAAATTCCATCTCTATGAGTCAACCATGGGAACTCATAAAGTCCAATTACTCACCATAAATATAAAAGACAGAGGCCCATCCAATGTACTGTACCAACACCCCAGCCAGAGGCATGGCAATCACTGCCCCCGCATAGGAACCTAGAACAAGGAAACATGGATGGAAACTTAGCAACAGTCACTCATGCCGCCTCAGGTCATCTCAAGTTCCTGCTGAGATGATGAATCGAACGGAGCTAGAGTCACAATGCGCCTGTGCAGAAGGACAAACTCCCAGGGTGCCTTACCACAGGGCTTCCAGCAGAGAAAGGTCACCAGGTGCCCTTTAACTACATCCAGGTACCATGGAGGAATGAGACAAAGATTGCTTGGGCACAGCAATTTGGAATTACATGAAAAAATAGAACAAAGTGGTGAGAAAACTCTCAGAGAAATTTGAAAAATTCAACCAGGTACAATATTTTTTTTTAATGTTTATTTTATTTTTGAGAGAGAGAAAGAGAGTGTGACCAGGGGAGGGGCAGAGAGAGAGAGAGGGACAGAGGATCCGAAGCCGGCTCCACACTGACAGCTGGGAGCCCAAGTCCGACGTGGGGCTCGAACCCATGAATCGTTAGATAACGACCTGAGCTTGAAATCAGACACTCAACCAACAGAGCCACCCAGGCCCCTGGGAGAGCCACCCAGCCACCCAGCCACCCAGCCACCGGGTACAATATTATGTACTGAAGACAGCAAGCAAAGGCACAAATAGATCTTCCTTTCAGAGTTCACAGTTCGGAAGAATTATCACCTAGGTCTTTAAATGAGGGACTTCAAACTATTAAGAAATCAGGGTTTTTAGAGTCTTGATTTTTTTTTTTTTAATCAGGAAACAGTTCTGTTCCAGGATGGCAGTAGGAACAGGATGGCTGCTCTCTCCACCTACCTCCAGAATGGGCATATGTTTAAGTTTATTTCTTTGTAAATACTTAACCTTGTAAATACCTATATGTGGATGTTTATCTTGTCTAGACAAGATAACGAAGGCTAGAGGTCTGGTGTCCACTATGCCCTACAGCTCCGTGATATCTGCTGTAGAAACATGAGCCCTGAAAACTCCTAATCAATATTAACTGAATCAAAAAAACAAAAAAATTACTACCTGAAATTCCCTCTGGGCTGTGAATGAAAAAATTCTTGCTCTGAAAAAGTGAGTAGCAACAAGATATTCTATATCTCAGACTTCAGTGCTAAGGAAGACCTTCAGGAAATGGGAGTTTGGGGATCCTCCCAGAGAAAGAGATTAAATTCCATCTGTCCAAGCTGGGACTGACTGGCCAGGAAAGGCCCAACCTGGAATCTCAAATCTGAGCATCATGACACCTGAAGGAGTTTCTCAATCTGTGGGAATCATTTTCCTCAGATAGAAGATAGGAATGAAATCTCCATCTCACATAGTCATTTTGAGAATCAAATAAACTATGTCTGTGAAGATGTTTTGTAAGCTGTAATTAGAGCTGCACAAACGCCAACTATTATGCTACTGTAATGTACAGAATGACAATGCATTTTTTTTCAACCTCAGACTTCCTCAAACGAGGAAGACAAGCATTCCAAGGCAATTGTTTAGAAAGAGCTGCAGGCCTAACTCTGCTGTGGGTGTGGAGAAGGTGGTCTTTCCTGGGCCAAATTTCCTGGAAGTGAGGGGTAGGGAAATGCTAGGGATAGGGAAGGTCAGGGAATAACCACCACCAGCTAAGGTGCATTGGATGCTTTGTGTGTGCCCTCTACTAGGTTGAAGATTCTAGACCCAAGATTGTATTTAACCCTTTTTTCAACCTCTTGGCATTGGTACCAATATCATCTCCATTTATGGGAGAAACCAAGGCTGGGTGAGGGGAGGTAAATTGTCTGAGGTCACACAGGTGTGAGTGATAGGAATCCAGAGTCTTTATCCTTAACTATTTAATAATTCAGTCCTGCCTCCTCCACTTAAATATGCCCATTATTTCCTCATACTAGGAAGCATTCTTCCATGGAGGACATTTTACACTTGAAACTGTCCTTCCCTGTCTAGTAGACAAACTCTCCCTCATCCTTCTGGACATGGCTGAGTGTCATCTCCGGTCATGCCCACAGCCTCTGAGCATACCCCCACGGGGTGCATCACCCAAACTGCCCTAGGGGAGCTGACTGTACCTTGATCCTTCTGTGGGCTGGCAGCGGAGGACAGAGGAGCCCTCCAATGCTTGTGGAATGGTGGGAGAAAGTGGAGTAGCCATTAGGGGTAGGAGAGTCCCCAGTTCTGTCCTCACTAGCTGGGAGAACTTACTTGACTCGATATTTCCTAAAGTCCCTGTCAACTCCAATATTTTTTGTGTAAGAACCGATTAACCCCAAATCTGGGTTTCCTTCTAATGACATTTCTCTTTGGCTGTTCTTTCAAACCAAGGCTACACCTTAGCCAGGAAAAGTAATAAAGCCTATGACTTTGATCAGGTAACTTTCCTTGAGAGTCAAACCATTTCTCAAATCAGCGCTTTGAGGGTTATAAAGACACTAAGAATGGAGAGTGGCAGCTAGTCATTCTTGCTTTGCAGGCAAATCAAAATGAAAAGCCTTATAAATAAACCATCCAAAGAAAATAAAGTCAAGGATCTGACAGTTCACAAGGTCAAAATCTTATATTCTTCTAGAGCTGGCACAAGGTCAGTAGTGGAAGGGGAGATGATCCTGAACTACAAGTGAGAGGAGAAAAATGGTTTCTAAGGACAAGAGAGGCTAAAAATACAAAGACATCTCGACTTTGCATGTAGTTCCAAACTAGGCATAAAATAGGTACACTGGTGAATATTCACACAAAGTCCCAAAGATTCTATAGTATTATTATTATCATTATTATTATTATTATTTAAGGAAGTAAAGAGAGAGAGCAAGGGAGAAATAAATTAAAAGATTCACAGAAATTAAGAGGAAACTTTATTTCTCCCTTTAGCTAAGGAATACAAGTTAGTTTCTCTTAGGAAAGGCACACTAGCTTGAAAAACTAGACAGAACTAAATTCTGATCCTAATTTTGCCGAGTCCCCATTGTAACTTTCATGGCCTAAAGCACTTTTGTCTTCCTGGGCCTCTTCCCACATAAATATATATATATATATATATATATATATATATATATATATATATACACATATATATATATATGAAAATATATTTTACAACTGTGTTGATGGTGTCAGCATGCACTGTCCTTGTTCAATTATTGAAGGTAGACCCTTCAAACACCGATTATTTCAGAAATTCTTAGAGGGCCAGTCCCCAAAACATGACCTGGAGTGAGACAACCTTAGCAAGGTGAGGTTTGGTGACCCAGGAATTAAAGTCACATCACTACTTAAGGACCACTAACATACTTTCAGGTAAGATGGATGGCCTCCATTTTCATCTGGAATGTAATGGCAAAAATTAATTAAAAGACCTCTGTGACAATGTGTACATAGTAATGCAGTGAGGAATGTTCTGAATTAAGAACCAGGTGGTACAGGGGTGCCTGGGTAGCTCAGTCAGTTAACCGTCCAACTCCTGATTTCAGCTCCAGTCCCACATTGGGCTCTCTGCTGTCAGTGCAGAGTCTGTTTCAGAGCCTCTGCCTCAATCTCTCTCTGACCCTCCCCCCATCAAAACTAAATAAATAAACGTTAAAAAAAAAAAAAGAAGAAGAATCAGGTAGTCTAGCTCCCCTTCCATACCCCGTGTAAACTTGGATCTTAATTTCTGTTCAATGAAACTAAACTATAAACTTTCATTTCAGTTTCTCCATCTGTAAAAAGAAGAGGAGCAAAAGGTTTGATGATTCTCTCTCTTCTGCTTTTGATCTTGGCAAATATCATTTGTTGGCTAATTCAACAACCACATCCTTCTTTTTTACCTTTCTCTACTAAAGGTGCTGGAAAAGTTAGCTTTTCCTAGCTGCCTCTGTAGATGATAAAGCATTTGATGCAATTAGGGCCAACTGCGTCACTCTGGGGCTTCTATTATGTGAAAAAAATAGACTGTACCTAGTAGGATCTTTACTTGAAGCCAAAGCATTCCTAAGTAAAACTTGCTATTCTAATACACTTACCACAAAAAGAGGTTGTGGCCAGTCGGCTTCTCTCCAAAGGTGGTGCCCACTTACTCCACATCCCGTGGCAGGCTGGGTAAGTCACACCCTGGCAAAACAGTTGAAAACAGACTATTTTATTTGACTCCAGTTTCTGTTTGTTTAAAATATAGATCCTGCTTCTTTAAGACAGGCTACAACATAAAAGCCCAATTCATAAATACCAAGTAGCCTGTGTCAGCTATTTTAACTCACAGCACAGATGCTGAAATTTGAATATCAGTTCAAATGTAAGAATGGTGGGGAATGGGGAAGAGGTCTTTATATTTCATATTATTATAGAATATCAGTATAGAAAGGGACTTCTGCAATCAATTGATCCATCCCCTTATTTCAAGATACAGAACCTGAGGTTAAGAAGCATTCAGTGACTACACTCTAGTCTTCATGGCTGTTAATAGCATATTCTTTCCACCCATCATTATTTTCTAAAATGCAGTATATGTCCCTCTAGTGGCACTAGAGTTAAATTTGAGTTGCTACAACAACCTACATTTTTTTTAAGTTTATTTATTTATTTTGAGAGAGAGAGAGAGAGAGCACAAGCAAGGGAAGGGCAGAGAGAGAGGGTGAGAGAATCCCAATCCACATTGTCAGTGCGGAGCCCCAATGCAGGGTTCAAACCCACTAACTGTGGGATCATGACCTGAGCTGAAATCAAGAGCCAGATGCTTAACCAATGGAGCCACCCAGACGCCCCACGACCTACGTTTTTTATCATAATTGGTGCATGTATATTCTAACAGGTTTTAGAAAAAAATGTAACTGGCACATCAAATCCATGATTTCAAAGATATTGTTGCTTATGATGAGGTTCTTTTGGGGTGTGGGTTTTTTTTTAATGAATTGATCTAGGGAAACACTGTAGGTAAAAAATAGTACAAATTGTATATGGATATGACAAAAGTGACAAAGGCTAGAGGTGAATGACTGAGCTTGGGAAACACTGCTCTACATCAGGGCTTGAGAAACTATGACCTGATTTAGCACACCATCCGTTTTTGTACTATTCATGAGGAAGGACTGGTTTTCACATTTTTTTTCTCAACTCACATTTTTATTTTCTTATTTTTTATTTTTTCATTAATTTTTTTTTTAGAGGTGCCTGGGTGGCTCACTTGATTAAGCATCTGACTCATGACTTCAGCTCAGGTGATGATCTCATGGTTCATGGGTTTGAGCCTCCCCCCCCCACCCTCAGTTGGGCTCTGCGCTGAGAGTGCACAGCCTGCTTGGGATTCTCTCCCTCCCTCTCTCTCTGCCCCTCGCCCCCCACGCTCTCTCTCTTCCTCTCTCTTACAAATAAATAAACATTTAAAAATTTTCTTTTAAAAACTTTCTTTTTAATTCCAGGATCAGTAACATACAGTATTATGTTAGTTTCAGTTGTACAATATAGTGATTCAACAGTTCTATACATTACTCAGCATTCATGGTTTTCAAGCGAGTAAAAACAAATTGAAAGGAGAATAATATTTCATGGCATGTAAAAATCATATGAAATTCAAATTTCAGTGTCCAAAAAGTTTTATTAAAGCTTGGCCATGCCCATTTGCTTACATATTGTCTCTGGCTGCTTTTGTTCTACAATGGCAGAGTTGAGTAGTTGCCCCACGGAACATACGGCAAAGTCCAAAATATTTACCTTCTGGCTCTCTACCATGCTACCTCTTTCTCTGAGTTAAATCTCTGTGTAACACTACACCCTGGAAATTTACATATTTACATATTTACAAATTTACATATTTATTAATAAATCCATTTAAATTGCTTTAGCGGAAAGGGACCCTGCGATGTGAACTAAAGGATTTGGGCTGTGGTCCTATCATTTATTAAAGGAAAGAGGTTGGATTAGATTATCTCTAAGATCATTCCTGGTTCATCTGAAATTCTGCACTCTATGAAATGGTTATTTATTGTGTACAAATTTGTAATCACGCAAGGCATTTTAATTAAAGTACTCATAACTGTAGTCACAAACAGAGAGTGAAAATAGCAGGACAATGTGGAAGATTGGAAAACTAAGCAAAGCAGGTTTTCTTCAGAAGCTGAATTTTCTAAAGGACCATACTTTATCTATCAATATCAAAAACCATTAAGGAAAGAAACTCCTACCTCCACTAGACCTTGCAAAATTCTGACACCCATGACACAGCCGTAATGCACTCTGGCTGCAGAAGGGATGAACATGTTCAAGGTTGATGTTAAGAAGATGGCAGCTCCAAAGACCCTGAGGGACCAAAACACTGTATTAGTGGGCAGGCCCACTCATCGATGTGGTACTTTAGTCACACATCAGTAATGAACCTCACCATTCATGGAAAATCACCATGGAAATTAATAGAAAGAGAAATAGATGTTATGTTAGGATCTGGTATATCCCAAGCTGGACTCTTAGGCTGCTTTCCTTTCCTTTCCTTTCTTTACTTTGATACCTGAGCTCATCCCTGGACCAATTACAGACAGGTTTTTGGCAGTATAGGGATGCCCTTCCTGAATGAGGTCCTGAAGCTGGAGACTGAACAACAGGAGGTGAGCTTGCTGGAGATACACCATTCTGCTTGGTTCTACCCAACTGACTCACTCTATTACCACATGACATCTGCACATTTGGATTGCGTCTCCTGCTTCGCAATTCTGCTCTGACTTTACTACAAGGCCACCCTACCTAAAAGCATGCTGTGTCATAAGATTAGCCAAGCACCAAAGAGGCTGTGTAACTCCGTCTTAGCGCCCAACTCGCTGCCCAGTGTCATTTGCCTTCTCTGCCCTGCCTGGACCAGAATGTTCTGGGAAAAGACAGCAGGCAGCATTTTCTTCCTTTCTCACATATTAATGATGCCTCAGCACTTTTAACATGCTGGGAAATATTATGTGTGATTTCTTTTTATGGCAGAAGTGTAAGCAGTAAACTCGAAGACCGTATGAGCCGATATTCTATCACTTTTTGAAAAGAATAGATAAGTGACAATGAATGAAGGACACAAATTGACAAGAACATAGGTAAATACAGTCATGCTTGTACATATTTAGATATTATGGTAGTGACTTTCAAATTTTTTTGACCTTGACCTACAAAATAAAATATATTTTATATTGCAATCCAATACATAATCATATACACAAATGTAACTAAAACAAGTTTCTCAACCACTACTTTGTGTGCAGTGAACTAAGATATTTTCTATTCTGTTTTATTTTATTTGATTATCTTCTCTTCTATTTTTCTCTCTTTTCTTAGAAAATGCTCATTGGTAAATCACTATGTTGCTTTCATTATCATCTAATGAGTTGTGTTTTAGAGTTTGAGAAACACAACTTTAGAAAATGTACAATTCATGAATTCCATATATGTACAAATCACACAGGACATACAATTGGAAAGAAGCTGGAAACATTTAGTACACTCCTTTTCTGCTACATATATACCCTACATCTCCTCCAAGTGGCCATCTTCTTCTGCTTGAATACCTCTACTGACAGAGAACTCAACTGCTCCTTGAGGCAGCTCATTACATCTTGGACACATTTAATTGCTCAAACAGCTATTACAGAATCTCAAGGGCACTGAAGACATCTTGCAATCTAGAGGCAAGCCCCTACTACCCACATGACAAAACCTTTATGGTACAGGACTATATTAACATAGTATATAGGATCACAGAATGTCACTTGTCAGAGAGAACTCAAACACAATCTAAACCATGCTTTATATCACAGATGAGGAAACAAAGACCCAGAGAAGGAAGAAAAGTGACTCAGTAGAGGTTACCAAGTGAGTTATTTAGGGCCCAGGAACTAAATAACTGAGTCTCCTGACTCAGATTCAATTGCTAATTTTACTACATAATCACTAAAGGAATTGAAAGATAAATTAAAATTAGACAAGAAAGTAAATAAAAGGAGACTCTTAAGAACAGAATCATATGGGATCAGTATCTGTGAACCACATCTATTGGAATGCCTCCTGTCTCTCATTCTGCAACTCTAAATTGAGAGCCAACTGTGCAGATTTTGTAAAAACACAAAATCATGTTATGATCTGTACTGCATTCATGTTATGTCAGTTTGTCTTACCTGTTAGCAGCAAACTTATTTGAAATGAAACCACCTGGAATTTGTGTCACAATATAACCCCAGAAAAAAGATCCATGGATAAGGCCCACTGTCTCTGGATCCCAATTAAACTGTGCTGTCTGAAATGAGAAATCAGATATAGTTACGTTTGTAAAAGAAAATTTGGCCATCGTTTTTCAATGATGATCTTACATAGTAACCCCACAAGGCCCTTCTTTCCTTCCCTTATCCAACAAATATTTTTGGAGGGCTTCTTAGATGCTTGGGATATAGCAATGGATGCAAAAAATTCCCTGTTCTCAATGAGCTTCCCTTTTAGTGAGGGCAAGGAAAGATTATGTACAAACTTAAATACACCCATATGTATTTAGTAATGATACAACTTTTAGGCCATTGAAAATGTGAGTCTCCAGGACTGGACTCCCTTTCCTTACTTTCTTCCCAAAGTAACTCATTCTTTTCAGACTCCTTGAAAATGTCCCTTCTTGGCACAAAAACAGACACACAGACCAATGGAATAGAATAGAAACCCCAGAACTAGACCCACAAACATATGGCCAACTCATCTTTGACAAAGCAGGAGAGAACATCCAATGGAAAAAAGACAGCCTCTTTAACAAATGGTGCTGGGAGAACTGGACAGCAACATGCAGAAGGTTGAAACTAGACCACTTTCTCACACCATTTACAAAAATAAACTCAAAATGGATAAAGGACCTAAATGTGAGACAGGAAACCATCAGAACCTTAGAGGAGAAAGCAGGAAAAGACCTCTCTGACCTCAGCCGTAGCAATCTCTTACTCGACACATCCCCAAAGGCAAGGGAATTAAAAGCAAAAGTGAATTACTGGGACCTTATGAAGATAAAAAGCTTCTGCACAGCAAAGGAAACAACCAACAAAACTAAAAGGCAACCAACGGAATGGGAAAAGATATTTGCAAATGACATATCGGACAAAGGGCTAGTATCTAAAATCTATAAAGAGCTCACCAAACTCCACACCCGAAAAACAAATAACCCAGTGAAGAAATGGGCAGAAAACATGAATAGACACTTCTCTAAAGAAGACATCCAGATGGCCAACAGGCACATGAAAAGATGTTCAGCGTCGCTCCTTATCAGGGAAATACAAATCAAAACCACACTCAGGTATCACCTCACGCCAGTCAGAGTGGCCAAAATGAACAAATCAGGAGACTATAGATGCTGGAGAGGATGTGGAGAAACGGGAACCCTCTTGCACTGTTGGTGGGAATGCAAATTGGTGCAGCCGCTCTGGAAAGCAGTGTGGAGGTTCCTCAGAAAATTAAAAATAGACCTACCCTATGACCTAGCAATAGCACTGCTAGGAATCTACCCAAGGGATACAGGAGTACTGATGCCTAGGGGCACTTGTACCCCAATGTTCATAGCAGCACTCTCAACAATAGCCAAATTATGGAAAGAGCCTAAATGTCCATCAACTGATGAATGGATAAAGAAATTGTGGTTTATATACACAATGGAATACTACGTGGCAATGAGAAAAAATGAAATATGGCCTTTTGTAGCAACGTGGATGGAACTGGAGAGTGTGATGCTAAGTGAAGTAAGCCACACAGAGAAAGACAGATACCATATGGTTTCACTCTTATGTGGATCCTGAGAAACTTAACAGGAACCCATGGGGGAGGGGAAGGAAAAAAAAAAAAAAAAAAAGGACGTTAGAGTGGGAGAGAGCCAAAGCATAAGAGACTGTTAAAAACTGAGAACAAACTGAGGGTTGATGGGGGGTGGGAGGGAGGGGCGGGTGGGTGATGGGTATTGAGGAGGGCACCTTTTGGGATGAGCACTGGGTGTTGTATGGAAACCAATTTGTCAATAAACTTCATATAAAAAAAAATAAAAAAAAAATAAAATTCTCTTCATAAACTTAATTTTCTCCCTAAATGTAAACTTACTAATTGTGGCAATTAAACATAAGAATTACTGAGGTCAAAAAAAAAAAAAAAAAAAAAAAAAAAAAAAAAAAAGAAAATGTCCCTTCCTCTGAAAAACTCCCCAACTCCCTTTTGAAGTGGTCACTTTTTCCTGCACAGACCTCTGTTCTTACAGACATGGCCACTGCAACATGCTGTTCTCAAACTAGCCATTCACACATACATTTCCCGCACTGGTGGCAAGCAACTCTAAGGTGGCAGCCATGTCCTTTTGACTTTATAGCCTTAGCACCTAAAATAAATTCCTGGAAGGTACAAGTAAATATTTGCCAAATGAGTGAATACATGAATGGTTTCATAAAGCATTGGGGAACCTGACTGAGTCTGTACAGCATGTAACTCTTGATCTTCGGGTTGTAAGTTCAAGCTCCAGGCTGGGTGCAGAGATTACTTAAAAATAAACTCTTAAAAAAAAAGCATTGATATCAAAATGTAAGGTGTTCCTATCATGGAGGAAGGGTTCTTAATTATCAAGATAGTATGCCTTATAAATTTTCATCGGTTTATTTTCCTGTCACAAGTTGTTACGTATTTATTTGCTCATTTATTCAACATTCACTTAGTGCCTCCTGTGTGCCAGGTCAGGTGCTAGATAGTGTAAATACTAACTCAAACAAGAATTGCCTTCGTGTCGTAGGAGATCACAGTCCATGTAACACTGGCCTGTCCTCTATGCTGTATTTCCCGTTTTGCCAATTCAGAAGTTGAAATTTAAGAGCAAAATGAAACTGGGGTGTCTGGCTGACTCATTTGGTGGAGCATGCAACTTGGGGTCATAAGTTCAAGCCCACTTTAGGTATAGATTACTTTTAAAAAAGAATAAAAAAGGGGTGCCTGGGTGGCTCAGTCAGTTAAGCGTCCAACTTCAGCTCAGGTCATGATCTCACGGCCTGTGAGTTCGGAGCCCCGTGTCGGGCTCTGTGCTGACAGCTCAGAGCCTGGAACCTGCTTCAGATTCTGTGTCTCCCTCTCTCTCTGCCCCTCCCCTGCTCATGCTCTGTCTCTCTGTCTCAAAACAACAACAACAACAACAAAAAAAAAAACATTAAAGAAAATTAAAAAAGAATAAAATGAAAGTAACAATCATTAATTCAAATTAACTCAGTAAATTTTTATTTTATGCTACTATGTGCCACACATTGTTCTAGGCACTGGAGAAGACAGTGATTGCTGTTCACAAAGATGCCAGTGAGGACAGAAGATAGTAAACAAGTACAGACTGTGTTAGATGGTGATCAGGGATGAGGAGAAAAATAAAGCAGGGAAGGGAACAGGGAGGGCTGGATAGGAGTGCAGTAGAATGCAATTTTAGACAGAGGAGCCAGGGAAGGCTTCTTTTGAGTAAAGCCATAAAAGAAAGAAAGGAGCAAATCATGCTCTTCATTATCTGAGAGAACTTTCTAGGCAGAGAAATAGCAAGTGTAAAGGCCCTAAGGTTAGAGGAATAGCAGGATGTCAGGATAACTGGAAGGTAATGAATGAAGGACAGGAGAGTAGGAGTTAAAGTAAGAGAGGTTCAAATGATGAAAGGCCCTTTAAATCACCATAAGGACCTTGGTTTTTATGCAAAAGGAATGGAAACCATTGGAAGCTAGGAGCAGAAGAGGGACATGATTTCGTTAAGGCACTGTCTATATATTTCCTCCCTTCATTCTTACACCTGGAGGTAATTATTGGCTCTTCTTTTGTAGATGAGGAAATTGAGGCTTAGAGAGATTAAGCTACTTGCCCAGGGTCATACAACTAGTTATAAGGAGAGTCAAGATCAGGACCTCTTATCTTCTTGACCCAAAAAACAATGTTTCTTTGCACTACTTGTAGAGACTTGACTTTCTTACTAAGAAGTAGAGATTAGACTTCTTTGTCATTCATTCATGGAATAACCCAAGGAACCAAGGATCCAAGACAGAGGGATCTGCTTCATCCAGAAGCTAATTATCACTCACAGTGACCTTTGCTCATACTTTTCTCTGAGGGAATGGTGCTTAGGTCCATTCTCCAAAGGAGATGATACATGACAAAGAGCATGTAGGCTTCCTGAGAACTGATTTCATCATCTCTTGAACCCCATTAGAATCATAATGGCCCCATGTATGCACCATTACTATAAGCCAACCACCTTGTCAGGTACTGTGTTAGGTGAAGAATGACCCCCAGATTTACACACAAAATCTCTGGAACCTATGAATGCTGCCTTATTTGGGAAAAGGGTTTTGTGGATGTGATAAAATCAAAGATCTTGAGATGAGTTATCCTGGATTATCCAGCTGGGCCCTAAATCCAATGACAAATGTTCTTATAAGAGAAAGGCAGAGAGAGATTTGAGACAGAAGAGGAGAAGATACACAGCAAGAAGCTCACATGAAAACAGAGGTAGGATTAGAGTTATGTGTATGTATGTTAAATACGTAACAACTTGTGACAGGAAACCAAGGAAGGCAAGGAACACTTGGAGCCCCCAAAGATGGCAGAAGCAAGGAAGGATTCTTCTGCAGAGCCTTCAGAATGAGTGTGGCCCTGCTGACATCTTCATTTCTTTTTTTTTTTTTTTTTTGAGAGCGAGAGATGGCACGCGTGTGTGAGAAGGGGGAGGACAGAGGGAGAGACTGAATCTCAAGCCAGGCTCCATGCTGTCAGCACAGAGCCTGACACAGGGCTCCATCCCACAACCCTGGGATCATGACCTGAGCTGAATTCAAGAGTCACTAGGCCAAAGGAGCCACCCAGGTAACCCAACACCTTCATTTCAAATTTCTGGTCTCCACAACTGTGAGAGAATAAATTTCAGTTGTTTTAAGCCACCATGTCTGAGGTAATTTGTTACAGCAGCCTTAAGAAACTAATATAGGCACTTGATATATCAGCACCAAGTAACTCATTTGATCTGCAAAGTAGGCCTTTTATTCCCATTTTACAATGAGGGTCAGCAAAGAGTTGCTAGAAATGCCAGGTTCCCGCCTCCTTGCTCACATTTCCTTCAGACAACATTCCCCACCCCTGCCCCCCATCTCAGCACCCTGGGCCTCCCCACTCCTGAGTGGCCAATCAGGATCTCTCTGTCTGTCTCTCTCTGTCTCTCTGCATCTCTCTCTAATCTGAACCCAGAAATTGTACTTAGAAAACATCGAACACTTGAACTGAAAACAAGTCTCATTGGAGTCAAGGCCAACCAAGTACATCAGGTCCCAGGCAAGGCACTTCAGCTTTCGAGTGCAGTGAGAAGCCATGGAAAAGGAGAGAAGACAGTCCGTGGAGAGGCCTGGGACAGTAGAGCATACTCAGAGAGAAGCAGATTAGGGACCATTTGGAACAAGGAAGCTGGAGACCTGAGCTAAGGATCTCCTAGTTCCCAGTAGGGTCAGCTCCACTCTGTCTTCCTGGCAGGGCCTCTGTTTATGCCTTGGAAAGAATTAGATAAAGACTCCTTTTCTGCCCCTCAGGAAGACAGACTAGATTTCAGTCCCACTGCAGGGCACAGACCCCACTGTCCAGGGCACAGACCCCAGTGTCCAGGGCACAGACTGCACAAATATATACATCAGACCTGCTTTCTGCTCTTCACTTTCATGAGATCCCCTACAGCCCTACCATAATTCCCTTTTTAACTTGACCTGGTTTCACTGCATTTCTACTCCTTGCAACCAGCAATTCCTGACCAGGACATAAGGGCAATTCATTCAAGGTCCCAGAAGTCAAGTTTGAAACAAGGTCTGGCCAATTCCTAAGCCTATCCTAACTCTTCAGGACTCATGTTTCATGGGACTGAGTTTGGACTTGTCCTGAGGGTAAAAAGAGATGATTGCAAAGTTTCTCAAACATCAGTCATTTATTGCTTGCCATATGCCAGACGCTATTTTAAGTGATTTTCATGTTTTAAAATTCATAATTATTAAACTAAAAATGAATATTCACACATCAGCTAAAACTACGCTGTGTACCTTTGGTAGAATATATGACACTTATTTGCGAGACCTACATATCTATACTGCTTACTTCTCTCTCTCTTTTGAAAATGAGTATTTAAAAATATTTTAGTAAAAAATATCTAGTTTTATCCTCCCATAAAATGAAAAACCAAATAAACAAAAATTCCAGCCATTTAGAGCCTTTCTTAAAACAGTGAAATCTTTGTCATCAGGTTGAACATGTTCACCTGGTATGTAAGCTTTGTTCTGTTTGAGTGAAAGGGAAACGGCCTGCTATAAATTGGATTTGCCATAGAGTTTCCAAAATGCTACAAACTCCTGTTTTTGAGACCAGAAAAAAATGATGCAAAGCATATTTTAGATCTCAGTCAGTTTCTCTAAGACTTCAAAGGGAAAACCATAGACACAAGAGAGCACACACTAGCATTGTTCCTTAGGTTTATCAAAATGTCTTTTCCATATGCCTCAAAGCAGATTCTGTTGACCTAGGCCTATCTTTCCAGGCAACAAACAAATGCAAACCAGCATCTCATTTGATCTGGGCCTCGGCAGACAAGTTTTAATTAGCTGGCCTTGCTCACAAAAGGCTGGGAGAATGCATGTGATACACATCTGAAACTTCACTAATATATGTCATCCTTTATTTAAAAAAATGCATGGCTTGCCCCATCACACTTCTACTGCACTCCCTCCCCACCAAAAAATAAACAACTAGCATATCCTTTTAGAACAAATTCAGCCATGGTATCAAAAAGAGGCTAGAAGACTCTCCATTGTGCTCTTTTCATCTGGCAGAATAATCTCTTAGCCAAAAACAAGACAAAACGAAACCAAAAAACCACACAAACTTGCAGAGCCATCTAAAGACTTCTTTTTAATGGATCAAAATCAAATTTTCCCAAATCAGTGCTTGGCAGGAACTGTTCCAGGTAATGCTAATAGATGTGGCATGAAAGAAAGTGCTCCACAGTAAAGTCCGGGAAATAATGCATACCATGCACACACATCACACACACACACCCCACAATTGGAGTTCTCACAGGACACAGCACAGTAAAGGCCCCCATTTCATATAACACCTTCTTCACAGCAGAGCCAGCAGAACAGTGATTTGCCAAACACAAGTTTGGGAAACTCTGATCTAAATGTTTCTCCACATATGGGCAAGGACCAGACAACTATTAATGCCTCTCTACAATCTGTATGTATTTCCACATGACTTATTCCAGTGTGTGTGTTCAATACAATGAAGTATGTGTTTATTGGGTATCTACTGCACATACATTTTCCTTTCTTTCCCCATAGCCTCCATACTTCTCTAGGCCCACTATTTAAGAAGAAAGCCAGATTGTATCTTTCCAGTGATTCATAAAAACAATGCTTTTAAGTCACATCAGAGTATGCTTGCTTATGACTACAACAGCTTTGGTTAGAACTGTGCCTCCTACTTCCCCTCACTTCTATCCCAGTCCACCGGGAGATCACTGGCTGGACAGCAATTATTCCAGAGTGGATTTGATCATACCACCTTTCTGCCTAAAGCCCACCTACGACTCCCTACATGGTTTAACAGGCTTTACCTGGCCTAACCCTTATTTACCTGGGTGTCTCCCTGTCTTGATGTTCACTCTAATGCTCTACTATATTAACAGAGGTCCTCAGCCTGGAGTCCAAGGATGGAATCCTGTTGATCTGTGAACTTGGATGGGAAAAATCATCATTTTTATTTTGACTAACTGCTAGCTGAAATTTAGCATTTTCTGTGATCATGAATGTAGGCAACAAACCACAGTAGTTATCACTACCTGTGACTCTATCACTAGTGGAAATTATAAATCTGTTTGCATCACAACTGTCACCACTATCTTAAACTATGGTTTATACTTCAAACTTCAAAGCTACAGCAATCGTTAGACCCATTACTAGATTTTATCATCTGATGTGTTCATAAAGAAGTCCATATGTCTCTATATCATGAATTTTATTTTTAAACACTTTGAGGGGTGCCTGGGTGGCTCAGTCAATTAAACGTCCAACTTTGGCTCAGGCCATGATCTCATAGTCCATGAGTTTAAGCCCCACGTCAGGCTCTGTGCTGACAGCTCAGAGCCTGGAGCCTGCTTCAGATTCTGTATCTCCCTCTCTCTCTGCCCCTCCCCTGCTCATGCTCTGTCTCTCTCTCTGTCTCAAAAATAAATTTAAAAAAACATTAAAAAAATTTTTTAAATACTTTGACATGTGTCCTATTATAACTAGTTTCCTTTATAATCACGTGCATTTTATTGCAAGAATTTAAAACATTGTTTTGACAAAGTGTTTAAAAATCTACCACAGGTTGCCAAAGGGGCCCTGGCTTTGCACAGAAAAGATGAAGATGAAGATGAAGATTTCTATCTCAGTTCCCAAACACCATCCCCTCTCTCTCTCTGTTTCTTTCCTTCTCTCTCCCTCCCTCCCTCCCTCTTCTCTCGGACAGTCTTTAACACATGATATGTTCCTTTTTCTTCACTCTTCTTCCCACCCCACCAAACACTCTTTGTCAATTCCTCCTTATCTTTCGAAGCCAGCCATCACTTCCTCTGGGAATTCTTTCAAAATATCAAAGTCTGGTGTAGAGTTCTCCTATATGACACCCAGCATTCTGAACACCTTTAGCTTAGCACCAACAGCTATGAATTTTTTTTAAGTGTACTTATTTATTTTGAGAGAGACAGAGACAGTGCCCGGATGGTAGGGGCAGAGAGAGGGTGAGAGAAAGAATCCCAAGCAGGCTCCACACTGTCAGCATAGAGCCTGATGCAGGGATCAAACTCATGAACTGTGAGATCAAGACCTGAGCAGAAACCAAGAGCTGGAAGCTTAATCAACTGAGCCACGCTGGCGTCCCAAACTATGAATTATAATTACTTACTTGCACATCTCTATGAGGGCAAGGGCCCATCCTGTGATGTTCACCATTCTATTCCCCTCACCTTACACAGTGACTGGCAGGTGGTAGCCATTCTAGCCATTCTACATTTTTGTCACATCAATGGAAGAGGTGCATGCTTTCTTTCCTATAACAAATCATTTGCACACCTATGGCCAAAAGAGCCCCCACCACATTCTGACCTGAATTTCTGGTTTTCCGTCAACATATACAGTGCTGTTGTTGACCATTTCCACAATGGCAACTCCAAGATTGCAGCGAATCCCAAAGGAAATGCAGAATCCCAGCCCACTCATAATGGCAATGATGTAACGCTTGGGGATGCCACAGCAGTGGCAGTTGCAGAGTGGGGGCCTCTGCCTGGAAGTCTGCACTGGCCTTCCTTCTTCATTCAGCTCAGTGTTATCTTCTTCATCATTGGTCCCATCGATTTTTCTACAGTGGAAGAAAAATGGTCAGAGAAGAAAGGCCAGGATTAGAGAAAAAAGTAAGTGTACTAGTCACAAAGAGTATACCAAAGAAGAAAAAGGGAAACCCAAAGTAGGATGTGGCCTGAATTTCTAAAAGTTGTTATTGTCATTAAAATAAATGATAATGGCTAAAATTACTGATATTCTGGATATTGTATTGCACTTTTATGGGCATTAAATCATTTAAATCTCATAACAACTCCATGATGTAGATAGTGTTATCTTGCCATTATACAGATCAGGAAACTAAGTCATACTAGGTGGGATACAAGTCAAGTCCAAGTCTGTGTCCTCAACAATATGCTTTACTGAATTTCTTGCTGGAAGAGTATTGACAGACTTCAACTATATTGAATGACCCAGCTAACTATCACACTTGACCTTCAATTTAGTGTCACCTAAAGTTTGCTAAAAAGATACACAGTGGAAAATCAACCCATCTGCAGATTCTTTTCTTAGCTAGAGGTAGGGAGGTACATTTTCTCTCACAACATGTGCCCAGTTGGTTGTATATCCTTTCTTCCTAGGTGGTTCTTCTAAGGAGGTGCTCCTTTGGCACCTTTTAACCAGATGGTAGGATTTTTCATTGACTTCTATAGGTTCAGATTATGGTATGTCAGTTATAGTGAATTTACCCTTTTCTCAAAAAAAATAAAAAGTAATTTGGCAAACTGAACACTATGTCAATTATAAAAGGAGCTATTTGTATCTTCTTATATATTGTAACCCTTTTGAGGATGTTGCCAGGCCTAATTAATGTTCAAGTTTTTGTAAAAATGAGCAAACTTTGTAAGTTTCCATGAATATGAAATTCAGTAATAAGTAGCTAATACAATGATTAACAGAATAGATTGAAACACGGAATAATTTTCCCACCAATCCGTAGAGAATATGATCTTGGAAGCTTCTTAATTCTCAAGCAAAATCAGGTCTAAAGTATATGTATAGAGAAACAAGTAAGCTAGATTCAATTCAATTCATCAAGTATTTATTCAGTGAGTACTGTGTGTCAGGCACTGTGCCAACTGTTAGGGAACAATGAAGAATGTGACATGTTCTCTGCCCTCCTTCATCTCTTAAGCTGATGAGGAAGAAATACACATATACAGGGAGCTATAATTACTGGAAGATGCAGGTTTTATTGAAATCAAAGTGAAGAGCAATGATAAAACAAGGGAAGGAACTTTCAATTTTAACTGAGCTCAGAGTGGTAGCTTAATAAATGTGTGCACGCTGAAGAAACCAGAAGAGAACTTCAACAACCTCTCAGTGTACCTATCTACCTAACTGCACTTATACTGATGTATTCTACCTTTTCTTCAGTAATTATCCATGCTTCTACCCAAGGCCAACCAGATCTCACACCCTCTCATCTACTCAAGGATATTGTTCCAGAAATTCCCGCTCCAATATCTCATCAATTATTTTCTCCTCTCTACTAGATCATTCTTATTGTCTACAAACATGCTCTTATTTTTCCCACCTTAAAATTTAAAATAAAAACACTTTCTCCTCCAGCTACCTCTCCCTCCCATTTTTCATCTTCCTTTTTTAGAAAAATTGGAAGTTACTGTCCTCAATTCCTCTCCTCCCATTCTGTCTTGGACACACTCCAACCAGGTATCCCCCAACCTGTCCAAGAAAATTGCTCTTCTTAAGGTCATCAGCTCATTCCAATGGTCCCCAATCTTTGGTCATCATGTAGCCAGCCTATCAGCAGCACTTAATACAACTGATTACTCTCTCTTCTTTATTTTCTCTCAGGAAACCACACTCATGTGCTCTTCTTCTTAATGCTCTGACTACTCCCTCTGTTTTGTCCCCTTAGACTGATTCCCTACTTCCTTGACCTATAAGCACTGGGATGCCCAGGACTCAGCCCACAGATCTCTTTTGTTTTCTATTGATACTCTATAGATGACCTTATTCCATCTGTGGGCTTTAGATACAATGCATATGTTGACAGATCCCAATTTTCATATAGAGACTTAATTGACATCTCCTTGGACACATAATCAACATCTCAAACCTAACATACCCAAACTGAGTTTCCCCCAAAAATATTAATTCCTAAGATCTTTCCCATCCCAAGAAATGATAATTTTGTTCCACTGGTTGCTCAGGCAAAAATCTTGAAGCCATCCTGCATGCTTCATTTCTTCTCCACCCCATATCCAATCCAGGAGCCAGTGTGACTTAGCTTGAATATTTACACTTCCACTTACTTAACTGTGTGACTTTGGCCTAGTTAACATGTCTGGGCTTCAGTTTCTTCATCTGTAACCTAGGAATTATAAAAATAGTTTCTTCTTTGTGGGGTTCTGCTCAGGATTGTCATAAGTGGATTATTATATTTAGATCATGTAGAACAGAACTTAACACATGTAAAAACTCAATATATACCAGCTACTTTTATTATATTAATCCTCACAAACATTTAATAGTCCATTCTGCTAGACTGAGCATTGATGCCATGTATTGCCATTTACACTGATGTCTAAGAGTCCTAGGACTCTGCATAATGTGCAGCCCCAGTGTTCTCCATGAATTTCTGGCATCAGAACATATATAATTTGAATAGCATGGAAAACTAAGGCTCTAATGTTGACAGAGCATTACTATAGTACTCTTAGTATTTGCTAAAACAGGGATAATATACAACCACACTAATATTTGTATAAAGCAAATTCAGTTCTCTCTCCCCACACTTTCATATCATGATTTCATTATGGTTAAAACAGTTCAGTGAGACATAGGAAGGCTAATACTTCCATTTGGCACAAATGTAACTCTAGTCCAGAAAGCAGGAGTGGATTGGCCAAGACCACACAGCCAGAAGAGGGTAGAGGCAAGGTGGAAAGGTTTTCTCCTATCAGGTCTCCTGGTTCCCTCTCATGGGTGTTCCCAGCTTGCCAGGCTATGTTCTGCCTCAGTGATCTTCCTGAGTCACCTTGCCATCTACATTCCATGACTTTGTGGCCCTTGCCCAAGCCACCCTGAACAACCCAAGTAGAGGGAAGTAAGAGAATGGACTCCGGAATGAAAGCAACTGAGTGCTATTTCTCCCATGTGCTAGCCTGTGACTTTGGCCAAGCCACTTGAGCATTCTAAGCCACAATATGCTGGTATTAGTTTGCCAGAGCTGCCATAACAAAGTACCACACACTGAGTGGCTCAAACAACAAAACTTTATTTTTTCACAGTTCTGGAGGCCAGAAGTCCAAGGTCAAGGTGTCGGCAGGATTGGTTTTTCCTAAGGCCTCTCTCCTTGGCCTGCAGATGGCTGTCTCCACATTACCTTCCCTCTGCATATCTCTGTGCCCAAATGTCCTTTTCATATAACACCAGTCATTTGGATTAGGACCCACCCTAAAGACTACATTTTAACTTAATTACCTATTTTGTTTGCTTGTTTAATCTTTGTATTCTTTTGTTTGTTTTATCTCTGCATTCTTTTATTTATTCTTTTGCTAAGCTTTTCATTTTGACTCCAGTATAGTTAACATACAGTGTCAAATTAGTTTCAGGTGTACAATATAGTGATTCAACAATTCTATATATTACTCAGGGCTCATCAAGATAAGTGTATGCTTAATCCCTTTCACCTATTTCAACCATTCCCCCTCCCACTCTCCCCTCTGGTAACCATCAGTTTGTTCTCTATAGTTAAGAGTCTCCCTCTCACTCTCTCTCTTTTTAATTACCTTTTTTTTATTTACTTTTTAATTTACATCCAAGTTAGTTAGCATATAGTGAAATAATGATTTTTTTAATTACCTTTTTAAAGAGCCTATCTCCAAAAACAGTCATATTCTGAGGCACTGGGGGTTAGGACTTCAATATATGAATTTGGGGGGAACACAATTCAGTCCATAACAACACCCATTTCTAAAATGGGCTAATGATCATAGCTATCTCATAGGGTTGTTTTAGTGATTAAATGACACAATATGCACATAAATTATTTAGTGCAGTGCCTGGTACATAAAAGAGCTTTCTGTAAATGGTAAGTACTACTATTACTGCTAGTAATAAAATTGTTACAAGCTATAAGCTTAACATTTCTCTATAATCAGTCACGTGCTTTGGATGAAGAGTAACACAGACTAACATTTTCAGGCACCATGGAGTCTTGAGGAGCTTAATTAAAGACAATCCCAGCTGATATGCTCTGAATGCACCAGGATTTTGGCTGGAGTACTACCTTCCCACAGGCTGCTTCCCACCAAACACTGAACACAGCAGGGATAGAAGGCAGGCCCTTTCCTGCAAGAGGTGGGATGCCTCTGATAGGCAACTGGCTCCAGAACTCCCCATTGTTCTTACAAAATCTTCTAGTACTGGGGTGTAGTCTGAGACTCTTTCTACAAAATCTCCCCACCCTTTCCCCTACACAGATAGCATTGCAGTCCAAATGCTCTCCCAGCCCCCCTCAGCTCTTTCCCTATTTTCCCTTAGAGAATCTGTTCCTGTCCTAGCATCTCCTTCTTGGAGGACCTGAACCAACACAAGCACTCTCTGTGTGCATGATGCCATCTGGGGTGTCCTGAGAGTTTCCAGACAAAGGATACAACAGTATGGGGGACAGAGAGAAAGGAAAGAGGAGTGTGGTAAACAGGAAGATATACCACAAGGAAAGAAGTGTGGGCTCCCCAAGTAGCAGGACCTATAGCTGCCTCACCTCAATTGAACCACCTCTTACAGCACTCCCCTGAGTTGGAGATAGGATACGGGGAGCTGTGGAGAAGAGGCCTGGGCCCTGGGTCCCAGTTTCCCTTGCTTAAAGTACTAGCAGAGTCACCAGACTTCAAGCCACCATGGAACCAGACCCAAACATGGATCACCCCCACTAGAGGGACCTCCTGAGTTGTATGTGGGTCCTTTGCACAATCTGTTTGTGGCAGGAGGGGCCCACCCATATCAACTGAAAGTTCATTTACACCAGGCTAGGGCCTCAGAGTCAGGTTTGAGTTGTTTTAAAAACAGTTAAATAGTGGAACAAAGATCTATTCACCCTTGCCCAGAAACGAGTTTGTTTGTTTTTTTAAAGAGGAGTGGGGTCATAAGAGTAAGAAAAAGGGACTCCTTTCTTCGGAAGTGGAGAGCTTTAATTATCCTAAAGAGCTCTTTATCATATTAGGTTTTTAGGTGTTTGTCTGCGCTTGGTCTATAAGATCAAAGAATCTTCAATCTTGCCAGGGCAACGTCTGTCTTGTTGTCTCTCCAAATACAGAGAGCTGCTATCTGTGGGCTGCTGGCTCCTTACACACTAGAGAAGTACAAGCTCACTGTTCACAAACAGTTGTCCAGTAAACAGCTCAGCCCCAGGAGTCTAACTGCTTACTTACTTAAGAATTCAAATGTATCCAGTAATTATGGAGCAGGTTTGGTTTGATTTGGTCTGGTAGGCAGTAAGGTCAACATTTGGAGCACAAAGCAAACAGACTTACAGATCATTTTATGACTTTTAAAATCCATTCACTTGTGGGGCACCTGGGGAGCCCAGTTGGTTAAGTGTCCGACTTTAGCTCAGTCATGATCTCACAGTTTGTGAGTTTGAGCCCTACGTTGGGCTCTGTGCTGACAGTTCAGAGCCTGGAGCCTACTTCGGATTCTGTCTCTCTCTCTCTCTCTCGCTCTCTCGCTCTCGCTCTTGCTCTCGCTCTTGCTCTCGCTCTCGCTATCTCTCTCTCTCTCTCTCAGATTCTCTCTCTCTCTCTCTGTTCCTCCCCCACTTGCTCTCTGTCTCTGTCTTTCTCTCTCTCTCTCAAAAATAAACAAACATTAAAATAAAATAAAATCCATTCACTTGCTCACTTATGGTGTTTATTTTTTTTAATGTTTATTTTTTGAGAGAGAGAGAGAGAGAGAGAGAGACACACACACACAGAGCGTAAGCGGGGGAGGGGCAGAGACAGAGACACAGAATCTGAAGCAGGCTCCAGGCTCTGAGTTGTCAGCACAGACCCCAATGTAACTCAAGAACCACGAAATCATGACCTGAGCCAGTCAGACCCTTAACCGAATGAGCCACCCAGCTGCCCCTGATAAGTATGTATTATGGGCTGAACTGTGTCCTCACGGTTCCCACCTTCAATTCTTATGTTGAAGCCTTAACCGTCAGGACCTCAGAATGTATTTGGACAAAGGGCCCTAAAGAGGTAATATGTTGGACTTGGAGCCTCCAAAACTGTGAGAAAATAAATTTCTGCTAAATTTGTTACCCAGTCTCTGGTACTTTGTGACAGCAGCCCAAGTAGACTAAGGTGGTACTCTAATTTACCTTCCAGAAGGGTCACATTTACTTCAGACTGGTTTTTACACAATCATTAAGTTGCTATTCTACTGGAAAAAGCGAGGGAATTGAAAAATATCAACTACATCCTACACTAGTACAGGCTGAGGTATTATATATATGTGTATATATAATATCTCCCTTAATCCTCAGAACAATCTTGAGAGATAGAATTTATTCCTCTCTTACAGCTTGGGAGACTGAGACTCAGAACATTTCAGAAACTTGCCCAAGGGGTGCCTGGGTAGCTCAGTTGATTGAGCATCTGACTCTTGATATCGGCTTAGGTTGTGATTTTGCAGTCGTAGGATTGAGCCCACCTCAAGCTCCAAGCTGACAGTGTGGAGTCTGCTTGGGATTCTCTCACCCTCACTCTCTCTCTCTCTGCCCCTCCCCCACTTGAGTTCACTCTCTCTCAAAATAAATAAATATTTAAAAAAACATTTAAAAACATTTAAAACACTTAAAAAGGAAAAGAGACTTGCCCAAGAGTCACCCAGCTGCAGTGGGTGAAGTGAAAACACCAGATTTGATATCAGGCCTACTTCTAGAATGCTGCAGGACCTAACCAGAAAGAACCTTACAAATATCAAGTGCTTCACCTAAGTAAACATTTTTAAAGGTTCTGAGAAGCAATACTGAAGAGGGATTGAAGGAACATGCTCTAGAGTCAGACAGTCCTGTGTCAAATGCTGAGTTTGGTATTTATTAGCTGTCTGAAATTGAGCAAGTTACTTAGACCTCTCTGAACAAAACTATTGTGAGCACTAAATGAGATAAAACTTATGAAGTACTCAGTATCATTCCTAGCACCTGATAAATAATCATGAATGATAACTTCTTTTTTAATGCCTTATTTATTTTTGAGAGAGAGAGAGAGACAGAGTATGAGCAGGGGAGGGGCAGAGAGAGAGGGAGACACAGAATCTGAAGCAGGCTCCAGGCTCTGAGCTGTCAGCACAGAGCCCGATGCAGGGCTCGAACTCATGAACCATGAGATTGTGACCTGAGCCAAAGTCGGATGCTTAACCAACTGAGCCACCCAGGCACCCCATGAAATGATAAGTTTTAAAAAAGGGGGGAGGGATTTAATATCTGACTCCCAGAGCTAGTTTGGGATTTGAAATAGGATCTCATGAGTGTGGCTCTCAGGACATCAGATTCAAAAAGATCTCAAAATAATGCACCTGGTCAACTCCTACGCAATCAATAATGTCATAGTACCTGTATTTTTGTAATTTTTCAAATTAATATCTCCCTCTTCCAGTAGACTATAAGCTCAAAGTCAGGAGCCAAGTATCCCTAGCACGTAGCACATTTCCACAAATTTTGAAGTGTTAACTTGTTTTTATTTTTCTCCAGGTAATTTCAACATTTCCTGTCCCCTCATTCAAGGAGAGAGTCAGTTCTTATTACCTAATCAGGACATGATAAGATAGATCATAAGGAAAAGAAAAAAAAATACTTGGTCTCTATGGCTTTTTCATTCCAAAAGCCTAAGCTACAGGTGACAAACTGACAGCTCAAAGGCCAGTCTGGCCCACAGACAGGTTTCGGTTTATGGTTTGGTGTGTGTATGGTTTTTTAGAATTTGGATTAATTTCCAGAGTTTAATGTTTATTTTTATTTTTGAGACAGAGGGAGACAGAGCATGAACGGGGGAGGGCCAGAGAGAGGGAGACACAGAATCTGAAACAGGCTCCAAGCTCTGAGCTGTCAGCACAGAGCCCGACGCGAGGCTCGAACTCACGGACCGCGAAATCATGACCTGCGCCGAAGTCGGCCGCCCAACCAACTGGGCCACCCAGGCGCCCCTAATTTCCAGAGTTTAAAAATCAGGACAGTGCTTCCAAATAAAAACAAAAATATATGTTCAAATCTTAACCTTCCAGTGCCTGTGAATATGACTTTATTTAGAAATAGGGTCTTTGCAGATGTAGTCAAGACGAGGTCATACTGGATCAGAGTGGGCCCTTAGCCAACAACTGGTGTCCCTATAAAAATAGGGGAATTAGCAGATAGACACGGAAACTCTGGGAAGAAAGCCATGTGACAACAGACGCAGAGACTGGAGTGATGTGTGTCTACAAGCCAAGGAATGCCAAGGACTACCAGCAGCCTCCAGAAGCGAGGAAGAGGCAGAGATAAATCCTCCTCAGAGTCTTCAGAGAGAGTGTGGTCCTGCTGACACCTTGCTTTTGGACTTCTGGCCTCCAGAATGGTAAGAGAATAAATAAATGTAAGCCATTCAGTTTGTGGTGCTTTGTTATAGCAGCCTTAGGAAAAATTAATGCAAGGGGCATTCTCCCTTGAGACAGGATTTAACATCCTGGCAAAGGCCAGAAGAAATAGTTCTGAGCTACTAGTATGGCTCTCAGAGGTTTAGACAAAGTAGAGATGCCAAGAAGAGCCTGACAATTTCTCTCTCGTTTAAAAAGAATAATTATGTACTAATTTCTAGTCATTATTGCACTGTGGGCAGAGATTGGCCACTCTCACGTTTAAAAAAAAAAAATGACTCAAGAGTTTCTTGTGGGTCAATAATTGAGCAGAGCAGATTGTTGAAGTGGATTTGACTATCAGTGACTTCTGACCATGAATGACTTCACCCTTTGAATAAGAACATAAAGATAGGGACCAGGAGAAGTCAGGTCATGGTTTAATAAGCATGTCCAACATCATTCCTCTTGTCATTCAGATTCATTTCAAAGAGAGAATAATCAAGGCCAGAAGAATATTCTTCTTTGGGTTCAGGGGCCCACTTTCTCTCCTTTCCTTCTTTGTCCGATAAACCTAAATTATAGGCCTATTTCATTTTTTAATGCCTATTACAGTGACTACTAAATTTGAGTGGCCCATATAGATGAATTAGTGAGGATTAAATTAGCTAAAATTTTGAGGTCTGTTATTTAGAATAAAAATTCATGACATATTTTCAATGTCAATCAGAATCGTCAATAAATTGGTGTCCCTTTAACCATTTTTGTTTTTTATTTTTTCAAAAAAATTTTTTGATGTTTATTTATTTTTGACAGAGAGACAGAGCACAAGCAGGGGAGGGACAGAGAAAGAGGCAGACAGAATCCGAAGCAGGCTCCAGGCTCTGAGCTGTCAGCACAAAGCCCAAGGTAGCGCACGAACCCACAAGCTGCGAGACCATGACCTGAGCCAAAGTCGGACACTCAACCGACTGAGCCACCCAGGAACCCCAACTGTTTTTGTTTTTTAGGAGAAATGCCAGAACTATTATGGCAGGTTGTAGAGAAAGGGACTGAAAGTCTCAAAAAAGGAGATATGCTATACGTATTTACTAGATAAGGCAGAAAACCCACAAGCTAACTATATTCCTCAGGAAGCCAGAGGAACCACATTCCATTTACCAAGGCAATAAGGAATGCAGGGTCATGGGGCCATCAGCACCAGTGAGCCTCTCTGCAGTGGCTGTCCTAGGCAGATCCCGTCTGACAGCAGGGGATACTGTTCCAGAACTGGGCTCCCCGGGGCAGTCAGAACACTAGAATCTGGCAGTAGCAGAGGCCAATGGCAGCACTTCAAGATCAGAGAGAAGGATAGCAAGGTCAGAATGGCGTTTGAGGGATCTGACTCACAGCAACTGACAGACAAGAGGATGAACACAGAGTACGGACAGAGTGTGAGATGTTTGGGCCGCTCATGAACACACATCACAGACCTTCCCTTTGGAAAGGGAACTGAACGGTCAATGGACGGCTGGCTTGGCTGGTGGATATTAGCCAGCTTCTGCTCTCAGCCGCCCAGTTCTAGAGCAGTGGCACATGGAGTGGCCATGGTAGCAGAGCTAGAGACTGTGCTTGGGAACCCACTCACCAAGACTGACGTGGCTACCACTGCTGTCAGCACCAAAACCAATGCTGAGTCCCTGCTATGGCACAATCCCTCAGGAGAAACCAGCCTCTTGGTGGCAAACTATTTATATCTGACTCCTTCCGTCTTGGAAAGAGTAGCAATTCATCTTGAGTGGGTGGGGCTGACATATATTCCATATATGAGCCTGCAAGTCTTGGCCAGTATCACTATCTGAGGATTCACAGAATCCTGATCAGCCAACATGAAATCCCACATAACATCACCTAAGACCAAGACACCCAATTTATGGCAAAGGAAATATAGCAGGGGGCGCATAACAATGGCATCCACTGGACCTACCACAAGCTGCAGTGTGCAGAAGGGTAGCCTGCCAGAGCTGAGGAAGCCTCTTAAAGATGCCACTGAGGCATCAGTTCAGAGAGGAATGCCCACTAGGATAGAGCACCATCCTTCAGGATGCAGTATGTTCCATAAACCGATAGTTATTGTAATAGTGCTATGTCCCCAACAGGTGGAATACACTGGTCTGAGAAAGAAGGGATGAAAGTAGAAGTAGTCCATTTATCATCATTCCCAATAACCCACTTCTGGAATATCTCACCTCTTCAATTTTAGACCCACTGGGTTTAGGAGTTCTGATGCCCAAGGAAGAATTCTTCCACTTGGGAATGCAATGAAAATTCCATTAAATATAGTTATAACTGCTGCCCAGTCATGTTGGTGTCCTCAGGCCAAGACCAAAAAGCAACGCCAAAGGTCACCATAGTGGCATGGCTGACTGGTCCTGAACTGGTTGTAATCCTCAGCAGGGACAGCCCACAGTCAATGACTGATGCAGAGACATAAAAGACTGGCTCTTTTGCTTAAAGGGACAACTCAGTGCCAGTTATGCCCCAGATCCTCCCGCTCTGACCCCAGTGCATTACCTAAGATCACATCTTTGCTTGGTGTTCTCCTTTACTATCCTGATTTACTCCCTCCCAACTTCATCCCCAATAAATCATATCCTAGACTCTCCAAATCCCTGTTTCAGGCTCTGCTTTTAGAGGTAGAAATGGAGCAAAATAAAGCAGGGAAGAGAAACAGGGAATGGGGGAGAGGGGCTTTATCTTTAAATAGGATGGTCAGGAAAGTCTTCCCTGGGAAGGTAACCTTTGATGAGAGACGTGAACATGGGAAAACAAACCATCAGCCTATTAGAGAGAAAAGCTTCCAGGGTGAAAAAGATAGGGTGCATCATCTGGCACAAGAGTAGGTCTGGGAAGACAGTGGGTCTGGGGAGTTCCAATAAAAGTGCAGAGTATGGCTGGAGCAGAATGAGGCAGGGAAAGAAGGCCAGAAATGCCAGACTTCTCAAGTTCCCACAGCCCATGTAGGGCCTTGAAGACCATTGAAAAGATGCTTGCTTTAACTCTGAGAGAGGTGGGGAACCGTGGGGAGGTTTTGAGCAGAGGAGAGATGTGATCTGACTTTGTTTTTCTAGAATTACCCTGGCTGCAAAAGTGGAAGCCAAGCTGCCTGAGGTTGTACAGGCAGAACGTAAATGATGTCACAGCAATTAGAACTGCCCACCTGACCTCAGAGCCTGCTCTCACGCACTTGTGTTTATCAATGGAGCACACGGGGCATGTCTGGTGCATATGTTGAAATCACAGGCACTGAATGCTGAGGATGGACACAATACCCAGGGATTTGTCCATCTCTTTAAAGGGAAGATAAAAATATTTATAAGGAGAGTAGGCACCCCTTCAGTTTCCCTTGTGGGAAGTCTTCAATACTACATACTACAAGTGATTAGGAGAAAAGCCCATACTTGCCATAAGATCCAGAGGTTGCTGGCTACGCTGCGGCCCAAGTGACTCCCTAAGCCTACATGAGTCATTAAGTCTCAAGTCAGTAAGTGGGAAGAGCAAAGACACTTAGAGAGGTCGCATAGTGTAATGAGTAAGAATAGTGGTCATAGAAGTTCTGGTCGGAAACCCAGCTCTGCCACTTATAGTCTGTGTGACCTTGGACAACTTACTTAACCTCGCTGTGCCTCGGCTTTCTCATCTGTAAAATGGTAACTGTAATAGCCCCCACCCCATAGGGTTTAATACAAGTAAATGAGTTTACAGTGCCTGGAATATATAATGTTTGCCATTATCATTTTATTACACATAGACAATTAGAGGACACTCATATTGTCATGTAAGTTGAACAAATCTACATGTCAATTTCTAGATGTTAACTTCCAAATTTAATGCCTTCTATGTCATCTGTTCTAATACTGGACTATAAATAAATGTATTCTTTGTTCCTACGCTTCTGAAATATTATTGTACTTTTAGCTGATTAAACTGTCCAGCTCCTTTTTATCAATAACTCTTCCAGGAGTAACAGGAAGGCTAATAATGCCTGACTGTAATCAGCCCCAGGTGCAAACTTCAAATGCTTCCCTATGCATTTGCCACTCCCCTGACTGTGCAGAATGCTCAGTAATTAAAAAGCACCCCAAGAATTCCATTTAGATGATGATTTCAGTATCAAATATTACAAGACAGTGAGTTATATACTGCTTGGTAAGTTAGGAAGTCAGAGTTTCTAACTTCCAAATGTTCTTGTTCCTTACAAAACAGAAAACAGTTTCTTCTGATTTTTGTTTTCCCCATTGGATTCTGCCAACTGGTTTTAGGTGAAAAATTAGCAAGTGGAGGGAATGGTCATTATATACCAGACCCTGGGCAAGGCCCTTTATATATAAATACCTCTAAGACAAGGTCAACATCGAGTGTGTGGCAGAGTTGTTCTCGCTGGAGGAGCCCTAATTCTGGAGCTTTGTTCAACGACTGCTAGAGCTTAGGGTAAACTTGGCTTGCTGGTCAATTAATGCCTGTTTGTTTGTTTTTTAACCATCCTCTGTCAATAACTTCTTTCTAGAATCACTGAAAGAAGGGGTTCTAGTTTGGCTCTATTTTTTCTCAAGTCATTCTCCAATTAAGACAACAGTGGTAACATCTAGCATGCATTTTAGTGCATTCTGCATCTCTAGCCCTGTGTTAGCCATTTTTCTATTGTGTCATGATTCAGTTCCAAGGAAACCATTCAGAGTCCTAAACACATAGCTTTGTTTAGGGCTGAGGTCGCACTACTGGGAAATTATGAATTTTGTTCTATTCCTAAGCAAACCAATCTGGCAAACAAAAAGATCTTCAAGAAGATCATCCAATCAAACATAGCAAAACCAGTTCTTACAATAGTCTCTTACCAAAGAAAGTGATTAAATTTCAAAAAAGCAGTTCAACTTAACGTTGGAAAGAAAATTCCTAAGTACTTCTTTGTCAAATATTTTATAAACTAAGGTACAGAGTCTGGTGATTATAATGGTGATTGTAGTCAACTCTGGTTTTTATGCCTGACTTTGTCAAATTCCTTTGTCATTATACTTGAATATGCCAATCAAGACAACTGTACCTTCTTTTTCCATTTTTAATCAAATGAACACCACCACAGTAAGATGGACATTACCCGGGGAGTGTGCAACACAAAGATAAAACATTCTTCAAAGAAAAGGTCATTACAATCATTTGCTATGTCTGGTTGGTTTATCCTGCTGTCAGCTAGGTTTTTACCTATACACGATAATTCAGTGTAGGTCTAATCGAAACCTCTTCGTTTTTAACTTTTAAATTAATGAGGGGCTGACCCCAGCTCTCTTACTAGGAAAGCTCATCAAGAGTGATATAGTGGAAAATTTCACACTGACAGGAGCCCCTGTGTTATAAAATCCAAGGAATGGAATGCATCTCTGTGTGACTAGAAATAGTCCTTTGAATACTAATTTTTTTTTCATTGAAGAGATAACATATACAAGTTAAAAGGAGATGCCAGATGGCATTTCACTCATTAGGATTAGAAATAATCATTCAAACATATAAAAATCTTATCAGGAGTATTTTTCACATTTATTTATATCAGAGGGATTAAAGAAGTTGTCTTACCTTGTACATAAGGACTGCTTATTAATTCATCTATAAAACCTAGAAAGGCATTTACTATGTCTATAAAAAAATCACAAATTAAAATGTCACATCAATTCATTCATTTGTGACACACTCTCCTTCTAATAATAATATATTTAACTTTAAAAAAGATTTATCTTTTTGGTTTGGACAAAAACATTCACTTTAATGATAGTACATAATATTTTCCCATTGTAACCATGTAAGGCTTTTTGTCTTAAATACTAATTTTTAAAGATACTTTCTTTAAACTACTGTGTAACTATTCTTTTCTTTCAAAACCACACAATCAGCAACCCCTCTAGTTTATATAACAATCTAAACACATACTTAATTTTGATTTATAGGGAAAAATTCCTAAAAATTATTTCAACCAAAAGTATACAATATAAAGTGGTTCCTGATTTTGTCATTATTATTGAGTTAACATGAAATATTATCTCCCTATACCTCTTCCAACTGAATGCCAAACACACAATATGCAATATCACCATCTCTGGTAAGTACCAATACTACCATATAAGCAGAACGCCTATCTCGGTATTTTCTTAATTCAACCCTATACTTTCGATGCATCTTTTTTTTTCCCCCTCCAGACGTAGCGTGTTGGAGCTGGAAGGGGATCCAGAAGCCATCTAATCTGACCTACCCACTCCTCTTTAAAAATGTGGCTTTTAAAACATGAAGCAAAGCCTCTCAAACATTGGCAATGTGAAACTACTCAGAAATAAACCTAAAGTTTGCATTCAAACTTTACCTTTGTAAAATCCCCAACGAATCTCCCACGGCGTTCTTCACTCCTTCCTTTCCAGGTTTCAAAATTTTTTCTTTGAAGGTATCAAATGCTTTAAAAGGCATTTTGAATGGGTATGGGGGACCTCCGAGCACTAAGAGTCAAGTCTCAGAAACTGTCATGCTTTCTCATTTCCAGCATGGGGACCACTCTGCTTCCCTCGATGAACACCCTGAAGTCAATTCTCATGGAGGTAACTACTTAAAATCAAACAGGAGATGAAACCCAGCCCAGATCTTTCAAGAGGAGACAAACCGCTCCCCCTCCCCGCAAAAAGAGGCCAAGTAGTGTCTGGCTGGGAATTCAGTCCCTTGAAAGCTACAAGCTCAGCAGCAGCCTGTGGCGCTGTCTCTGGCAGCCACTCTCAGGCTGAGCGCAGCCTCACTCCCTCCCTGGGGCTGCAGCTGGAGAAGCTGAAGTGGGCTCCAGCCCACGAGGTGTCCTGAGACCAGCGACAGCAACTGCAGCCTTTCTCCAGCCCCTCCTGCTGCTTCTGACCACATCCCCCTCCTGCCTCACTCAGCCCGTGGCTCTGTGGCTCTCACGGAGTGATCCTTTCCAAGGTGATGCTATAGTAACCGGCACAATACCTGCCCCTCAGCCGCTGGGGCTTATTAATGGGCTCTCAGCCAGAGCAGACACCCAGGGTGGAGTGTATGAAGCATTTACAAGTCCTCTGCTTCTCTGAGGTCTGGCCTTATAGACAGGCTCTCAGCCACCACATGATGCCTTTTATGCCCCTCGTGGGAAACATGAAACAGTTTTTCTGCCAGACACTAGTAGGGATGTGGTCCTTGGAGGGGCGCTTGCGCTCAAGTAGGCTAAAGGCAAACATCTAGGAAGGCATTTATTTTCTCCTGATCAACAGAGCAGGATCCCTCAAGGTGTGGTGTGGGGGTGCCATTGGGACCACCTCACTGAAGGTATCTGAGCTGGTCCTAGTACCTGCTTAGGCTTCTTCACTGATCCTCACTGTCCTCAGGAGAAATCCACATTCTTTATTCTCTATCATGGCTCACAAGGCCCTCCATGGGACCCCAGCCTTATTTCTTATTACTCTGCTCTTCATATCAGCCCTTTACTGAATTCATCAAGCTCCATGTCGCCTCTGAGTTTTGCTCAAGCTATATCCTCTGCCTGGGTAACTCTCCTCACCCTTTATCTGGGAAATGTCAGGGGATTCTTAAGTCTCACTGAGATGTCTCTTCCTCTAGAAACCCTCCTAGGCAAGGCGTCCCTCCTCCATGCCTCCAAATCACCTGTCCTCTGCCCCAGGAGGACCTGCTCCATTGTGGGATATAACCTAAAAAGTTGTTGGACTGGGGTTAAAATATCACGTTGCTCCCATGTTTATGGGCAGCAGCTAATGCCTCTATATACGACGCTGTCATGAAGAAGCAGCTTTCGTCTGCAAGGTTCCAGTGCTCCAACCCCCCAGCCTGCATGTGCCTGACAAATCCTGTGTTTTAGCCTTTCAGATACCCCAAAAGTCATGTCCACAGGACTAGTAATTGCCAACCGCAAGCTGCATTCCAATCCTTCTCCAAGGTTTGAATTAAGTTATCTAAATCAGAGCTGGATCCTTGGTAGGTTAACTACTACTATCAATAATAACTATTATTATTGTTATTATTATTATGGCTAATATTTTATTGAGTCCTCTCTATGGTCCAAATTCTGTTTAGTATTCTTCATGTACTATCACAATCTTTCCAGCACTGTTTTGTGATTAGTAACTTATTTTTCCCAATTTTACTAACAGGAAGCTGAGGCAAAGAGGTTAGACTTGCCAGGTTTCAGATCCAAACAGCCTGGCTCCAGCCATTCTCATCTGTCTCTCTGTGTGTCTCTCTCTCTTCCTCCATCACACCCTTCACATTGCCTCCTCTGACTTTATGAGGTATGTTTTGTATATCTGATAGTTCATCCATTTCAAGTGGACAATGATGTTTAGCAAATTTACCAAGTTGTGCAACCATCACACTAAAGCACAAAGCAGATAGAACATGTCTATCACCCCAAAAAGATCCTTTATACTCACTGTTAATCCCCATCTTCCACCCCCACCCCCTGTCCCAAGGCAACCAGTAATCTACTTTCTTTCTCTATAGATTTGTCTTTTTTGGACACTTCGTATAAATGGAATCATACAATATACGGTCTCCTGTTCCTGGCTTCTTTCACTTAGTATAATAATTTTGAGGTTTGTCCAAGTCACAGCTCATATCAGTAGTTTGTCCCTTCTTTTTTCCTTTTCTGTGGAATATTTCAATATGTGGACTTACCACATGATGTCTATCCATTGACCTGTTGATGAACATTTAGGTTGTTTCCAATTTCTGAGTACTATGCAGAAAACTGTCAAGAATATACCCATGCAGGTCTTTGCGTGGACATCTTTTCCTTTCTCTTGGGCAAATACCTAGGAGTGAAATTGTTGGGTCATATGGTAAGTATATGTTGAACTTTTTAAGAAACTGCCAAATTATTTTCCAAAGTGGCTGCATTATTTTATATTCCCACAGTATGTATGAGGACTCCCATTTCTGCACAACCTCACCAATATTTGCTGTCTTTTTTAGTATAACCATTCTAGTGGGTATGAAATGGTATCTCATTGTGGTTTTAATTTGCATTTCCCTGATGACTAATGATATTGACCACCTTTTCATGTGGATATTGCCCACTTGTATATCTTCTTTGGTGAAATTTCTATTCACATATTTTAACCATTTTTTAAATGATATTTTTGTCTTATTATTGAGGTGCATATATTTTCAATCCTTTTTCAGATCGTTTTACAAATATTTTCTCTCAGTCTGCCATTTGTCTTTTCATTTTCTTCATGCTGTATTCTGAAGTGTAAAAATGTTTAATTTTGATGAGGTCCAATTTATCTATTTTTTCTTTTATAGATTGTGCTTTTGTTCATATATCTAAGTAATCTTTGACTAACCTGAGGTCTTGAAGATTTTCTCCCATTTTTTCCTTTACAAGTTTTACTGTTTCAGCTCTTACATTTAAGTCTATGATCCATTTTGAGTTCATTTATATATAATGGTGTGAGGCGAACATCTAAGTTCAACATTTTCCATGTGAATATCCAGTTGTCCCAAAACCATTTGTTAGAAAGGCTATCCTGGATTAATTGCTATCCTTGGCACCTTTGCAAAAAAAAAATCAGGTGAACATAAAGATTTATTTCTAGACTGTCAATTCTTTTCTATTGACCTTCATGTCTACCTTTGTGCCAGTATCACACTGTCCTAACTATAGCTTAATATAGAGTATAACAAAAATTCCCGTCAGCCCCATGCTTTTAAAAGGCATAGTTTCTGGCCACCAATCTTGCCACCTATAAACCCTCAAGGCTGAGAATCCTAAGACCCCAGCACATCACACATCTAATCAATCCACCACCAAGTCTTTACCCATTTCCAAAAAAGCTCACTTATTCATCAAAAGCAAATACAATCAAAATATGACAAACATACCTTCTTGCTATGGAAAGCATCCACTGGTAGAGCTTCTAACCTTCTTCATTCCCCAGATACTCTTAGGTACTTATCTCTTAGAGCACACATTGGAAGCACTACTAGGCAAAGACCACATGACTCTTCTTTCTTAAGGGTCAAGTATTTATCTAAATTCAAGTCACTTAACATATAGTATTGGTTCCAGGAGTACAATTTAATGATTCATCACTGCCGTATAACACCCAGTGACATAAAAACCCAGTGACGTAAAACACCACATATAACATCACAGCAAATGCCCTGCCTAATGCCCATCACCCATTTAGCCCATCCCCCCACCCACCTCCCCTCCAGCAACCCTCAGTTTGTTCTCTACAGTTAGGAGTTTCTTATGGTTTGCTTCCCTCTCTGTTTTTATCTTTTTTATTTTTCCTTCCCTTCCACTATGTTCACTTGTGTGTGTGTGTGTGTGTGTATAATCTTCTTTACCCATTCATCAGTTGATGGACATTGGTTTTTTTCCATAATTTGGCTATTGTTGATAGTGCTGCTATATAAACATTGGGGTACTTGTGCCCCTTCAAATCAGTATTTTTGTATCCTTTGGATAAATACGTACTAGTACAATTGCTGGCTTGTCAGGTAGGTCTACTTTTAACTTTTTGAGGAACCCCCATACTGTTTTCCAGAGTGGCTGCCCCAGTTTGCATTCCCACCAACGGTGCGAGAGTGTTCCCTTTGCTCATGAAACATACTTAAATCTACAAAAGTTTCTTAGTGGTGATTGAGATAGTTGATAAAGGTGATAACATTTGTGAAGTAGTTTCTAGGTATCAGACTTTAAGCACTCAACTCATTTAACCACCACAATGACACTCCAAGGTAGGCACCATCATTATATCATCTACAGATGAGGAAACTGAGGCACAGAGAGGTTAGGTAAACTTGCTTAAGTGCACACAGCTAAGAAACTAAATAAACAGAATGGAATATGGACCCAGGAAGCCCGGCATTAGAGCCTGTACTCTTAAACTCCACACTAGAACTGTTGATAAGACAAGAAAATAAAAAGCCAGACTTTAAAGAATTGAGGCTCATTTTATTTATTCATTTGTTATTATTCTTGAAGGCCTCCTATGTGGCAGCCCCTTTGAGGCACTGTGATGGGCTGAGATGTGATATTCCTCTTGAAGAAACAAAGAAATCAGAAAAATGAATGAGTCCTTTCAGTGTAGTGAGCCCCGAGTATGGAGTTATGGGAGCACCAGCAAGGGCTCCTCCTGTGCCTTGCTGATGGGGAATAGAGAGGGCTTCCTAGATGAGGAGGATGATAGTGTAAGTGTTCAGGAATGAGCAAGAGTGAGGCAAACAAGAGGAAAAAAATGTAGGAGCAAAGACTTACATGAGACAGCATGACATCTGAGGGAACCACGTATACTTTCAGAGATGGGTGAGTGTGCCATGTGGTACAAAACAGGGCCAGAGTGAAAGTCTTGAGCTTTATAGACTTTAGTTATTAAACATGTGATCCCCATCTCAAAACATCAAATGGTGCAAAGATATAGGAGATTGTGTGCAGAGCAGAACCTCCGGAGGGCCATGAAACTAAAGCTTTGGTCCATTTTGGGATATGTAGACTGAATGTTTACTAGAAAAAATTCTAGCGATTGACATATAGTAGATGACTTCCTGTCATCCTATACCAAAAAAAAGCCTCTTCCATTAGAGAAAATATTGACTATGACATCTTTAGAAATAATAGCCCAGTAACCCCAATTCCTCATTCTCAGGGACGAGCACAAAAATTTCTATTTTATCCAGCACTTACTTCTCTCAATCTTTAAACATTTTAAATTATATTGTTGACAATTATCATTTGTACTTCTAAAATGATTTTTTCATTGAATTTCCATATTTAACATTCATTCTTCTATTAGTCAAATTTGTATACAAAGCAGTTTCAAGTATTTAATCTGATTCTCACAACGACCCTGTGGAACACATAAGCAGATATCAAGACTCAATTTTGCCCAAGGTAACCTGGCTATTAGAATGTGGAGACCTGGGGGTAGGTCCTTACACCCATTTCCTGAGCTTGCAATACCACAGTACACAGTACATTGTGATCTTATAATCCCATGGGTACTAAAGAATGCCTTTAACATAACTCAGGAAAGATGTACTCTGAATCCTTATGCCTTCAAAAATGTCACTGAGGGGTGCCCGGGTGGCTCAGTCGGTTAAGCATCCGACTTCGGCTCAGGTCATGATCTCCCAGTTTGGGAGTTTGAGCCCCGTGTCAGGCTTTGTGCTGACAGCTCAGAGCCTGGAGCCTGCTTCAGCTTCTGTGTCTCCCTCTCTCTCTGCCCCTCCCCCGCTTGTGCTCTGTCTCTCTCTGTCTCTCAATAACAAATAAACGTTAAGAAAAAAAAAATTTTTTTTTAATGTCATTGAGCACCTAACTATAGGTAAGCTTGTGGAGCTATTGTGGAAATTGTAGAAATAAATAAGACTGGGTGCTGGTTTTTAAGATTACAAACTAAGCTGTTGGCTTTCACTAAAAAGTTCCACTAAAAAGAAGGGCCAACCAATAATAAAATCAAGAGAAACTGACATAAAATACTGATGTACTAGCCCCTGGATTTTTTTTTTTTTTGCCCCTGGATTAAGATTGCCACTATCCACCCAAGCCTGACAAGATATCCTTTTTAAGGCTAACAGGGAACTTTTAGCCCATTCTGTAGTAATTTCTTCCTTATTTGTCTTTTCTGACTTGAGTTTCCTGATATCATTTCATTCTTACAAAGTAGAATGACCAAACAGATATTTTCTCTCCATCTTAAAAATCAGCAAACAGGCTGAAACTCAAGAACTTGTTCAAAGTTACATAGTTTGTGGTGGAGCCAGGATTTAAACCTCACTACAAATGTTCATTATACCATGCTGCTTCCAGAACACCAATAAAGCATTATTACTCCCATTATATTTCAGCTCACTGTGAGTTGGGTACTAGAATTCAAATAATTTAGCTCTATGTTCCTAAATAATAGGAATATAATTTTATACCAATATTAAATAAAATACATCTCCATATACTTTGCAAACATAAGGTGGCATGTATAGACACCCTGGAAACATAACAAGTTCTATTTTTGGTTCATCATCGTAACTGCCTAAATATTAGGTGTCATTAACTTTTTTCCCAGTTAATGAAAATGTAAAAGAAAGTCCAATAATCAAAATATAGAATTACAGGATGTCCACATAGCATAGAATAATTTTTTTCTTTCTTTCTTTCTTTCTTTCTTTCTTTCTTTCTTTTTTTTTTTTTTTTTTTGTAGGCTTCACGCCCATTGCAGGGCCCAACAGGGAGCTTGAACTCACAACTATGAGATCAAGACCTGGGCTGAGATCAAGAGTCAGATGCTTAACCGAGTGAGCCACCAGGTACCCCTGCATAAATTCTAAGTGTTTCACATTTTTTCATAGAAGAATTCATTCATAACATGAACTCCTTATTTTTATGAAGCACTTTTCATTCTTAACTGCTGTTTTGAGCCTTATAACTACCTAGAGGACCAAATAGCAGACTACCCCCACTTTACCGTTGAAGCCAACGGCATGGAGAAAACCAATGAAGCACTTAATTCTTTTCAGGTACTGGGCAGAATTTCACTAGAAATCATACCCATATAGTCATCTGATGGCTGTCACTAGATGCCTTTAACAAATTATTTATCATTTCATCTTGGAGAAATCCATTCCCCACAGCACCCAGCATAAGACACTTAATTATCAACTCTCAAGTCTATTTTCTGGCTGTAAAGACCAGAGAATTTATTTTTCTTTAATATGTGTTATTGCCTGGACACTCTTGAGTATATATTGGTTCAGACTCAGTCTGGTGTCCCTATTTGTAAGTAATTGGGAAAATACTGGTTCATTTCACCCATGGAAAACACTTTCCAGTTCTGCTTTATACACCATGAATGGTAGCTTGAAAAAAAGATTCAGTGCTATCTTAGGTCGTGTCCAAGGCCAAAATATCTTAGGAAATCTGATAACTTAGTAAGTACAGTTGCATCATAATGCAACCTAAAGATGTGAGAGAAAGTAAAATCAGGGAGGATATTTTGAAGAATTTTTCACCACCTTCACCTTCAAGTGCAGATGGAACCAAGTGTCCAGATAATTTCAGTATATGGAGCAGCTAACAGGGTTCATGCTTAGGACATAAAGAATCAAAACAGAACAAACCTACACACATTGGAGACATATTTCTTGTGATGTCCTATCCTTCTCATAAATTAAATACGAAAAGCCAAATTTTCTTATCAGTCTATCACAGCCTGCTGGTGTTCAAAAAACGTACCTGCAAAAGTGCCAGTGTCATGGACCATTAATTGGGAGACAGTGACATCTTCTGGTAGTTTATAGACTAAATACATTTATGCCAGACAACTTTTTCCCTGGAAGCCAGCCACTGTTTTAAAGGAATAGATTTACTTATCTTTTGGTATACCTTTATTGTACCCATAAGTGTGAATCATTAAATTTCTGAAATGAATGAAACATAAATTAGCTAAAAATGACATTATAGCTCACCTGCTCCTTGCCTTGTCATCCCTAGGTTCATCTAATATGGAAGGTTTTAAGCAGCCAATGTTAATTCCACTTTTCCTGGTAATCAAAAGTCATTTAACCAGACTTTCCTTAAATCAAGCATTTTTCATATAATCTTAAATTTTAAAAAACAGTGCTCTATTCCCCTTCCCAATGTAACCAGCTTAATTTGGGGAAATACAATCCCTAAATAATCATGTGATAGCATCCAAAACAATTTTAAAAAGGCACTATGCAAGGCTGACCTCATGTCCCATCTCTGGGAAGCCTTCCCCACTCCTAGTCTAGGTTGTGCTTGCCTCCTGCGTATATCTGTCACATTACTATCCTATAATTGCTTACTCCGCTACCTTTATAACTATAGTGCAAATCCCTTGAGGGCAAGGCCTATTATCTCATAACTATTTGTGTCCCAAGAATCTCACTTTGCCAAACCTATAACCTATTTTTTGAAGAATGAATTCAAACCACGCTAGGTGATGTGTCTGTTCTTCTTCACACAGATACTATTTTAGAGGCCTATGTCCATCATAAGGAAGATGAGGATATCTATTGAGCAGCTACCATGTACCTGGAGCCTTGCCAGATATTTCACACACTTTATTTCATTTAATCCTAATAAGCCTGCAAAGCATGATCCTCAATTTATGGCTGGGAAAACATATTACAGTCAGCTATCGAAAGAGACAAGATTTAAACCCATTCATTCTGTGTGTTTATTTATACACTATTCCAAAATGAGAATTTCTAAAGAAATTATATAAAACTTTGAAGAAAAAAAAAAAAAGGAAACCAGAACAAAGGAGAAATAAGAATTTAAAAAATCAGATAAAGCCAGAAGGTAAACACTGAACAGTGCATACTATCAATATCCTATACATTTGCTACAAGTGGACTGCAATATCCTATACATTTGCTACAATATCCTATACATCAATATCCTATACATTTGCTATCAATATCCTATACATTTGCTATCAATATCCTATCAATATCCTAAACATTTGCTACAAGTGGACTGCAAATTTGGCTGAACTTCCAAGCTGTTAATATGTGATTTTTTACATTATTCAGAGACATTATCTTTTAAAGGTTAGGGCAAACCAGTTGCTTAGAAGCACATTTACTCCTGAACTGAAACCTGAAATTTCTCCTATGGGTTCTCAAAGAAACTGTTGCATGTTAGAGTGAACCAGCGTCATCCCTGGCATGGATGTTCAGTTTCCCTATACAGTCCAAAACTAAGTGTGGTAAAGGAACTTGATGTGTAACCAAAGTTACCCCAGACACAAAGGCCTCCATTTAGAGGGCTTAGTTTCTAGAGAATTGGATTGATTACTCAATATATGCTTCTTCCATAAACATTTCTTAAAAGTGAGATTTTAAATGCTGGACAATAGACTTAAAGGCTTTCTCTGACAGGTACCTGGGGCATGGATATTATTGCTGATCAAGGGCAGGTGCATAGAATCACTGGTGCTGGGGAGAGAAAGAACATCCCTTCTGAAAGTGGACCAGTCTAATGAGGATATTGTTTCAGGGAGAGGCCTTTCCATCACTTCACAAGAGTGATCTTAAGAGTACCTACTGTTAGAGACAAGATTTTCTTAAAAACAAGTTTGGATCTCTTTCAACACATGAACAAACATATGAATCATGCCACCTCCTTACAGCATGAATGCTAGAATTTTAACTTGAAAAATTCTAAAAACATAACAAAAAAGCCTGCCAACTTTATCTGGCTCCAAAGTCCTATGCACTCTGTATGCTTCTAGTGTGTGCCCATGCAAATGCCCCATATCAGACTTTCATTTAATCACTGCATTTAGAAAAACTGGCAATCTTAAGGACAGAGACTTGGAAGAGACCTGAATGAATGTTGATTACTATATTCAGACTCTAGACATTAAAGTCTCAGTTTCATTTACTTATTTATATGAAAGTCAAACACTGGCTTTCCTAACAGCCTAGGCCAACAAAGGAACATATGCAAAAAGTAGAAGGAAAAAAAAAAAGATTATAATTGGAACTGTATCAACTAGGTATAATTAAAATAGCTAAACCATATTTCCCCCACAAGCACATTTAAAAAGAATTTTTAGAAGGTTTTAATATAGGCTAGGTATATAAAAATCAACCCCATTAACACTTTTGCTAGCAGCAAATATGTATCATATGGCCCCATTTTTAAACGGCTTAGTAACATTTAGTTGTCAGATCACTACCTTGTACACCTGAAACTAATGTAACATTGTGTCAACTTTATACTTCAATACAAAGATTTTAATAATATTTTTAAATGTTTAAATAAAATGGCATAGTACTTTCAGGATCTATCAGTGAGTGAGGTCAGTAGGCAGAACCCACACCAGGTATTTGAATGAGGAAATTTTAATAAAATAATTGTTAACTAGTAGAAGGTGGTTAATTAATTAAAGGCACAAAAGAGGCCTGAGTACAGAAGTAGCAGTTGCAGGAAAAAAAGGAGCTACCTCTAGGCTGAGAGGAAGTGAAAAAAATTAAGTAACTAAAGACCAAGAGAGGCTCTCTTCCCCACCCCGACCCCCACCCCCCAAGCTGAGCACCAAGCTTCTCTGGAGTGGGTGTGGTTTCCACAGGAACTTTCAGACTGCCAGTATTGTAGAAATTTGTCAGAGTTCATGGACCACAGAGTGGGAGACAGCTGCTGAGTTGTCCCGGAAGTAGATCCCTGGAGCTGTTCCAAAGGGACAGCAAGGTTGGGAGAGTCTAACCCCGCGCACAGCTGGAACTCTCCTGCTGGGCTCCTGAGCTCCAACAGTAAATTAAAACAGAGAACCAGGACCCAGAAGTGAAGTGTCTTCTTGATGCTCTTGCTTTTTTGCAGGGCCACTTCAGGGCCCTCTATCAGTGAAGACTAACATTCTGCTAAGCTCACGGAAGAGAGAAATTTATAAGGTCCAGGCTCCAGCATCACAAAGTAGGACAGAAAAGGTTGGATTTGGAGCTGGGAGATGGTTAAGCTGACAACTGCCATGGTTCACCCCTATGGCTGCTTAGCTTCCATATACACCTACACTATGTAATACAGTAGCTACTAGCAACATGGGGCTACTGAGTATCTGAAACGTGAGTAGCCTGAATTGAGGTGTGCTAAGTGTAAAATATATACTGGAGCTCAAAGACTAGGTATAAAATGTAAAATATCTCATTAAATTTTATATAAATTCTATGTTGAAATACTTTGGCTCTGAATTATTTATTCAGTTAAACGTTAATTTCACCAATTTTTACTTTTTAATGAAGTTACTAGAAAATTTTAAATTACTTATGTGGCTTACATCTTGGAGATAATCCTCCCTTGAGTGGCAGGAGAAACTTGGCTGCTTTGGACAGAAAAAGTTTTTAATATCCAACAAGCTCCATTTTGGTGAAATGGTTTTTCCCACTGCACCCCCTCCTCCTCAGGGTTACATACTTTAATTCTGCTTCATGTCTGGATACCACAAGCACTGCTAACCCGGCTCCCCAGCCCTCCTCACCCACAATTCAGAGAAGCAGCCCAGAGGCTGATTTTAACCATAAACATTTGTTTCGTCACCTCTCTCTCCTTCAACGTCAATTTTTCCAACATAAATATACTTACGGTATCAAATGAGTACTGAACACATATTGCTACATAGAACATTCTCAACAAAAGCAACTGCAGAAGAATTCATACAATAAAGGATGCAACATGGTAAAGCATCAGACTGCAGATTAGGGGGGAAAAAATCTAGCTTCTATTCCGGGCTCTGACCTCCTTGGGCTAGGCCATGTAAGTATCTGGCCCGCTATTTCTATAACTTGGAGAAAGGGCTGAATTATTCCAGTTTTATCCACACTACACCATGAAATTGTTTTGAGACTACAAAGGTGTTGTTTTTTTTTAATGAATAGGATAGAATAAAAAAATCAGAATATTCCACATGTGTTAAGGACATTTTCTAAAACATTTGTTTCAGGTATATATTTCATATGCTGGTTTGCAGTGTAACATGTATTTCTGAGTGTCATAGTTACAGTTTGAAAGCCACCAATGTAGATTATCTCTTAAAATCCTATATAGCTTAAATTCTTAGATTCATTTTGCTCAAAAATTATTTCAAGACCAGTAAATCACAAAGCATAAAATCACAACTTAATATAGAGATTTTTATCAAAGCTAAAATTTATTTGGTGCATACTCTGTGCTTGCTATCAGGTACTGTCACATATACGTTTTCTTTTAGTCTTGTAAAAGCAACCATGTGAGGTATTTTACAGGTTAAAAATAACAAAAACCTACTTCCTTAACTTCTTCAGGTGAAAAGAGGGTTATAAGCATTCCAAAACAAAAACAAAAACAAACAAAAACCAGCCAAGTACACAGTCTATTTCCATTTCCTTTTATACATCCTCTCTCTATATATATCACACATTTTAGCATTAGGAGAATAAGGAACCAACTCAAATAAAGGGAATCTTTCTTGTAATTTTTGTCTATAGGTACTTTTTAACCCATCAACTTTCTACTCTAAGCACAAGGACTTAAATGTTGTCAATATCTGAAATAATTTTAAGATGATCTAGTATTATGAAAATTTTGTTCACACAGAAATACAAGCCTAAAAATGGCACTATATTTCAGATGTAATTCTTTCTTTCTTTCTTTCTTTCTTTCTTTCTTTCTTTCTTTCTTTCTTTCTTTCTTTCTTTCTTTCAAGTAAGCTGTACGCCCAGTGGGGCTTGAGCTCACAACCCTGAGATCAAGAGTTGCGTGCTCTACCGACTGAGCCGGCCAGGCACCCATCAGATGCAATTTCTCAATAGAAAAAGGGAATGGTAACAGTTCAATTGATGGACATGATTTAGGTAAAATATCTTCAAGAAAACAGAAAAACTATACGAAAAGATTTCTAAAACTGTAGCACCATTACCTCAATGAATGAGCACATTTCAAGATGTAAAAATTACCTAAGAATTATATATTATATTCTTTCAAATAATCTATTTTTATATTTAGAAGTTCAAATTATATGTTGTTATATTCAACTTTCCTTCTAATTAGGAGTTCCACACTGACATCAAGTTATTTTACAAAATAAAAAGCAATTTCCTAATAAACAGTTACTACAAAATTGTTACTAAGGAAAATTCTTCAACATTAATTTTATTCCATATGTAAACTTTCCTCAAGAGAAATATTAATATTGTGTTACAAATAAGACCAGTAATCTGGTCAGAGTGTGAACGTATTTGACAAAAACATTTGATCTTCCTAGTGCCTTTCATTTCTTGGATAAATTTCTTCAACATTCCTATGAATCTTTTTTATAAAACCATGCAGTAACAAAGTACACCTCATACAGAAACCAGATGTAAAGCTGACCTTTTATTTTTTAAAGTACCCCCTTACTGAATACTGCCAGCAATATTATCAACAAATAACATTTTATAACCAAGAACTGTACATTCAATGTATATATATTGTGTGTGTGTGTGTGTGTGTGTGTGTGTGTATTTCAATGAATAAGCTTGGTATCAGCACACTAAACTTCATGTGATTTATTTTAAATGATTGCTGGTTTCAGAGAATTAAAAACCACGAACCCTATGGCAGCAACTATAATGCATATATAGTTCTCTGAAAGATCATTTTGAAGTTATCACATAATGGTGGAATATAATTTAAACAAAATACAAATAACATTTACAGCATAAGGCTCTGTGGTTGAATAATCAGCACATCAAAGAAAAATATCAGAGAAAGACTTTAAAAATAAAGCAGATTTCCTATTAGAAGAATTTTTTTTTTTGTTTGCTAACAATAGCTAATTGTGGACATAAAAATGTTCAAACAAAAGTTTCCTAAAATTTCTAGAACACAGTTAAACTTTAGTTGCAGTAATTGATGAGGTCAGACTTTATCATGGTAAACTGAAAGTTAATCTGTTGGTAGCGAGAAGATACAACCGCTCATTTTTAGAGAAGTAAAGTTTATTACATTTGAAACGATACAGCAGAAATCTCAAAAGTTTACTCATTAAATATAGTTTCTTACAAATATCCTTTTGAAAATGCAATTCATATGTGCTACAACCTCAGAAGTTTGAATTCAAAATGAAATATGAAGGCAAGAGTCAGGGAAATCACATCAGAGGGCTTTGTCAAATATCTGTACAAATCAGTACATATTCTTCTATCTGTCATACAGTAGGAAAGAAAGTGATTCTAAATATATCCAAGTAAATGCAGAAAAATACATTAGTATTTGAGGCAGACCATGCTAAAATATAATTTACAATGATTAGTTTGCATTTAAGATGGTTAATAATGCCTTTAGTTTGAACCAATGAAATCAACATTAAGTTAAATTTTGTAGTATTTGTTCAGTCTTTTGTATTGAACATTAGTTCATCTGTGAAGTAAATAAGATTGGAAAAAGCAAGTGACCTGATCCTTTTCATTATGTTTATCATTATCTCCTTCAGTCATACTAAATGCAAACAAATCAATAGAGCATCAGGATTTTTCACACATTAAAATAAAGACTAATGACTTGTGAAGGCAGACTGTGTACCATGTAGTATTTAACATATGAAACTTGCATTAACCATCAACTCAAAATTTCTTAAATAAACCAAGATTTACAAGCTAAAATAAACAAACATTTGATTAAAAAATTCTGCTATTCAAGATACTCAGGTGTCTTTTTTCTCTTAGAGATTGGTAAGGGTTGGGTCTTTTAAAAACTTGGAAGAGGAGGTGGTAAGAGGAAAAAATTCCTCAATGCTTTAAAAAACTCAACTGTTACGAGTCCATACAATTACTATGCTGGCATGGAAACAAGGTGTTTTCTGTCATGGAACCATTCACTTTCCCATAGAAGTAGTTCCTCCAAGCCAACTGTACAAAGATGTAAATTCGCTTACCCATGATTAAAATTGAAGTAATCCTTCAAAAACAGAGCAAGACACCTCACCCAAAAAGATCTTTTAAATCATTGCTAGCTGAACTGCTATTGGTCATTGTAGTTGGTGGCTGTGCAAAGTTCTGCGGGCTAAAGAAAGGATTAGCCTGCATACCAAAGGCAGACTGTCCCATCATGTTCATTGGTGTTCCCATTACTGAACTGCCCATACCTGGAGACCCTTGCGGAGGTACAAATTGATTAAGCCACTGATTTGGTTTCTGTTGTGATAACTGGTTCATGCTAACTTTGGGTTTCTGAGGGCCAAAGAGATTATTAAGAGCAGACATATCTGTGGGTCTTTGTTGAGTCTGCTTCGCACCAGCAGGAGGAACACTCACAGCACTGAAGTTTGGCAAAGTGGAAGGTGTTCCCAGTGTCATCTTGGTCACTCCGGGTGTGCTTGGACTACTGAATAAGTTCTGGTTTGTATTAACCGGCATGTTGAATCCTGAAGTCTGAAAGCCCATGTTAGCATTTAGGCCGTTGGTCAAATTTCTCTTGGTGTTATCAACTGGTGTAGAAAACATCATGCCAAGGCCCATAGAAGGAACAGAAGTGAAGGTACTTGAAGCAGAAATTTTAGGGGTACTAACAGAAAGGCTGGTCAAAGATGACATGTTATTATCCATCAATGTGTCTGTCAAGTCCTTAGTCTGAAAAATATGAGGGAATTACTTTACCTCCAAGATTGCCAAATTCTTTACAATCAGTAACATTTGACAGGTTGTACTATAAATGACAACTCCAAATTAAGCTCAACAGTCTATACCAAGTTGGCAAACCACAGCTCACAGGCGAAATCCAGCCTGCCACATACTTTTACAGATAAACATTTGCAATCAATTTGATGACAGGGTTCACTAACTTTGAATTCCAATTAAATAAAATGCTGGCTCCGCCCACCACTCCCCAAAATAGAAATTCCTTCTTCTCATTAGATCTGCATTGCAAAAATGATACTCTATTTAATTTTTATATTTTGAATTGCATCACAATTTTGTAGAAATTTGTTTTCTCTCTTACGTAAATACCTACAAAATATTTTTGATTTTGCCTCTTGGCCCATAAAGATTTTTCTCTGAAGAAGAATTTTAGTGATTAGGAGGTAACAAAAAAGGGGTGCCTGGGTGGCTCAGTCAGCTGGGCGTCCAACTTTGGCTCTGGTCATGATCCCACCATTCATGAGTTCAAGCCCCACATGAGGCTCTGTGCTGACAGGTCAGGGCCTGGAGCCTGCTTTGGATTCTCTATCTCCCTCTCTCTGTGCCCCTCCCTCATTCGTACTCTGTCTCTCTCAAAAGTAAACATAAAAATTTTTTTTTCACAAAAAAAGAGGTAACAAAAAATAATTTAAAGAAAGCTTTTAAGATAAAGTTATTTCTGCAGTCTGTGTGAGTTTGAACTCTCTACCAGCAAGAACCTTAAGCCCTGCCATAGCACTACCACCTAGGACAGTGTCTGGTACATAATAAGAAATAAATACTGGTCAGGACATATTGGTAAGTATTCCTAAATCAAATTACAGACCTGGCTATAACTGAAACACCAAAAATTAAAAATTACTTTTTGGTCAAAAATATATAAATGCCTGAACATAATATTACTGATCATTTCAAGGTGAACAGAGTTAATCAGTACTATGAAACCTAATATTTTTTAAGAATATCATTGCCTTCTCTTTATTGGTATTTATCTAGCTTTCTGTTTGTTTGGTAACAAACACTATCTCAAAATATTATACATTAGCGCAGGCTATTGAGGAGTGGCTGGAAAATCCTTTATGCCCATAGTTCTTAGAAACTGCATTATTGAAATTTCTTAGAAATATATTTTTAGACAAACACTAATAGGTAGACTAAGTTATATACTCCTTAAGTATCGTGCGCTTGAAATTATACACAAGTATAACCTGAAAGTAAGTATGCTTGAAATTCTGCAAGAGAAATCAATTCTGACCTGTTTGACTGGAGCAACAGGTGTGTGTACTTGGGGTTTAAGAGGCTGCTGGCTTTTCAACTTCTGTGCTTGCTCCTGTTCTTTTGCTAATTTTTGTTTTTCTTCAAGTGTAAGTGATGCCTCAGAAAAAAAAAGTATATATATATATATATATATATCAATGAGCAATTTCATAATTCCACTTATAAAACAGAAGACTTCTTTTTTTGTAAGGTATGTCTTAGTATGTTTGATGATAGCAAATAATTTGCAAATTACTCCTGTAGTGATTGCCACAGGTACATTATATTTTGAATTATTATAAGCTTTTACTTTAAGTAGAAACTCACAAAATCTCTGCTAAAATAGTTCCAGTATGAAAACAGTTACTGTTTTAAAACCATTCATCAAAATGACTTTTTTCCAGACAAGGAGAATATGACTTGATGACTTCATTTTATAAAATTGGGAGATTCCTGTTCAACCCTATCTCACTCCAAAAATATTTTAGGAACTCACCAAAAAGCTAAGGAAAACATAAACAGTGTCTTTCACTGCTAAAGGTCTGCATCAAATTTGACATTTGTCTTTTTCCTTTATCAACTTTGCTAAACTATAAACTCACAGTATGTTCTCTTAAAATTTTGTAAACCATGCCTGGTAGCTCCTTGGCTTTACACATATAGGTACTCGTTTTTGTCAAATGAATAGAAGAAAAGTTGCCCACAGGAGAAATTCAAAATTAACATATTATATTGAATATTAACAAATATTTCAATTGGAAAGTATCATTTTATAATTTATTATTCAAAATCAGAGTCAAGACACAGTGACATTTATCAAGAGGTATGACTGGCAAAGTCCAGCAGAAAGGACAAAGGAGGCAGGCAATCTAGAAGTTACCATGTGGGAGGCTGAGTAATAAAAGAAGTTAAAATTCTCAAGTCTGTATATTCTCAATGTGAATCACGTCATGTTCCCATGATAATTTTTAAATTTCATAAAAATATTAAAAAATGTTTCTTGTTAAGATGCTGAACAGTATTTCCCAACAAAATCTATAATTTATAGGAAGTCCTATAATATAAATAAGTACACTACAGGAGTAAGTGAAGAAACTTACTCTTTTATGTTTATTCTGTAACCCATCCTCTTTATTTTCTGATTCACCGCCAGTAAGAAAGTCTGCTCCAATGTTGTTAAAGACTTTGTCAATATGCTGAAAAGAAAAATGTCAAACCACCTGAATGACATCAAAAAATTGTGATATTACTACTTAAAGGGCAAAAGCCTCTCAAATGAAGCACACTGTCAAACTCTTTTTACAAAAATTAAAATAATCTAAATGTCTTACCTGAGATCCAACATTTGTAACTTTCGTCTCCTCAGAAGCATTCATTTGATTTCCTATATCCAAAGATCTGCAGGAAAATTGAATTATGACAAAGCAATGAAAAGAAATGCTTATTTTTAAAATACTCATACAAAAAATGGTTCTTCCACATGGGGGTTATTGTAACCTAAACAAACTTCTTTCAGGACAGTCATACTCTTTTTCATTATTTGCTACAATTAATGTCTGCTTGCTCAAAAACAGTAACATTTGCATAACAAGTCTTTTTTTTTTTAATTCAATATTCAAAATTTACTGGAGAATTTACTCAGTCTCATAAAATCAGGCAAGCATGATTCTTACTGTGAGAGAGCTTATAGATCACTGAGAGACAAGGTATGATATATACCACTTGATGTGATTAAATTCAGAACCTGATTCTAATAATAAGCGCTACAATCACTGTGATGGGCCAGATCCATGCCTTGAAAACCAGGCAAGATTTAGATAAGAAAAAGAAAAAAGAAGAGTTCGTTTACACCTCAAGTACAAATACTAGATATTAAAATTTTCTCTTATAAATTTTTAAAAATTATTTTTCAGGGTTCCTGTGTTAATACAGTCAACCCATGAAATGACATAAATATCTACGTCATTGAATATTTAGAGAATAGAATATTTAGAGCGTACAAAGGGCTATTTCAAGTCATCCTACACCTGGTGTATTTGCTTCCATAAGCCTTCATCTCACTCTGGGGCAGAACCTAAAAAATTTTATACGTGGGGACCTTGCTCATAATTGGTATAAATTTTAGTGAGTATCTGATGTCTTTTGGCTCAGGATTTAACAGCCATCTTAAAATCACGTGTTTTTTTCTGGGAAACAAATATAGTGATTTTATTTTAATAAACCGGCATTCTCCAGTGTGTAATTTTATCTTTCCCTTCTTTCTTTGAAAACTAGTATTTTGCAAATAATTTGGAAAATCCTCCCTTAAAGAAACGGAAGTGAATGCTGTGGTATTAAATATGAAATGAATGTTCTATAAATGTTTCTGGAATCAGAGAAAAGAAAAAGGGTGAGATCAAAATACTAGGGTTTCATAGATTTGAAAAATATTTGTAAGCGGTGCTCTTCGTCATTAGCACTCTGAATTTACAACACTAGTAGCTAATGCTGACAAGAGACTTTCTCAGCAATAGAATTTTCTTTACATATAGAAAATCTTACAATTAGCATATTACACTTTTGCACTCAGAAATGACACTGGATTTTCCACAATATTCTATTTTAACTCAGTTCAACTTAACATGTTGGAAAATTTTTAAATGTTTTACATGTGATCAAATTGAAATCCATCAATTTTTTACTATGCAGAACAAACTGATGGTTACCTGAGGGGAGATGAATGGGGGGATGTGTAGAATAGGTGAAGGGGATTAATAATGAGCACTGAGTAATAATGTATAGAATTTTTGAATGACTATACTGTACACCTGAAACTAATATAACACTGTATGTTAACTATACTGGAATCAAAATAATAAACTTCATTTAAAAAAACAGGAATCCATCAATTTTTTGGGTCCTTATTCCAGAAAATCAATCAAGAGGTCACTTTAGTGTCACTGTTGGGCCATGTACAATTCATATGCAACCTACTTACTTCTGCTGTTCTTGCATTATTTGAAGTTGTTCCAGTTTAGTCTTATGTTCAGACTCCAATCTGTTAAGCATCTCTTTTATGACGGAAATGAAAGAATTGAACTGGTGTAATAAGAAAGTGATACAGTTACAATGTTTCAAGTTAGCAGCAAATGTAATGTAATAAGAGAATTTAACAAATTAATCATAATACTCTCATTTTTACCAGTATACGACCCACTCAGAGTACGGATGTCACAAAAATAGTATATTTAAACTCAGCAATCACAGCAAGCTTTTACAATATCTCTGTATGATGGTGGTAAGGTTGATGAGGCTTTCTAACTTCCAGAAAACCTATCTCAATGGGTTTTCTAGCCTGAGTTATCTAACAGCTATTATTCAAGGGTCTTATAAATTTACCCCCACCAGTTATTACATATTGACTTTCCTAGAATAATCCAAAAGTGACCATCTGAATTTGTGCATATCTGGAAACAACCCACTTAATAGTGCATTAAAAAATTAGTTTATTGGAAGATCCTGGGAAGATGGCGGCTGGGCTCACCGCGCGTCCTGCTGATCACTTATTCCACCTACACCTGCCTAAATAACCCAGAAAACCGCCAGAAGACTAGCAGAACGGAGTCTCCAAAGCCAAGCGCAGATGAGAGGCCCACGCAAGAGGGTAGGAAGGGTGGCGAGGCGGTGCGCCCTACACGGACTGGCGGGAGGGAGCCAGGATGGAGGGGCGGCCCGCCAGCCAAGCAGAGCCCCAAGTCTGGCTTGCAAAAGCGGAGGGGCCGGACAGAGTGTGTTCCGACAGCAAGCGGGACTTGACATCTGGAAGGTTATAAGCTAACAGCTCTGCTCAGAGAATGGGAGGGCTGGAGGACAACGGGAGGGAGAGTTGTTGAGCCCCGGAAGACAGAGCTCAGCTTGGCGGGGAACAAAGGCGCTCGCCAGCACCATCTCCCTCGCCCATCCCCCAGCCAAAATCCCAAAGGGAACCAGTTGCTGCCAGGGAACTTGCTGGCACTGCGCAAACACCCAAAGCTGTGCTTCTGAGGATCCATCCCTCCGGCGGGTCTGACTCCCTCCCAGTGCCGCAGGGCCCCTCCCGAAGTGGATCTCCGAAGGAAAAGTGAGCTGAGCCTGCCCCTCCCACCCCTGTGCACCTTGCCGATCCACCCCAGCTAATACGCCAGATCCCCAGCACCACAAGCCTGGCAGTGTGCAAGTAGCCCAGACGGGCCACGCCACCCCACAGTGAATCCCGCCCCTAGGAGAGGGGAAGAGAAGGCACACACCAGTCTGACTGTGGCCCCAGCGATGGGCTGGGGGCAGACATCAGGTCTGACTGCGGCCCTGCCCACCAACGCAAGTTATTCAAGGCAGCACAAGGGAAGTGCCCGCAGTCCCACACCACTCCAGGGACTATCCAAAATGACGAAATGGAAGAATTCCCCTCAGAAAAACATCCAGGAAATAACAACAGCTAATGAACTGATCAAAAATGATTTAAACAATACAACAGAAAGTGAATTTAGAATAATAGTCATAAAATTACTCGCTGGGCTTGAAAACAGTATAAAGGACAGCAGAGAATCTCTTCCTACAGAGATGAAGGGACTAAGGAACAGCCAGGAGGAGCTAAAAAATGCTGCAATGAACTGCAAAATAAAATGGAGACAACTACGGCTCGGATTGAAGAGGCAGAGGAGAGAATATGTGAACTAGAAGATAAAATTATGGAAAAAGAGGAAGCTGAGAAAAAGAGAGGTAAAAAAATCCAGGAGTATGAGGGGAAAATTAGAGAACTAAGTGATACACTAAAAAGAAATAATATACGCATAATTGGTATCCCAGAGGAGGAAGAGAGAGGGAAAGGTGCTGAAGGTGTACTTGAAGAAATAATAGCTGAGAACTTCCCGGATCTGGGGAAGGAAAAAGGCATTGAAATCCAAGAGGCACAGAGAACTCCCTTCAGACATAACTTGAATCGATCTTCTGCACGACATATCACAGTGAAACTGGCAAAATACAAGGATAAAGAGAAAATTCTGAAAACAGCTAGAGATAAACATGCTCTAACATATAAAGGGAGACCTATAAGACTCGTGACGGATCTCTCTACTGAAACTTGGCAGGCCAAAAAGGAATGGCAGGAGATCTTCAATGTGATGAACAGAAAAAATATGCAGCCGAGAATCCTTTCTCCAGCAAGTCTGTCATTTAGAATAGAAGGAGAGACAAAGGTCTTCCCAAACAAACACTGAAGGAATTCATCACCACTAACCCAGCCCTACAAGAGATCTTAAGGGGGATCCTGTGAGACAAAGTACCAGAGACATCGCTACAAGCATGAAACCTACGGACATCACAATGACTCTAAACCCATATCTTTCTACAATAACACTGAATGTAAATGGACTAAATGCGCTAACCAAAAGACACAGGGTATCAGAATGGATAAAAAAACAAGACCCATCTATTTGCTGTCTTCAAGAGACTCATTTTAGACCTGAGGACACCTTCAGATTGAGAGTGAGGGGATGGAGAACTATTTATCATGCCACTGAAGTCAAAAGAAAGCTGGAATAGCCATACTTATATCAGACAAACTAGACTTTAAATTAAAGGCTGTAACAAGAGATGAAGAAGGGCATTCTATAATAATCACAGGGTCTATCCATCAGGAAGAGCTAACAATTATAAATGTCTATGTGCCGAATACAGGAGCCCCCAAATATATAAAACAATTACTCACAAACATAAGCAACCTTATTGATAAGAATGTGGGTAATTGCAGGGGACTTTAACACTCCACTTACAGAAATGGATAGATCATCTAGACACACGGTCAATAAAGAAACAAGGGCCCTGAATGCTACATTGGATCAGATGGACTTGACAGATATATTTAGAACTCTGCATCCCAAAGCAATAGAATATACTTTCTTCTCGAGTGCACATGGAACATTCTCCAAGATAGATCACATACTGGGTCACAAAACAGCCCTTCATAAGTATACAAGAATTGAAATCATACCATGCATACTTTCAGACCACAATGCTATGAAGCTTGAAATCCACCACAGGAAAAAGTCTGGAAAACCTCCAAAAGCATGGAGGTTAAAGAACACCCTACTAAAGAATGAATGGGTCAACCAGGCAATTAAGAGAAGAAATTTAAAAATATATGGAAACAAACGAAAATGAAAATACAACAATCCAAATGCTTTGGGATGCAGCGAAGGCAGTCCTGAGAGGAAAATACATTGCAATCCAGGCCTATCTCAAGAAACAAGAAAAATCCCAAATACAAAATCTAACAGCACACCTAAAGGAAATAGAAGCAGAACAGCAAAGACAGCCTAAACCCAGCAGAAGAAGATAAATAATAAAGATCAGAGCAGAAATAAACAATATAGAATCTAAAAAAACTGCAGAGCAGATCAACGAAAACAAGAGTTGGTTTTTTGAAAAAATAAACAAAATTGATACACCTCTAGCCAGGCTTCTCAAAAGGAAAAAGGAGATGACCCAAATAGATAAAATCATGAATGAAAATGGAATTATTACAACCAATCCCTCAGAGATAAAAGCAATTATCAGGGAATACTATGAAAAATTATATGCCAACAAACTGGACAACCTGGAAGAAATGGACAAATTCCTAAACACCCACACACTTCCAAAACGTGGAAGGAGGAAATAGAAAGCTTGAACAGACCCATAACCAGCGAAGAAATTGAATCAGTCATCAAAAATCTCCCAACAAATAAGAGTCCAGGACCAGATGGCTTCCCAGGGAGTTCTACCAGATGTTTAAAGCGGAGATAATACCTATCCTTCTCAAGCTATTCCAAAAAATAGAAAGCGAAGGAAAACTTCCAGACTCATTCTATGAAGCCAGTATTACTTTGATTCCAAACCAGACAGAGACCCAGTAAAAAAATAGAACTACAGGCCAATATCCCTGAGGAATATGGATGCAAAAATTCTCAATAAGATACTAGCAAATCGAATTCAACAGCATATAAAGAATTATTCACCATGATCAAGTGGGATTCATTCCTGGGATACAGGGCTGGTTCAACATTCGCAAATCAATCAATATGATACATCACATTAATAAAAGAAAAGATAAGAACCATATGATCCTGTCAATCGATGCAGAAAAGGCCTTTGACAAAATTCAGCAACTTTCTTAATAAAAACCCTTGAGAAAGTCGGGATAGAAGGAACATACTTAAACATCATAAAAGCCATTTATGAAAAGCCCACAGCTAACATCATCCTCAATGGGGAAAAACTGAGAGCTTTTTCCCTGAGATCAGGAACACAACAGGGATGTCCACTCTCACCGCTGTTGTTTAACATAGTGTTGGAAGTTCTAGCATCAGCAATCAGACAACAAAAGGAAATCAAAGGCATCAACATTGGCAAAGATGAAGTCAAGCTTTCACTTTTTGCAGATGACATGATATTATGCATGGAAAATCCGACAGACTCCACCAGAAATCTGCTAGAACCGATACATGAATTTAGCAAAGTTGCAGGATACAAAATCAATGTACAGAAATCAATTGCATTCTTATACACTAATAATGAAGCAACAGAAAGACAAATAAAGAAACTGATCCCATTCACAATTGCACCAAGAAGCATAAAATACCTAGGAATAAATCTAACCAAAGATGTAAAAGATCTGTATGCTGAAAACTATAGAAAGCTTATGAAGGAAATTGAAGAAGATACAAAGAAATGGAAAAACATTCCATGCTCATGGATTGGAAGAATAAATATTGTTAAAATGTCAATACTACCCAAAGCTATCTACACATTCAATGCAATCCCAATCAAAATTGCACCAGCATTCTTCTCGAAACTAGAACAAGCAATCCTAAAATTCATATGGAACCACAAAAGGCCCCAAATAAGCAAAGTAATTCTGAAGAAGAAGACCAAAGTAGGAGGCATCACAATCCCAGACTTTAGCCTCTACTACAAAGCTGTAATCATCAAGACAGCATGGTATTGGCACAAAAACAGACACATAGACCAATGGAATAGAATAGAAACCCCAGAACTAGACCCGCAAACGTATGGCCAACTAATCTTTGACAAAGCAGGAAAGAACATCCAATGGAAAAAAGACAGTCTCTTTAACAAATGGTGCTGGGAGAACTGGACAGCAACATGCAGAAGGTTGAAACTAGACCACTTTCTCACACCATTCACAAAAATAAGCTCAAAATGGATAAAGGACCTGAATGTGAGACAGGAAACCATCCAAACCCTAGAGGAGGAAGCAGGAAAAGACCTCTCTGACCTCAGCCGTAGCAATCTCTTACTCGACACATCCCCAAAGGCAAGGGAATTAAAAGCCAAAATGAACTACTGGGACCTTATGAAGATAAAAAGCTTCTGCACAGCAAAGGAAACAACCAACAAAACTAAAAGGCAACCAACGGAATGGGAAAAGATATTTGCAATGACATATCGGACAAAGGGCTAGTATCCAAAATCTATAAAGAACTCACCAAACTCCACACCCAAAAAACAAATAATCCAGTGAAGAAATGGGCAGAAAACATGAATAGACACTTCTCTAAATAAGACATCCGGATGGCCAACAGGCACATGAAAAGATGCTTAACGTCGCTCCTCATCAGGGAAATACAAATCAAAACCACATCAGACATCACCTCACGCCAGTCAGAGTGGCCAAAATGAACAAATCAGGAGACTATAGATGCTGGAGAGGATGTGGAGAAACGGGAACCCTCTTGCACTGTTGGTGGGAATGCAAATTGGTGCAGCCGCTCTGGAAAGCAGTGTGGAGGTTCCTCAAAAAATTAAAAATAGACCTACCCTATGACCCAGCAATAGCACTGCTAGGAATTTATCCAAGGGATACAGGAGTACTGATGCATAGGGGCACTTGTACCCCAATGTCTATAGCAGCACTCTCAACAATAGCCAAATGATGGAAAGAGCCTAAATGTCCATCAACTGATGAATGGATAAAGAAATTGTGGTTTATATACACAATGGAGTACTATGTGGCAATGAGAAAGAATGAAATATGGCCCTTTGTAGCAACATGGATGGAACTGGAGAGTGTTATGCTAAGTGAAATAAGCCATACAGAGAAAGACAGATACCATATGGTTTCACTCTTATGTGGATCCTGAGAAACTTAACAGGAACCCATGGGGGAGGGGAAGGTAAAAAAAAAAAAAAAGAGGTTAGAGTGGAAGAGAGCCAAAGCATAAGAGACTCTTAAAAACTGAGAACAGGGGCGCCTGGGTGGCGCAGTCGGTTAAGCGTCCGACTTCAGCCAGGTCACGATCTCGCGGTCCGTGAGTTCGAGCCCCGCGTCAGGCTCTGGGCTGATGGCTCAGAGCCTGGAGCCTGTTTCCGATTCTGTGTCTCCCTCTCTCTCTGCCCCTCCCCCGTTCATGCTCTGTCTCTCTCTGTCCCAAAAATAAATAAACGTTGAAAAAAAAAATTTTTTTTTTAAATAAAAAAAAAAAAAAAAATTGAGAACAAACTGAGGGTTGATGGGGGGTGGGAGGGACGAGAGGGTGGGTGATGGGTATTGAAAAGGGCACCTTTTGGGATGAGCACTGGGTGTTGTATGGAAACCAATTTGACAATAAACTTTATATACTGAAAAAAAAATACATAATAAAAAAAATTAGTTTATTCAGATTGTTACAAAAATGACATGTTTGGCTAAAATAAATCTGCTTTCTACAAAGAAATATTAAATGTATTTAGTTTAACTTTCAAATAATTAAAGTTCCTAAAGTATATCTAATACCATGCCATAATATGGTTCAGGCTTTGGTTAAATGATGATTCTTAGAGTGCCTCCAATCATCATGAACAATTTATTTGAATAATACCATACATTACAGGAAGAATCCAGAAACTGTGTTCTTCCCCTCCCAAATCTTCTATTTTTGTGCTGGGTGCTCCTCAAAATAGGTTTATTAATATCTCTATCTTATAAATGAGGAACTTCTGGCTTAGTGAGAGACAAAGCAACTTAGTATGAGATACTAAATAACATATGGCAGGATTGGAATTCATAAAAGTCTGTCTCCAGAGCTTGTACTAGTTTCTACATGATCCTGCTTCTCACCGTGCTCAACCATCTGTTCATCCTTTGCCTTACCATGAGAGTTAACAAAAGGCATTATTTTCTTAGCGGTTTACTTTGACAGACTCTCTGCTGATTATTTTTCTTTTTACTTTGCAATGAAGTAAAACATAGTAGCAGAAAAGTATACATATAGGTGCTCATATCAAAAAATTCACAAACTGAATGCAGAAAAAGAACATTAGCAGCACCCCACAGGCTTCCTTGTGCCCCCTTCTCGGTACTTCCACCACCTTACCCTCTGAGTAAACACTAGTCTGACCTCTGGCAGTGTAGTTTTGACTGCTTTTTGTACTTTATATAGAATCATTAGGTAGATCTTCTTCTGTGTCTGGCTTCACTGGCTCAACATATGTTTGTGAGATTCATCCATACTGTTGTATATAGTTGGTGCAGAAGAATTAACATAGTAGGCCTGAACTTCCATCTTTGAAAAGGCCTGCTTGCAAGGTTGGCCATTGGCCGGTATCCAGAAACTCAGATTTTACAAGGGTTCCCACCATTAATTGATGACAGTGGCTCACTAAACTAAACAAAGACTATGTTTTATGCTAAGCATCTGCTTTTCTTCTGGGAGTCTGGAATTTGAGTACATGACAGGCAGATGGAGCTACAACACTTCACATGTACTGTCACAACTCATTACCAGGGAAAATAAGTACATTGAGGAGATGACTCTGGAAGCTTGAATCTCGTTTCCTCCAGACATTGCCCTATAAGCCTTCTCCCTTTGCTGATTTTGCTTTATACCCTTTTGCCATAAAAACCATAGCCACGAGTACAACTATATGCTGAGGCCTGTGAGGACTCCTAGTGAATCAATGAATCCGAAGGTGGTCTTTGGAACCCCCACTCAACATAAGTTGTGATGTGTTTTGACTGTTGCTTGGTATTTGCTATTTTACAATCAAATGCAAAAAATGTACTTTCCTAAATCACATTATCTTTCTCACATAATGCAAAATACACTTAGATTATTTTAAGTCAGAATTTACAGAAGAGGGCACTCTTTCTTTTTTTTTCTTTTTTCTTTTTTTTCTTTTTTATGTTTTTATTTTTGATACAGAGAGAAAGCACAAGGTGGGGAGGGACAGAAAGAGAGGAAGACAGGAACCAAAGCAGGCACTGCACTGATAGCAGATATCTTGATGTGGAGCTTGAACTCAAGAGCTGTGAGATCATGACCTGAGCAGAAGTTGGATGCTTAACTGACTGAGCCACCCAGGTGCCCTGAGGGCACTCTTAAATCAGGAACCCTGTCCATGAAATGAATAGGAAAGCAGACCACACCCATGTTAACTATCTCGAAATACCAGAAGATATGAATCAAAGTATTCTGTTGATGAAAATAGGTCCCTAAAAATATCAACCATAAAGCTGAAGAAAACAAACACCACATTTCATATGAAATTATAAATCCTGATATAAGCATTTGGGAATATTTAAAAACATGCTAGATCATATATATGAGAACTAAGAACAGAAATGACCAAAAGCTGGATTTGCTTAGGCATTATCATCATCCTATTTTTCCTCAATATTATTCATTGTTTCCCTTTTTGCCAGTTATAACCTCAACCCTGCCACCCAAGATATGAAGAAACTATCAAGCCAAAAATTGAAATTTAGGGACACAAACTTTCAGAGGCTTACCCAACCACTTCATAGGGAATTTTAGATCTGATTAATTTTATAAATTTCCCTAACTCCAAAATTCGTTTCCCTAGGCACTCTCCCCTATAAGCCAAAAGCTTTCCTGCTTAACTCCAGCTTCTGTTTCCTTCATTGCTCTAACTCACTTTCAGTACTTAATTCCCAATCTTGTCTGCCTATCCATTTCTGACACTCCCTATTAAACAGTAACCAACTAATCCCAGTATTTTTCCATCATACTCCATTAAACACCAGTTCTATGGTAAACAAAATGACTTGTCATTACTCGGTAACTCAAATTTTCTCTCAATTTAATAAATATTTTTGTTTCTGGCACTGCATTAAGTGCTGGGGATATAATAAAGAAAAAGATATAATAACCAGCCTTCTGGGAAAGGCAGACAATACCTATGACAACTACAGTGATAGAGGTATACAGAGAGATAATTGTATAATAATGTTTGAACACATTACCTTTTTGCTCAAATGTTTACCACATCTTGGAAGTACAAATACCTAAGTACACCTGAAACTAATATATCACACTGTATGTTAACTATACGAGAATTAAAATAAAAAACAAACACAACAACAAAAAGCAAACACCTAAATCAGACAGCCATTTAAAGTCTACTTGTTCTAGTCTCAATTTATCTCTCTTCTATTACTCCCCTACTGATTTACAGGTATCTCTCAGTCAAACTGGATTATTCATTCTCTGCTGATTGACTCTAAATTGGTTCCCAATTATCTCCTCATTCTGCTGCTCAGGCCTTTGCGTAATTCCCTATTTTTGAGTGTGGGCAGGACCTTGCTGGTCCTGACTTGCAAAGGTAATAGGACGTCATTTTCTTGATTACAATATAAGATGCTGTAACTTCCATCTTTCTAGCAGACTCTCTCTCCCACTTTGATGAAACAAGTTGCCATGTTGGAAGACCCATGAAGCAAGGAGAGCTGACACAGCTAGAAACTGAGGCCCCTGGTCAAACAACCTAAAAGGAACTGAATCCTGACAACCATGTAAGTAAGCTTAGAAGCAGATCTGTCCTTCCCCCATTTGAGCCTTCAGATGAGGCCCCAGCCTTTGACTGCAGCACTGTGAGAAACTCTGAACAGAGAATCCACGCCCTGGCTTGGCTGACCCACAGAAACTATGAAAACCATCTAGTTTGTGGTGATTTGTTATGTAGCAATAAATAAGAAATACACACCCCAGACACATCACATTCATTTTTAATTTGTTCATGTCAACTTTCCAGCCCCAAATTTGAATTAGCCCAAAATCCTACATATCTTTCAATGTTCTAGTCATTTACTATCTCCCAATGAGGCCTTCAATAATCCATCCTTCCAACTCACATACTCCTTACTTTGAACCCACAACTTTCTTTATTGAACTCTGTGACATATTTTTCCTTGTTTTAGCAACATTTAAATGTAATATATTTATTTATTTAATTCCAAGAAAACAATAAACTGGACAAACTGAATAAAACACAAAATACTCCTACCTGATTGAGATTAAGATTGTTTTCAATACTCAGGGGAATCAAATGAGGCAATACTTTTCCAGCAAGCTGCTCTTTGGTGATTCCCAACTTCTTATGTGTAAAGGTACATTTATAAATACCTGATAGAAAACAATGAGACAAATTTTATAATCCAATACCACAAATTCATAGATACTAGGAAAATATTGTATCTATATGAAATCTCTTGATAATCAGTTTAATTACAAATTTTTTCTTATCAGTGCCTAGAATGAGGATGCTCTTAAATATGGATAAGAATGATTTCAGCTTTATCATCAGTTTAAACCATGACATATTTAACCTGTACTTGCTTGGCTTAAGAGCACACTTAATATTAGCATAATATTAAAAGCCTTACTACAGTGCAACAGTAAGGTTACAGAATGATCCTCTCTCCTGAAAACACCTAAATATGTATTTGAGACTTCTCACCCAAACTCGAGACATCTATTTCACAAGTATGTGAGTATAGGTTACACCTTTATTCACTTCTTTAACCAGATTTAACATGTTTAAAACTTTAATAATTTAATTCAACTCCACACAATCCTTTCCTAGTGTCTCACCTATTTACTCAAACTTCCAGAGCCTGCGTATTACAACTATTCCACAAAGCCTTCAGTTGGTAAACTGAGCACATTTGTTTCTCATTCTCTGAATGCTTGTGTTATAAGTGTTTTGTATATAATCCATAGCTTTAGAACACACCATATGTTATTATTTTCATGTTAATGTAAATTTCACTTATATACTCAAAGAGTAACTTTACTGAGCACCTATTAAATGCTTATTTGCTAGGCACTATGCTCATTACTTCTCCCTGCCCATTTTCTCACTGAATTCTCATAAAACTCCTATAATGATGTATTTTTACCCTCATCTGACAGATGAAATTTTTCTAAGTCATTCCAGGAACTGACACAGCCAGGACAGAAGCTAGGGCTCTTTCCACTATGCTAAACTCTTTTTCAGGAAGACTAATTTATTTGAGCCCAAAAGTCTCATACCATATACCATGTCTACAAAGGTCTACAATAAATTACTTGCTGACCATTCCTACAAATATTTACTGAGGGCGTTCTATAGACCAGGCACCTTAGTACTTTAGTAAGTGTTAAAAATACACGGCTGAGTAATTTCATTTTTCTTTAAAATTAATAAACTTTAACTTCAGTAAAAACTAAACTTGCTAATGTTTTTGTGATACTACAAGTATGTCTGTTTCCATTAGTATAGCAGACCCCAGCATTTCCAGATTGGACTATCAAAACTGTAACTATTTACAAACAATTTCAGTTTCTTGACAGAGTAATTTGTAATTATGCTAATAGAACAGAATGTGCTGTAAAGCTAATATGCTTCATCAACACATCACTTAGCAGTGAAACATACTGGTTAAGATTTAAACATATATAAATTAAAAACTAGCTCTACCACTTTTCAGTTGTGTTATCTTGAATAACTTACTTCAACCCTGAGCCTCAATTTCCGTACTGTAAAACAGAAATAACAGTAGCTATCTCATTGGAATTTGGAGAGGACAAGAGATAACACAAAGAAAATACTCAACACAGTGCCTCTTACAAATTGGGTACCAAATAACTATCAAATTTTACTATTAAGACTGGTATCAGCATGTCATGTAGCTTTGTTTGCCTCTCTTATTTGGCATCATTTTATAGGGAAAACTACATGCTATCATGGTATTTGTGAAGCTAGGATTCCCAAATGTCTAATTTGCTAAAATTAACACAAAGAAAAGTTATATCATGGTATTTATCCCATCATTCTTCAATTACTGAATGCTATATACTTGAAAAAAGGATACAAAGGTTTTATAATTTGGAAAATTCATTTGCGTGACTATAAAACAATAAAGTAGCATCAAATAACATTAAGTTTTCAGCTACCTAAAATTCCCATGAGGACTGCGGGTTCCTTGGATGGAATCTGTTGTAAGAAGGGCAGGATATCATCAAGAACAAACCACTTATCCAAGTATTCCAAAATCTTTCCTAAGCACACTAATGAATTTACACGAACCTATTAAGAGAGGTAAATTGCATTAGTCACTTAAAGTCTTGCAATCTAGAACAAAATGTTTAAGTATAAATTTAATCTTCATGTAGATATGTTAAAATCTCAAGAATAAAAGTAGGATGAGGTTTAAAAGCTCTCATCCTTTATTAACATAGGAAATCCATGTATTTACTAACTCCCCTAGACTTGTTTCAGGAAGAATTTATGATTGCTTTACCAGGACACGAGTTAGGTAAAGGTAAGGAATGACTTCAATTTTGTATCCTTTTAAATGAAGTGATTAGGATTTGAGAAGCTTTACTATATATGTGTTTATTAACAATATTTTTGGGGGGACATCTGAATTATAAAAAGGACTACATTCTTCTACCAAGTGATCAAGTTTACTAGGCTTCCAGTACTTTTCTCTAACTCAGGTTTAATTCATTCTTAAATATTTCAACAACATGTGAAAATTATCCATACTTTACCCTACCTGAAGTTTTCTATTTCTAAATATATCTTTAATACAGACATGAAAACCTAATACTTAGGAACTCTTTCACCAAAATTCTATCTATATTTGCTTGACTATTTTGATAAATATTTCACACCCTATTTTTTTGGCTTGAATTTATTAAGATAATTACTTCAAGGAGGAAAAAAGAGACAAACCAAAACCAAAACCAAAACCAAAACAAAAACAAAAACAAAAACAAAAACTGGTGGTTGCCAGAAGAGAGATGGCAGAGAATTGAGTGAAATAAAGGGGATTAAGAATATACTTATTTGATGTAATGTACAGAATTGTTGAATCATTATATTGTACACCTGAAACTAATATAACACTGGATATTAATTACATTTCAATTTTTTAAAAAAGAATAAAATCAATAAAATTCCAGTTAAAAAAACTAAGAAAAACAAAATAATTTAGTTGGTTAAAAAAACACCATATTTCTACAAGAAAGATAGAAAAAAATCTGAAAAATAACATACAATTGTTTTCTGAAATTCAAAAATAAGGAATATTACAAATTCAAAAAAAGATAGCTAAAGTCTTAATTTGCTCTTAGAATCAGTATTTTAAAAGGAATTGCCGTGTGTGTGTGTGTGTGTGTGTGTGTGTGTGTGTGTGTATGAAGAGAACCTAGAAGTACTAGTTTACTTTTATTTTTATTTTTAATATAAAATATTAGTCATGTAAGTCATGAAGAAATAGAGCTCTTATTTTACCTACCTCTGTGTAGAATTTATTTTTTCTTTATTTAAACAGTATTAAACCACAATTCTAACTCATGACTCACATTTTAGGAACTTCCCAGTTAGAATCTTTTAACCTTATGTCCATGAATGCAATTCAGGAATTCACATTTGCCCCTCTGAAGGCAGGAGCACCATACATGGTATATAAAATGCAAATCCATTCCAGAGTTACTGCTCTAAATGCATTCATTATAATTCTTTGTAAACATGCCTTTGAGGGCTCAGTTGCCATCTTAAAATGAGATATAAACATCCCCAGGCATTAATACAGATCATTTAAGTACCTATGCTTCCCACCTCATACATACTTGGAACTGAACTAGAACATGCACTTTGACAAAATGTATGCTAAAATAAATGTATGCTACCATAAAATAAAAGTGTGACTTAAATGATTTTTCTTTTTCCTTTTTTAAGCTTTTTTTATTTTACTTTAATCTGTATACTCAATATGGGGCTCGAATTTACAACTCCAAGATCAAGAGTCCCATCCATACTCTACCAACTGAGCCAGCGAGGTACTCCCAGATTTTTAAAAGGCATTTTGAAAATGAAATTTTAGGGGCACCTGGGTGGCTCAGTCGGTTAAGCGTCCGACTTCGGCTCAGGTCATGATGTAGCAGTCAGTGAGTTCGGGTCCTGCATTGGGCTCTGTGCTGACAGCTCAGAGCCTGGAGCCTGCTTCAGATTCTGTGTCTCCTTCTCTCTGCTCCTCTCCTACTCATGCTCTGTCTCTATCTCTCAAAGATGAATAAATGTTAAAATAAATAAATAAATCAAAAGGAAAAAAGAGAAAAAAAAGAAAATGGAATTTTAAGCTGTATATTACTTCATCTATTTTGAAAATTCAATCAAAAAAATTAGAAAATTTCAGAGAAAAGAACTAGATTTCAAGTCTTTTTAATACTGATGAAGAAAAACACTCGGGGGTATAGTAACTTGCCCCGTGGCACAGGAAGGTTAGTAGAAGAGTCAGAATAAGAAAGAACTCAGGTTTCTTGACCTCATTTCATACTTGTTCATTTTGGTAAACAATGATACTTTTTCCTATTTTTGTATTGTTTTCTATCTCAGGGCCATTAGAACCAAAAAAAAAACATAAATTAAAATGGATTAGGTAAATCATGTCATTTTAATAAGGTAAAATCATGTCATTTAAATTGCTTTTGCCTATCATTCCATTAAGCTACAAATGCTTATATTTATTTAAATTCACATTTCACCTAATAAAGATGAATGAGATCACCAAAGAACTATATTTACAAAATGCAAATTTAATGACCATTATCAAACAACAATATAAAGAACTGATCAGATGAATGAAGAACATTTCTCCCTCTTTTCTAAAGCTGCCATTTGAAGAGAATATTCAATGTTACTTCTTAAAAGAATTATTTGTGGGATAAATTCTTATGATCTACCGTTAGAGAAAAGGTTGAGAATACATATGCCTCTCAATATGAGATAATGAGAACTGTTATTTATTCTACTTCCTTGACCAACAACTATAAGTGTTAAAAATTCTGTATTCAAAGGAATCAACTGCCTTTGGCATAGATTTTTGAGTACAACTATTTCATGCCACTTGTATTCTTGTTAATGTATTGTTTTATTGTACCCTTATTTTTTTTTAAAGTAGGTAAGTGGTGGATATAAAAATATAGAGATAGATTACTAAAAATAAAGGCAGTTTACAAAAGGAAGCTATTCAGAATGATTATAGGCTTATACACCAAATTAAACTCTCATGATTATTTCAAAACTACCAACAAAATAAATTGTGAATTAAAGCAGAAAAGTATTAAGAAAGAAAAATTACTCAGATTTTCTAGTGAAGCACTCAAAGTTAGGGGACAGGAGCAAGGTCAGGGGTGTAATAGTGCAAAATTATGTATCAGGGAAAACTAAAGCTATTGCTCACTTTTTTTTTTATTGCTCACTTATATAGTACTATATTATATAGGTTACCTATAGCCAAGATGAAATATATGAACAAATTACAAAAGGGTTATTTAGGGGCACCTGGGTGGCTCAGGCAGTTGAGCATCCGACTCTTGGTTTCAGCTCCGGTCATGATCTCATGGTTCTTGAGTTTGAGCCCCACATCAGGCTTCATGCTGACAGTGCAGAGCCTGCTTGAAATTCTTCTTCTCTCCCTCTCTCTCTGCCCTTACCCCCATGCGAATGCGCATGCTCTCTCTCTCAAAATAAATAAGATAAACTTAAAAAAAGATAAATGAAGTTTGTTGAAGTTAATACACTGACAGTGCAGAGGCTGCTTGGGATTCTCTCTCTCTTTGCCCCTCCCCTGCTCACTATATCTCCCTTTCTCAAAATAAATAAATAAACATTTTTTTAAAGGGTTATTTAATAATAAGAAAGTGATTTAAAACAATGAGAAGTGAAAGAAAAGCAAAAATTAATATGCAATTACTTACAGCAAGGGAAGATGTCTGTAGACATGCATTTTTAATTCTTGGTATCAAAGCATTTTTCATGGATGGGTAGTCTATAAGATTTGCAAAGGTTGGAATGATGTTTAAACAGAGTTCCTATTAAGAAAATACACTGATTCAATCTTAGAGAAAGACTCTCTTCATCCTTTCTCCCACATATTAAAAACATTTTGCATTTACATAGCTAATTTGTCACACAGTTTGAAATAAACTTTTATTTATGTTTTATCATTTGCTCCTTTCAACAACTAGTTGAAAGAAGAGTTGTCACTAATTTTCAATTTTACAGATGAGAAAACAGACTCAAAAGATCTTATTCAAGGGGCACGTGGGTGGTTCAGTCGGTTCAGAGTCCAACTCTTGGTTTCAGCTCAGGTCATGATCTCATGGTTTGTGAGTTTGAGCCCTGCGTCAGGCTCTGCTGCTGACAGTGCACAGCCTGCTTTGGATTCTCTCTCTCCCTCTGTCTGCCCCTCCCCTGCTTATGCTCTCTCTCTCCCTCTCTCAAAATAAATAAAACTTTTTTAAAAAATTTAAAAAGGACCTTACTCAAAATCATGCAAAGTCATATAACTAGCTTATGGTAACAACAGTCCTTGGTCTTCATTCCTAATTTCTTTCCATGATAACACAATTCATCAATTCATCATTTATTATTTAAAAATGGGAACACCTAAGTTTTGCTATCTTTCACAATAAGGATTAAATACAAAGTAACATAGAACTATTCCTCTTAAATAAGGGATTTCTTAGCTTATCATAAAATAGAATATAAACATTTTCTTTAACATATTTTAAAAGATTGTTTTATAATATTGGGGAGAAATACAATAAGACACTATTATGTAACCCCAGTTTTTAAAACATGTATGCATATGTGTCTGTCTACAGGCTTAGGGAAAAAGACTCAAGGATAGATACGGAAATGTTAACTATGGGCATCTCTGAGAGAGGATTTTAATTTTCTTTATATGTTTAAGCACTTTCAAATTCTAAAACTTAAGCAAGTATAACTCATAGAAACAGGAAAAAGTTATTTAAAACATTGTTAACTAATATTGGCCACAATGTAAATGACTATAACTGGGAACTCTGAATGAGGCTAACAGAGGAAAAGGGGGACTAAATGAGATAAGGAAAAGAACAAGAAATGGCTTGAGAACTAACTGGCTCAAGAACATATATCTCAGATACCTTATAAGAGCAGAATGTTCCTTGTAGCAAAGCAAAGAAGAAGGGATTACTAAAGAAAATGGAGGCATAATTGTGTATCAGGGAAGGAGTTAGACAATATTCGGTATACTTAAAGACATTCATTTGTAGTTAGCAGACAGAAATAAATTAACTACTAACAATCTGTTATCAAAATAATGGCCAAGTATTTTATTTGCTTTACTCCCAATTTCCAAAAAGCAGCTATTAAGAGTTGCATGTTTATATCCACTCAGAATTGTAATTAATAAGTGTGACATAACTTGAGGATAAGAAGTACAAGCTACGTTCAAGGACGCCCATTTTCCAAAGATGGGCAAGAATAGGCAAGAGTGAGCAGTTTATGAGATACTGTACTCCTGTTACCAGAGGGGACCTCTGTAGGGAAGGTCAGCCTTTAATTCATGAGAGCAAGCATACATGTGCACTATGCTGTATAACCTAGCAATAGGTTATAAAGAGGCAAATCTTAAATTACGTCTAAATCATTTAGCTAAAAGTGGGGAGGAAGAGCTCTTTTCCAAGAAGGAAATATGATGAAGAACCTAGAAACAGGAGACTGAAACAAACCAAAACTCAAGGAAGTCATTAGCTTATTCTCAGGAATTTCTGCCTCTTAGTTTATACTTTATAACTGGTGGTGGGGAGAGGAGAAAAAGTATAGCTTCTAAGTTTAATTTTAAAGGTAAAAATTTTTTATTTGGTTCACATATACATTTCTATTCAAGCCTCTAAGCACCCTAATTTTTGTACATCATTTTCTACTTTCCTAAATGTATTTCTGAACCCCCTTTAGCCTCCTAAATATTTCTAATCAAACTTCACTTTAAAAATATCACTCCAGAGGCACCTGGGAGGCTCAGTTGGTTGAGCATCTGACTCTTGATCTCAGCTCAGGTCATGGTCCCACGGTTGTGGAATGGAACCCCAAGTCGGGCTCCACACTGAGTCGAGATTCTCTCCCTGTGTTTATGATTCTCTCTCTCTCTCTCTCCCTCTGCCCTTCTCCCCACTTTGTGCTCTCTCTAAAAAAATAAAAAAATAAAAAATTAAAATTAAATAAAAAATATCACTCCAAAAATGAATTTCCAAAGTTACTTTCCAGCCTTCTACTTGCTTGAAACTTGAAGACTTTTGTTTCTTGGGGTGCCTGGATGGCTCAGACAGTTAAGTGTCCAATTCTTGGTCTCGGCTCAGGTCATGATCTCATGGTTTGAGAGTTTGAGCCCCACACTGGACTCTGTGCTGATAGTGTGGAGGCTTCTTGGGATCCTGTCTCCCTCGCTTTCTGCCCCTCCCCCATTCGTTCTCTATCTCTCTCTCAAAATAAATAAACATTTAAATAAAGACTTTTGTTTCTTGCTCTTATTCTAGTATTCTCCCAAAGATCAGATAGTCTTTTAACTTTAACACTCTTACCAAGCAATGATGATACTAATTAATTGGACTGGTGACTAAAGACATACTGAATGATGCAAGAAATGTGGGTTTCTAAAATTCAGCAAAGCTGCACAGGTCAATCTGATTTAAATATTAACTATTTCAATAAATACTTATTGGCTGATGTGTATTGGCCAAATGAACCCCCTTATGAAGAAAAATTAGCTTTCACATCACTCAACATTTCTCTCCTTCCTAATCTCAGTGAACATAAAACCAGGTTGGCTACACAGGGCCTGTGGGAATGTTTTAAGAAGCTATAATTCATAACTCCTTTGGAAAGGCCTAAAAAGTAAAAGTAAGTACTTCTTTGTCCCATGTCATTTGGACAAAACCAGCATATCCTCACCTTTAAGAAGGCATGACGTTATATGGAAAAAATGTAACATGAACCTCACAATTTTGAATAAGCAAAAACCTAGACAAAGACTAAAATGAGTCAAAAAAGTGACCTTATACACGTGGTATTAGGTTCACATTATTTTTAAGTAATCTCCATACCCAACATGGAGTTTGAACTCACACCCCAAAATCAAGAGTCGCGTTCGCTACTGACTGAGCCAGCCAGGTGTCTCTGGTATTAGGTTCACATTAGAAAAAAAAGGCTTTGGTCAATAACCTTTAAAAAATAAAATTCTGTTTTTCTTTACTAGAATTTCTATACTGGCAAAGAAACTTTAAATATAAAACCATTTATGCAATGAGATGTTCTTAACATAGGTACTTATTTTCCAAAGTAAAAAAAAAAAAAAGAAAAAGGAAAAAATTATACTTTTAACAGCAATCCAAAATTTTTTTGCCAGACAGCCCTATAGAACCAAAATTTTAATAGCAAAGCTAAAGAACTAAGTTTGGCAAAGTACATGATGTTTTAACATAACCTCTATGACACACAGAAATAGCTATAAATGCATTAGGAATGGTCACACTAAATTACTGTCTGGTTTGCTATCTACTTGCTACACAAATTAACTTCAGTATAGAAGGAACACTTAGAAAAGTAAGTTATCAAGTATGAAAAAAAATTAGGAATATGGGAATACCTACTTAATGTTTTCATTAAAAAAGTCACATGTATCTTTGACATTTCATTCCTATGTTAGTTATTCATTTAGGAAGAAGATATACAATGATTCAACTATAAGAAATCAAATCTTTCAGAATAGAACATTTTTGATAAATAAAAGCAATGAATCTTTTACTTTGTTAATACAGATATTTGTCAATACATTCTTTAAATTAATTGGGAGCAGATACATTTTACTAACAGTATATAATGCAATTCAATGGATTAATAATATAGATCACTATTGAGCTTTATATAAAAGATTTTATAATTCAAACCCAAAATGTACTTCTTTCTTTTTTTTTTAAATCAAAATCATTATTTAAAAAAAATCAAATATTATACCTGGATCTGAATGGAAGGAGCCTCTAGTGCTCTATAAACCATTGGTAAGACACTGTTCTTTATCTCATCAGGAGGAGTTTTGGTTAGTAGCAAATCCATTTTTTGTAGGAAAATTAACAAAATCTGTGTAGAAAAAAGGAACAATGTATTAAAGCCTAGAATCTTTATAAGATTTCACATATGACAAAATTTAAAGTCTCTTCAAAAAAGTAAGTTCTGTATTTTGACACTCACCATGTTGCTAGCCTGAGGGCATGGAAGACAAAAACATACAAATCAAGTTTCTTAGATTTCTGGAAGCACAATATTTAACATTTGCTCTCAGTTTAAACATTTAAGTGAAGACTAATTTCCTAACTCTCACATATCTTCGGCAATACATTACTCACCTGTAAGTACCACTATCTGGGTATCCAATGGGTTTAAAAAAAAAAAAAGAAAGAAAGAAAGCCTGAGAACAGCAAAGTCAGATATCCCAAAGAAGTAGTTCACTTGGCTTCTGAGTTTAAGAACAGAAGAAAAGGTACAGAAATGAAAAGGTCTGTCAGGAAAAATTCTAAAAAGAGACATTTTCAATGGTCTCCAATCATGTTTTCTCACCTAGTTGCCACACATACCTAGATTATAAGGAAAAAATGGCCCCTTCTATTCATGCAGACTACATGAGTGTTTCATGAGTGAACATGTGGCTCCGCCACTTTCACTCCTAACATCTTGACCATATTTGGGGAACTCTGCTTCAAAGCCTACAGTTCCCTCATCTGCCCTTTCTTAGCCATAGGAACTCTTGCTTTACCACCACAGACTTCCTTCTGTTCCCCTCCTTTTAAAGGAAGGACCGCAAATAGCCTCTCATAAAACCATTAAATCACACAGCTGATGGTTTATTAATATGCTACTGCCATGGAATGGCAGAAATATGTAGTAATATTTACTATGTGTCTAGAAATTTCATTTAATGTCAACAACCCCTTTTGTTTCAGAAATGAGCAAAACTAAGGTTTTAAGAGTCTAATGACTTGCCCATGTTATCCTTCTAATAAGGATGAAGAAGACCAGATTCAAACCCAGGTGTGTGACCCTACTGCTCTTAAATCCAAGACTACCTTGGGGCACCTGGGTGACTCAGCTGGTGAAGCATCTGACTTTGGCTCAGGTCATGATTTCACAGTTCGTGAGTTCGAGCCCTGCATCGGGATCTGTGCTGACAGCTCAGAGCCTAGAGCTGCTTCGGATTCTGTGTCTCCCTCACTCTCTGCCCCTCCCCAGCTCATGATGTCTCTCTCTCACAAACAATTTTTAATTTTTTTTAATATCTATTCATTTTTGAGAGACAAAGAGAGACATAGCATGAGTGGGGGAGGGGTAGAGAGAGAGGGAGATGCAGAATCTGAAACAGGCTCCAAGCTCTGAACTGTCAGTACAAAGCCCAACACGGGGCTTGAACTCACAGACTGTGATATCATGGCCTGAGCTGAAGTTGGACGCTTACCCACTGAGCCACCCAGGCGCCCCTAAAAAAATTTTTTTAAAAACCCAAGACTACCTTGAATCTGACAAATATTAATAATAGAGTCTAACATCAGAAATTAATTACATTTTAACTTATAATACACACACACACATTATTTCCATGGTGCTGTAAGCATTTTCCTCCTCCTGGTAAAACTATTTATCAGCAATAAAATAAAGAGAAACAACTGGCATAAACTATCTACAAGCTAAAGACCCTAAATAACAAAAAGAAAAACAAAAACAAATATTTAAAAGTACAGAAGAAAAAGAAATACTTCTTTTCACAAACCAATAACTTTCAATAAGTCCAATAAGAACAGTATGCCAGATCTCAATATAACTTATTTTCTGAGGTGGTAACTTACGGAGAGCTATCAACATTTACTTGCAAAGTTTAATTATAATTTTAGGAATGGTTCACTTCAAACATATGCAAAATAGGTTCTAATGGAAAAAAAAGTCTCTTATACTTACCTCAATTTTTAAAAAGTCACACATCCATTTCTTTTGTTTTCAGTGATAGTCATCATTGGCTAATATCATTAAGTAACAGAAAACAAATAGGAAAGAGTATTTACATACATACCTGGATTGGCTCCTGCTGTTTAAAAACAGGGCCAAGTTCAGGTAGAATTAATTTGACATATTCTTCTTTGGTGCATTCTTCAGCAATCAGTAGAACATTGGGCAAAACAAAAGGTACCATATCAGGGTTTACAAATTCTGAAGTCAAACAAGGCAAAATTCTCTGCACAATGACACGCTGAAAGGCAAAAATGTTTTCATAAAACTAAATTTGACTTCGGGTCTTTAGTGTTAATATTGAAGTTACAGTCTAAAATGTCCAATCCCTTTGGGGAAGATGACCATATAATTTCCCTCAGGAAACCTTCCTTCATTAAGTCTTCACTAATTTGTTTCTCCTCTTCATTACTTATGATTCATACCACACAATTTAAAAACCGTCCTGTATTATTAATTGTTGTTTCATGCATATTGACTCTATCTACACTTACTGAAAGAGCCTTGAGAGCAAGAACAATATTTATGTTTCCTTTTTATTCTCCATAGCATCTAAGTAAAGGGTTAACTAAACAGTGAATAATCAAAGAGTATCGGCAGATTAAACACTGGAGATATTTTTGCAGGAATCACCAGTTTTCCAACCATTGACTTCTATGGCATTCACCAACATATTTTAGACTATATTACACTCATGATTTAATAAGCCAGAGAAGGAGAGTTACAGGAACTGGAGAGGCTAGTATCAATACAGAAGTATCACTTAATTGCTGGTGAAGCAATGATCTCCACAATGACAGCTTATGGACCTGTCTTCTGACATTTAATGTGCAAGCACTACCTTTGCATAGGTAGTATTCTTGTAATTTTTTTACCTAATTTTTTAGGTGATTTTTGGACCCCACGAAAAAGGTCCACTAAACTTTTAGCTTCAGTCTGCAGCCTTCTATAGTCATTTATGTACCTAAGGCAAAAGTTCTATTTATTTCTCTGGAAGAGTTATTATAGTAAATGAAAATCCTGTCTATAAGAAAAAACTGATCAACAACAAACCTTGGGCAGTTTTGGTAGAACTTTTGGCAGTCCTTTGAAAAACTGTGATTTCTGAAGATTATCTCTTTGGAATAAGGTATCAAAATACTGCAGTGTTACTGCACCAACATCATCAAAGAAGGGAATCTAAAAATAGAGAAATAAAATTATTTTGGTAAATATTAAAGTACTTCTCATACCTGAAACTGCCATAATATAGTAAAAAAAATTTTAGAAATGTTTAGCAAAATACTAAAAAGCACTTAATAGTTCTAATTATAAAAATCAAAATAAGGAATAACCAAATTTCTTTTCAGGTTCAAATTTTTCAGTCGGTACCTGTGAGTTCCCTAGGCAGTAACATTCTCTTTACCTAACTAATAAATGCTGAAAGATTTAATATCTTGAAGGCATAAAGAGCACTATTAAAATCCATGCTTACATGAGTAAATTAGAAGGCCATGAATCCTTGGGGTGTCCAGAATTTCTACACCTGTATAACTATTAGGATTCTAATTATCTGAAATCTTATTTTATATCACAGCAATTATACACATAAATTATTTAACTGTTTAAAGATTAAAAGAAGTTGCATATTTAACACATTTGAGAATACAGATGTTATCTGGGGCCTCTGGCTAAATCTTGCTTTAGAAGCACTTAATCTACTTTTAACTCCTTGTCTCTCTTCCACCTAAGGCAGGAATTCATGTGTACTCACCTTGGTCATTTGATCTGCATCTGGTCTTACAGTCGGAGTTACATTTAACAGTAGTTTTACATGTTCACGGACTTCCTCGGGTATATTTGAAAGTGAACTAGATCCTAAACGACTCAACTATTCAAAAGAGTAATACTATTAAATATGAATATAAAATATTCAAAAAGATAATGCATTTACAGTCAACAGTCTATTTAAAAAACCTTTTTTTCCTCAAAAAAACTAAAAACAGAACTACCCTACAATCCAGCAATTGCACTACTAGGCATTTATCCAAGGGATACAGGGGTGTTGTTTCAAAGGGACACATGCACCCCCATGTTTATAGCAGCACTATCAACAATAGCCAAGGTATGGAAAGAGCCCAAATGTCCATCAATGGATGAATGGATAAAGAAGATGTGGTACATATATACAATGGAGTATTACTCGGCAATCAAAAAGAATGAAATCTTGCCATTTGCAACTACGTGGATGGAACTGGCAGGTATTATGCTAAGTGAAATTAGTCAGAGAAAGACAAAAATCATATGACTTCACTCGTATGAGGACTTTAAGAAACAAAACAGATGAACATAAGGGGAGGGAAACAAAAAGAATATAAAAACAGGGAGGGGGACAAAACAGAAGAGACTCATAAACTGAGGGTTTATGGAGGGGTTGTGGGAGGGGGGATGGGCTAAATGGGTAAGGGGCAGTAAGGAATCTACTCCTGAAATCACTGTTGCACTATATGCTAACTAATTTGGATATAAGTTTTAAAAAAAAATTAAAATTAAAGCAAAAACAAAAAACAAAAAAAACCTTTTTTAAGTTTATTCAAAAATATATTTTACCCTGAACAAACTGCTAATTCTACTGTGGCAAGATAATTAAAACACTTATCTTCAATACCTGAAATTGTTTCTATGACAAAAACAAAATGCCCATCATTTTAGATCATATTTCAGTATTCACTCTAGTAAATAAATGCCACAATTAAAGTTGTGGTAACAAACTTTGATCCTCATTATTTATAGAATTACTTTTGTTAAGTTGATTTTATGCAAACTTAAAATATGAGACACTCGTCTCACTTTACAGAATTTTCTGGGGACATTTTATTTTTGTATTTTATTTTATTTTTTTAACCTTTATTTATTTTTGAGACAGAGAGAGACAGAGCATGAACAGGGGAGGGGCAGAGAGAGGGAGACACAGAATCTGAAGCAGGCTCCAGGCTCTGAGCTGTCAGCACAGAGCCCGACGCGGGGCTCGAACCCACGAACCATGAGATCATGACCTGAGCCGAAGTCGGACGCTTAACCGACTGAGCCACCCAGGCGCCCCTTTCTGGGGACATTTTAAAAAAATCAAAGAAAAATTTAATACATTGTTAATGCAAGCAAATATTTATATATAAGGCAAATTACCTGATCCAACTGCCTACTAAAACTCTTGTAAATATCTTGCTTGTTAACTTCAAATATGGGTTTCCCTTTGTTAAATACAGCATACATGACAGTTCCTAGAGAGTACATATCACTGGCTGTTTCACAGCTCACAGAAAGTATGTATTCAGGAGCCAAATATTCAGGATTTGGAAGACACAATGATGGTAGATTTGGGTCCCATTCTTTACAAGGAAACTTAGGCTATAAGAACACAGAAAAGGGATTAGAAAGATTAAATATTTCAAATTAAGGCAAACCACTATCAAACAGTAGCAACCTAATTTTAAATTCATACTCAGTCATGCAAGTAAAAACACTACCACCTTCAATCCTAAAATTCCCAAATTCTCAAATCTGGAAAGGACACTAGACAAACTGAGAGATATGAATAAGAACTCTTGCAACTTTCAGATGATTGGACCTCTCTTCCAGAAGACAAATTATCACTATAAGATGCAATATGAATATGAAAAGGTAGAACCTATGTTCTATGATACATAAGCTTCAAGTTTTCTGGACTCAGATTATCATTTGAAGCCTTGTTCTTTCACTAACTAGCTGCATGATTTAGTTAACAAGTTCAAAAGGTTGTTGTAAGATTAAACAAATGCATGGGAAAAAATGAACCTAACAAAGTGTCTGACCCAAAGTGTATATTCAACCAATACTAATTCTTTCTGCTTCCTTTAAAAGAGTTTACTTCAATTACAAATCTATCTTAGGTCAAATCAGGATCCCTTTAACAACTACATATATTAAAAACTTGAAATATTACAGTATTTCCTAAGTATAAATAGGCAGATACGATAACCACTAAGTAACAGGTGCTTTGGAACCAGACAGACTGGGTTCAAATCCTAGCTCTACCACTTAACCACCCGCCTAAACTTAGGCAGATTATTTTATTCTATGAGCCTAACTTAGTCATCTATATTATTCCTGTATCTCACGGACTGTGGTTAAGAAAATACATAAAAAGTGTTTAGTAAAGTGCTTCAATAAACATTAGCTATTATTATCACTGCTACTGTTGTTATCATGCTCCCTGTAGAAGATTCTGTAGTCCAATAAATTAGGAAAACACTACTAGAGATTCACAATGTTTCTTTAGTGTATTTGACATCCTAAGGAAAAAAAAGCCTACCTAACCCAACAGTTCTCAGATTTGTTTAACTCTAGCATCCTTTACTCAAGTAACATTACTATGGAATTACCAAGCTGAAGAATACTCTTAGGTAAAATGAACACTAGAAATTTCTATAAAGTTAAACATTTAAACATACATTGTACCACATAGCCTATTTCTACACACTTATCAGGCATGCAAATTCTCTAGTCCATTCCAGATGCATCACAAATTTCCATAGCTTTAAAAAAAATTAGAAGACTGGGGCACCTGGCTGGCTCAGTCTGTGGAGCACGTGACTCTTGATCTCAGGGTTGTGAGTTCGACCCCCATTTTGGGTGTAGAGATTGCTTACAATAAAATCTTTTTAAAAAATTAGAAGATTTAAAACCTTCATTACCTCTTGTTCAGAAGGATTGGATGATGATACACAAAAATCAAACCCCATTATTTTCCAGGCTCCACTTTTATTCAAAATTATATTTTCAGGTGTGATATTTCCATGAACCATTTTCACACTGCTGTGCAAAAATGACAATCCTTCAGAAACCTGTAAACAGGGGGAAAAAGACTTTTACATTAAATAAAATTCCTTTCAAGTACAATAATAAAATGTCTCTTAAAAATCATAATTGCTGCTTCTCCCAATAGAAGATTTTTTTTACATGCAGGTAACCATTAATTTAATCATAAATGCAAAAGAGAAGATATTCTCAGTTGCCACAACGATCAAAGCATTAGTGGGAAAACCCATTTATAAAACCAGAATACACTCTTCATTAAAGTTCCTTTCTATATCCATATAAGCAAAAGAAAAGAATTTAAAAGCACTTTGCTATCCAAATTTATCAAGTTCCTATGTTTGAAAAATGAAGGAATCTTTGGTTCCCAAGATACAGATAGTAAGTATCAAGGGACACCTTTGTCAATTTTATTCTAATTCTTAGTATTTTTACATACTCACACTTCATATTGAAGTTCGGTTTTTCTGAAAAGTATTGTGCTTAGTTTTCAAATATTAATTGATGCTCACTCATTCTCAGGCTGGATTAGTATCAGGCAATTTTTATATCTGTACCTGAGACTACTATGGAATCTGTTAACCAAAAATGAAGACTGGATTTCTGTTTCCAGGAGTAGATTTTGGCAGACTAAGGCTCCCTGACTTCCAAGACACCATTCCCCCAGGTTTTTCCCCAACTCCACTGGCCGCTGCTTTTCAGTCTGTTTACACTGCTGGTTCCTCCTCAGTACCCCAACCTCCTGGACTCAATGTTTGGACATCTGAAGTTTCCATGTACTCTTTCTCAGTTTTCTCATACCTTTCAATACCATCTATATGTTGACTGTTCCCAAATTCTCTCCAGCCTGGCCCTCTTTTCTAAAGTCCAGACTTGATTATCTGACTGCCTTCTGGATTTCTTTCCCTGGAATGTTTTACAAGCATTTCAATCTTAGAAGAATCTGAAACTGAGCTTCCCCTACAATTCGGTTCTCTCCTCTTGTAGTCTTTTCCCTGTATCAGTTAATGGCCACTTCATTTTTCCATTTTCAAAAACTTTTGAGTTATCCTGCACTACTCTATTTTTCTTATACGACAAAGCCATCTGCAAAGCCCAATACCTTTACTACTAAAATACATTTAGAATCTGATCCTGTCTTACCACCTTCCCTACTCTAGACCATCATCATCTCTGGCCTGTATTACTATAACAGTCACCTACTTCACCTCTTTGTTTTTGTTCTTACTCTTCTACATAGTTTAATTCTCAATAAGTAGCTACCATGCCAAGTCACTTTCCTACTCAAAGACTTCCAAAGACCTTTCCTTTCTCTCAGAGTAAAATTCAAAGTATTTCTCTGGCTCTCAGGGATAACAGGACTTAACCGCTCATTAACTCCATGACCTTGTCTCCTACTACTCATCTTCTTATTTACTCCTCTCCACCACTCCAGGTATTTCGCTACCTCTTGAACATGTCATGCATGATTCTGTCTCAGGGACTTTGCACTTGCTGTTCTTTCTGCCCAGACCATTCTTTCCCTACATATCTATATGGTTCGCTTCTTCGCTTTTTTCAGGTCTTTACTCAAATGTCACCTTTTCAGTTATAGATTTCCTGACTACCTCCACCCAAAAGTACAACCTTTCCCTCCACATCCAAACCATCCTCTTCCCTCTTCACCTTTTTTCTCCATGTGCACTTATCATAATCTAATATATTTACTTATTTTATTGTCTCTCTTCCCCATGAGAATGTAAGTTCTGAAAAGCAAGAATTTGTGTCTGTTTTTTTCACTGCCATACTTTCAGCATCCAGAACTGTGCCACACATACAGCTATCCAATAAATATTGCTTAATGATTTAATACAAAAACAAATTCTCTAAAAAAAATCCCTTACAGTTTCAACATGAAGACAAGTCAACAGTAAAGAATGTAAAGAGTACTATTTTAGAAGATATCTGAATTCCTGTCCCCACTTCATTACTTACTAGTCTTGCAACTTTGAGCAAGTCACTGAACCTATGTAGGTCCCAGATGGTAAATTACTTCAAATAATGGCATATTAACCTCTTAATAAGTGTGGGAAATCATAAGATTCCATACCATTCTCAATTCCCATCCCCGTAGTCAGTCAACTGGGCCTATTCTAATTCTGCATAACATCACTCTATACCTCTAGTACTTCCTATGATTTTTGACCAAGACTTTTTAACTATCATTAACTATTTTTACCGGCAAGCACTATGCTAAGTACTTACAAATTTACACATTTGACTCTGAAAATAACCCCATAGGGTAAGAATTATTTCCCATACATTTTCCCTACCCCCCAAGTTCTACTCTTCTAGCAAGATAGTTCTAAAATGCTTATCAGACCAGGTCATTTACTCTGCTTAAAATCCTTCAGTGTTCCCCATCATCAAAAAGGTCTTTTTCTATCTTTTCAGTTTCATTTTTCATCACTCCCTGAGACGCGATGTGCTACCTCTAACTGCCTGATATTTACCCTGAGTAACTAGTATAATAAGCAATTAGGGGCTTAATATTTCTCAGATGAATGTTCTCTAGTTCTAACACATTTGAACCCATGAAATTCATATAAGATTTGCATTTTAAAAAATGCTTATTCCTCAAATTTAATTTATAAAATATACAAAGTTTATCAGTCTAGAAAAGTTTTCCTAACTTTACAAGGAAAAAGAAACCCCTATGCATGCTTATTGTATATTTCAGGCATTAATTTGATAGATACTTTTATATAATTATCTCAGTTAATCTTTGGAACCATTTTATGGTTGGGGAAAAAAAAGTTCAGATGCTTATTACAAAGCTACAGTAATCAAAACAGTGTGCATTGGCGTAAAGACAGAAATATAGACCAATGGAACAGAATGGCATATATAGTCAAATGATTTTTGAGAAAGGTACAAAGACCATTCAATGAGGAAAGGATGGAAGTTTCAACAAAGGGTGCTGGGAAAATTGGATATCCATAGTCAAAACAATGAGGTTGTACCCTTACCTTAAACCATATGTAAACATCAGCTCAAATCAAAGGCCTAAACGTAAGACTAAAACTATAAAACTCTTAGAAAAAAACAGGGGAAAAGCTTCATGACACTGGATTTGGCACTGACTTCTTAAATATGACACCAAATGCAACAAAAGAAAAAATAAATTGGATATATCAAAATAAAAAACTTCTGTGCATCAAAGGACAAAATCAAAAGAGTGAAAAGGCAATCCACAGAATGGGAGAAAATATTTGCAAATCATATATCTGATAAGAGGTTAATATCTGGAATATACAATGAACACCTACAACTCAACAACAAAACAAACAACCTAATTCAAAAATGGGCAAGAGACTTGAATAGACATTTCTCCAAAGACAATATGTAAATGGATAATAAGCACATGAAAAGATGCTTAAATTCACTAACCACTAAGAAAATGCAGATCAAAACCACAACAATCTACCATCTCATTACTATGAGGATGGCCACTATCAAAAACTAGAAAACAAATGTTAGTGAGGACATGGAGAAATTAGCACCCTGTGCACTACTGGTAGAAATATAAAATGGTATAGCTATGGAAAACACTATGGAAAACATTATGCCAGTTCCTCAAAAAATTAAAATAGAATTACCATATGATCCAGCAATTCCACTTCTGGGTATATCCCCAAAAGAACTTTGAAAGCAAGATCTTGAAGAGAAACTTCTACACCCATGTTCACAGCAGTATTACTCACAATAGCCAAGATATGGAAGCAACCCAAGTGTCCACAGACAAACGAATGAATAAATATAATTCCGTAAATATATACAATGGATTATTTAACCTAACAAAGGAAGGAAATTCTGATACACACTATGACACAGATAAACCTTGAGAACATTACAGTAAGAGAAATAAACCGGTCAAACAAGAAATAATAATGCATGATTCCACTTATATGAGGCACCTAAAGTAGTCAAATTCATAGAAAATGAAAGTAGACTGGTTGCCGGGGGCTGAGGAGTGGTGGGGTTGGGGGATGGGGAGTTACAGTTGCATGGATCCAGTTTCAGTTTTCCAAGGTGAAAGAGTTCTGGGGATGGATGATGGTATGTATGCACAACAATGTGAATGTACTAAATCCAACTGAACTACACACTCAAAAATGGTAGGACAGTAAATTTTACATTATGTGTATTTTATCACAATTAAAAAATATATACTGTTAAGCAAACAAGATAAGCCAGGCACTAGATACTAAAAGAAAATATTTGTAACTCATGTATCTGACAAAAGACTTGTGTCCACAATATATAAAGAAACCTCAAAGCTCAATAATAAAAACCCATTCAAAAAATGGGCAGAAGAGCTGAATAGACATTTCACCAAAAAATATTCAGAGGGCAAAGTATATGAAAAGGTGTTCAACATCATTATTCATCAGGGAAATGCAAATTAAAGCCCCAACAAAATACCACTGCATACTGATTAGAATGGCTAAAATTATAAAGACAAACCATACTTCTGGCAAATATGTGGTAAAAATGGAACTCTCATACACTGCAATAGGAATGTAAAATTAAAAGAAATTTAAAAAATTAAAAAAGGAATGTAAAATGGTATTACCACTTTAGAAGAGTTTGAAGTTTCCAAAGAACCAAAATGTATACATACCATTTGATCTAGCCATCCCATTTCTAGGTACTTAACAAAGAGAAATTAAAGCATAAGTACAAAAACTTGTATATATTAAAGCACATATACAAAAACTTGTATATGAGTATTCACAGCAGCTATATTTGTAATAACCAAAACCAGACACAAACCAAATGACCATCAACTGATGAATGGATAAACAAACTATGGTATATCCATACAATGGACTACCACTCAGCAATAAAAAATTATTGATATGCACAACGATATGGATGAATCTCAAAAGAATTAAGTGAAAGAAGCCAGGCAGACAAAAAAAGAGTACATATAAAATGATTCCAGTTAGAAAATTGTAGAAAATACAAACCAATTCATAGTGACAGAAAGCAGGTCAGTGGTTTCCTGGGACAAGAGATAGAAAGATAGCAAGAAGTAGGAGGGAAGGATTACAGTGGGTATAAGAATACTTTGGGGGGTCATGAATATGTGCATTATTTTTATTGCAGCGATGGTTTCACAGGTATATATGTCAAATTTATAAAACCATATAGTATTTTAATATGTAAAGTTTATTGTATACCAATTAATAACTTAATAAATCTGTTAAAAAATCATAAAATGATCTCTGTCCCCAAGGAACTAAAATTCTACTGCACAAATTTACTCTATAGAGTTGAAGATATTTCATTTTGGTAAACAGGGAAAGGAAAATTAGAAAAAGTGGACATATAAGAAAAGGCTAACAATATCTCTTGATGCCTATTAAATAATTTCCTTAAAGACGTAATTTTTAATTTTTATTAAATACTTAAGTACTTCAACTTAATAGTTTGTTTATGAAATGCATTAACGAGGTTTAGAACTCAAAAAAATAAAAATGGAACCACCCCAACCACCAGTCAGTAAGTGCCCTTCTACAAAGGTTACCAATGTTATGTTTCATAAATTTAAAATATAATTTGGGACACCTGGGTGGCTCAGTCAGTTAAGCATTTGACTTCAGCTCAGGTCAAGATCTCATGGGTGTGTGAGTTCAAGCCCCGCATCAGGCTCTGTGCTAATACCTCAGAGTCTGGAGCCTGCTTTGGATTCTGTGCCTCCCTCTCTCTCTGCCCTCCCCCTACTCACTCTCTCTCTCTCTCTCAAAAATAAATAAAAATTTTTAAAAAAATAAAGTAAAAAAATAAAATATAATTTAAACCTAACAACAAACTGTAGAAAAACTAAAAAATACAGAAATAGTTTTAAATTACTGAAAGGATCCAAAGGTTTACCTGAAGCAGTTTATATTGCTAATAAGTTTGAAACAGCCAAAAAACAATTTTGAAAGAAAAAACTCTTTTCACATGATGAACAAAAATACATACCTGGAGCAAACCATATTTGGTTTCTACATCATAAAGGTTATAATCCTTAATGTCTGGAGATACAGGGGAAGGTAGATTTTCCCAGTTACCTAAAACATTGGCTAAACTGGCAAAAACTGGTTCTGTACAAAATGCCAAGCAATCCCTGTTTTAAAAAAGAAAAAGATTTATTTATCACCATTTTTTCCCACATTATCAAAATCAAATGTACATAAAATATTAGTGGTCAACAAGAAAGTAGACTCAGATTTATTTTCAACATTAATATAATACACAATTTTCAGAATATGCTCAAAGGAACCTGCAAGTTTCCCACAGACCGCCCTGGAGCAAGAGGAGTCAGAAAAGGGCACAGAGAACAGCTCCAGGAGCCTCTATAACTACTTCAATCAGAGCAGCTTTGCTTTTACCTACTTTATATATAATTTTAAAAGGTGTCACAATTTTTAAAATTTTAAATTACTGCTCCTTGATATATAAGAATATTTAGAAATTCAGAAAACATTAGATATTAACATTCAATAGGCTTTATGGAGTAATTATAAAGATCTCAGGCTTTGAAGATGGACAAATACCCAACTTCAAGTCCTAGCATCCCTATCCCCTGACTACGTGACTTGGACACCTCAGCTCTGAGACTCACTTTGCCCATTCGTAAAATGCTGATAAAAAACCACCTTGAAGAGTTACGCGAAGATCAAAGGAGATATTGAATGTAAAGCACACAGCACAGTGACTAGCATGTAAACTCAATAAGTCTTTACTACTGCTATTATCGTTACCAAGTGTTTGAGACTCAAGTGCTAACATTTTATGACTTGGGCTTAGGCTCTGGCAATGGAGAACTACAAGGTAGTGTGGTAACAAAGCTAAACCAAACTTCTGCACCTGGATTGTAAATGCTTAATGGCAAGTATGCCCTTTGCTGTTTCATCTTCCTCCTATTCCTGTGTACCTTTTCTTTCACCTTAAACTCATTTTTCAAGTAAAAGTGAATGCAGAAGCTCAATATACATGAGAGATTAACACAAAGCTCCTTAGGGTGAGGGAGACAGTTACACCTGCTCACTCATCAACAAAGATGCTACCTTGTTCTTTACTCCCTCATCAAGCTCATTAACACAGTGGACACCAGGCTTTCATCTGCTGAACTGTACTGGAGGAAAACTGATCAAATACGCTAAAGTCTTTCCTACAGTTTTCTGTAATTCCCAGGATTCATGTATTTGAGTTACTCTTATTTTTTTTTTCCTCTCTGTCTTGACCCCAACATCATCCTTGGTCACATCAACACCCATATGATTATTCCTCCAGCTGAAGCCCCCTTATTTTTTTCAAGCATATTCACTTCCATCATCATTTTTACAGTTACATGTGAGAAGGGCTATATCCTCTTCTCAAGAACCACCTCCCAGCCACAGCTACTTACTAGACATTATCTCCTACCCCTTTACTACTTCCACCAAATCTAGCTCACTGGCATCTTTATTCACCAAATTCAAAGTATTGAGTCCTGACCATACATGATTGATTCCTTTCTTTCTCCCAACTATCTCAACAATAAACCATCACCCTTTATTACCCTTTACTGAAAAAACCCTTATGAATCCTTTAATAATCATTACAAGTTTCTTCTACTCTCTTCCTTATGTCATAGGCAGAGGAAAGAAATAGAAAACCCCAGTCTTTTTAAATTCAGTACTAAGTCACATAATGTACTTCAACCTTGCTCTTTTTATTTTTCAGCATTCAAGGACATTCCTTTATAGTTCTCTCATTTAGCTCCTTATTCCATGGCCCCCTTTCCCCATTACTCACCTATTATCCACGTTCTACTTTAAAAAGCATAAAGTTCATCTAACATGAATGACCTCACTTCCCTAAACTTTACCTCAGTATATTAGTGATTAAACCATCATTCTAAAATTTCCTTTGAATTCCTCTTATGGGACTTTATTCACATGATGTCTTGTCTACTGGGCTCCTTTGTACCTATTTTCTAGCTTCCAAACTGCCTTCCTGCTACTGAAATTACTGATTATCAATAATAACCTCTCACTAGTCAAATGTAATGAATTTTTCTCAGTCCTTATTTTCTCTTTACTCAGTGGTCCTCGGTGACTAGGACCACTAGTCCCTCCCTCAGCTCCCTCAGCTCCCATGATGTGCTGTTTTTCTCCTGCTATGTAACAATGATGGCTCATTTCTTTCCCTCACTCTTTTTTTCTCCTCTACATTTTAAGTTCTGTCCTCAGTACTCTGCTCTTTCTACTCATGCTCTTGAAAAATTCTTTTATTCATAGTTTTAATTACTGCCTCTGTTACCCTTAATATACATCACCAACTCTGGGCTTTCACCTGGATTACTTTACTATATAGCACATTTCTTTTGGATAACTCCAGTGTTATTTCTACATTAATTCATTAAAAACTGGAAGTTATTTTTTTCCTACCCTAAAGTTGTCCTCTTTCTATCAATTTTACAGTTTTACAACCTAACAATGAAGATGCCTTAAAGTAACCTTTGAATTGTCTCTCTTAATGACTGCCCATAAATCCCTTCTGTAATATTTAAGTCACTACAAAAGAAGCTACAGAGAGAGCTTCTCCCCTCAAGAGACTTAAAATGTAACGATGAACTATAAGACACACTGATACAAGTTAAAATAACAAATATGGGCAGGATTCTAATAGGTGACATGGTAGAGGCTGATAGAATACACTCTAGAGGAAAACACACAGTTAGGAAAGCTCAGGACAAGCGTGGCAAACAAAACTTAGTCCACTTTGGGATACAGAGTTCACAATAGTAAATGTTACATAAGAGTCAACAACTACACTTTTCTTCTGGGTTTATTCATGAAAAGAAGAGCAATGAAAATATTATCGTGATAAGAGAAATATGGGCATATATCTGGATAGGTACACCATGGTACAGTGGGGAAAAAATATGGGCTCAAGAATCAAGGTGTCATAAGTATGTGGCTTAAGTAATGTCTCTGATCCTCAGTTCTTCCACATAATTTTGAGAGTCGGATAAGTTAAACAAATGTAAAGTATCTAGTACAGTTTTCACAGTAAATATTAGGTTTTTTTCTTTTGGGTTGAAAGAAAGTATCTTCTGCTCTTGAGGGGAGAGGGATCAGTGACAGTGGATTACTGAAGATTCCAAAGTAAGAATTACACAGAAATCCAATATATATGAAGAGATAAAAGCAAAAGTGTCCTGGCTGAAGGTGGACTGGAAGCCTGGAACTCTGCCAGCTCTGTTCCTCTACCTGCCTGTTCTTCCCCATCCTTAAAATTCCAGGGTCCACAGAACACAACTGGCAAACCATTTGGTTAAGATCTTCTGAATTTAGAGAGAGGAATACAGTCTGCTAGGTAGGAAGGAAGGAAGAAAGAAATTAGGGGTTATGACTAATGTGGAAAAAGTTTATATAGCTAGGGTATCATTAAAAGCACCATAAGCTTGAAGATCCAGTTAAGACTACACAACATTAATTTCATATTCTTGTCATTCTCAGCAACAATTCCCAAGATACCCTTGAAAAAAATAAATGGTAGAGTAACTGAGGGCTACGGACTGATATGCTGAGCATATCAGAAAGTTAAACGTCTAGAAGAGTACCTGAAACATACATAAAAATAGCCTGCAAATATGGAATAAATGCAAAGAATACAAAAAATTCTAGCAAATTAGCAAGGAGAGCTACTTTCAGGCAGGGACTGTATGCTATCCTTCTGCATCTTCCACTTTGACTACTGCAGTGCTGAGCACAAAGTAAGCAAATACAGATTGATGGCAAATGTGAAGAAAAGTCCAAAGAGGTAAATACACATAATATACAAGTAAATTTTAGGGAAATAGTAAATCCATAAGAGCTCAACACTCAGTTTATAAGAATTTGTCACTGATAGCATGCCGTACAGACAGAATTTAAATATAAAATTATTTTTAAGTATTTGTTCAAAACAAGTCTTTTATGGAAGTTTTTATAAAAATTTACCTGGACTCTTCTAAAGGATGCTGGACAGTAAGAAGTCGAGGGTGTCGTAATCGAGTTAACTGTTGGACTCCTCGTTTTAGAGAATCGATGATTTGATCCTTTTCAAATTTTTGATATTTGTCAATCAGCTTTTTATCAAAGACAAAAACAGCCACTTCCTAATAAAAGAATAGTGTATCTAATTTTAATCAAGAGTATATAGAAGTAATAAAACTTTACCCGAGTTTCACAATAGTCTACAAATGGAAATAACTAAAATCTAATGTCATAGAAATTATAGCACCACTGTAATACTTTCCTGATATCAAAAAGTTGGTTTCTTCATGATTAGTAAATCTAAATGTTTTTAAAAGTATTAGACCCCGAACCCTCATCTAAGGAGAACATAGGAAAATCTCCATCTTTGAACTCTGGTACACAAAAGGTGCATGTAATGGGTTATATCCCATGTAGTAATCTCTTATTTAACGAGAATTCAAATAAAAGCTAAAATGTTTAAAAATTCAAAATGCTATTCATAATGATAACCCTGGAGTATACTATAAAATCTTGAATCACTTTTTGAAAGAAAGCTTATATATGTCAGGAAATGCTTGTTTACACAAAAACCCATTTTGTAAGCACCTTTTACATATGAATAACCTATATTCACTCTCTCCTTCCACCCTATCCCCATCTTATGGGTAGTAACTGGGAATGAATGAGAGGAGTACAGGAAGCTGCTCACCCACTGTGACTCTTTGAGATCATTTATAGCTTATTATCTACAATATTAAAAGCACATATTGTACTTAACTATCTTCTTCCTTTCATTTTCTCTCTTATCCAAAGAAAAATAGTTCCCATCCAGTTACCCAGTCTTAACAAATCACTCAAAAAATAGCTGTATTAATAGTTGATATATTACCATTGTGTAATGCATCAGTGATGCTACATCTCCATCCTAAATGGAAAGAAAAATGATAAAGCTGGAAGCAAAATTAGCAAAGAATCAATGCTAGCTTTCCAAAATTCTTTGCAAGATTTTGAATGACTTTCAGAATGTCTATAGAAATCTCTTTCAAAAACCTCTAATTAAACCTACTACTGCTCAACTACCAATATCTAAGACAGTATCTTTCCATTTTATTGTTCTCTCCTCATTATTTCTGCTACATTAGGATTACTGTTTTTCACAAGTTAGCCTGGCAACCTAATTACCTAACAGAGATTCACTGGAGAATCCCAAACCAATCAATTTCTCAAACACAACTTGTTTTAGGTCGGAGGCTCCTTAAATGTATACAAATAAGTTAAAGGTTTTAGAGGATTAAGTCTCTGAAAAGTGATAACATAAAGGGACTATTTAGTAACTCAACTTGAACATGCCATTCCCAAAGCATTTATGTACTTTTAAGGAATTGTTTCATTCTTCACAATAATCCTACAAGTTATTACCCTCACTTCACAGATGAGGACACTGTGGAGAAGATAAATGTACTATCTAAAGATCTCACAATTGGTAACATCAAGATTTGAATCCAGTCATTTTAACTCTAAGGGCCACATTCTGTCTCCCCAGAAATAATAGAGCCAATAAACACAGAGTACCCCAGTAAAACATAACACATGCCTTCAGGAAAACAATCATTTAAGAGATTTAAATAGCACTCACATATAAATACATAATCTTAGCGCTTTTGATCATTGTAAGACACAGAACTATCAAGAAAGAGCTAAGAGCATTATGTAATATTAATTTGAACTAAAAACAAATGACCTAGAAGTTCAAGTTCCTATCTCACTATTCATGAGCACAATCTTATTTTAGTAAGTATTCTGCTATAACACATTTTATAAATGCATCTAATTTAATGCGTTTATTTTTTCAAGATGTTTTGAGTCCTTAAAAAAAAGATCACATGAAATGGCTCTTTGAGCACTTGCAATTTCACCACTCTTAAGGAAAAACACTACAGTTCAAGAGAAAAAAAGACACATCACAAAATTCTCTCCCTCAGACATTCATTTATTATTTTAGGTCACAGATAAAAGATTTCTACATAGATCAGAATAGATTATCAACTATATTAAAATGATTTTCTCTTTGTTCCAATCAATTGAAATTAACCAGTTTCAACAAAGTTGTGACTAACACTTAGACCTCATACTGATCTCCTAAAACTCTTAGCTGCACATCAAAAGTTTTCTTCAGAACAGACAATCACCTAACTTCTATGTTCTCCTTCTGCTACTTCACTACCCACCCTGTTAAGACATCATTTGTGTTAAAGTCCTCTCACCTTAGAAGTATTACAAGCTTCTCAAAGAAGCTTATTAAAGAAACAATGCCAACAAAAAAAAAAAAGAAAAGAAAAGAAAAAGAAAGAAAAAGAGAAAGAAACCATGCTTTAAGCATCTCTGTATCCACCACAGGATTTACACCTAGAAGACACTCAGATGTTTATTACCCCGTGGCGGTCAATAAAGATAAGCAGTTACTGGAAGCTTTCCATTATTGTCCTAAATTAAAACTTTTTTGACTCTTCATTATGAAAAGTTTCAAATATATAGAAAAGCTGAGAAAAGATGAAGGTATCTTAAGTGGATATTTTCCACTTAAGAGTCAACTGTTAACTCTAATTAAATTTTGAGGCTCTTTTTTATACAAAAATTACTAAAACAAAATGTAAGACAATCTTTTGCACTCTATTGTTTACTTATTCACTTCATATTCTTTAAAATAGATTGGCAAAGAAACTGAGGGTTGATGGGGGGTGGGAGGGAGGGGCGGGTGGGTGATGGGTATTGAGGAGGGCACCTTTTGGGATGAGCACTGGGTGTTGTATGGAAACCAATTTGTCAATAAACTTCATATAAAAAAAAAATAGATTGGCAAAGAAAGTTACCTACTCAAAAGTATTTTTTCTCAACAACCTATCTTTAAGCAGAAAATGGCTGTAAAATAACCTACTGTAAAAACTACTGGTCAAAATGTAGACTACATATTGATACAAACCTAATTTATAATTTTTTAAAGCTATTTTGCTAACTACAAAGTTGAACTCTTGCTGAAAACCAGACAGCTTAAGTAATAAAAATCTAAGTAGATATACACCAATGTGTCTAGGATTTCCTAATAGTAATCATGACCTCCAGTAACCTATCCCTCAAAGCCACCAGGGATGGTTTCTGAGACATAGATATTCCCTGTGAATCTCTATTTTACAGATCTTTTGTGACTGGTCAGTGGTGACAACCATCGTGCACTGTATTTTTCATATGATTTGGGGACAATGTTCCTTTCTCAAAATGATAAAACAAAACCTAAATTTTTATTTAGATTAAATTAAAAACAACTTGTTATTTAAGAAGACTCAGAGATAACAAGATATACACCTTAAAATTATTAAAGATAGTCTATGGTCATTATTGACCTAAGCAACTTGACTAACACTTTCAGCTTTCTACAATCATTTCTTTTATTTAAAACTTTTATTTATTATCATTTAACTTTTTATAATAATTATGCCTTTGCCTACACAATATCAGCAAGCCTCACCCATGAATACTGGCATTTGTATAACATAATGTAGATTTTGCAGTAAGGAAGGGACTATGTCCAAGCCTACATTTGGTAGAGCGGCTAGAATAATGAATATCAGTTAAATATTTATTACATATTTTTAAAATCAGTCTATCTTCATTATCTTCATAGGAAGAGTCATTTAACTGAGGGTGTTTTAAAGCTTACACAGCTGTCAAAGCAAAAGAAACAGGGCAGCAAATGTAACTTTTAAGACAAAAATAAGATTAAAGCTGACTTATTTAAAAAAAAAAAAGTCTATTCTAAAACTGGATAAAAAATAATCATAAATATGAGACTAGAAGACTATTAATAAATGTTGTTAAATTCATTTTAAGAGTAGTCTCCTGGCAAGAGAACCTTGTGTCAAAATAAACAGAAATACCTAATAGTAATAAATGAATGTTTAAACAGTAAACACACCCACATATACACTCATTTTTAAAAACATCTTCCCCCAGGGGTGCCTGGGTGGCTCACTTGGTTCAGCATCCAACATCGGCTTAGGCCATGATCTGATGGTTCGTGAGTTCAAGTGCCACATCAGGATCTGCCCTGAGCATGGAGTCTGCTTGGGATTCTCTTTCTCTCCCTCTTTGCCTCTCCCCAGCTTGTGCTTTCTCTCTCTCTCGAAATAAATAAATAAAATTAAAAAATATTTTTAAAATATTTCTTTAAAAAAAAAAATCTTCCCCCAAAATAAATGCCCGAAGTTGATACAGTAGAATTGAAAGATTTTTCAAAATGTAGAGTTATTTTTCTACTCAAAGGAAGTAAAAGGTATACTGGTGAGACAAAAACTATATTTATATAGTGCTTTTATTATAAATTAAATATAATAGCAGCCTTGATAGTTATAATATTCTTACCTAACAGAGATGGTGATACTTCAATTTTTAAGGGATATGTATGTATGTATATGTATGTGTGTGTGTATATATATATATATATATATATATACACACACAAAGCGACCATTTCTCACTTATGATTGATACATATAATTTGGCCAAAGATTTCCCTTTAATGGTTTGTGTAATAAAGTAGAATTTAAAAACTAGAAAAGTTAACGAAATCCAATTAAAGGCATTTATCTCAGAAATCTCTCTAAAATACATATTTTTATAAAGGAAATAAGAATATGTTTGAAAAGAACACCTATATTTAGATACCATTTTAATCCTAAACATGCTACTCTGCAGAACTACAAAGTCAGTTATAAAGTTATAACAGAAACACAGCAGAACAAACTCAATGCCCAGTAATTAACTACCTATCAGACATCATAAAAGTTTCAGAAGTAGAGGAGTAAGGAATATTTCACTGAATTTTCAAAAATTAAATGACCCTGAGATCTTGCCATTTGCGACAACATGGATGGACCTAGAGGGTATTATGCGGAGTGAAATAAGTCAGACCAGAAAATCATACCATATGATTTCACTTATATGTGGAATCTAAAAAACAAAACAAATGAATAAACAAACAAAAAGCAGAAACAGACCCATAAATACAGAGAACAAACTAATGGTTGCCAGATGAGAAGATGGGCAAAATGAGTGAAGAGTGGGAGGTACAGGCTTCCAGTTATGGAATAAATAAATCACGGGGATAAAAGGTACAGCATAGGGAATATAGTCAATGGTAAATAGCATTGTGCGGTGATAAATGGTAGCAACACTTATGGTGAGCACATCAAAACGTATAGATTTGTCAAACCACTAAGTAGTACACCTGAAAATAATCTAACATTGTGTATCAACTATACTTCGCTAAAAAATAAATTAAATAAATAAGATAAAAGTAGATCCTCTGCTCCGAATGCCTAAAATAAAAAAGACTACAAAAAAGTTTGGCAGGAATGTGAAGAAACTATAAATGCTGATGGATACAACCGCTCTGGAAAAACTGACGCTGAACAAACACGAACACTATTACCCAGCAATTCCATGTCTAGATAATGTGTCATATATACCAATGGCACATTAAGAATGTTCATAGCAGTTCCCCATATATTAATGAAAAACTGCTATGTTCAGCAACATAGATATATCCCATGAACATACATTTAAGGAATGGAAGCCAAACTACAGGAGCACAAATACCATGATTCCATTTAAATAAAGTTCAAAAACAGGAAAAGTTACTCTCAAGTGTCAAAGGACCATATAGCAGTTACCCCTAGAGAGAAGGTGGGGAGAGGTAATGACTACGAGAAGATATGAATATTAGCAATGTTTCCTTGATCTGGATACTGGTTATACAGGTGTGCTCACTATGAACATTCATCAAGCTATACGCTCATGATTTGTGCACTGTTCTGCATAAGTTCTTAAAAATACATTTATATTTAAAACTCTAAATAGGCACAATTTTCATTCCATAAATGTCACCCTGAAATGTCTTACGTCTCTATTGAGATTCTAGAAAGAGTAAGGGTTAGGAACTAAATAGTATTTAGTCTAAATACTAGTAAATTTAGTATTTAGTATTTACTAGTATTTTACTAGTATTTAGTATTTACTAGTATTTAGTATTACTAGTATTTAGTCTAAATACTAGTAAAAAATAAATAGTATTTAAGTCTAAATAGTAGCTTCAAATGCTAAGAAGCTATAATTAATTATCCATTTTAACATGTTTACAAGTTGTGTTTGGTTAAGCTTACCCAAATAATACCTTTTTAAAATCTTAATTTTGCATACAAAATTATTTTGTATACAAACCTAGCCTAAACACCTTATTTAGTTGCAAAAAAAAAAATCAACTTTACACTTTTCTTGAAACTCTTAGGAATTGTTCATTGCACTTCATGAATTACTCACTATGAGATGTTTCTTCAATGAATATCTTTCAAAAACAATAAAAACTAGCAAAAACTGGTTTTGGAAGCATAAAGCCAGAATAATAATAATAACAGACGTCCAATCATGTACAATGACGTTACCATACACACAAGTAAATTTTTATTTACCAATTCTTTTTATCTTGCTACATTCCAGGTTTCATAAATATGTACTTTTTTTCATCTGTTCTGTAGGTGCTTTTATTACTACTCCACTCCTCTCAGAAACCTTCATTTAGGTTAAAAAGTCAAAAGTTGTACATGATCTGAAATTATAATTCATCGTGTACTGTTGTGAACTTCAAATAACTTTGGCAAAAAGTACACAGGGAGAATCTCCTAGCCCTAGTACCTAACCTGATGTTTACTTCAAAGTCAAATTTAAGATCATATAATCTGCTATAAAACACAAATGCAATCAAGTACACTGTATGCTAGATCAAGAAAGACTGCGAGGGGTGCCTGGGTGGCTTGGTCGGTTAAGCATCCGACTTCGGCTCAGGTCATGATCTCACGGTCCGTGAGTTCGAGCCCCGTGTCAGGCTCTGTGCTGATAGCTCAGAGTCTGGAGCCTGTTTCGGATTCTGTGTCTCCCTCTCTCTCTGCCCCTCCCCTGTTCATGCTCTGTCTCTCTCTGTCTCAAAAATAAATAAACGTTAAAAAAAAAAAAAAAAAGAAAGACTGCAAGAGTTTAAAAAAAAAAAAAAAGCTCTCAGTCTCAGTGTCCCTTTATGTGGGGGAAAAAAGACGAAGAAGAATATCCTTTTCATTATTTTTCTCCTGGCTTCTCTAAGATCAACACTGTCATACATAACTTTCTGTGATGATAGAAAGTTCTATGCCTGCGATGTCTAATATGGTAGTACTAGTCATATATTGCTAAGGAACATTCCAAATGTGACTACTGCAACCAAATTTAATTTTTACGAATTGTAACAGGCATATGTAGCTTGTGGTTACCATACTGGATAGCACAGCTCCAGATTATCTATCTTCTATGATTCCCTTTTAATAAAAAATGAGATAACTAAAAAAGAATTAAAACTTCGAGTAAGGGAAAAATTAAAATGAGGCTTCAACTCCAAGGTGGTTACAGATATAGCTATTCCTTAAGGAACTAGTCAGTAGTCCAGATAGGATACTCAGTTTAAAACACCTTAGGTTTGAAAGAGGCAAAGAAAGAAGATTCAAAACTACATCCAAGAATGTAGATCCATCCACAAAACCACGAATACATTCCAAAACTATCTTTTTCCACAAAGCAATAAATTTGGGTGTGGGGGGTGGGGGATATAGTGGTTTCCTAAGAGAACCCAATTCTGGCAGTGAGCAGTGAGAATGGCTGTATTATTGTGCAATATCTAATTAATTACCTATTATTTGTGCCTGGTTTTCATGTTCTATGAACAACAACAGAAGCTTCAACATTATCAGAGAATTTCAGCATATGAACTGCTGATATAAACACAAACACCTAGAAATTCTTTCGGTTAAGCACAAAGATACTATTAGGTTACATCCTTAATAAATAATGCAAAATTTAGTACATTTGGTGTTCTTTGATTTGCCAATAATATAACTGATTATAAAAGCTAGTGTTGGAGGTTGATCATTTACATAACTTCGTGGCCTCATTAATAGCTTAAGCATTCAATACTCCAGAAACCACTTATTTTTTAGTGAGCTTGGTGAACTGAGAAAACAATGTTGAAAAATGACGAATCAATCAGCATTTAAGATAAGATCAGCTCTGAACTTAAAGACTTCTAACCAAATGGCAATAAAAACAAGATTTACAGTCAGATACATACCACATACCAGCAATCTATCACAAAACCAAGGTTCCTACTTCATAAAAGGATAACCAAAGCCAATTGAGTCTTTAATATACTTGTTTGGCAAATAAGCTGATTTTGGAAAAGTCACAAATAATGTATATCCACAACTGTATGACTGTGACAGTTACTGGAAAATATGTGTAATAAATCCCAAACGCCTTACAATCCATATGTTTCACTTGTAGAGAAATAAAAGTACTTTTAGAAACAGTAATTTTTATTTTTAAAGAATATATTTCTACAGAGGTTTTAAACCTGGAGGTTTTTCAATCCTTTAAAAATTCCAACAGAAAACTGTTAGTAAAATTTAACACTAACAATCCTCCACATTTCTGAGAACCATCTGTTGCTCTCTTAAGTCAAATTAAAAAATAAAAAATAAAAATACAACTCATTCAAATGACTCTGCTAAAAGAACAGTTACTTTTAAAATAACTTTGAAATCAGTATATCTCAAAACACATTTACCGACTATTCCACAAATGTACCCCCTTCTGATAATAAAATCAAGTTAAACACAAAAGAATGTTACAGAAGTCTATTTTCCAGAAAATAGACTTTTATTTTATATAAAATAAAAGGGGAATAAGAATGCACTAAATAAGAATGCATTTAATGTTGGAAAATTTAACTGAGTATTTTGCCAATAGCTTACTGACAAATTTGAAAAGGAACACAATTTTTATTCCAAAACAAATACTTTGCTAAAAATCTAATATGCTCCTTTACTCAACAGAAACATTTATTTTATTAAGTAATCAAAATTAAATTACAAGATGGGGTGATATATCAAACAATATATTTGTAACCAGGAGATTCAGGGCATGTTTAAAAGCGTTTATTTTTGTATGACTTCATTAGATGGAAATGAGAAGTAAAGAACCCATTACTTTTGGCATTTCTTAACATAAAAACATATATGCACATTATACTACTTATTAACATGTGCATTTTTGCCAATGGACTCTGAATTAAAACTTACCTGTTTTGGGGCGCCTGGGTGGCGCAGTCGGTTAAGCATCCGACTTCAGCCAGGTCACGATCTCGCGGTCCGTGAGTTCGAGCCCCGCGTCAGGCTCTGGGCTGATGGCTCAGAGCCTGGAGCCTGTTTCCGATTCTGTGTCTCCCTCTCTCTCTGCCCCTCCCCCGTTCATGCTCTGTCTCTCTCTGTCCCAAAAATAAATAAATGTTGAAAAAAAAATTAAAAAAAAAAAAAAAAACTTACCTGTTTTGTTGACTTTTTTGTGCCATTGAAAATCTTCCAAGCTAGCCCATTGCCACCACTGGCAATGTGTCGACCAACATCAAATTCTCTAGTGACAGGATTTCCCATTACAGCACTAGTGACATCAGCTGTTACTTTCGTAACAGTACTCTTTAACTTATTAAGCATGGACTCCATGGCTGCAATATTGAGTAGTTACCTAGAAACACAGGGGAACGGGGGAACGTTGATCATTTGTTTTTACTTGTTTCAGCACTTAACATTCATTATTTAGTCTGAAAACTTAATATACCCCAAAAAGGGAATGAAACAATTCTAGAGTATAAAAGCTACATGTTGGTTTTGTCTTCAAAGAACCCAATACATTCTAATGCAATTTAAATCTAGGAACCAAACTGTTCCTTTCAACCTCAATTATTACAGACCAGGAAGAGAAAAGACACTTGACGCTGACATGAATGTTGTTCAACTATATAACATGAACCCTCAATACTTTAAGGGTATTAGAGGGCCCAAATCTTTCTTCAGACTAAAAACAGCCATATAAAACCTGAAAGGAGCTAATGCTATCTATACTAAACAAGAAGTTTGTATTTGATACAAGTTTCATTCACTAATAAAATAATCATTGAGGGGCACCTGGCAGCCTCAGTCACAAGAACTTGTGATTCTTGATCTTGGGGTCGTAAGTTTGAGCCCCAAGTTGGGTATAAGATTACAAAAATAAATAAATAAACTTCAGAAAAATAAAAAGAATAATGATATAAGGCGCCTTGGTGGCTTGGTTGGTTATGCATCCAACTGTTGGTTTCAGCTCAGGTCAGGATCTCACGGTCATAGGATCAAGCCCCACATTGGACTCTGTGCTGGGCATGGAGCCTGCTTGGGATTCTCTCTCTCCCTCTCTCTGCCCCTCTCCCCAGCTTATGCTTGCGTACACTCGCTCTCTCTCAAAATAAATAAATAAGCATTAAAAAAAAGAGAGACAAAGAAAAGCATTTGGAGAAATTTTAAAAATAATAAGTAAAATAACTACTGTTGACCTATGAAATCACTCAAGAATATCTTCTGAAAGAAAAGCATTGATGGCAAAAGGACAGTAAAACATGCACAAGCAGTAAGTCATAAAATATTTTTTCTTTTAATATTTATTTATTTTTGAAAGAGAGAGGGAAGGAGGGGCAGAGAGAGAATCCCAAGCAGGCTCTACCCTGTTAGTGCGGAGCCCAATGCAGGGCTCCAACTCATAAACTGTGAGATCATGACCCAAGTCAAAATCAAGAGTCAGATGCTTAACAGACTGAGTCACCCAGGCACCCCTCATAAAATATTTTTAAAATTTTACACACTTCTGGCCATGATGTAGGAACAAAGACTGAATTTATCCTCTTACCTTTAACAGCTAGAAGCTGGACAAAATGTATGAAATAAATGTTTTCAGGCAGCACAGGTAGGTAATCCCAATGAGAAAGCAAACTAACAAGGTAAACCCCAGGATTGCTCCAACTTTCTGCCTAGAGGTACACTGCAAACCACAGAGTAGAGAGCAGAATTCCAAGCAGCGGTCTAGCTGAGTTAAAGAGTTGAGGAGAGGGGCTCCTTGGCGGCTCAGTTGGTTAAGCGTCCGACTGCGGCTCAGGTCATGATCTCACAGCTCATGAGTTGGAGCCCCGCGTCAGGCTCTGTGCTGACAGCTCAGAGCCTGGACCCTGCTAAAGATTCTGAGTCTTCCTCTCTCTCTGACCCTCCCCCGTTCATGCTCTGTCTCTTTCTGTCTCAAAAATAAATAAATGTTAAAAAAAATTTTTTTTTTTTTTTTTAAAAAGAGTTGAGACAAATTGGGAGTTCAAGGATGCAGAAGTGCCTAGGAGTTCTGGGATACAATTTCAAAGAGAAAGGGGAAAATTAGGGAACAAGAGAGAAAGAGAGAAGGAAACTATGCTAAGAAAGAGCTCAGAAATTTTCAGAGAAATCTGATGCACTGTTGAACACTAAAATGCCCACACATGGTATGAAACTCCACCAGGTCAGGCAAGGACCAACTAGAGAGCTGTAAGCTGAATAGTTCCAGAGTCCACACAGGGCTGCAATTCATTTAATTTCTCACCAGCTAGAGTAAAGTACTCAATGCTCAACCAAAAGCATTCAGTAGAAACCCCAAAAGAACCATGCCTTAGTAGTGAGAAAAACTGTTCTCAGAGTAAAATCTACTCTAAACCTGCCCTAAAAAACTAAAAGTAAGCCTCAAATGATCAAACTAATCATGAATTACTTAACTGACCAGAATGAAACCCAATACTCATGAAAGAAAGACAAAAAAATTTCAGAAACCTAACAATGTAACATTCACAATGTTCACCATGCAATCAATAAATATTAGATTTGCCAAGAAGAAAATGTGCTCATAATCAAGAACAAATCAGTCAATAAATCCTCCAAAATGATAGGTTATAGACATTAAAAACATTAAAAAGCTATCATAAAGGAACCTGGGTGGCTCAGTTGGTTAAGTATCCAACTCCTGGTTTAGGCTCAGGTCATGCTCTCACAGTTCGTGAGTTTGAGCCCCCTACTGGGCTCTGTGTTGGCAGCACAGAATCGGCTTGGGATCTTCTCTCTCTTTCTCTATCTGCCCCTCCCCTGTTCACTCACTCACTCTCAAAATAAATAAACTGAAAAAAAAAATCTATCACATATCTAAGTATTTCAAGGAAAACATGAACATAATGAAGAAAATAGAGTCTTTTTTTAAAAACCCAAATGAAAATTCTAGAGATAAAAAGTAAAATATTTCAAATAAAAAATTTAGAGGATATGATTAACAAATTAGAGAAAGTAGGAAAAAATAATTAGTAAAACCTGAAGGTAGAGTAAAAGCCTAGGGAAAAAAAAAATGAACAAAGTCTCGATGACCTGTGAGACAATATCACAGTATAACATATATAACTGAATCCCAAAAGTAAGAAGGAAAAGGGAAAAATAATATTGGAAAGCATAATGGCCAAAATGTTTCTGAATTTGATGAAAACTATACAAGGTGTCAAGAAATTCAATAAACCACAAGCAGGATAAACAGAAAACCATGTTTGGACATGTCATATTAAATAGCTAAAAGTCAGTAAGAGAAAATCTTAAAAGCAGCCAGAGGGAACAGGAAAATTACATAGAAAGGAAAAAAGATAAGAATTTTCCCCAGACTTCTAATCAGAAACTATACAAGCCAGGGAACAACTGAATGGAGGTCTGTAAACTGCTAAAAAAAAACAAACAAAAAAACAAAAACACCTGTCAACCTAGAATTCTATAAGGCAGGGGAAAAAAACTTACAAAAATAAATGTGAAATATTTCTTCAGGAAAACAAAATCTGAGAGAATTTGTTGCCAACAAATATTCACTAGAAGAGATATTAAAAGAAGTCCTTCAAACAGAAAAGAAAAAGATACCAGATGGAAATGTGAATCCATAAAAAGAATGGAGGACACTAGAAATAAAAATTACGTGGGTTTATAAAAAAAACTTCTCAAGTTATTTTTAAAAGATAACTGATCATTTAAAGCAAAAAAACAAAATACATATACATATATATATATATAGGTATATGTAGAAGTAAAAAATATGACAAAACAAAACAAGCACAGGAGAGGAGAAATGGAAGTATATATTTGAGAGATTCTTCTATTATATTTCAGGTAATATAACATCACTTGAAAATAGATTATAGCAAATTAAAAAAACATTAAATCCTAGGCTAATAAGTAAAATAATAGATACAGCTAAAAAGTCAATAATGGAAATAAAATGGAATCCTAAAGTAAGATGAATACAAAAAGATGTAGGAAAAGACGAAGAAAGGAACAAAGAAGAACTGTAACAAGTAGAAAACAAATAGCAAGAGAGTAGATTTAAATCTGACCCTATAAATAATTACATTAAGTGTAAATGATTTAAAATTCCAATTAAAAAATGAGACTGTCGGCGCCTGGGTGGCGCAGTCGGTTAAGCGTCCAACTTCAGCCAGGTCACGATCTCGCGGTCCGTGAGTTCGAGCCCCGCGTCAGGCTCTGGGCTGATGGCTCAGAGCCTGGAGCCTGTTTCCGATTCTGTGTCTCCCTCTCTCTCTGCCCCTCCCCCGTTCATGCTCTGTCTCTCTCTGTCCCAAAAATAAATAAAAACGTTGAAAAAAATAAATAAATAAAAGATGAGACTGTCAAATTAGATTAAAAAGCAAGACCCAACTATGTACTGCTAACAAGAAATCCACTCCAGGGGTGTTGAAGTGGCTCAGTCGGGTAAGTGTCTGACTCTTGATTTCAGCTCAGGTCATAATCTCATGGTCGTGGGATCAAGTCCCACACTGGAGCCTGCTTGGGATTCTCTCTCTCTCCCTCTCTCTCTGCCCCTCCCCAGCTCATGCACGTTCTTGCTGTCTCTCTTAAAATAAATAATACACATTAAAAAAAAAAAAGTCCACATTACAGGATGACTTAAAACTGAAAAAATGTTAAAATATACCAAGCAAGAGTGGCTATATTAATTACAAACAGAATAGGCAACATTTCATAATAACAAAGATGTCAATTCATCAAGAAAACATAAAATCTTAAATGTGTACAAACTGAATAGGAGCTTTAAAATAAAGACAGCAAAAAATGACTGAAAGAAACAGACAAATCCATAATTATACTTAGAGACTTCAAGGATCCTCTTTCAGAAATAAATGGACATAGACTGAGCCGACAAAAAAAAAAATCAGTAAGGATATAGAAGACGTGTAAACAACACTATCAAACAACATGACCGACTCATAATATCCTACTTGACAAGAGCAGAATGCATTTTGTTTTCATGTGTACATGGAACATTAATTAAGACTAACTATACTCTTGGGGCTCCTGGGTGGCTTTGTCAGTTGGGCGGCCAACTACAGCTCAGGTCATGATCTCGCAGTCTGTGAGTTCGAGCCCCGCGTCGGGCTCTGTGCTGAGCACTCAGTCTGGAGCCTGCTTCCGATTCTGTGTCTCCCTCTCTCTGCCCCTTCCCTGCTTGCTCTCTCTCTCTCTCTCAAAAATAATTTAAAAAATTTTTAAAAATAAAAAAAAAGACTAACTATATTCTTGGCCATAAAACAAATCTCAACATATGTAAAACTACTGAAATATAAAATACATTATTTGACCACAAGGAAATTAAACTAGAAATCAGTAGTAGGTAAATATCTTTTTAAAAAAATTCAAAACATATTTGAACTTCTCAAATATGTATTAAATACTTCTCAATAACCCAAGGGCTAAAATAAATAAGTCACAGAAATTTTTAAATACTTTGAGGTGACTGAAAAGTAAAAATCTGTGGGATGTAGGCAAGCTGGTGACTAGTGGAAAATACACAACTTTAAATGTTTATATGAGGGGGGAAAAACACCAAAATTAGTGCTGTCACCTTCCATCTTAGAAAGCTAGGGGAAAAAATAAAAAAAACAACTAAACTCAAATTAAGTAGGAAAAAGAAAATAATGAGTAGAAATCAATGAAACACATTGAATTTAATGTAACACTCTATTTTACAGAAATAAAAGAAAAATCAATGAAGCCAAAAACTATGGCTTTAAAAAGCCACTAGCTACATTAAGAAAATGTTTAAAGACACAAATGACCAATATCAGAAATACAGGAAATCCTACAGATTCTAATCCTATATAAACCCCAGATTTTAAACAATAAGGTATTATAGATGACTTTATGCCAATTAATTCAACAACTTGGATGAAATGGAAAAAATCCTTGAAAGCCAAAACAATTGACTTAAGAAGGAACAGGAACTCAGAATAGTCCTACATAAAAGAAATCCAATTCATAACTACAACCTTTACCACAAAATATACTCCAGGCTCAAATGGCTTCCCTGTTGAATTCTATCAAATATTTAAGGAAAAAATAAAAACGAAATCTGTACAAGCTCTTCTAGAACATAGAACAATTTTCATGTCATGTTATATAGTCAGTATTGTCCTGATACCAACAACTAATGACCCAAGAAAACTGCATACCAATATTTCTCATCAACATGCAAAAATCCTTAACAAAATATTAGCACATCAAATCCAATAAACCCAACCTTATAACCAAGTGAGATTTATCTAAGGAATGCAAGGTTGATTTAACACTCAAAACAAATTCATGTAGGGGCGCCTGGGTGGCTCAGTAGGTTGAGTGTCCGGCTTCGGCTCAGGTCATAATCTCGCAGTTTGTGAGTTAGAGCCCCTTATCGGGCTCTGTGCTGATAGCTCAGAGCCTAGAGCCTGTTTCAGATTCTGTGTCTCCCTCTCTCTCTCTGCTCCTACCCGGCTCATGCTCTGTCTCTTTCTCTCTCTCAAAAAATAAAAATAAAGATTAAAAAAAAATTAAAAGAAAAACAAATTCATGTAATTCACCATACTAACTACATAATGGGGGAGGGGCGTGTGACCATCTCAATAAAGGCAAAAAAGATTTTTTACAAAATTCAATACATATTCACAATAAAAATTCTCAGCTTAGAACAGGAAAACAAAAAACAAAAAAAAACTTCCTCAGGGCTCCTGGCTGACTCAGTTGATAGAGCATGATGCTCCTAATCTCAGGGTTGTGAGTTCAAGCCCCACATTGGGCATGGAGCCTACTTTAAAAAAGGAAGGAAGTAAAGAAGGAAAGAAAGGAACTTCATCAATCTGATAAATAGAATCTTTGAATACCTACAGCTACTATTATATTTAAAAATAAAAGATTGATTGCTTTCTTCCTAAAGTAAAAATTTTTACTTTTACCACTTCAGTTCAAAATTCTAATGGAGGTCTTAGCCAAAGCAATTAAGAGAACAAAATAAAAAGGTATTCGGATCATGTACAATGAAAGTCAGAAGGAATCTACAAAAATGCTACTAGAATATGAGTTTAGCATTACAGTAGAATGTAAGAATGGAATATTTTTTTAAAAAAGACTATTTCTGGGGCACCTGGGTGGCTTGGTTCGTTAAACTCCCACTTCGGCTCCGGTCATGATCTCATGGTTCACGGGTTCAAGCCCTGAGTCAAGCTCTGTGCTGACAGCTCAGAGCCTGAAGTCTGCTTCAGATTCTGTGTCTCCCTCTTTCTCTGCCCCTCCCCCACTCACGCTCTGTCTCTCTCAAAAATAATCATTAAAAACAATTTTTTTAAAGACTATTTATACTAGAAACAAACACTGAAATTTCAAAAATACCATCTCAAGAACATGAAACACCTATCTAAATTTAAAAGATATATAAGACTTGTACAATGAAAATAACAAAAACTGCTGAGAAAAACTGAAAAGACTTAAAGTAAAGATTGTGGGGGCACCTGGGTGCCTCAGTTGGTTAAGCGACCAACTACTGATTTCGGCTCAGGTCATGATTTCATGATCCTGAGGTTGAGCCCCATGTCAGCTCCTCACTCGGTGTGGAGCCTGCTTAAGATTTTGTCTTTCCCTCTGTCCCTCCTCCGTGCATATGCATGTGCATGTTCTCTAAATAAATAAATAAATATAAAAAACTTAAAAAAAAAAAAAGGAAAGATTGTGTTTATGAATTGAAAAACTGAATAATGTTAAAATACCAATTTTCCCTACTGATCTATATACTCAATGTAATCCCAGTGGAATCCCTGAGGCTTTTGTAGAAATTGATGAGCTGAACCAAAAATAATACTCTTGAGTAGGGGTAAAGCTCAGTGGTAGAGCATTTGACTGCAAAAATAATACTCTTGAGGATACAGGCTTCACTAAATTGTCAAAGAGTCCATGGCACAAAAAGAGGTCTAAACCCTGTAACTTTCTTCAACTTCTGTGTTTACTCCTTCCTAAAACTGATTTGCCTGACAAAGTCTGTGTCCTACAAATCTTCCTTAACCCACACTTTCCTTACAATTTTCTCCCACTTGACCAAAGAAAAGTATTTTCTCAGCTATCCCAGTCTTATTATAGGGCATTTCCCTGGATATAAAAAACTTTGAAGAGTAGGGTAAATGCAATTCAAGAATGCATTAATACTGAAAGTCCCTTAAGAATAAAGCAAAAAATATCGGGGCGCCTGGGTGGCTCGCTCAGTTAAGCATCCGACTTCAGCTCAGATCATGATCTCAAAGTTCGTGAGGTAGAGCCCGGCATCGGGCTCTGTGCTAACAGCTCAGAGTCTGGAGCCTGCATCGGATTCTGTTCTCCCTCTCTCTCTGCCCCACCCCTGCTTCTTGCACTCTCTCTCTCTGTCTCTCAAAAATAAATAAACATTAAAAAAAAGTTTTTTTAATAAATAAAAAAATAAAGCAAAAATAAGTTCGGGAAAAAATACTAAAGAGGATGTATGTGCTTTATTCCTTCCAGCCCAGATATTAACAGCAAGACCCCATGCCTTATCTATCACAGATGTACAATTAAGAAATAAGATGGCTGTCATAGGGATATATAAGAAGAAGTTAATTTCAATCAACAGGCAAAAACTCCAAGGTTTTGATAAAAGTAAAACATAATCGCAATATGCAAGTCTAGAAATTAGATCCTTTTTAACAACTGAAACTCTTTTTTTTTATGTTTATTTGAGAGAGCACATGAGAGGGGGAGAGGAGCAGAGAAGGAGAGGGATAGAATCCAAAGCAGGTTCCGTGTGGACAGCACAGAGCCTGATGCAGGGCTCAGTCCCATAAACCATGAGATCATGACCTGAGCTGAAATCAAAGAGTCCAACACCCAACCAACTGAGACATCCAGGTGCCCTGTAACTATCTAAACTCTTGACAAAAATTTCAGATACCATCAACTTAAAAACATGCAAAGGAGTATATTGCTTTTCAAAATTATTTAGAGAACACACAAGCAAAAATATTTGGAAGGCCACTGGACTAAGGCAGCACTAGTTTATATCTAATTTTCTCTGTTAATTTAAATTGTGTTGATGTAAATATGACCTACTTTCTTCCATGACAGATTTGAAGTATCTATAAACAGAAATAGAAACTCACTTTCCCTTTTTAATTTAATGCATTTCTATAAGCAGTTAGAAAATGTTGCTGTTGGCATTATGAAAATATTTATTGCATGCCAAGTTGTTCTCTATGAACATCTGCTGCTGATTTTGATGGGGGAGGTTAAGGGACATAAAAACCCTATTTAAAACCTACATACCCATTCCTCTAATTCTGCCTAAGTCGCTATGTATTATATGCCATGTGCTGGTTATACACTGGAAATGCAGATGTAAATAGAAACACGTCTCTCTTTAGGGACTCAGTCCTGTAGCTAACTCAAACCTGCAAAGGTTTACAGCAATTAACAAGACAAACGTGCCATGCTCCAGGAGAGGAGCAAGACCATGATGTGATTTGAGAACTACAAATAGCTCAGTATGAAAACAAAGGATAGTTTCAGAGGTAATATTCAAACTTGAGATGCCCATCCATCATCCAAACAGAGCCACCCATAGTGTGTGTACACATGATGAGAACAGACATGGAAATTCACCTGGTAAATTATTTAATATTTATTGAGTACCCACTGTGTACGTGATACCATATAAGAAAGTGGGGGAGAAAGAAGGAAAAATAAGCCATGAAAGATCTTACCATCAAAGGGCCAAGAGACAGAGAAGTAAACCATCCATAGCATTAGCCTACAGTGATAAAATGCTACAGAATACACATACAAAGTCTTACATAGCAAAAAAAAAAAAAAAAAAAAAAAAAAAAAAAAAAAAAAAAAAAAAAACACAAACAGGAACAGAGGGAAGGAAGTTTTCCCAAAACAGTAAAGCAAAGCTAGAGATGTCTCTAACGGTGAATAGGAATGAACTAGGTAGAGAATGGGAGAAGTGTAGGAATAAAGACAAAGAGTAAAAACAAAGCAGTTCAGATAAAGCTGGAGGAAACAGGGAAGTATGGCAGAAGAGACTTATAAAAGCCAGTTCACCAAGAACAATTAGTAGTAAGCAATCAAGCTATAAGCCACAGAAGGGTTTCAAGCATGAGTAAGATCAATCACTCTATCAAGCAAAGTGAAAGATATACTAGGAGTGGAAGGAGGGAATATGGCAAGACTAAAGGGAACATCAGTGTGATGAACTACATACATAGTGAGGGATGATATAATTTACAATGTATACAAAGCAAGAAAACAAAGAAAAGGACAAGGACACTTGGAAATAAGGACAAGGAAGATAGGGAAGAGATGGCGGGAAGAGGGGATGTTTCAAAGGTGTTAGTTATATGGATGCTTATTTTATAACTACATATTAAACTTTGCTATGCACTTTTACATACATCAAATTTTAAACAAATTTTAAAAGAGGGAGAGGTTGAGGTGCTGGGTGGCTCAGCTGGTTGAGCATCCAACTTTTGATTTCAGCTCAGGTCATGATCCCAGGGTCGTGGGATCAAGCCCCATATCGCTCTGCACTGAACATGGAGCCTGCTTGGGATTCTCTCTCCCTCTGCCCCTCTCCCCTACTTGCTCTCTCTCTTTCTCTCTCTCTCTCTCTCTCTCTCTCTCAAAAAAAAAAAAAAAACAGAGGGAGAGGTTGCTGAAGTAAGATAATAGCAGTAAGGAAGGAAAAGAAAGGAAAAAAAAAACAAGTACGAGTTAGAACTAAGCGAACTTCGTGACCAATTAGATAAAGGAAAGGGACAAAACTAGGAATCCCAATCAGGTCTCCCATTTCAGAGTCAAGGTGGAGAGTGAAGCCATTCACCAAGGCTTATAAGACTTACAAGAGATAACTCTGTTTTTGAGAGGAAGAATTCAATTTTTGACATTTTGAAGTTGAGTTGCCTGAATGACATTCACATGTAGATAGATCTAGTAGGTTTTTAGATATATAGGCCAAAACTTAGAAAAAAAGTCTTGACTGAAGACTAAACTTTGGGCACCATGAGCTTATAAAGCAGTACAGTAGTTAAGGCTGTGAGCTTGAAAAAGGTTGCCAAGGAGAGCTTTTAAAAGAAACCTTGGGAATGCAAGCTTGGTGCAGCCACTCTGGAAAACAGTATGGAGGTTCCTCAAAAAACTAAAAATAGAACTACCCTACAATCCAGCAATTGTACTACTAGGCATTTATCCAAGGGATACAGGGGTACTGTTTCAAAGGGACACATGCACCCTCATGTTTATGGCAGCACTGTCAACAGTAGCCAAAGTATGGAAAGAGCCCAAATGTCCATCGATGGATGAATGGATAAAGAAGATGTGGTATATATATACAATGGAGTATTACTTGGCAATCAAAAAGAATGAAATCTTGCCATTTGCAACTACGTGGATGGAACTGGAGTGTATTATGCTAAGTGAAATTAGTCAGTCAGAGAAAGACAAAAATCATATGACTTCACTCATATGAGGACTTGAAGAGACAAAACAGATGAACATAAGGGGAGGGAAACAAAAAGAATATAAAAACAGGGAGGGGGAACAAAACAGAAGAGACTCATAAACTGAGGGTTTATGGAGGGGTTGTGGGAGGGGGGATGGGCTAAATGGGTAAGGGGCAGTAAGGAATCTACTCCTGAAATCATTGTTGCACTATATGTTAACTAATTTGGATGTAAATTAAAAAAAAAAAAAAAAAGAAAGAAAGAAAGAAACCTGAACCTGGGGCAGCTGGGTAGCTCAGTAGGTTAAGTGTCCAACTCTTGATTTCAGCTCAGGTCATAATCTCATGGTTCATGGGTTCAAGCCCCACATCTGGTTCTGCACTGACAGTGTGGAGTCTGCTTAGGATTCTCTCTCTGCCCCACCCCTGTTCACACACTCTCTTTCTTTCTCTCAAAATAAATAAATAAACTTTAAAAAAAAGACCTGAACTTAAATGAGATTTTGAATTATTAGCAATATTCCTCTGACATATAAGTAAACTAGAGTCCAAATATCCTTTCTTAAAATGTTAGCTTTTCAAATTTTCACTTGATTGTTGAATAAAGAAAAATAGCCAGTATTTTTTTCGAAAGATAGTTACAAATGATAGAAATATCCATTCATATAAGCCATTTCCCCTTGTATACCATTTAGTAGAATACATGTGAAATTCACTCATCTTTCCCTCCTGAATCCAGGCAAAATAAGATTTGGGACAACTTAATTATGATTCCAAGATTATATCTCTCTGTATCTGGCTCAGTCATCACTTGGTTTTTGGTAGAACCAGAAGGTAAATCTGCTGTAATACCAGATTTCACAAGCAGCTGGCAGAAAGTGGGTTGACTGTTACAGCACCTGATGGCAGGTAGCTGAAAGGAATTGGCAATTCTTTCAGTTCTGCCTACTTACAAACTCTAGATACAGCAGGAATAGAGTAGGTAAAATTAGATTTAAACTTAAAAAAATTCCTACATTTTCAAGTAACACAACTGCCAAGAATCCCTTACTTCCCCAAGAATATCAAAAAGTAGAATTAGCTCACACTTATGTTGTAAATACTGTAATGCAAATTTAAAAGTTACTATAATTACATCTGATAATGAAATAAAGTTTAGTACTTGTTAGTCTCACGGCACCTAGCAGAAACGAGACTTTCAATAAGCACAAAATAATACACACTGACCACTAGTGAACAGTACAAATAAATACCAATGAACTCAAAATAGTTTGCTTTATTCGTTAAAGAAGCACAAGGGTCGGAGATTTCTCTCCATATAAATGCCTGAATATAAAAGAATACCACTTATACAGTGATTTATACAGTTAGGTATTCGTAAAATGAAATTTTGTAATTCAAAATAAGAATTACATTAACATGACACAAATGCTTTTGGTAAAATGATTCATAAAATTTGAGAAAAAATGTCGTACCTACACTCCCATATGCAATGTGTATCTGTTTACATCTAAAGTAAGATGGTTCTGAGATATATTCTTGAAATACATTTTTTTCTTGTGAGAACACTCAGAGATCACTACAAGCTTTAAAAAGATATAGTTTTCAAAAAAAAAGATTGACACTATTCTTTAGCCTTTCCATCATGGTTAATCCTACTCAGAAAACAAAGATTACACAAGCAGAGTACAATCATTCTCTTTACAACTACAGAAAGTATCTAATTATTATCAGTTGAGCTAGAACAGATTACTTACAGGAGACAAGCTGATTTAGGAAAAACATAAAACACTAAAGAGACTTAGGAATGAACAATGATGCACACATCTGTTCAACAAATTAGTGGTTACCTACCAGGTAGAAAGCACCATACTAGGTACAGTAAGAGAAACAAGAAGTAAAACATTCCATCACTATTTACAAACTTAAGACCACTGTACAATAAGCCTTAGAAAACAACATAAGAAATTACAAGGCAATATATGCTTAAACATCAAATCAGCAATTTAAACAGTAAGATCTGAGGAGAGATTACATCCAATTCTTGTGAAGGCACTTCAACCCCATGTACTTAGTGTAGTTTTTACTACAGGAAGTCAAGCAGATTCTTGAAATTACCATAATTTCAAAAAAGTAGCAGCACTGGGGTGGCAGCATCTCCCTATTCAGCCCCTTCAGCTAGAGAACGGGGAAAAGGAATAATCAGGTAGGAAATTAGACTAAATGACCACTAAGGTCACTTTCTTACATCTACAGTTCTTTCTTGATTTAAGAATATACAAAATCTGAAATACAATGGAGTAAAATGTGTGAAAACTGAAACTCATAAAGCACTGAACTGTTGTCTAAGGCAACAGTTTTCAAACTCTGATGAACATCTAAATTCATCTAATAACATCCAAAGGACTGAATAATTTGTTAATTACATAGATGCCTATCTACCGTCTCAAACCTTTGGAATCAGAACCTATAAATGTGCCGTCAGGGCAGCATTTGTATTTTGAGCAGCTCCTCAGGTGTTCTGATGCACAGTGTGAGAATTAAATGTGATATGACTAAGTACACAATCTGCAGTGACAAGGAAACCTGGGTTCAAATGCCTGTTCTAATACTTACTAGCACTGTAACCACCAACTACCTCCCTAACACTATTTCTAATCCATAAAAAGGGGGAAATGCCACCCACATATCATGTGGTTGTTCAGAGGATTAAAGATGATGACACATAAAATGTTTAACACAATTCCTGGCACATTTAGTAAGCACTGAATTCATTCATTCATTCATTCATTCACTCATTCAACAAACATTTATTAAGCACTTACACAGTATCAGATGAGAAACATCTCATTAATTTATTAAGTATTAATAAATATGGCAACTCTGCAATGGTGTCTTGTGAACATATAATTATGAGACTCTACCTTAACCAGGAAAGTCTTCCCTGAACCAGGAAAGTCTTCCCTGAACTGGATGAAAAGGAAAAGAAGCGCACTTCCAAGCAGAGGAAGCATCATAACCAAAAGCCATGTACCTGAAGCAGAACAGAAAGAACAAGGTGACTAGGGGAGAAAGGAATGCCAGAAAGCACTGTGGAGATGAGGTTCAAAAGGCAACTGGGAGACCAAACAGGTTGTTAAGGATGTTAGTTTCTCTTAAAAAACAATGGAAACCACTGAAGGGTTTTAAACATGAAGACAATGTGATTAGATCTGCATTCTGAAACAGTCACTCAGTCTGGTGTGGAAAACTACAGAGCAGGCCACAGAAAATACAAGTAGACCATAATGAGGAAGCTGGTTATACCTCAGATGAGAGATGATGATGGCTGGAATGAGAGTACTAGTAGTGACAATGAAGAGTGGACATATTCAAGAAGCCAAATTAACAGGACATCGAGAGAGTGATATGAGTCATGAGAGACAGGAAGATGTCATACTCTACTCCTACAAAAAAGGGATGGATGATGAAGCTAGTCACTGAGTTAAACACAGTAAGAGGACCTATTTTGGGGGGGCGGGGGGTAAATAATGAATTTCAAACATGTGAGTTGGGTAGTTATTCCTAATGATAATTGATTTGTTCAGAAGTATTCTATGATACATGTCTGTTTCTGTTGCATGTTTACCGATCTTAGAAGACTAGGTTTCAGCATGTGTGTAAAGTGGATCTGAAAAGAATGAAGGTCCTTACCTTCCATTAGGTTCCTTTCCTTGACAACAATCCTCCAAAAGTTTCTTTTACGACTAGTTTAAAAATGACAAACCATATTTAAACTTTAAAATTAATATTTTTATATTAAAGAATAAGACAAATGCCAAACCACAAAAAAAAAAAAAAAAAGCCTGTAAAGAAGGAAGCTTCAAGTACCTGACTTTCAAGCCATTACCAGAATACAACTGGCTTTTAAAGTGACAGGCAGGTCTGGAGCATTTTCGTTAGACTATGTTAATTTTCCGGAATGGAGAGGGATGCAAACGCTACTTTAAAAAATTATTATTCACAGAATCCAAATTGTAAAAAAAAAAAAAAAAAAAAAAAAGGTCATCATACAAATAATTCCTGAATTTGATCTATAAAAAACTAGTTTCCACTTACAATTTTAAGTCACTATTTGCACGGCACTTTTAAGTGGCTCGAGTGCAGTGTCTCATTAAGACTGTCATAAGGGCTGACCTGACAGTACTGGTATGTATTCAGTCGGATCCCAAGAAGTTTTTGCAAGCTTTACGGATCTAAACCTTCCTCCACCCTTTCTCTCCCGCTTAGAAAAAGAAGAGTGAGGGAGCCACCGAGGGGAGTGTTAGTCTTCGCAAAACACCTGCCCCACCCACCTCACCCACAATAACCTTCCGTTCCAGAACTAGAGCTACTGTCTGAAAAGGACGCCGGGCCGTAGGGCGCTGTTTGGTAACCCAGGTAATGAGGTGCAGACCTCAGAACTGACTGGAGCGGTCTCACCCAGCCGCGGAGTAGTATCCAATTTCCCAAAAGGGAACCAAGATCTCCACCACGGAAACCCGAGCTCCAAGGCCTGAAAGAGGGTTCTCCCTCCCACAGATGGCTCCGGCCCCGGTCTCCCGTCGCCTCAAGGCCTCTTCGGGGAACTCGGGCCTCTCGGATCCCCTCCCCGGAGCTCGCCAGTCCCCCAGCTCGGCTACACACGGGCGTCCACCGTCCCGGCCCGCAGCCGGCAGGCCCGTCACCAGGCAACAGTCACCAGCTCCAAGGGCCTTGGGAGGCCTACCCCGGGTGCGGGTCCTTCCCCGTTCCCTCCTTGCTGGCCTAGAGAGCCCAGATGGGAGTGTGGCAGGTGAAGGAGATCGCCCTGTGCCCGTGGGCGGTCACTCACCTCTTCCCTCTTTCCCGGGAGGGGCGGTGCTGGGGCTCGTTTCCCCCGCCCCCCCAAACGCTTCCTGGCTGCCCCTACTCAGCCTCAGAGCCTTGCCGCGGCCGCCGGCTTACTCCATAGCCTTCTCCACCCGCGCGGCCTCAAAGGCTGGAGCCGGAGGAGGGAAGGGGGAGGGGAGGGGAGGGACTGGGGAGGAAGAGTACGGGAGGGGGAAGAAGACCGAAAGACCGGCCGGCCAGGGCATGACGTCACTTCCGTCAGGCTTGGAGGGGCGGGGCCTACGCTCCCTGGGCCCCGCCCACCGAGTGCCAGGTGGGGGCGGTGTTACGAGCTAGGGGAGGAACCCGAGCGCTAGCTGACGGCGGTCCTTTTGACTCCGCGATTCCGGAGCCTTGGCAGCCGGAGTACGCTTCCGGGGCCAGGACCGAGCGAGCAGAGTTTCGTTAGCCCTAAAGGTGGCTTCTGCCGGAAAAGGAGGACAGGTAGCCCTATAGATCCTAACCAAATATGTTCTGAAGGGAACGGCAGCTGAGAGGAGCGGGTGGTTTGGACTTGCCTCCTGAGGGCCAGCCCTTTCCTGACCCCGCCCCTTTCTCAGCCCACCTGCTGTCTGGTCCGCGGTAAAGAATCGCTCGCTATTCGGCTTTTTCCGGAGCTGCTCTGCCCAAGGTGTCCACGAAAGCAGTGCTTCACAAACATGAATATGCACACGAATCATCTGGGGACTTTGTTAAAATGTAGTTTGGATTCAGGGATTGGGTCTGATACTCCGCATATCTAGTAAGTTCCCAGATGACGCCAATGCTGCTGCTGGTCAGCAGGCTGCACTCAGAACAACAAAGGATTAAAGTACGAGGTGGCAAGCAGGAGAATTATTTTCTTAACCTAGATTACTTATTTAATGAAAGTTAGAGAAGCAGATGGCCACACCCTTGTCTGCACCGATCATAGACTCCTAGCCTTTTCCACCCCACTCCACCCTACCCCCGTCCCTACTCGCCCATCACTCCCTGGTCCCCTCTTCCTCTAATTCCTCCCTTTCCACTATTCACCCTCTATCCCCTACTCCTGTCTCCGCATTGTCCACAGGGTCTTGGGCTAATATTTCAAGGATAGACAGCTTCTGTTACTAAAGGCATTTGAAGGTGATGGACTTTTATTTCTGTCATTTTGTCATAAACATCAGACTATTATGCAAAATTGGGCATCCTGTTTCCAAAGGAGGAGAGAGCTTAAATTCTTGGATTCTAACAACAAAAGACCTAGAAACAACAATCTAGATGTTTCAACTTATTCCATTATCATTCTTAAAATTGTTTAATTAAAAATTTACTGGGGTAGGGGCGCTGGGGTGGCTCAGTCGGTTAAGCGTCTGACTTCAGCTCAGGTCATGATCTGGTGGTTCAAGCCCAGCTTCCGGTTTTGTGCTGACAGCTCAGAGCCCGGAGCCTTCTTCCATTTCTGTGTCTCCCACTCTCTCTGCCCCTCCCCCGCTGGTACTCTGTCTCTCTCAAAAATAAATAAAACATTAAAAATTTTAAAACAAAAGAAAGTTATTTTAAAAATTTTACTGGGGTAGAGAGGAATGAGGAGTGACTACTAAGGTCTGAGGGTTTTTTTTGAAGTGATGAAATGATCTGGATTTAGATAATAGTGATGTTGCACAACTGTGTGAGTGTACTGAAAAACCATTGAATTGTGCATTTTAAAAGGGTGGATTTTGGGGTGCCTGGCTGGCTCAGTTGGTAAAGTTCATGACTCTTGATCAGGGGGTCGTGAGTACACACCGATGTTGGGCATTAGCGCCTACTAAAAGATAATAATAATTAAAAAATAAAAGAAATAAAGGTGAATTTTGCGGTATGTGAGTTTATCTCAATGAAAAATTTTACTGTCTCCAATTAATTGAAAAAAGTATGTATATTATTTAAAAGCCCACAAATAAATAAAAAGTGAACATCCTTTTTCATTATAAACCTACTTCCCAAAGGTTAATAGTTTGAAGGTTAGCCTTCTATACCTTTCCATTTATTTACATATACTTGTATGTAATTCAAGAATTCATTTATATATAACTAAGATGATGGTATACACATTCTCCAAAAAAACTAGCAAGTTTTTTTGGTTTTGTTTTGTTTTTTCTATTTAATGAAATCCTTCCATGCTATAAATCTCATTCTTCCAAACTGGCTGTTAAATATTCCATAGTGAGGCTATGACATAATTTATTTAAATGTTCCCCAAGTGATGGACATTTTTATTGTTTTCAGGTTTCCGTTATTTCTCACAAACTTTTTTCTTACAGATCAACTGGCAGATAAATCAATTAGTTTTATTCAGTTGCTTGCCCTAGATCTCTTTCATGAAGGGCTTGCCATTGGTCAAAAAAGGCAAAAAGAAAAAGAAAAGAGCCTCATGAAGCCACAGGTCTGTCATAATTAAGACTCCAATGTGTGTGTGCATTCCTTTTAAATATTTTCTTAAAAAAGTAATGGGGCGCCTGGGTGGCGCAGTCGGTTAAGCGTCCGACTTCAACCAGGTCACGATCTCGCGGTCCGTGAGTTCGAGTCCCGCGTCAGGCTCTGGGCTGTTGGCTCGGAGCCTGGAGCCTGTTTCCGATTCTGTGTCTCCCTCTCTCTCTGCCCCTCGCCCGTTCATGCTCTGTCTCTCTCTGTCCCAAAAATAAATAAAAAAAACGTTGAAAAAAAAATTAAAAAAAAAAAAAAGTATTATTCAGGGGCGCCTGGGTGGCTCAGTCAGTTAGGCGTCTGACTTCCGCTCGGGTCATGATCTCACAGCTCATGAGTTGGAGCCCCGCATCAGGCTCTGTGCTGACAGCTCAGAGCCTGGATCCTGCTTTGGATTCTGTGTCTCCCTCTCTTTCTGCCCCTCCCCCACTTGTGCTCTGTCTCTCTCTGTCTCTCAAAAATGAATAAATGTAAAAAAAAAATTAAAAAGTATTCTTCAAGATTAAGTATAGCTAGTCATCATGTAATATTAAGGCTATATAAATTCACATAATAATGCATTTGATATCAGTAAAGCAAGTTCCTACATTTACTCTGTTTTTATTGGCAGACAAACATGGTGCAGGGTTAGTAAATAAATTATGGTTTACATAGGATGGGAGGAGAAGAAACAAGAGAGACACTGGCAACAGATATGCCACACAAAAGCATAAGGTTGTCAAAACTGGGAAACTTACATATTTTTGTGTAATCTAAATTGTAAGAAACCTGTTTATTCATTTTTTTCTTTTCTTTTCAGGATGCTCTAGTCCTTTCAAGCTACTCAGCTATGGGATGATATTATTCACTCCCTTCAGACTCAGGTGGAAATAAAAAAAGAAGCATCATTGACGAACATACAAGAACTGTTTTACTGGCTCTGATGCTGTTGATGTAGCATCAAGTCATCTTATGCAAAACATGTGCTTAAGTAGTAATGACACCTCTCCTCTTAAAGGAGTTTGTCTTTGCCAAGTTCTAATGAATCATCAAGTACTTGAACCAGTAGGAATGAAGCTACTGAAAAATGAAAAGGAACTCTAATTTGAAGATTAAAACAGTAGTCCCAACAAGTTTCTAGGCAATAAATCATATATATATATATATATATATTTTTTTTTTTTCAAAAGAAAAAAGCATGCTGGGAATGGGTTAACTGATGAAATAAGAGCAAAGAAATATTTAAGGTTAGTGTTAACCAAAATACTATAATATATTGTATTTAGACTCTGACAGAACAGTCTTCATTGAGTTAAACTTAAATGTTATACTTTCCATTTTATTCAGAAGCCAGTAAAAGAAAAGCTGCGTAGAAATTAATCTATGTCCATGTCTGCTCTAAAACTGCTGTGGAAGACATTACCACATAATTTTTTTCAGAATTTATAGAAGGAAAAACTTTTACCTTCTTTGATGAATTGTATGCTTTATAATTTTGAAACATGACTTAGCCAAAGTAAAAAGAGCCAACAGTATGTGGGAACTCAGAACAAAAGTTTTCTATTCAATCATTGCAAAAATGTTAACTTTACATTTAGCATATATTCTTTCTCTTTATTTACAACCCTACTTGGTCCTCTTTTGGTGATATCCTATTATCTAATGTATTACTTGTGTTTTTTATTTTTATCCCCATGAAATCCTTTGTGAAAATAGGGAATGTCTAAATAAGTTTTAATAAGTTAAAACATAGATTTGAAATTTTGATCCTTTATACAATATAATAGAAAAGTCCACATATTATTTCTTAACAGACCAGGAGATGAAATGATTTGGAATCCTATAGCACAAGAATTGAGGAACTTGGGGCATCTGGGTGGCTCCATTAGTTGAGCATCCAGCTCTTGATTTTGGTTCAGGTCATGATCCCAGGGTTGTGGGATTGAGCCCAGCACCAGGCTCTGAGCTAAGTGTGGAGCCTGCTTATGATTCTCTCACTCTCTCTCTCTCTTTTTCTCTGCACCACCTCCATCCTCTCTCAAATTAAAAAAAAATAAAAATAAATAACTGAGAAATTATCCATACAGTAAGTGGAAATGTGGTTATACCTCCAAATATCACAAACCTGTGACAAACCTGTTCTCTCACTTTCAAAAGAAGGTAATTTCATTTTTCATAATTTTTTTTTCAGGAAGAACTGATATTTTAATTATTTTTTTAAGAACAGTTTCAGGGGCGCCTGGGTGGCTCAGTTGGTTGGGCGTCCGACTTCGGCTCAGGTCATGATCTCACGGTTCATGGGTTCGAGCCCCACATCGGGCTCTGTGCTGACAGCTCAGAGCCTGGAGCCTGCTTCAGATTCTGTGTCTCCCTCTCTCTCTGACCCTCCCCCGTTCATGCTCTGTCTCTCTGTGTCTCAAAAATAAATAAACATTAAAAAAATTTTTTTAAAAAGAACAGTTTTAGGTTCACAGAAAAAGTGCACAGAAATTGCACAGAAAGTAGAGTCCCCATATATCCTCTGCCCCCGTAAGTATATTTTCCCCACTATCAACGTCCTGTACCAAAGCGATACATTTGTTACAATCTGTGAACATACATTGATACATCATTATCAAGTTTACATTAGTTCATAGTTTACATTAGTACTCTTTGTGTTTTATATTATGGGGGTTTTGACAAATGTATGACATGTATCTACCATCAGAGAATCATACAGAAATAGTTTCACTGACCTAAAAGTCTATGTTTCACCTATTCATCCTTCCCTTCCCCCCAACCACTGGTGGTAACCACTGATCTCCAAGAATTGACTTTTCAGATATGATAAAAGTACTGTGTTTGGTGTATTGATTTTCTGCTCTTCTGTAAGAGTTTCCTTCTACATAGCGATTATATCAGACAAGACAGGTGAGGCAACATAGATCCAATAACATTTATTTTTTACAATGACCATGAGCAGATTAACTGGAGGTGCTACAGTCTATACTACCAGAAAAAAAGACATATAGACTCCTTACTATTTATAATCCTAGACCATCTTCTTGTGAGCATTTACTTTTTCCATTCCATCCTCCCTCCCAAACATCTCCCTAACCTTCACCTTTCAGGAAAAAAATAGGCAACCTGTTACTCTACTCCTCTTCTCTATTTACTTCACCTACTTACTTGTGGTTTTTTTCTCCTTCTGATGACACAAAAGGTGCAAAGAAGAGCCCCATCCCCAGGACAGTCAGAAGGGATACATACCCAATTCATTAATGGTTACATCTTTTACTGCATTTAGTCAAACCATGACAGAAGCAAGACAAGCCTAATTTGCACCTTGGAGGTGCAGAAGATATCAACAGCAGTTAGGAAAAGTGTGATAAGGGAAAGACAAGGGGCCCAAAGGAAAGGTAATAAGAAGAGAAAGGGACTAGAAGATAACTCTGAGGAAGACCAGTGGACAGGCAGAAGAAGAGCCAAACAAAAGTGATTTTTATCTACTACAAATGAAAAACCCAACTGTCCTATTACTTTCCCCTGAGGATATAGGGTACCTCTAGAAATTCCCAACTACAGATGGATGTAATTTATCAGTAAATATGCTAATAAAATAATTTCCAGTCATTGGCCCTTTCCCTTTCTTTTGTTAATGTTTATTTATTTCTGAGACAGAGAGAGACAGAGCATGAGTGGGGGAGAGACACAGAATCAGAAGCAGCCTCCAGGCTCTGACGTGGGGCTCAAACTCAAACCATGAGATCATGACCTGAGCCAACCGACTGAGCCACCCAGGCATCCCTGTCCTTTCCCTTTCTTAAGCAGTTTGTTAAACATTTTATATGTATTGTTTATAATCTAACAATAGGCCTCTAAAGTAAGAGGTAAAACTCCCATTTTATAGTAGGGGAAATTGAGATTTAGAAGGATAAATAAATAAATAAATAAATAAGACACAGTAGGGAAGGAAAGCTGTTATTTTGATATTCTTATAGGGATTGCATTGAATGTGTAGATTGCTTTGGGTAGTGTAGACATTTTAACAATATTTGTTCTTCCAATCCATGAGCATGGGATGTTTTTCCATTTCTTTGTGTCTTCAATATCTTTCATAAGCTTTCTAAGGTTTTCAGCATACAGATCTTTTATCTCTTTGGTTAGGTTTATTCCCACGTATTTTCTGGGGTTTGGTGCAATTGTAAATGGGATCATTTCCTTGATTTCTCTTTCTGCTACTTCATTATTGGTGTATAGAAATGCAACCAATTTCTGTACATTGATTTTATATCCCGTGACTTTGTTAAATTCATATATCACTTCTAGCAGTTTTTTTTGGTGGAGTCTTTAGGTTTTTCTACATAGAATATCATGTCATCTGGGAAGAGTGAAAGTTGGACTTCTTCCTTGCCAGTTTGGGTGACTTTTATTTCTTTTGTTGTCTGATTGCTGAAACTAATAAGATTTCCAGTACTATGTTCAATAGCAATGTTGATAATGGATATCCCTATCCTGTTGGTGACTTTAGAGGAAAAGCTCTCAGTTTTTCCCCATTGAGGATGGTGATCACTGTGGGTCTTTTATATGTGGCCTGTATGATGGCAAGGTATGTTTCTTCTATCCCTACTTTCTTGAGGGTTTTTATCAAGAAGGGATGCTATAAAGGGGCGCCCGGGTGGATCAGTTGGCTAAGCATCCAACTCTTGGTTTCGGTTCAGGTCATGATCTCACAGTTTATGAGTTAGAGCTCAGCATCGGGTTCCACACTGACAGCGTGGAGACTGCTTGGAATTCTCTGCCCCTCCCTAGCTCTTTCTCCCAACACACACACACACACACACACACACACACACACATACACACACACACACATATATATATACATACATACATACTGTAGGGGCTCCTGGTGGCTCAGTCGGTTAAGCATCAGACTCAGGTTATAATCTCACTGCTCATGAGTTTGAGCCCCACGTGGTCTCTGTGCTGACAGCTCAGAGCCTGGAGCCTGCTTTGAATTGTGTCTCCCTCTCTCTCTGCCCCTCCCCCCGCTCATGCTCTGTCTCTCTGTGTCTCTCAAAAATAAATAAACATTAAAAAAAAAAGGATGCTGTATTTTGTCATGTTTTTTCTACATCTATGGAGAGGATCATATGGTTCTTACTCTTTCTTTTATTAATGTGGTATATCACGTTGATTGATTTGCATATATTGAAGCACCCCTGCAGCCAAGGAATAAATCCCATTTGATCGTGGTGAATGATTCTTTTAATGTACTGTTGGATTCGATTTGTTAATATATTGTTGAGAATTTTTGCATCCATGTTCATCAGAGATAATGGTTTGCAATTCTCCTTTTAAAGGGGGTCTTTGTCTGGTTTTGGAATCAAGGTAATGCTATCTCACTGAATGAGTTTGGAACTTTTCCTTCCTATTTTTTATTTTTTAGAAAAGCTTCAAAACAACAGGTATTAGCTATTCTTTAAATGTTTAGTATAATTCCCCTGGGAAGCCATCCAGTTCTGAACTCTTGTTTGTTGGGAGATTTTTTTATTACTGATTCAATTTCTTTACTAGTTATGGGTCCATTCAAATTTTCTATTTCTGTTTCAGTTTTGGTAGTTTTTATGTTTCTAGGAATGTATTCATTTCTTCCAGATGGCCCAATTTGTTGGTATATAATTGCTCATAATATTCTCTCATAATTGTTTGCATTTCTGCATTGTTTATTGTGATCTCTCCTCTTTCATTCATTTTATTTATTTGGGTCCTTTCTCTTTTCTTTTTGATACGTCTGGCTAAGGGTTTATCTATTTTTTTAATTCTTTCATAGAACCAGCTCCTAGTTTCGTTGATCTGTTCTACTGTTGTTTTTTTTTTCAATAACATTTATTTCAGCTCTAATCTTTATTATTTCCCTTCTTCTGCTGGCTTTATGCTTTATTTGCTGTTCTTTTTCCAGCTCCTTTAGGTGTAAGGTTAGGTTGTGTATTTGAGACTTTTCTTGCTTCTTGAGTAAGGCCTATATTATTATATACTTCCCATAACTGCCTGTGCTGCATCCCAAAGGTTTTGCACTATCATGTTCTCATTTTCATTTGCGTCCATGTATTTTTTATTTCTTCTTTAATTTCCTGGTTAACCCATTCATTCTTTAATAGGATGCTTTTTAAACTCCATGTATCTGTGGTCTTTCCAAATTTTTTCTTGTGGTTGACTTCAAGTTTCATAGTGTTGTGGTCTGAAAATATGCATAATATGATCTCAATCCTTTTGTACTGGTTGAGGCCTGATTTGTGACCCAGTATGTAATCTATCCTGGAGAATGTTCCATGTGCACTCAAAAAGAATATGTATTCTTCTCCTTAATGATGAAATGCTCTGAATATATCGGTTAAGTCCATCTGGTCCAGTATGTCATTCAAAGCCATTGTTTCCTTGTTGATCTTCTGCTTTGATGATATATCTATTGCCATAAGTGGGGTGTTAAAGTCCCCACTATTGTTGTTTTTTTTTAATTGTTTTTAACGTTTATTTTTTGAGACAGAGAGAGACAGAGCATGAATGGGGGGGAGGGTCACAGAGAGAGGGAGACACAGAATCAGAAGCAGGCTCCAGGCTCTGAGCTGTCAGCACAGAACCGGATGCAGGGCTCGAACTCGTGAACCACGAGATCATGACCTGAGCTGAAGTCGGACACTTAACCGACTGAGCCACCCAGGCACCCCAAAGTCCCCACTATTGTATTATTACACTATTATCAATGAGTTTCTTTATGTTTGCTATTAATTGATTTATATTTTTGGGTGTTCAAGTTGGGGGCATAAATATTTATAATTGTTAGATCTTGTTGGATAGACCCCCCCTTTATTATTATATAGTGCCCTTCTTCATCTCTTGTTACAATCTTTGGTTTAAAATATAGGTTTTCTGATACAAGTATGGGTATTCCAGCTTTCTTTTGATGTCCATTAGCATGATAAATGCTTTGCCATTCCATTTCAATCTAGAGGTGTCTTGTATGCATCATATTGATGGGTCTTCTTTTTTTAATCCATTCTGATACTGTATGTCTTTTGATTGGAGCATTTGGCCCATTTACATTCAGAGTAATCACTGATAAATATGAATTTAGTGCCACTGTATTACCTGTAAAGTCACTATTCCTGTAGATTATCTCTGTACCTTTCTAGTCTTATTTGCTTTGGTCTCTCTTTCCAGCTCAAAGGTTCCCCTTTAATATTTCTCACAGAGCTTGTTTAGTGTTCATGAACTCCTTCAGTTTTTACTTGTCTTAGAAACTCTTTATGTCTCTTATTCTAATGGTAGCCTCGTTGGATAAGTATTCTTGGCTGTATACTTTTCCCATTTAGCATGTTGAATATATCATGCCACTCCCTCTGGCCTACCAAGTTTCTGTGGACAAGTCTGCTACTAACCTCATGTGTCTACCCTTGTAGGTTAAGGACCTTTTGTCCCTGGCTGCTTTCAGAATTCTCTCTTTAACTTTATATTTTGCAAGGTTCACTATGATATGTCTTGATGTTGACCTGTTTTTGTTTATTTTGAAGGGAGTTCTGTGTGCCTCTTGGATTGAATGCCTGTTTCCATCCCCAGATCAGGGAAGTTCTCTGCTATTATTTGTTCGAATAAACCTTCTGTCCCTTTTCCCCACTCTTCTTCTTCCAGAACTCCTATGATATGGATAACATTGTGCTTTCTGGAATTGCTGAGTTCCCTAAGTGTGTATTTGTGATCTAATAGTTTTCTTTCCCTCTTCTTTTCAGCTTTATTATTTTCTATAATTTTATCTTCTCTATCACATAGTCATTCCTCTGATTCTTCCTTCCTAGTTGTGATTACATTCAGTCTGTTTTGTATGTCAGTTATAGCATTTTTTATTTCGGCCCGACTAGTTTTTAGGTCTTTTATCTTTGCAGCAAGGGTTTCTCTGGTGTCTTCTATGCTTCTTTCAAGCCCAGTTAGTATTCTTATGATTACTGTTCTAAGTTCTTGTTCCGATATATTACATATATATGTTTTGAGTAAATCCCTGGTTGTGATTTCTTCTTGATCTTTCTTTTGGGGAGAATTCCTCCATCTTGTCATTTCGTCTAGGTTTCTGTCTTTTGTGTGCTTTGAAAGCTTGTTATGTTTCCTGCTCCTGAGAGTAATGCTATATTAAGAAGGGGTCATACACTGTCCATGGCCTGTTGCTTCAGGAAGTGTTACTGGTATATGCTGTGTGCATTTTGCTGTTGTGTTTTGGTTGCTCTTTCCCACAGGTCGGTCCTCTGCAGAGTTCCTCTTTGCTTGCAATGGGGACTGTTTAGACCTTTAACTACGTGTGTTTTGATTTTTCCTTAAAATAAGCCTGATTTTTGCAATCCCTATCAAAATAACACCAGCATTCTTCACAGAGCTAGAACAAACAATCCTAAAATTTGTATGGAACCAGAAAAGACCCCAAATAGCCGAAGCAATCTTGAAAAAGAAAACCAAAGCAGGAAGCATCACAATCCCAGACTTCAAGCTGTATTACAAAGCTGTAATCATCAAGATAGTATGGTACTGGCATAAAAACAGACACTCAGATTAATGGAACAGAATGGAGAACCCAGAAATGGATCCACAAGCATATGGCCAACTAATCTCTGACAAAGCAGGAAAGAATATCCAATGGAATAAAGACAGTCTCTTCAGCAAATGGTGCTGGGAAAACTGGATAGCAGCATGCAGAAAAATGAACCTGGATCACTTTCTTACACCATACACAAAATAAGCTCAAAATGAATGAAAGACCTAAATGTAAGACAGGAAGCCATCAAAATCCTTGAGGAGAGGGGCGCCTGGGTGGCTCAGTCGGTTGAGCATCTGACTTCAGCTCAGGTCATGATCAGGTCCGTGAGTTCGAGCCCCGTGTCGGGCTCTGTGCTGACAGCTCAGAGCCTGGAGCCTGCTTCAGATTCTGTGTCTCCCTCTCTCTCTGCCCCTCCCCTGCTCATGCTCTGTCTCTCTCTCTCTCTCTCAAAAATAAATAAAAACATTAAAAAATAAATTTAAAAAATTCTTGAGGAGAAAGCAGGCAAAAACCTCTTTGATCTTGGCCACAGCAACTTCTTACTCAACACATCTCCAGGGGCAAGGAAACAAAAGCAAAAATGAACTATTGCAACCCTATAAAAATAAAAAACTTCTGCACAGTGAAGGAAACAATCAGCAAAACTAAAAGGCAACCAATGGAATGGGAGAAGATATTTGCAAACGACATATCAGATAAAGGGTTAGTACTCAAAACCTATAAAGAACTTATCAAACTCAACACCCAAAAACAACAAATAATCCAGTGAAGAAATGGGCAAAAGACAGGAATAGACACTTCTCCAAGGAAGACATCCAGATGGCAAACCAACACATGAAAAATTGCTCAACATCACTCATCATCAGGGAAATACAAATCAAAGCCACAATGAGATACCACCTCATACCTGTCAGAATGGCCAACAATAACAACTCAGGCAATGACAGATGTTGGCGAGGATGCAGAGAAAGAGGATTTTTTGCACTGCTGGTGGGAATGCAAACAGGTGCAGCCACTCTAGAAAACAGTATGGAGGTTCCTCAAAAAACTAAAAATAGAACTACTCTACGACTCAGCAATTGCAATACTAGGCATTTATCCAAGAGATACAGGGGTGCTGTTTCAAAAGGATACATGCACCCCCATGTTTATAGCAGCACTATCAACAATAGCCAAAGTGTGGAAAGAGCCCAAATGTCCATCGATGGATGAATGGATAAAGAAGATGTGGTATATACACACACACACACACACACACACACACACACACACAATGGAGTATTAACTTGGCAATCAAAAAGAATGACATCTTGCCATTTGCAACTATGCGGATGGAACTGGAGGGTATTATGCTAAGTGAAATTAGTCGGTCAGAGAAAGACAAAAATCATATGACTTCACTCATATGAGGACTTTAAAGACAAAACAGATCAACATAAGGGAAGGGAAACAAAAATAATATAAAAACAGGGAGGGGGACAAAACAGAAGAGACTCATAAATATGGAGAACAAACTGAGGGTTGCTGGAGGGATTATGGGAGGGGGGATGGGCTAAATGGGTAAGGGGAACTAAGGAATCTACTCCTGAAATTGTTGCACTATATGCTAACTAATTTGGATGTAAATTTAAAAAAATAAAATAAAATAAAATAAATAAAAATAAATGACTATGATAAAGCAAGGAAATAAAAGAGTTACTATGAATAAGGGTACTAAAATAGGCCTACTTCCTTGAGTCCTCAAATTGTTGTTTAATTTATAAACATTAACTAATGCCCTAAAAAAAAAACAACTAAAATAAAATAATTTTATGCCACTGGAAGATGTAACTACCCTAATCTGTGTATGGTTCTGTTTGAGTTGAGGAGGAAATTAATATACTTCTGGTAGAAGCCCTGGGAGGGTGGTTATAGAGAGATCAGAAAACCCTGGAAACATGCAGCCACATGCTCTTTATTGGAGGGGATGCAGGGCAGAGTCTCCTTATTAGTAAAGGCTCCATTTTAATATTCTATGTGAACATTGCTTACCATTACTATGAAAGGCTGGGACTTTGAGAAATGCATTAAGAATATTACCATATCCTTCAATCTGCTGCTCAGAAGATTGTATATAATTTTAAGGAAACATCTTCCCTCTGAGCCTATTTTATTTTGTTTTAAATTTTTAGAATAAAAATATACATGTTTAGATTTGTATTTCTAAGATTGGACCAGAAATATCAAAGATACAAAGGTATGCATGTGGTATGGTAGGTAACATGAGGATACAGGCTCTGGTGTCAGAGACCTTGATTTACTACTTCACCTATTTGAGTTCAGGAGGGAAAATGTTAGCAAGTGAGCACCCTGGATTTAGGCAAAATCCAAATTAGAATTAGTAGAATTACTAAGAACTGTTCAGCAATGCTTAAAATGTTTTACTACTGTATGAAGTGAATGACAATTTCTTATAACATTCCCTAATAAAGCTTATTTTGATCAACACATATACATACCATTATTCAACTGAACTTGTTTACAAATTGACTTCTACTGAATGGTTTTTGAAAGTTCCCAGGCATGAATTCCTAACCCAACAGTGCCACTCCACCTAGTGACAGTTCCACAAATTACAGTTATTCCACTTAAAAAGAATTCCCAAGGGTATTATCATTCGATTTTAGGTTAGACCTTTTAGAGGGAGGACTTACACGCAAAACCTTTTTTTCTCTGCATAAATAAAGTCCAACTCCAATCACTGAGAAGATTACCTACTGTTGGAACATTCAGTAAATTTCTGTGAGAATTAACAGTCTGATTCATAATGCTTAAGACTCTGTTTAACTTCTTATGCACATTCTCAGATACTACCCAGGTAAATAAAAGATTTTCTAACTCAGAGAAATAAATGTTGAGATGAAACTTTTCTCCTCTTATAATCTATAGAGAGAATGTTTAAGACTGAAAGGCCTTCTTGAGACCTTTTTTTCTAGAAATCTTTCTTCCCTTTACTCTGTACAAGTGGATTTGGAAGTGCCTTTATAATGCAATTGCTAATGTGCTAGAAAGCTTTTTGACCATAAAAACCAACAAGTTAGCATTGCAGCCCCAGCTCTTGTTACTTAACTCTGTGGCCAGTGATACTATTGGGTAACTCTTGTTGTCTGATTCATACATGAGTATAATAATTCAACAATTGATCTGTGCCAGCACTGTGTTTCTGGCTGGTACTACCCATATCACGTAGAACCACCTGTAAATCAGGTTTGAATTTTTTCTCTGGTATTAGGTAACCTCCATAAGGTCACAGATATGGGCCAGGTGAAACATAAACAGTGCAGTAAGAGTAGGTGCTCTAAGTGTGAGCTCATGGAATTTACTTGTCCAGCCTGAGTCCAATCTTGCAGATACCACCGTCCGCTTGACATTGACATGCTGCTCTGTGCATGCCTAACCTGCAGTGGGGAAGAGAAATGATCCCAGAGGGCAGAACCAAGAGCAGCATCTCTTGTCCAATGTGCATGAACATATTGGATGGGGATAATGGCTAATGGTTTGACCAGAGGATGAGACTTGAAAACTACAAGAAACCTGGGAACTAGAAGCTTTAGGAAAGAAGTATGTGGATGAATGGTCCCCAAGTGTGAGGTGATTTGTGTTTTGTGTGCAAGCTCATCAAAAGGCCTCTCGATAGGAGAGGATCATAGTATCAGGGGGACAACATAGCCTATATTGTCAATGTTGGCTAGCTTCTTTCCCCAGCCATCCTAGAGCTTGCTCACTTGTGCTACACTCTGGGAAAATTCCCTCAGCTTCTTTTTTTTTAATTTTAAGTAGTGTCCATTTTGCTATTCAACCCATCAATTAAGCGTAAGTAATCCTATTTTTAATTTCTATGATCTTTGTTATAGTAACCTGTTGTGATAGATACAATTGCCTCATTAGTCTCTCAGAGAATAGTATAAAGTTTACTTTATTCCCTTAGGGGTTCATTCTTTTTTTTGGATTTGGTGTACCTCTTGTGGTGTTTAAGTATCATTCAAGTGTTTAAGGCTTGGTTGTCTTTTTTTTTTTTTTTTAATGAATTCCTGTTTACTTGTTGATGAATCTAAGTTCTAACTGTGGTGCCTTTCCTCGGCAAGAGAGAGGTGTGTTAAGTGCCCGAGGGCCCTGCCCTGTCAGACTTCTTTCTAATGAGGTCTGAGCTTCTATCTTTAGCCAGAGATGAGTGCCACAATCCACCACTCCCTTTAATATTTTTTTCCTTTTACTCTGATGACTTTAGTGAATATAAAACTATTTTAGATTGTTTCCCTGTCCAACCTTTACACTTTCTCTTTTTGCTGAGCCTCCATTCCAAGAAAGTGAGTAGGGCTCAGTTGTTTCCAATTCATTCTTTTAATGGCTCACCCATTATCTCCTATTCTCCTGACATTTGTCCTGACATTTAAGTATCTCTGGAATTATTTTATCTTTAGTAGTTTTCTCCTGCCCTGATTTGGAACATGAATATTCTTCTTGATTCGCTAACAATCTAACGCCATTGTTTTCCATCTTTTAGGAATTCTTCCACTTTGTTCATCAATAGCACCCTTTGTGTTTCCTAGAGTCACTTACAGATTTACTCTTCTATCAAAATACAGTGTGAACTATTTCACATACACAGTGTAGATTCTAATACAATGAGCACCCGTGTGCTCACCATCCAGCTTGAGAAATAATATATCACAAATAGCACTGAAGTGTTCCCTGTGTATTCCTCCCTGATCTCATTTACTTCCCTCCCTTCTCCACCTGAAATGTTTAAAGGGATTTGGGACATGAAGGAGGTGAACAGTATCAGTTTGCTATGCAAAGACAAACACCACCAAATGAAAAATTTCAAAACCAAGATAAAAAACTGTTTGAGAGGACTGTTCTATCTTACTCATTGATATAAATCCTAATTCTTTATTGTCTTAAGGGGAGTATAATGCATGGCCAACACTGAAACATGTTATTTCCATGCATGCAGTTTGCGTTAAAAAAAATAATAAACTCTAGAGGTGCCTGGGTGGCTCAGTGGGTTAAAGCATATGACTTCAGCTCAGGTCATGATCTCACAGTTTGTGTGATCAAGCCCCATCAGGCTCTATGCTGACAGCAGGGAGCCTGCTTGGGGTTCTCTCACCTTTGCTTTCTCTCTGCCCCCTCCCCTCTTGTGTTCTCTCTCTCAAAATAAATAAATAAACTTGAAAAAAAATTATAAACTCTAATGTGGCTAAGTTCTCATTCTACTTTTTATGAATTGTAAATTAGGATTTTATGACTATCTTTCCAAAATAATAGATATCTTTAATGCATCACCTCAATGTTATTATTTATAAATAATGTTAAAGGTTCTCTTTGAACTCAACTTACTGTATAATATTAAAACAAAATCTCTAGCAATAAGCTTTCTAAATTAGATAGGTATTGAAATGGAAGGGAGTTTCAATGCTCTAGAAATAGAGGAGTAAGGACTATGTTCATTAATTTCAGAAGCGAATGTTTAGTGTCTCAAAGATGACCACTATGATACCTACACTGCTTACAGAAATTAGTTTACTGTAGTAAGCATATGCGCGCGCACGCACACACACACACACACACACACACACACACACACAATCATTCTCAGCAGAACATAACGGAAGACTTCAAGGCCAGGGCATGTTTTGGTAATGCAGCTTTGAGGAATGTTTGTTCCTCACAGGAAAAACACCTGGTCAATGATGATAAGTATTCTGCCTGTCCAACATGAAGTCCTGACAAGTCAAGGAAAGCCCTATAAATGGGGATTTGCCTTTTTTTTTTTTTCTTTACCTCCAACCACATCATCTTGAAATTCTAACAGTTATACTGTATGGCTGCAAAAATTTATTTTATGCTATCAGTATCTTCTTGCTACACTATTCAGATTATATGCTCATAACTGGGTATCACACAAACACTCTACTTGCAACTCTGTAATGATAACCAGCCTAAGTCTAGGAAGGACTGACCAGGCCCTAACCCAACATGATCCAAATAAAATTGTAATTAACAGCTCTTTCACTCTGATCAGCATCTGTCTCTTCATCTTAATTTTCCTTTGGGAAACTACCTTCTTTTACTCTATGCTATCTTAGTAGTACTGTCAAAGTCCCTGAAGCCATGGGATAGGTGCATGATACTAACTAGGATAAAGAAACTGGTAGGAATTTGATTCATGAGCATAACTATATAAGATAGAAAATAGAGAAGCTGAGATATTTTGATGGCAGGGCTCTAAAAGGATTGTCTCTCACTCAGTTTCTGTAACCTACATTCCTAAGGTTATCCTGGTTTTCATCCTTCCTAAGGCTGCTGGTCATTTTTCTTTAGATTTGATAAGCTCCCCTTTGTCCCACTGATAAGTTTTGTTTTGCTTAGGATAGCCCAAATGAGTTTCTCCTGTTTGCAAGCAAAGCCTACCTGACCCATTCATTAATGTCATTGCCACCTGTTTCCTTAAATTGGAAATCTGTAGCTTTTAACACCTTAATATGCTTACTGTGGATTATACAAGAGGTGTTTTGTGTGTAAGTGTGCCTCTATATAAAGTTTTTAAAACAAAACACTAACATTTGTCTCAAGAGTTTTTGACCAACCCTAAGTTAACTTCAAATTTCTTTTCATCCTAAAAATGGTACAGTATTTTTGTGAGTGAAATAATACATTTCTGCCAACATAATACTGATCAAAAAACACTTTAATACATTGGCTTTAGTTTCCACCCTTTCCAATTTATTCTAAATAAAAACCAAATGTTAAACACAAATAAGATTAGTCTTCCCAACTTTAGTATGTATGAATAAAAATGGCAATTTTTATATAAACTACTCAGTTCTAAAAGAGAAATCATATCAGCCAGAAAACATTTTAGCCAATCCCTCCCTATTCATAGTAACACAAAACAGCTTTCCAAGGAAAACTGACCAGTGAGACAGTTATGTTTGCGCTCTCGGCTATAAAGAATTAAATTCAAAATGCATTTACTCTTCTAATGAAAGATAACCTAGTCTCAGGAATAGTGTAAGCACTGTTATGGTAGTCTAACTCTTAAATGAAAATATGAGCTGAGATACAGTTTACTGTAATAACTTAGCTAAGCAACCTTTGAAAATTAGCTGAGGATCAAAGTATTCACATAAGTTTAAGATCTAATCTTAGGATGAAAGGTAACACAGATCCTTAACCTACTTTAAAAAGAACACTGAAATTAAACCTTTCGATCACAGCCATTCAAAACTTTAATTCAGAATGTTTCTTAAATATCAAATTTCTCTTCACAGACGCTATGTCCATTTTCTTCATAATCTTCTCTTGTTACTACCATATCTTCAAAATCATCATTCTCTGATATCAATTTTCCACCTTCCCAGGCATAAGTAATAGGGCTAAAAATAAAGTTAAAATAAATGAACCCAGATGATTTTACAGAACTGAAATGCAGAAAACATTCATTAGTGGCTAAAACGTGGCAATCTCTACCCAACCTGATTTAACAGAAAACAAAGTGTAAAAATAAAGCATACGCTTCATAGGAATAAGGCAAACTATTAAAGAAAAGAACCTTGGTCACTAGTACAACTAAGTGGTTTCTTTCTTTTTTTTTTTTTTTTTAACTTGTACCCTGAATTTATGGACCCTCTCTACTTCTAAAAAAACAAGATTATAAGCAAAAGATCAAAAATGCATAAAAGTTTGAAAAACACTGTCATAACTGAATCTAAATTCTGTAGGTGGCAAAGATATGTCACCTCACTAATTTGCACAGCAACCCATGAAACAACATATTATAACATTTTACAGATTTGGAAAATGAGGCTCAGAGAGGTTTTCAGTGCTTTCAGTGCTTTTGCTGCTATGCTTTCTTCTAATAAATGAAACATTTAGGAAACACAGCGCATGATACACAGTTACATGGTAGGACAAAGACCTTAAGTAAAATTGGGACATATAAAACATCCAGTTTGGTTTGTGAGTTCAAGCCCAGCGTCAGGCTCTGTGCTGACAGCTCAGAGCCTAGAGCCTGCTTCAGATTCTGTCTCCCTCTCTCTGCCCAATCTCCTCCACCCTCCCTCCCACTTGTTCTCTGTCTCTCTCTGTCTGTCAAAAATGAATAAACATTTAAAAAAATTTAAATAAGGGGCGCCTGGGTGGCGCAGTCGGTTAAGCGTCCGACTTCAGCCAGGTCACGATCTCGCGGTCTGTGAGTTCGAGCCCCGCGTCAGGCTTTGGGCTGATGGCTCAGAGCCTGCAGCCTGTTTCCGATTCTGTGTCTCCCTCTCTCTCTGCCCCTCCCCCGTTCATGCTCTGTCTCTCTCTGTCCCAAAAAAAATAAATAAATAAATAAATAAAATTTAAATAAATAAATAAATAAATAAATAAATAAATAAATAAAACATCCAGTTTGGTTTTATTTCTAACCAAGGTTATATACCTTATGTTATGACTCAATTCTGTTTCTAATGTTCCTCTCCCCCAATTCAGTTTAAAATCTGAAAAATGGTGAAAAGCTAATAAATGTTTTCCTTATTGTATTCCATACATGTAACATTTATATATGTATATGTAAAACAGATATGCAATAAAGACTTGATGAATGAAAGAATGAAAACTCTTTCTGTGGATCCCTTGGCATGTAATGTGTGATGACTTCCATTTAAAATGCAGGATAAAAAACATGTGGGGCAAACAAAACAAAACAAAATAAAAGTGTGGGAAATAAAGAGACATAGTGGAAAAAATAATAATAAAATAAATAAACAGGATGAAAATCCAGTATGCAAAGTATATGGACATTATGCTGATAATCATTACAATATCCAGCAATTGTTTACTCTTTAATCTGATAGCGATAAATTAAGTGAGCAGACAAGGGCCTTCTAGTAACTGCTATTGATTTAGAAAAATTCTATTTTCCTTTAAAACGAGACTCTAAAATTAAGTCTGGATGGCTCAGTTGGCTAAGTATCCAACTTTGGCTCAGGTCATGATCTCACAGTTCATGAGTTTGAGCCCTGTGTCAGGCTCTGTGCTGACAGCTTAGAGCCTGGAGCCCGCTTCTGATTCTATGTCTCCCTCTCTCTCTGCCCCTCCCCTGCTCACACTCTGTCTCTATCTGTCTCTCAAAAAATAAACATTAAAAAAATTTTTTTTTAATTAAGAGTCAGGTATATGGGGTCTTATTTCTAACTCTGCCACTTAAGACTGGGACAGTGGGGAGGGGGCGTTATTTAGACATATATTTGGTAAGAGACATGTATTTGCTCCTGACTCAAGATAAAGAGAACTAGGTTTTAGCCTGGCCACTGCTATTAACTTCCTGTAAAGCCTCTGCCAAATCACGAGCCCTTATTTCTTTATTTACAAAGTAAAAACATTGAACAGGAGGACTTATAAGCCTTTTTTTTTAATGTTTTTTATCTTTGAGATAAAGAGATGGAGTGGGGAAAGGGCAGAGAAAAAGGGGGACAGAGGATCCAAAGTGGCCTCTGCAGAGAGCCACAGCAGAGAGCCTGATGCGGGGCTCAAACTCACGAACCACAATATCATGAACTGAGCTGAAGTTGGATGCTCAACTAGTGCCACTCAGGCACCCCTATAAGCTTTCTTAAGGTTCTAAAATTATACCTTATTTTTTTTCTCCACAAAAGTGGAGAAAACACTTTATGAGAAAGTGTTTTTCTCATAAAACAGGATAGTGGGTAGATATAAAAGATTTCTGAATCCAAAAAAAAAAAAAAGACCACTGTGGCATGTCGGTGACTCCAGTCGGTTAAGTCTCCAACTTCTGATTTCAGCTCAGGTCATGACTTCCCAGTATGTGAGTTCCAACCCTTCATTGGGCTCCACACTGACCATGCGCTGACAGTACAGAGCCTGCCTGGGATTCTTTCTCTCTTCCTCTCTCTCTGCCCCTCCTGCATGCTCTATCTCAAAATAAACTTTAAAAAAAAAAAAGGCTACTTAAACATAAAAGTTTACTAAAATACAGGTATCCCGTTTTTCAAAAGTTTGCATTACGCCACTTCACTTTTACAAGAGACTACATTAGTACCTCGTTTTGCTAACTGAAAAGGATTTTTGCTTTTCCAAATAAAGGCAAAAAGCAAAACAGCATTCAGCATTCATTTTGCAGCGAGCCATTACAGAGGCGGCACACACCTAAGCAGCAAGAGTGGCACCGCTAAGCTTCTCCCCAGGAGCTACACACGGCATCTCAGCATTGAGCTGCGATAGCTGTGAACTGCGTCTGTGAGCATCTATGTGTTACCTCCATTTATTTTGCATATCCGTTAGCAAGATGTGTCCCAAGGTATCAGAAAAGCCTAAGAGAAATTATTCTTTGGGTCTGCAAATGCTCAAAATTTTTCTATATAAGTTAATAGTAATTGCTTCTTCATTTTAGGCCATTTGACTTAGAAAAGGTTTCAAAGGAATGTTCTACTTTTGGATAGCAGGGGAAACCATTTTTAACAATGGTTTCCAAAACAACTTACAAATTGACATAATTTATCTTCATGGTTAGTTCTTACATTTCTATTATTCTTGATAGAAACTGTCAAGAAATGACGCATCTTAGATAAAAAAATCAGATTATAACCTGATTGCTTTGCCGGTAAAAATCTCTTAGGAATGAGGATTGATTTACTATATGGATACTATCTTATATTAATTGAGCACCCATTATGTACCAACCATTATGGCTGGCACTTTACATACTTCATCCCATTTAGTCCACTGAAATGTCAGGTTTATTGATTCAATTTTTGAGAAAGGGAAAATGAGGATTCCAAAAGTGAAATAAACCTGCCAGAACCAGGCTTAAACTCAAGTCTGCCTATTGACCATTTTACCTACAAAATGACTTCCATGTTTTATCTATCAGCCAACACTTACTTTTCAGGCAGCACAACTGAAACATCATAATCTGTTGGAGTGAGACATCGAACTTCTGAGTAAACCCGATCTCTAAATCCCGGGAAAAGGGAATTTCCTCCTGTCAAAACAATGTTCTTAAAAAAATGCGGCTGCATTTCTTTAAGGGGGGGGGGGAAGAAGAAGAAAAAAAGGCATCAGAAAATCTGTTTACTTATCTTTCTGGAAAGACGAATATAAGGGTTTAAGTAAAAGCCATCAGTTATAGTAACTGGTTTGGAAACTATATACTTTTTTAATAACCATAAGAATTATTTATAATATTTCATAATGAGGTTAAAATTTACAGAAATTGACACATCAAACAGAATGAAATATGACCTCACAGATCTTTAAAAGAAAGGCTAAGGTGAAGGAGGTGAACTACTAACTACTTGTTACATACACATATAAGCTACACATAAATGGGTAACATTCTAGAAGCAGACAGTTGATAATTATACTTCTTCCCTAAAATAGAGGAGGTCTTTCCGTAAGTTGAGATTGTAAGCTAGTGTAAGGCTAACATGGAGGGCCTTCAAGACATTTTAACTTGGAAGCCCAAATTTCCATGTTATCTCATTGAGACAGACATAATTATTTACATTTGATAGTGAAAAATACCCATAATCCATAATAATAAAGCATCTTTTGTTCTACACTCATTAAAGTTACATACTGGCAAACATTAAGTGCCACATTGTTAGCTGGTATTAAAAGTCTACTAAGCATCATGGGGAAATCTATGAGGAGTCAATTAATAAATACCAGCCACCATACCCAAAGCTTCTGTTCACAAAACAGGGGCAGAGTTCCCTTATATTGACACTGAGCCTCATGACATTAAAGCAGTATGGTATAAAATGCTGTATACCAATAACTGCAACCTTGTATAAAATGTGAAATTAATGAGACAACACAGAAACAGTTGTGAAATAATTATACTAAGGTGATAGCATTATGTGATTTTCTTCTCTCTCTCTCTTTTTTTTTTTAAATGGGAGGAAAGGACATTGCAAGTGCTAGATTTGTTCCAATCTAGGAAGACACTTGGAAGATATAAAAGTACTCTCTAAAACTCTAGAAAATTATGTAGGTGAAGCTTGCTTCAGGAGAACTCACACATCACTGAAAAGCACCATACTTCAGCTTCATTAAAGTTAACTTCCTGTAGGGATGCCTGGGTGGCTCAGTAGGTTAAGCATCTGACTCTTGATTTCAGCTCAGGTTATTATCTCACAGCTCGTGAGTTCGAGTCCCATGTTGTGCTCTGCACTGACAGCGTGGAGCTTTCTTGGGATTCTCTCACTACCTCTCTCTCTGCCTCTGCCCCCGCTCTCTCTCTAATAAATAAATAAACACTAAAAAAAGTTAACTTCCTGTATATTATTCCAAATAAAACTAGAAGAATCCAATCCCATCAATAGCTAGAAACTATAGCTTTGTTAAATTATAAATTTTGATTCTCTGTAAATAAATATGAGTTAAATTAAAACTTTTCTAAAATGGACATGGCAACTTAATAGTCATGGAGAGATTAATTTCTTCAAGGTTTTTTTTTTAATGTTTACTTTTGAGAGAGAGAGACAGAGTGCAAGTGGGGGAGGGACAGAGAGCAAAGGAGATGCAGAATCTAAAGCAGGCTCTAGGCTCTGAGCTGTCAGCATGGAACCTGATGCAGGGCTCAGACCCACGGACCGGACCGTGAGATCATGACCTGAGCCAAAGTCGGTCGCTTAACCAACTGAGCCACTGAGGCACCCCTAATTTCTTCAAGTTTAAATAGACCATAATAACATTCCCTGTATCAAATTTCTAATCTAGGACCAATAAAGTAAGAATTATTCAAGTGCACTATGGAATTTGGAAATCTATGCAAATAAAACAGACTTTGCATTTGCCCAAAATTACTTAGAAAGTTCAGATGATTTCTCTATGGCTCACAGAGCTTACGATTTTTTTTAGAAATATCATTACGTCTCAATACTTTAATTATTCATGTACCTTCAGGTAAGTTCTGAATTGAATAGACAATAGCTTCTGGAATACCCATTTCTTGAATGCCTATATCAGAAGGATTAAAGAGTATTTCTGGAACAGCAAATCTCTCATTGGCCAGACGAAGAATTTGTTCCCCAGATTTATATTTTCCACTTAACACCATCTCTTCCCTTGGCTTAAAGAAAAATAAGATAAAAAAGTTTAAGCTACATTTTCTAGTTCATATGACTAATAACATTTAGTAACATGCTATTTTAACATATTAATCATATTCTTGGAAGTTTCAGGATTCTCAAAAGTTAGAAAAATGTGGCCTTCTCTGTTGCCTAATCTACACGAAGAAATAACTGCTGACTCTACTGTAGCTGTTCCCCAAAAGATGATCTGGCTAAATTATTCCACACATTTTAAAACAGAAAGAAATAAAAGGAGAAAAGAGGAGAGGGGACCTTATATCCTACCTATAATAATAGACCAATTTCAGTTTCTAGAGAACAAAGAAGATACTCTAAAAAACATTTACTAAGTCTAGAGGTGCCTGGGTGGCTCAGTCAGTTGAGTGTTGGACTCTTGATTTTGGCTCAGGTCATGATCTCATGGTTAATGGGATCAAGCTCCGCATCAGTCTCTGCACTGATGGCATGGAGCCTGCTTGGGATTCTCTCTCTCCCTCTTTCTCTGCCGCTCCCTCACTTATGCTGTTTCTGTCAAAATAAATAAACATTTGAAAAAACATTTTCTGGAGCGTCTGGGTGGCTCAGTCGGTTGGGAGTCCGACTTCAGCTCAGGCCGTGATCTCACGGTTCATGGGTTCGAGCCCCATGTCAGGCTCTGTGCTGACAGCTCGGAGCCTAGAACCTGCTTCAGATTCTGTGTCTCCCTCTTTCTCTGCTCCTCCCCCACTTGTTCTCTCTCTCTCTCTCTCAAAAATAAATAAACACTTAAAAAAATTTTTTAAATCACTTACTGTCTTATGTTTCTATCACTACCTACCTTGACTCTCTTTTATTTATTTATTTATTTATTTATTTATTTATTTATTTATTTATTTATTTATTTTTAAGTAAGCTCTATGCTCAACATGACATTTGAACTCAGGACCCTGAGATGGAGTTGTATGTTCTACCAACTGAGCCAGCAAGGAGCCTCTACTCTCCTATTTCACATGTTTATTGGACCTTGTGGCTCTGTTCAGTAGGATTTCTCCCTTCCCTTGTATAAAAAAAATTAAATATTTAAATTTATTTATTCAATCTTCAAAAATAAATTTTGAAATCCATGGACTTTATCAATGAAATTTTCTTGTTATTTACTGCTGAGATGTGTTCCTGAAGAAACTAGAAAAAAATAATCTTTTTTTTTTTTTTTTTTAAATAATCTTCTACCACATTCTATACCATTAAAATAATGGTCCTTTCCAATTTTACTAAGAATCATCAGCTTGGGCACCTGGGTGGCACAGTTGGTTAAGCATATGATTTTGGCTCAGGTCATGATCTCACAGTTCATGAGTTTGAGCCCTGTTGACAGCTCGGAGCCCGGAGCCTGCTTCAGATTCTGTGTCTCCTCTCTCTCTGCCCCTCTCCTTCTCTTTCTCTCCCTCTCTCTCAAAAAATAAACATTAAAAAAAAATTTTTTTTTTAGTATCATCAGTTCTTCTAGATTCAGTTATAGACATTCATTTGCAATTATATATGCAATTTTCCTCCTGGAACAGAGTATAACCCAATCCTTTATATAAGTATAAAATACCTCAAATATATAAAAATATTAATAATTACTAAAGACTAGGGGACCTGGGTGGCTCAGTTGGTTAAGCATCTGACTTTGGCTCGGGTCATGACCTCCTGATTCATGAGTTTGAGCCCCGCAACAGGTGCTGTGCTGACAGCTCAGAGCCTGGAGCCTGCTTCGGATTCTGTATCTCCCTCACTCTCTGTCCTTCCCCTACTCGTGCTCTGTCTCTTTCTTTCTCAAAACTAAATAAACGTTAAAAAAATTACTAAAGACTAATGTATTTAAAGAACATTATACATCCTTTAATATAATCAGTACATACAATATATTCCTTCCACTACATTGCCGCTCTTAACCTGGATATAATTCTAAATTCTATCATTGGAAATTCCAAGCTCAAAACATTATTCTTAAATAAGAATATCCAAAATTACGTAATTTTCATAATACTCTAGGTAGAACAAGGAAAACTGCAAACCACTTTTAACCCAATAAACTACTATTACAGTAGCAAAAGAAAAAAGTGTTATTCCTTCATAGTATTCTTCCTTCTCAGGCAGAAATAAAAAATATTTCCTATAAATTTATTAACTTATAAATTCACTTAAAAGTGATATTGGCTTGGGTTTAAAGGATATAACTCATTTTTTCAACACTCAAAATAATCTGGAACGGATGTAAACTTGGGAGAAATTCAAGTGACAAAACATTAGAGATTATGTAGTCCATTACCAAGATTTTACTAAAGAGGATCATGGGACTATCCCCGGATCAAATATCTAAACTAGGGGAAAGAGCCAGAACTAGATAGCCTTGTTGACTGTTGGCTCTAAAGCCATTAATCATTAATACGTAATCTGGAACTACAAGTAGTTTCTGTTTTAAGAGTACAACTCCAAAAAGATTTTTTAGGACATAGACAAATGAAGGAATTTAGAAGAGTTGCTATTTTAGTCAATGTAGGCCATGATTACCACACAGTCTCATAAATTTTGTTCCACTATTGTAAAAGAAATGATCAGTTTAAATTATAATGGCTCTGCACAAGGTGTTACCATAATCATTATGAACCTGATTTTCTCAACTTAAGTCCATTTTACTTTATTAGGCATCCTCTTTCTGATAAGAAAATTGCAATTTGTATCAGTTGTAATCAGTAAAAATATCACAGAGCCTATTACTGTTATTGTTACTATCATTAAGTACTAGAAAATGGAGGTTGTACCTTTTTCCAAGCACTCAAAAATACTTTTTTCTTTATTTTTCTTTATTTTATTTTTTATTTTTAAAATTTTTTTTTTATGTTGATTCATTTTTGAAAGACAGAGACACAGCACAAACAGGGGTGGGGCAGAGAGAGAGGGGGACACAAAATCTGAAACAGGCTCCAGGCTCTGAGCTGTCAGCACAGAGCCCGACGCAGGGCTCAAACTCACAAACCCCGAGATCATGACCTGGGCCGAAGTCGGATGCTCAACCGACTGAGCCACCCAGCACCCCTCTTTTTTTTTTTTCTTGTAGAGAGAGGAAGCATGAGAGCAGGAGCAGGCAGAGGGGCAGAGAAACAGGGAATCCCAAGCAGGCTCAATGCCCAGTGTGGAGCCAGGTGTGGGGCTCGATCACACAACACTGGGATCATGACCTGAGCTTAAGTCAGGAGTCAGACATTAAACAGACTGAGCCACCCCAGCACCCCTAAATATATTCTTGAATAGTTTTAACAATATTCTGAGTATAAGAGCTCTCAAATAATTATAATTTTTTCATTTCATGTAGTTATTATTTTTCTAATTTCATAAACATATAAAAGCAAATAAATAAAAAATTAAAAAATATAAACATATATCAGCTCTCATCAAAGTTGTTACATATCAGGCAAAAATGAAGTTAACCAAGTACTAAACTCAATACACTTTAGAATTAATTCTAACACATATGAAATAAAACTGTTTCTAAATCTTAAAATTATTGGAGTGCCTAGTGGTTAAATAAAAAAAATAAAAAATAAATCTTAAAATTATTAAGAGATACATATACATAATTTTTTTGTTTGTATTTTGTTATTTTTAGGTCTTTTTTTCCAAATATGCACATGATTTAACATGTACAGGTCGCCTCTGAACATCAGTTTGAACTGCATGGGTTCACTTATATGTAGATTTTTTTTTTACAGTACATTACTGTAAATGTATTTTCTCTTCTTTATGATTTTCTTAATAACTTTTTCTTTTTTCTAGCTTACTTTATTATAAGAATGTAGTATATAATGCATACAGCATACAAAATATGTGTTAATCAACTTTATGTTATCAGTAAGGCTTCTAGTCATCAGTAGGCAAGTAGTAGTTAAGTTTTTTGGGGGAAAGGGGATGGGTCAAGGTATATGCAGATTTCAACTGCATGGGGGCAGGGGGGTGTCAGCTGTTCAAGGGTCAACTATATTGTGAATAAATTACAAATTTTAACATTGACAAAGTAAAGATTAAACCATTATTTTTGAAGTAAAAATTCAATGTAACATTCTATCATCTAGCAAAAGTTGAGGCCAACTGACTCTGTCTACTCAACTGATATTAAAGTCCACAGGTTAAAAAGGAGTCTATAGCCTATGACCAGATATTGTTCACAAAACCAAAGGCCAATAAAAGAGCTGCAGGGATGCCTGGGTGGCTCAGTCATTTAAGCATCTGACTCTTGATTTTCGCTCAGGTCATGATCTCATGGCTCCTGAGCTCGAGCCCCACATCGGACTCCTTGCTGACAGTGCAGAGCCTGCTTGGGATTCTCTCTCTCTCTCTCTCTCTCTCTCTCTCTCTCTCTCTCTCTCCTTCTCCCTCTGCCCCTCCCCTGTGCTCACTCTCTCTCTCTCAAAATAAATAAACTTAAAAAAAAAAAGAGCTGCAAACAATATTATGTACCTTCTGCCTTTTTTCTCCAAAGACAATGAGTAAAACAATGGTCAATTCAAGGAATAACATCTCTATTGGCTAACTATATAAGATGCAGGTTTGAGTAAACAGGGCTTAAAATCTGGCAAGGAGAAAATCGGTGGCATTTAGCAGATAATGTCTTGTAAACTGATAGGGTGTCATTTGCAGGGCAGGAGAGAATACATTTTAAAAAAGAAAAAAATTTATAGACTTAGTTGATGGTACAATTATCTGGAAGAGATTTTTGTAAGATGAAGTTATCAAACTTAAGCACTAAGCATTTCCAGGGACAGGAACTAAGAACATGGATATAGATTATTTTTCAAGTGCCCTGGGTGATTCCAACAATCAGTCAGGTTTGGAGAAATTGGGAATCACTGAGTCTTTACTCAGGGTCCATCCCTGCAGAAATATAGATGACTTTACTACCATTAACTCTACAAAGTGCTTTAAATTATCCGTAAGGTGCTTTATATAACTGGAGTATTTTATTTTTTTTTTTTTTTTTTTTGAAGTTTATTGACAAATTGGTTTCCATACAACACCCAGTGCTCATCCCAAAAGGTGCCCTCCTCAATACCCATCACCCACCCGCCCCTCCCTCCCACCCCCCATCAACCCTCAGTTTGTTCTCAGTTTTTAACAGTCTCTTATGCTTTGGCTCTCTCCCACTCTAACGTCTTTTTTTTTTTTTTTCTCCCTTCCCCTCCCCCATGGGTTCCTGTTGAGTTTCTCAGGATCCACATAAGAGTGAAACCATATGGTATCTGTCTTTCTCTGTATGGCTTATTTCACTTAGCATCACACTCTCCTATAACTGGAGTATTTTAATGAGTAATAATATATGAAGATGGTGTTGTCTATATATTTGCAGTTTTCATTGTCTTGTAAATAAAGTACAACTTGGGCTTCCAGTTCACGAACAAGCAACCTGATCTCATAATTTGTTCCAACACCCACTTCTAAAAGCCAACCTACGACCTTCCACAAGGATCTGTTTCTAAGAACATTACAGGATGACTTCAATTTTATGAGGCTTTGGGTAGTCTTCTCAGAATTCTGACTTGTATTTCACTTCAATAGTATGGTAAAAAAAAATATATATATATATATATATATATTTAATTTTAGGCATATAAAAAAGTATAAATAATTTAAAGAAGTATAAAACCCATGTATTCATGAATTAGTTTGATACTTTATACATTATCACTCCCCCCTTTTTTTTTAAGTTTATTTATTTATAGAGAGACAGAACGAGCAGGGGAGGGGAAGAGAGGAGACCCTAAGCAGGTTATGCACTGTCAGCGCAGAGCCCAATGTGGGGTTCAAACTCACGAACTGCAGGTCATGACCTGAGCCAAAACCAAGAGTCAGAGGCTTAACCGACTGAGCCACCCAGGAGCCGCCCTCCCCCACCCCCTGTCTTTTAAATTTTTTTTTTTATCACTCCCCTTTTTAATTTGGTGTTATCATTCCAGTTTTATACTTTTAATTCACACTTATGTATTCTTTTTTTTAAATGTTTATTCATTTTTGAGAGAGACAGAAAGACAGAGCATGAGTAGGGGAGGGGCAGAGAGAGAGGGAGACACAGAATCCAAAGCAAACTCCAGGCTCTGAGTTGTCAGCACAGAGCCAGATGCGGGGCTAGAAACCCACCAGTCGTGAGATCATGACCTGAGCCAAAGTTGAACACTCAACTGACTGAACCATCCAGGCACCCCAATACTTATATATTCTTAAACAACATAAATTATTATTCCACACAGCCTGAAACTATATATATCCTCCTAAAACTTGCTTAAAGACATCATGTTTTAGACAGAAACATGTTTGTGAGATTTATCCATGATTATCATGTAGCGCTACTTCATTTTCACTATTGCTTATTTTATGAACATGTCAAAATTTATTTATTCTCCTCCATTAGCAGATATTTGGGCTTTTCCCTATCTTTCACTCTTTTAAAGTATACTGCAGTGAATGATACCATAAATGTTTCCTTGGAGAAATATGCTTACATTTCTGACCAAAGATTTTTAACTTCCCAACAGTCCTCCATCAAGCCAGCTAAAAGGGCAAACTTCACATTTACCCAAACATAGAACTGATAGTTTACCTGAACAGATCAAAGATAAGGAGAAATTATTTTGACATCCAAGATAAACTGCTGCTCAACACTTTGAAAGTGCACTGGATTTTGCCCTTTTCAACTACAATTTGATCATATCAGACCAAACAAGTAAAATTCAGTCATGTCTGCTATGTCAATAATTTTCACAACTGGAAAACAACCAAGCTCTAACTGGATTTAAACTAATTCTTAAGAAAATAGAAAAGGGTTAACCATAATATAGGTAATGATCCTATCTATCTCCAGATTTGTCCCTTGTGCTATCATTCAGCTGACAGTCCTTTTTCTAAATAACTTTAATGAGATATTTATTAATCACTTATACACTTGTGCCTGGAGAAAAGGCCACCAGGAAAGCAGTTAGTTATCAACAACTCTGTAAGACTCTACCAAACCCAACTAGATTTTTTCAAATCTGCCTGAGGTGGTCACTTCAAGAAATGTCATTGAGGATTTTTTAAATTACCTTACAAAAGCCCTTTTTAATTGTACTGAAGTCAGGCAAAACATAGTCTATCATTACTGTATTTTCTTCTCCTTTCAACCTGGAAAACGAAATAGAGATACGTGAAATAATTAACTATGTATAAAATTACCCAAGAATCAACTTTCTGATTCTTAGATTACTATTATACATACTTTGCAATATCCATATCTCTATAAAAATCCTGAGACACATAGCATACATCTTCTTTCACTTGATTAATCACATGCGTTTCATCCATAACATGTAGCTGCCTAAATGGAAATAAAAACAGTAAAATTTGAAATGGAAAAATGTAAGTCTAATTTATAATTACCACTTAAAATATTTTTTCTGGGACGCCTGGGTGGCTCAGTTGGTTAAGCGTCCAACTTCAGCTCAGGTCTCAAACTCTCGGTTTGTGAGTTTGAGCCATGCATCAGACTTTGTGCAACAGCTTGGAGCCTGGAGATGGTTTTGGATTCTGTGTCTCCCTCTCTCTCTGAGCCTCCTCTGCTTATGCTCTCTCTCTCTCAAAAATAAATAAAGATTAAAAAAAATTTTTTTAATAAAAAAAATAAAATATTTTTTCTGGAATTAAATCTTTGGGTAATTGATTTTTTAATATTAAATTTCTGAATGTGTAAGATATTTTCAACTTTATGGAATAATTATACTTCAATTGTATATAATCTCCACATTACCCCTCTGAGGGCACATATCAGTTCAATTTGCACAAAGAAATTGAAAATGAAGGCTTTAAGTATGGTAAGGCTTATCCAATTAGAGAGCAAACCTTTTCCTCTAACCATTCTGAATAGAATCTTGCTAAAATGACTTAATTCTTTACACTTTCTTTTCTGATTATAGCAGTATTGTGGGTTAGCACACAGTACCTGGCACATAGTAGATGCCTAATAAATATCTGATGAGTGAATCCAAGAAAACACAGGCTTAATGAAGAAAACAAAGATGCTTTAAAAACCAAAACTGAAGACAACACAAACAAATGGAAAGATATTCCATGCTCATGGCTTAGAACAATAAATGTTATTAAAATGCCCACACTACCCAAAGCAATCTACAAATTCAATGTAATCTCTATCAAAATACCAAAGTATCTTTCAGAGAACCAGGACAAATAATCCTAAAATTTGTATGGAACAACAAAAGACACCAAAAAGCCAAAGCAATCTTGAAAAAGAACAAAGCTGGGGTGGTATCATAATCCCAGACTTCAAGATATGCAACAAGATAAACTACAAAGTTATAGTAATAAGAACAGCATGGTACTGGCAGAAAAACAGCCACATAGATCAATGGAAGAACATCGAGCCAAGAAATAAACCCATGTTTATATGGTCAATAAATCTACAACAAAGGAAGCAAGGATATATAATGGGGGAAAGATAGTCTCTTCATTTGGTGTTGGGAACACTGGAGAGATACATGCAAAAGAATGAACCTGGGCGACTTTCTTACTCTATACACAAAAACAAACTCAAGATAGATTATTAAAGACCTAAATGTGGGATCTGAAACCATAAAACTCCTTAAAGAAAACAAGCAGTAATATTTTGGACACTGGCTTCAGCAACATTTTTCTAGATATGTCTCCTCAGGCCAAGGAAACAAGCGAAACAAAAACTATTGGGAGTATACCAATATAAAAATCTTTCACACAGTGAAAGGAACCATTAACAAAATGAAAAGACAACCTACTGAATGGGAGAAGATATTTATAAATGATATATCTGAAATGATATATCTGATAAGGGATTAATATCCAAAATATATAAAGATATTTTATAGCTCAACACCAAAACAAACAAAGAAACAAACAAACAAATAATCTGAATAAAAATGGGAAGAGGACCTGGATAGACATTTTACCAAAGACAACATGTAGAGGCCACGAGACACATGAAAAGACACTCAACATCACTCTCATCAGGGAGATGCAAATCAAAACCACAGTGAGATATCACCTCACACCTGTCAAAATGGCTAGTATCAAAAAGACAAAAAATAACAGGTGTTGGCAACAATATAGAAAAAGAAAAACTCTCAAGCATTATTGGTGGGAATGTAAATTTGTACAGCCACTGTGGAAAATAGCATGGAGTGCTCAAAAAATTAAGAATAGAGGGGTACCTGGTTGGCTCAGTTGGTTAAGCATCTGGCTTGGGTTCAGGTCATGATCTCAGTTTGTGAGTTCAAGCCCCACATTAGGCTCTCTGCTGTCAGCCCAGAGCCCAATTTGGATCCTCTGTCTCCCTCTCTCTGTCCCTCCTTAACTCTCTCTCGCTCTCAAAAATAAACCTTTTTTTTTACAGTTAAAAACAGAAATATCATATGATCCACTAATTTACCCAAAGAAAACAAAAAGCCTAATTTGAAAAAATATATGCACCCCTTTTTTTGAAGCATTATTTATAATAGACAAAATATGGTAGCAACTTTAGTGCCAATTGATAAATGGATAAAGAAAATGTGACATACACCCACACCCACACCCACACACTGAAATACTAAGCTGTCATAAAAAAGAATGAAATCTTGCCATTTGTGACAACATGGATAAACTTAGATGATTTTATGCTAAATGAAATAAGTCAGATAAAGACAAATCATACATGATTTCACTCCTTTGTGGAATCTAAAGAACAAAACAAACAAAGCAAAAACTGACCTGTTAATACAGAGAACTGGTAGTTGCCAAAGGGGAGAAGGTGGGGGGATGGGCAAAACAGGTGAAGAGGTGTAGGAGGTACAGGCTTCCAGTTATGGAATAAGTCACGGACATGAAAGGTACAGCACAGAGAATATAGTCAACGGTAGTGGTGACAGATGGTAGTTACACTTATAGTAAGACAACATAGAGTTGTCAAATTACTATGTTGTACACCTGAAATCAATGTAACGTGTGAACTATGCCTCAACTAAAAAAATGCAAAAGAAAGAACAAAAATGTGAAGTTATTTCCTTTGAATATTTTTCTCTACACATATATACTACATTTACTTTTTTAGACTAAACATCATCTCACATTTTCTTATGCTATCATTCTTTAAAAATATGGTTATTTATGGTCCCATGATATTTATTAGAGCGATCTATGAATATGTACTTATTAGCATTCCTAGTGTTGGAAGTTTAGGTCAGAGAAGAAAGATACTTGTGTGTGTATAAACATGGACTTTGGTTTTGTTGTTGTTTTTTTTAAATAGGCTCTATGGCCAACTTGGGGCTTGAACTCATGACCCCAAGATCAAAAGTTGCATGCTCTACTGACTGAGCCAGCCAGGCACCCCAGACACTTTGGTTGAATCACAACTTAGCAACCAAGCTACTTGACCTCTCTGGGACTCAATCTCTTCAACTCTAGAGGGGTCATGATAATAAGATCACCAACAACACATCTGTGAGAAGTAAATGATTCTAATTATACGTAAGTATTTAGCATAATCCTTATACTTAATAAGTAAAAAACATTATTATTGCTTCCTTTTGCTTTTTGTTACCTTCATATACACCATGTTTTACCTTAAGACTCACTATTGCACCAATGAAAAGAAAAGATGGTAATTAAACTATGACAATTCTAAGGTATCAACAGCTGGAAGATCTGTCCCAACTAGAGATGTGGAAAAAGTATACCTCAAAATCGAAGCACTACAGGTATTTTTATCTATATCTCGGATTATCTCATTATTTATTCACACTCTAGAACACAGAATTTGAAATACTGTTAGTATCTTGGTATATTGCCAAACTGTTTACCAGAAAAGATATTTCAAGTTATGCTCTGATCAGCAGCTCTACTAGGAAGTACCATGAAAAAGAGGAACACTTGGGGTGCCTGGGTGGCTCAGTCGGTTAAGCATCTGACTTCAGCTCAGGTTGTGATCTTACAGTTCACGAGTTCGAGCCCTGCATCAGGCTTGTACTGACAGCTCAGAGCCTGGAGTCTGCTTCAGATTCTGTGTCTCCCTCTCTCTCTGACCCTCCCCTGCTCACACTCTGTCCCTCTCTCTCAAAAATAAACATTAAAAAATTTTTTTTCTAAAAGAAACAGAGGAACTCTTATTGTTAACCCATATATCCCAACCTCCTAAATAAATGCTCAATAAATATTTTAACTGAGTCTGTAGTTATTACAGATGTTTAACATTTTTTTATGTCTGAGAATTATCCATTTATATATTGTGACTGTATGTAACTCTAATGATTAACTGTGCTACTGAACATTTGTTTTCTGAGAATCATCTAGTAACCATTTCATACCAAGGTAATGCTTTTTTTATGGATCAATAAGAGCCCTTAATACATTAAAGATAACAATTTGGTGTCACATTTATTCCAAATTTCTCAGGTTTATGTTTGTATTTGTTTTCTTTACAAATGCTTGAAATTAGTGGTTTTCCAGACTAGAAGGGGACAAAGAGGGATGAGAATGTTGGTAATATTCTCCTTGAACTGTGTTCTGGTTACCTGGGTATATTGTTTTTAAAAATTCATTGGATTATACATTCCAGGCTTGTAAACTTTACTCTTTTAATTAAATATTTTCTTATTGTGGTTTTATTTTTATATTTAAGTCTTGAATCCATTTGAACTTTAGAATACGACGCAAAGGAAAATTTTTCTCCAAACAGCCAACTTTCCCTGTATCTTTTCTTAATCAATCTCCTCTTCAATGGTTTCTGATGCTTTCTTTTTTTCTTTCTTTTTTTTTTTTTAATTTTTTTTAATGTTTATTTATTTCTGAGACAGTGAGAGACAGAGCATGAACGGGGGAGGGTCAGAGAGAGGGAGGCACAGAATCCGAAACAGGTTCCAGGCTCTGAGCTGTCAGCACAGAGCCCGACACGGGGCTCGAACTCACGGACCGTGAGATCATGACCTGAGCCGAAGTTGGCCTCTCAACCGACTGAGCCACCCAGGCGCCCCCCTGGTGCTTTCTTTAGTATACCTTACTTTTTTTTTTTTTTAACACGTTTGATTCAGAATTAACTGTTTGGTCTCACTGGTCTCTCATTTAATTCTCATTCAAGTATCACTTTAATTATTACAATTTTAAAATGCTTTATCATCTACTAGAGAAAGTCTCCTTTCACCATTATTGTTTCTCATAACTGTTTATTTTTTACTTTTTTTTACATGTATTTATTTTTGAGAGACAGAGTGCAAGTAGGGAAGGGGCAGAGAGGAGACACAGAATCCGAAGCAGGCTCCAGGCTCTGAACTGTCAGCACAGAGCCCTATGTGGGGCTTGAACCCACAAACCGTGAGATCATGACCTGAGCTGAAGTCCGACGCTCAACCAACTGAGCCACTGAGGCTCATAACTGTTTCTAAGTATTTTTGCCACCTTGTTCTTTTCAAGCTGAACTTCAACAGCCTTCCTTTTTAAAATATATGAATTTTTTCCACTCAGCATGGAGAAATGATTAAGTGCACAGGCTCTGGACTCAGACTGTCTGGGTTTTGATTAACATCTTCATCTGCCTGAACTTTCTCTGCCTTTCCAATTTGCTGCTTCTAATCTGATGGGGATAGAGGAACTAAATATCCAAACCTTTTGAAACTGAGCCCAATTCTGTTTGGTTCTACAGTGAATAATATTCACATAATCTTAACACTGTAAATGCTACTTATGAGCCTTCCACTTTTAGAATTAATATATAAGCAAGGCAAGAAGAGTTAACTATAGTAAAAAGTAATATGTAAATATTATCTCACTAATTAAGAAGTGGTATAGTATTATGTTTAATGAAAAAAGTGACTCTATGAAGGTTACATACTATAGGATTCTGTTTCTTGAAACAACAAAACCACAGAAGTGGAAAACAAATTAGAGATTGCCAGGGGAGAGGGACACGGTGGCAAAGCAAATATAAAGGATTAGCAGCACACAGGAGTTCCTTCGGAGCGATGGAATAGTTCTGTATCTTGACTGTGGTGGTGTTTACATGAATCTATACATGGGATAAAGTTGCATGGAAATACACACACATGAATGCATGTAAAAAATGTTGAACACCTAACATTACCTGTAGTCTGGGTAACAATATTATACCAGTGTCAATGTCATCATTTTTATATTGTAATAGTTATATAAGATGTTACTAAGGGTACACAGAGCTCAATGTACTATTCTACAACTTCCTGGGTCTGTAATTATTTAAAAATAAAAAATTTTACAAATGTACTAGAGGGGCGCCTGGGTGGCTCAGTCAGTTGAGCCTCCGACTTCAGCTCAGGTCATGGTCTCGCAGGTTGAGTGGGTTTGGGCCACACAATGGGCTCTGTGCTGGCAGCTTGGAGACTGGAGCCTGCTTCAGATTCTGTGTCTCCCTCTCTCTCTACCCCTCCCTGTTTGTGCTCTGTCTCTCAAAGATAAATAAACATTTAAAAAAAATTAAAAAACAAAAACAAATGTACTAGAGCCGTGAGGGATGGCTAAGGGGAGTGGGTTTCTTTTGGGGGTAATAAAAACATTCTAAAAATGTTCTAATACACTACAACCCATTGAAAATGTACCCTTTAGGGGCGCCTGGGTGGCGCAGTCGGTTAAGCGTCCGACTTCAACCAGGTCACGATCTCGCGGTCTGTGAGTTCGAGCCCCGCGTCGGGCTCTGGGCTGATGGCTCGGAGCCTGGAGCCTGTTTCCGATTCTGTGTCTCCCTCTCTCTCTGCCCCTCCCCCGTTCATGCTCTGTCTCTCTCTGTCCCAAAAATAAATAAACGTTGAAAAAAAAAATTTTTTTTTAAATAATAAAATAAAAAAAGAAAATGTACCCTTTAAATGGGTGAACTGTATGGGATGTGAATTATCTCTCAGTAAAATTGTTTAAAAAACTGGGGCGCCTGGGTGGCTCAGTCGGTTAAGCGTCTGACTTTGGCCCAAGTCATGATCTCACAGTTCGTGTGTGAGTTCGAGTCCCACGTCAGGCTCTGTGCTGACAGCTTGGAGCCTGGAGCCCACTTCGGATTCTGTATCTCCCCCCCTCTCTCTCTCTGCCCCTCCCCAGCTGATGCTCGCACTCTGTCTCTGTCAAAAATAAACTTAAAAAAAATTTTTTTAAAATAAAAAAAATTGTTTAAAAAACTAATGGTATATTGACAGAATAAAGAAGGAAAATGTGGGAGGAAAGGTAGAAGGAAATGCAGATTCACTTATTTTCTCATATGACATAGAGGGGAACTGAGAGAAAGTGACAGTGTCATACAAGCCAAAGTTAATGTAGCAAGAAATTGAGATTTAAGAATCCTACTTACAAAACAAAACAAAAAAATTCCACTTACATTTTTAAACAAAATAAAATTTAAAATAATAGCATAAATAAAATTTAGGAGCAGGAGAAGAGTTGGATGTGGCTAAGTACACTAATTCCTCATCTTTTAACGATGGGCAGTCAACTAATACTGGTTAATCCACAAACAGAAATATCAATATATTATTAAGGCTCATAGAGACTAAAAATATAAAAAACACAGTTTAAAGATGATACTTTGTGTGGAATGGAATGGACGAGAGACAGGGGAGGTAGAGATTTATTTTCCTTTGAAACTCTTATTCCCTTAAATGCATTTTTAATTTGTTTTATAATGTATAACATTTACAGTTTTTATAACATTTATAGTTTTAAAATATTATAAACATATTAAACTCCCTAGAGTTTGGAGATACCCAAACTTTGGTGGACATTAGCATTTTATATGCTAGAAAGCTTTTCTTTCTTTTCTTCCTTCCTTCCTTCCTTCTTTCCTTCCTTCCTTCCTTCCTTCCTTTTTTTTTTTTAGTGAGCTCTACATCCAATGTGGAGCTTGAACTCCCAACCTAGAGATCAAGAGTTGTATGCTTCATCGACTGAGCCAGCCAGGCACCCTACTAGAAAACTTTTCAAGTTGAACATCATTTGTATTTATATTATATGATACAGTTTTTAAAGCAATAGTATACAACTGTTACCTGAAGTTACAACTAATGGTTAAAGAATTACTTTATTATGTTTTTAAAAATAATTTTAAATTACTTTAAAAAGTTCATCACCAGCAGCCAACCCACCCAAGGACTCAAGCTAAGTATTACCTGTAAGATATAATCTCCTTTAGATGATTGGTTAGGAGTTTTCCTCCCACATTTATCCTAAAAAGGGAGAATGCAAATTTGGTTCAGTTTATCACACCTTTCATTCAGTTTTATCCTATGAAAGACATGAAAATTAAGTACAACTCACCGAATAATTGCTTCTTTTTTCTTTTTACTTCTACAGTAAGGAACTATATGTGTAAAGGAATATCCACTATCTACAATGATACAGCATAATTCGGAAGGATTATCTCGAAAATACCTATGTGCACTGAGAGCACCAGCTATTAAAAAAAAGATAAAAAAACTGCATTAAATAAAAGTATAATTAATTTAAAGCAATAAAGAAAGGTAACAAATTAAGGCAAGCACAAAAACAAAAACTTTCTTTTATTTCTATATGCTAGCTTAAAACAATATCCACATGGGGCACCTGGGTGGCTCAGTCAGTTAAGCATCTGCCTTCAGCTCAGGTCATGATATCACGGTTCATAAGCTCAAGCCCTGCATCAGGCACTGTGATGCCAGCTCAGAGCCTGAAGTCTGCTTTGGATTCTGTGTCTCCATCTCTCTATGCCCCTCCCCCCCTCCCTTGTGTGTGTGTGTGTGTGTGTGCGCGCTCTCTCTCTCTCTCAAAAGTAAATAAACATTAAAAAAATTTTTAAAGATTGTGCTCTTAACCATTGTAGCATAGTATCGCTCATATAGACTCAACACCTGCAAGTTAAATATTTCAATACTTTCATTGTACAGTCCTGTAATGTAATTCTAGCTTTTAATAAACTTACTTCTAGATGGTATTTTCAGATTGTTTTTCCTCATATTGTCAGGCTAAGTAAGCTATTAACATTATTTCAATGAATGATAATAATAACAAACACATCAGTGACAGAAAAGATAACTACCACAGAGACAATAATCTTTTAGAAATTAAAAATATGTGGCTAGTGGAATCCCTAGCTGGCTTACTCAGTAGAGCATGGAATGCCTAACCTAGGGGTTGTGAGTCTGAACCCCACATTGGGCATAGAGATTACTTAAAAATATATATACATGTTGGGGAGCCTGCCTGGCTCAGTCAGTTAAGCCTCTGACTCTTGATTTTGGCTTAGGTCATAATCTCAAGGTTTGTGGGATCGAGCTCCACATCGGGGCTGTCAGTACTGAGCCTGTTTGGGATTCTCTCTCCCTCTCTCTCTGCCCCTCCCCTGCTCACATGCATCCACACTCTTTCTCTCTCAAAATAAATAAATAAACTTTAAAAAAAATGTTGCGGGGCTCCTGGGTGGCTCAGTCGGGTGAGCATCCAACTTCAGCTCAGGTCATGATTTCACAGTCTGTGAGTTCAAGCCCCATGTTGGGTTCTGTACTGACAGCTCAGAACCTGGAGCCTGCTTTGAATTCTGTCTCCCTCTCTCTCTGCCCCTCCCCCGCTCATGCTCTGTCTCTCTCTCTCTCTCTCTCTGTCAAAAATAAATAAACATTAAAAAAAATTTGTTTTTAAATATGTTGCTAGTAACTTCACTGGGGAGAAAATATTGTACTAGTAAAAAGATGAAGTAAAATAAGTCTGACTAGATAATCTCTAAGAGTCCATCTAATTTTTAAATCCCATATTTTATTTCCTCCAAATCTAAAAGAATGTCACCCAGTATTCTTGGATTTTGAATGTTCCTCTTTATTCATTCCATATTTCTGTAACTTAATTGCCATCAAAATTTTAACTCACCATTTACTCTTAAGACTGCTTGGAACTGATATTCTTCAAATAGGATTTCATTCATTGATTCTTGAATTGAAGTGAAGTTAAAATATGGTTCTGTGATAATAATATTGGTATCTAAAAAATCAACCTATGAGAGAAAAAAATCCCAGAAGTTTTATAACTTTGTAGTTATAAATACTTGTTTTACATATATAAACAAATGTATTAAATCCTCAAAATAATCATAGAAAACAAGTCTTATTACTATCTCCATTTAATCAGAGGGCAATCTGAGGTACAGAAGAGTTGAATAAGTTACCAAGCTTCATGGAACTAGTTAGGGACATAGCTAGGGTTTGAACCCAGAAAATTTGGTCACAAAATTCATGCACTTTATTATTTAATTTTAACTCTCTTAATGGTAGCATTAATAAAATGGAACTGTCAAATTGCTTGAAGATCATTATGTAAAAGTAATGAACAGTATAATTACAAGCATTAGGGATGTTATTTTGTTTTCAAAGTTAAAAGACCAGAAGCTTTAGGATATTTAATGTTTAGATAATTCTCTACCACACCCTTCAGAAGCATTAAAAACTGAATATTCACTCACTATTCCTAAAGTTACACTATAGATATTAAAAGCACAAAATTCTCACATAATATTCACAATTCAGATATGTGGACAAAAATATTTTACTGTGAAAATAAAAATGAGATAGTGAATTGATCTAATAGTAGACATGTGAAGTGAAATTTTAATCTTGAGTTTCACAGACCATCTCTTAACCTCCAATTCCACTTCAAAATGGAAATTCTATTCACTTGCACTTATTTTATTTTTAAAAAATCAAAGCTAATAACAGTATATGAAGTCACTTAAATATATACTAGAAATATGTTTAAAAGTTAAAGCTAGGCACCTCAATTCTCTTCAACTCCAATCCTTGACTTACTGTCTAGAATTAGTCCTTGACCTTTCCTCTCTATTCATACTGCCTTATCTTTCACCTGAAATCATACCACTGCCTTCCCAATGCCCTTTCTGCCTCCATTCTTTTCTCCTTCTGATCTGTCTTCCGTACTGCTAGCATAATTATCACCAGATATTTTCCTAATTCAGAAATCTGATCATCCTCCCCAAATGTATTACTCACCACAGAAGTCTTCTCTTCCATGGCTTGACAATGCGTATGAAATAATGTCCATACATTTGCAATCTTACCCCCTTCACCCCATCTTACAGTGTGTGCTGGTAAATGTTCAATAACCAGATTTCCGGAAAAAAAGAAAGCGCCCTGATTTGTAGAGCTTACCACAGTTATAAATATGGCCACAAAGACCGATTTCAAGCTATCCTGAAGTCACCAAACACTGAACACAGTTAGGAACAGATGCACGTAATCGGTTCTCATGAGCCAGTATGAGGAACTTCAGCACAGGACTATTCAGTAAAAACTCTGACTCTATTCACCTTCATACCATGCACTCTCCCCCTGTAGCATAATAATGCTCCCCCTGTAGCATAAATAATCTCAAGCATGTATTACTTTTCAGATACATGTATATTGTCACAGTATGCATAATCTTAAAAGTTAAAAATATGATTGTTATATACAATGAACATGTACAATAAGATTTATTTATGTCATATTAATGAGTGAACTAGCTTCATATCCTATCTTATTGGTTCTTTTATTAACATTAGTTAATACATCTTTGATGCTGTAACTTTTCATTTGAATAAGACATGGAAATAGAAATTTGAATACATACTCCAATTTGTTACCTGATACATTTCTTTTCCAAAAAGGTAATCCCAAACTTGTCTTTGAACATCCCAATTCACCAAGTAGCCCTAAAAAAATTCTTGTATAAATTATCACAAATATTTGAACATTTAAAAGTGACATTAATATATTACAAACCATTAATTTCTCTTTATGGTTACCTCCAAACCAATTATAATGGCATGTTTTTCTCCTTTTAAATATTCTAAAATTTACAAATTAACAATAAGCAAACATCAAAGATTCAAAAGACATATCAATATATGGAGATGCCACTCCATTCTTACTTTTATTTTAATGTGTTCATCTCATTTAACTTTAACATAAACAAGTAAAATTCAGTACCCACAATCAGCAACTAAGCCATGGTCATTTATTGCTAACAAGACAAGTTAATTTCAATTTTTGGATAATAAGACCTTATATAAATTTTGAATAACTTTTCTCTGAGATCTAAAAATATTTCCATACATACTAAATCTTAATTTTACATTTAAAAATTGTTTTTAAATTTAGGTTTAGATTGCTAGAAATGACATATAATTGAATTACCTTCTGAAAAGGAAGAATATAAAAGAGTCCAGAAGGGTCCTTTATTTCATCTATCTGGTTGGCGGTAAAAGTTTTAAGACGTGCCGTTTTTGACCTGAACTGACAGTTAGGAATTACCCTATTAACAAAGAAACAAATAATATAATTATTCCCTAAATACTTCCTAAAAATGCAATTACTTAACCACCCCACTGCAGGCAAAAAATATCCACAGTGTTTCTCATTCTGTCTTCAAATAATTTAAAAAAAATTTTTTTTAAGTTCTAATACATACCACATGCTACACTGGACCCTTTATCTTTCTCGAGTACTCTTGAAGAAACTCTTCTAGAAAGAAAAGAAAAGAAAAGAAAAGAAAAGAAAAGAAAAGAAAAGAGAAAAGAGAAAAGAAAAGAAAAGAAAAAATTCTTCTAAGTGGGTGCTGATCCTGCCACCACATAGATGACAGTCAGGGCTCAAGTAAAGTCATTCTGGCTTTAATGTGGAAATCTTAATACCACTCTGGTAAAAGATTTACAGATTCAAATTTCTAGCTATTAAAATTAAGTCACTAGGAAGTCAAAGATTTTCAATTAGCAAGATGTTATAAGGTACAGAAGTAGGAAGTAGTTTTAAACATGGTTGCTGCCCACCATAAGCTTACAATCTTGTTAGGAAGACAAACTAGAGTCCTATCAACCATACACAGGTGTACACATGTATGTGTGTGTGGAGAAAGAGGGGAACAGAGAGAGAGAGGGAATTGAGACAATTCTATGTCCCAATAGTATTGGGACAATACTATGCTGTCACTTTTCTATATGTTTAAATATTCTTTGAGGACATGATGTTTTATCTTTTTTTTTTCAACATTTATTTATTTTGGGGACAGAGAATGAACGGGGGAGGGGCAGAGAGAGAGGGAGACACAGAATCGGAAACAGGCTCCAGGCTCTGAGCCATCAGCCCAGAGCCTGACGCGGGGCTCGAACTCACGGACCGCGAGATCGTGACCTGGCTGAAGTCGGGTGCTTAACCGACTGCGCCACCCAGGCGCCCCGAGGACATGATTTTTTAAAACTGCATTGTAGTCAATCTTATGGTTGTATTATAATTGTAGTCAATTTTCTATTCTTAATTATTTAGCTTGCTTTCTTTTTTTTAACTACATACACAATGTCTAAAATATAGAGCATGCTGTATTTACTCTTATCAAACGCTTCCTATTTATTCCTTAGGTAACTGATAACAGAATTGCTGTGTCAAAGGATAAAAACAATCATACACATTGCAAAACATTTTCCAGACGACTGTTATCAATTTACATTCCTATGCGGTCTGATTGTCCTCTTAAAAAAAGAAAGGAAAGGAGAAAGGGGGGGAAATCCTCTGTAAACATGACATATTCTACATATATAACATAAATATTTTGATTGCCATTGTAGTAATTCTGTTAAATCGACTCTATCAATCAGGTCAGCCATTGAGCACTACGAAGGACTTAGGCACAAAGCCTTCAATGTTTCCAATTATTAAGGCCATTGTTTTTAAACTTTTTGGGGGTCACAGAACCCATCGAGAATCCGATAAAAGCCATAATTGCGTCCTCAAGAATATGCATACACACAAATGTCCACGATTCCTGAGGGTTCATGAATTTTGTGTATGCACCCCTCCTTCAGGAACCGCTTCTCTAGAAGCCTATTTTCCTGAGCTATTTCCTGTTATGAAAGGAAACACATGTCCCACTTCCGGGGCCGCGTAGCCTAAATTAACGCCAAAATCCCAGTTCAAAGCATCCCAGTCTCCCAACTCCAAACAGAGCATCCCTCTGGCTCAGGTTAGGGCCACGTAGGGGCATTTGCAATTTACTGTGATCCCAAAATGAAGCGTAGCATGTGAAACAATTAAGGGCCTGTCTTGTCCTAAGGAGCGAGAGAACACTTACGACACATTTTCATGGCTGTAACCGATTTTGGCATTATAGGCTCCGTTATCCAGCACTAAGGTTGTCATCTTAACGTGAACCAAACTGCACTCGCTTTCCTCTTCTGACACTTCCGTTCACTCTTTTTCCGGTACTCTATGGTTTGCATGGGCAGAGCGTAAGCGCGCTTCCGGTCTCCCTTAGCAACTGAGGACGCCGGAAGAGAGAGACTGCACAGTCTCTCGGCGGGTCCTTGAGTCCTGCAGGGCTTCTAAGACTATCCCTTTTACGTCGGGGCGAGATCCAACAAGAATGGAAACGGCTAAGTGCTTTTTCGCCCATTGCATGTTTGTCCTCTACTTCGCAGATTGACTCGTCCCTACAAGTTTCTTCTAATCCCTGTAGCAAACCTGTAGCTTTGTGCCTCTCTCTCTCTCCCTGTGTGTGTGTTAACAATAGTATTGTTCAGTGACCTTTCCTAAAGTGCAAAACCATAAGCAATATGGAATTGGATATGAAGTCTCTTCAGCTTCATTTCCCGCCACTGCCCATTCGACTGTGGGGTCCAACCACCCTTACATTACAAATATTTGTTCCCTCGACTGTCTTGCTTTTCTATTCAATCAGACTCTTTCCCTGCGTACCTGTTCTTCATAACACTACTCTCTCATTCTTATCTAAAAAGGTTTCTTAACATCTAACAACTACTCCGTTCTCCGTCTTAAAATTGGGTGCTCCTCCTCTGTGTTCCCCTAATGCCTGGGGCTAACTCCTACGTATAATAATGGTTAAGAGGATGAAATTTTAATCCGGATTCCACCACAAAATGTGTAACCTTGGGCAATGAAGATGATAATGGTTAACACTTACAAAAAGCTTAATATCTGTGGGTAAACTTTCTTAGAGGTTTATAGACATGTATATACATATACGTGTGTGTGTGTGTATGTATATATATACTAACTTAATTTTTAAATTTATGAAGTATTATTGAAATCAAAGAGATAGTGATTAATAGTGCAATCTCTGAATTCAAACTCCTGGGCCAAATCCTGGCTCTTAGTAGATACTGTGGACAGGCTAGTTACTCTATGCCTTAGTTTCCTCATCTATAAAATAGAGTAAGCTAAATAACACTCCCTTGAAGAATTGTTTTATGAATAGTAAAAGATAAAATTCAAGTACCTGGTAGTAGTAATGCTCATCATCATTTCATCATATAATCGTCTTTTTTTCTTAAAATTTTATTTTTAAGTAATCTTTACACCTAACCTGAGGCTCTAACTCACAATCCTGACATCAAGAGTCACATGTTCCATAACTGAGCCAGCCACGCACCCCGTATAATCATTCTCATAACGTGCGTAGATGGAAAACTTCTTGAAGTCAGGCACTTTATTCCATTGGTGTCTATATCCTTTGTATCAAAGTCATTGAATGCCCAAATTTAATTATGTCCAATTTTAGTCATTCTATTTGCTCTATTTTATTATTAAATTGATAAAATCCCTTACTATAAACATGTAAACAATATTTTATAAATCTTACATCATAGAGCTGCCCATCATTTCTTTTTTTTTTTTTTAATTTTTAAAAAATTGTTTCAGGAGTAGATTTAGTGATTCATCACGTATATATAACACCCAGTGTTCATCCCAACAAGTGCCCTCCTTAGTACCCATCACTCATTTAGCAACCCCCCCTCACCTCCACCTCCTCTCCAGCAACTCTTAGTTTGTTCTCTATGGTTAAGAGTCTATTTCTTGGTTTGCATCTCTCCCCCAGCCGTGTTGTGTTCATTTGTTCTGTTTCTTAAATTCCACATATGAGTGAAATCATATGGTATTCATCTTTCTCTGACTTATTTTGCTTAGCATAACACATTCTAGTTCCATCCACGTTGTTGCAAATGGCAAGATTTAATTCTTTTTAATTGCAGAGTAATATTCCACTGTATATATGCACCACATCTTCTTTATCCATTCATCAGTCAATGGAAATTTGGACTCTTTCCATAATTTGGCTATTGATAATGCTACTATAAACATTGGGATGCATGTGCCCTTTTGAATCAGCATTTTTGTATCCCTTGGATAAATACCTAGTAGTGCAATTTCTGGATTGTAGGGTAGTTCTACTTTTAATTTTTTGAGGACCCTCCATATTGTTCTCTAGAGCGGTTGCACCAGTTTGCATTTCCACCAACAGTGCTAAAGTGTCCCCTTTCTCCCCATCCTCGCCAACATCTGTTGTTTCCTGAGTTGTTAATTCAGCCATTCTGACAGATGTCAGGTGGTATCTCATTGTGGTTTTGATTTGTATTTCTTTGATTATGAGTGATGTTGAGCATCTTTTCATGTGTCTGTTAGCCTTCTGGATGTCTTCCTTGGAAAAGTGTCTATTCATGTGTTTTGCCCATTTCTTCCCCGGATTATTTGGGTTTTTTTGGGTGTTGAATTTGATAAGTTATTTATAAATTTTGGATACTAGCCCTTTATCAGATGTGTCATTTGCAAATATCTTCTCCCATTCCATTGGCTGCCTTTTAGTTTTGTTGGTTGTTTATGAGCTGCCATCATTTATATTCATCTCTCATCTTTTAAAATATGCTCTTTCCTTCTGAAAAAAAAATAAAATATGCTCTTTCCTTCTGGTTATCAGACCTTTCTCATTTAAGGTTCTCTTTTTGCTTTCCTCAACATTTACATACTCCTTGATCAAGATCATTTTTGTTCTTGGTTTCAGATATCATTAAATACTGATAAATCCTAAAGCAAAATTTCCACCTCCAACTGTAACCTGAATGTTTCTACCCAGATATCCTAAAATAACTTCAAAGGCAACAAATCCAAAACTTAATCTTATCTCCAAAACTGTTTGTTCCACCTAAATACTTACCTATCTATATTAGTGGTGTGTCCCAAGACCCACTTGATGCCCCAAGTTAGATACCTCAATTACCTTCAACTCTAACTTTTGACCTACTCTCTGGAATCTGACCTTGACCTTTCCTCTCTATTGATACTGCCTTATCTTTCAACTGAAATAATGCCACTGCCTTCCCAATGCCCTTTCTGCCTCCATTTTCTTTTCCTTCTGATCTGTCTTCTGTACTGCTGTCATAATTTTCACCAAATATTTTTCTAAATCAGAAATATGACCATTCTCCTCAAATGTATTACTCACCACAGAAGTCTTCTCTTCCATGGCTTGACATTGTCTATGAAATAATGTCCATACATTTGCAATCTCATTCCCTTCACCCCATCTTACAGTGTGTGCTGGTAAATGTTTAACAACCAGATCTCCAGTAAAAAAAAAAGTTCTGATTTGTAGTGCTTACCACAGTTATAAATATAGTCACAAAGGGCAATTTCAAGCTATCCTGAAGTCACCAAACACTGAACACAGAGTTGGGAAGAGATGCATGCATTTGGTTCTCATGAACTAGTAGGAGCCAACTTCAGAATAAAACTGTTCAGTAAAAACTCTGATTCTATTTATCTTCACACCATGCACTCTCCCCTACAAGATTTTAGTGCGAATAATCTCAAGCATGTACTACTTCTGTTAAATATAATGTAACTGAGAAAATTTGAAGATGTAACTGGCTTTACTGAAGAAACAATAATTGGCTTTACTGAAAGATTCATGAACTAGGCAGTATCCAATCTAGCAACTAGAGGGGAACTCCAAGGAGAGGTGTTGTACAAAATGGAAGGTTTTTATAGGAAGGAAGGTGGGGCTGGGAATGCAAGCTGGTCCAGCAACTCTGGAAAACAGTATGGAGGTTTCTCAAAAAGCTAAAAATAGAACTACCCTATAGGACCCAGCAATTGCACTACTAGGCATTTATCCACAGGATACAGCGGTGCTGTTTCTAAGGGACACATGCACCCCCATGTTTATAGCAGCACTATCAACAATAGTCAAAGTATGGAAAGAGCCTAAATGTCCATCAATGGATGAATGGATAAAGAAGATGTGGTATACACATATATATATACAATGGAGTATTACTCGGCAGTCAAAAAGAATGAAATCTTGCCATTTGCAACTACGTGGATGGAACTGGAGGGTATTATGCTAAGTGAAATTAGAGAAAGACAAAAATCATGACTTCACTCATGAGGACTTTAAGAGACAAAACAGATGAACATAGAGGAAGGCAAATAAAAATAATATAAAAACAGGGAAGGGGACAAAACAGAAGAGACTCATAAATATGGAGAATAAACTGAGGGTTACTGGAGGGTTTGCTGGAGGGGGGAGGGGCTAAATGGGTAAGGGGCACTAAGGAGTCTACTCCTGAAATCATTGTTGCACTGTATGCTAATTTGGATGTAAATTTAAAAAAATAAAAAATAAAACAAGTTAATAAAAAAAAAAGGAAGGAGGGTGGGGCAAGAAGATATTGTCAAAGGACAAGAAAGGATTGTTTCAGGCAAGGTCATGTTCCCTAAAGGTGAAGGGCATGGGGTCTTATTAGGTGGATTACGTCATCTTCCTTTGTGGGGGGGGTGGGGGATGGAGGGTCCATGTGACAGATTACCTCTTTGGTGCTGATCAGAAAATTCTTGACTGATCAGTTAAGACTATATTTCCCGAGGGAGTTTTAAACTTTAATTAGGTTAGTTATTAAGCATTGGTTTTATGACATGGCCTAGCACAAATGATTTCATTTTGGGCATATGTCTTTTTTCTTTTCTTTTTTTAAATGTTTATTTGTTTATTTTGAGAGAGAGAGAGAGAAGACATGCAGGGGAGGGGCAGAGAGAGAGAGAGAGAGAGAGAGAGAGAGAGAATCCCAAGTAGGCTCCATCACAGAGCCCAAAGTGGAGCTCAGTCTCACGATGGTGAGATCGTGACTGAGCTGAAATCAAGAGCCAGACGGATGCTCAACCAACTGAGCCACCCAGGTGCCCCTCTATGGTTTCCTTTTTAACACTTTTCATGTACATGTATATTTTGGCAATGTATAATTGTTACCTGAAACTGTGTCCACCTCTTGGTGGGCAGTGAGCCAAAAGACACAACCAATACAAAAAATAAGAAAAGGAAAGGTTTTACTTGCAAGAAGTGAAGGAGACCACCAAAGATCTTTCCCAAAGCAGTGTCTCCTGAACAACAAAACTGGGGGAGTTATAACTTAAGAGTGCATAGATATTCATGAAGGGGCTTGTGCAATGGGGAATACAGCATAGAACTGGAACAAAAGTTATTTTAAGGTGACCAGGTCAAAGTTGGAAGGGCGGCAAGGGTTAACATCATCAATTCTCTGGCTCTAGTTGGCTTGGTATCTGGGTGCTTAAAGGAGCTTAGATCTTGTAGATAACTCAAGTGTGTGAGTCAGGTCAGGCTTCACTTGTGAATATGATTAGACTATCTCCTGGCCTTATGGTGTCTGTTATATTCTTTCAGAAGATGGCTTGGAGGCTAGAATGACTTATGTGAAGGAAGTTATGTCTGTCTTTTTCGAGACACTCCTAACTCTTTCTGCTTACATAATCTTAAAAGACTTAAGGGGCATCTGGGTGGCTCAGTCAGTTAAGCGTCCGACTTCGGCTCAGGTCATGATCTCACGGTTCATGATTTTGAGTCCCGTATGGGGCTCTGTGCTGACAGCTCTTAGCCTGGAGTTTGCTCCGGATTCTGTGTCTCCCTCTCTCTCTGCCCCTCCCCGGCTCGTGCTCTGTCTCTCTCTTTCTCAAAAATAAATAAACATTAAAAAAATAAAATAAAATAAATAAAAGAGTTAAAAATATGACTTTGCTATAGGTACATAATAAACAGGTGCAGCAGATTTATTTAAGTCATGTTAGTGAGTGAACTAGCTCTATATCCTATTTTGTTGGCTTTTGAGTTAATATGAGTTAATAAATCTTTGGTGCACCTTGATTATATAGTTGTCTGACGGTCATGTTTTTAACTTTCTAGAAATTATACTTTAATAATTAAAAAGCAATTAAGAGAAATGTTAACTAATATAAAACACTGAATTTGTAGTGGTTTTGTGACGTTATATGTTCTCTCAATCCAGGGAGAGAAAAATTGAAGATGCATTTTCTCAGTAAAAAGATATTGAAAAGAAAACCACAGGCTCAAGGTAGAGTCAGTTGCCCACAGCAAACCAAGACCTAATTGCAGTTTCAACCTCTCTAGGTGTGGAATTTTAAGCCAATTAGCCTGGAATTTTCTGGTCTGCACCAATGAGGTAATCTGTTACTCAGGAGGTCCTTCCACCTGCCACTCCCCTCCCCCAAGATAAAGTAATCCACCTAATAGGACTCTCTGCCTTTCCCTCTAAGGAAAGGTGACCTTGACTGAAACAATCTTTTCTTTCTTTCTCCCTTTCTTTCTCTCTTTTCTTGCTAATAGCTTTCTGCCTCACCTTCCTTCCTATAAATACTTCCCATTTTGTATAACTCCTCTCCTGGGATCTTCCTTCTACTTGCTATGTGGGATGATCCTCCATTCATGAATTGCTTAATAAAGCCAATTAAATTCTCAGATCTGCTCAGTTGAACTTTTTTTTAAGTTTTTTTTTTTTCAACGTTTATTTATTTTTGGGACAGAGAGAGACAGAGCATGAACGGGGGAAGGGCAGAGAGAGAGGGAGACACAGAATCGGAAACAGGCTCCAGGCTCTTAGCCATCAGCCCAGAGTCCGACGCGGGGCTCGAACTCACGGACCGCGAGATCGTGACCTGGCTGAAGTCGGACGCTTAACCGACTGCGCCACCCAGGCGCCCCTCAGTTGAACTTCTTAAAAAATATTATAACTAGAGTTATTAAGCTGTGAGATTCTTTGACACTTATTACTTTCAGGTTTTTTGTTTATTTAGTTATTTATAAGTAGGATTCATACCCAGTGCAGAGACCATCATGGGGCCTGAACTCACGACCCTGAGATCGAGAACTGAGCTGAGATCAAAAGTTGGACGCTTAGCCAACTGAGCCACCCAGGTGCCCCTCGTATTACTTTGAAAAGGAATCCAGGTTTTGTCTAGCCACAACAGTAAGCCACTTGCCATTTATAAGCCATGAATTTTGACACTCCCACCTGCTTGAAACATCCTCTTCTAGGTAGTGAATTAATAATAATAGCTTCCATTCTATTGTGTCGGGCACTCATCTTAAGTACTCAACCTTCATTAGCTTGGTTTAATCTTCAGAACAACTATCATAGAGCCTGAGAGTTTCCATACTTCTACAATCACATAGCTAAAAATCTGCAAGGCTAGATTTTATATACAAATCTTGGACTTCAAGGTCTGTTCTGGTAACACATTGGGCTGATTTAGTCTCATTTTTGAAATAACATCTCCACTGTAAATCCGTCAATGACTCAAGGTTGAAGGAATCATTTCTTCCTTTGTGTTCTCACACACTTTGCTTCTGTTTTCAACAATGCTAATGATAACAATGACATTATTAAGAGCTTGTCATGTGCGGAGCACTTTGCTGAAAACTTTATATGCATAATCTCATTTAGACCTCATAAAGTTCTGAGTTAGAAAGTTTTAATATTATTTCCAATAGATGAGATAACTGAGGCTGACAGATTAAATGATTTCCGCAAGTCTACATAGCTACAAAACGGCTGAGATACCACTTGGCCCATAGACTAATGACATAGCTCAAGGTCTTAGCACTAAGACCTTGCTAGGCTGTTAACTCTTTCATGACAGAACAGGTTTTTTCGTGCCCCCCCCCCCAATAGTTTTTTTGGAGGGGTTTGTTTAGGTAATCCTAGATACTTGAATAGTGCTTAGGTTATAGTGCATGATAGTCAACCCACTATCTCCTTTCCTCTTTAAAAAAGGCCAGGTTGTTAGACTAGGTGAGAACTATCCCCACTCCTCCATACATAACCACATTCTTCCTGATACATTCCTGAGAGGTAGTCTAATTTCTTTCCCTCCTTTAGACATCACTGGGTGATCATTTTCACCTCAGAAAATGTTGGTTTAAGGCTGAGGGGGAGGAAGGATGGAGTTCAGAGCTGTAATAGTTCCCCCTACTTCAGGAATTTCCTTCTTTTTATAGAAATTTTCAAGTGAAATTTTACATTCTGATTTCCTTAGGTACAACAACCTAAAGAGATGAGTAAGGAATACATTAACCTATTTTATAGATGATTAAACCAAAGCGAAAAGTAAGGAAATTATTTTCTCCACCCTAATGCGGCTAGAATAAAATATAGCTAGGACTTGAATTTAGGACTTCTAATTCCTAGGTTCTGGAATCTTTTAAGATAAGTTGTCAACTTTTACTTCCCTTAGGATTGGAATCGCCAGAGGAAACATTAAATTATAGCATTGAGGGGTGGGGGGAAGGAGGGAGCAGTATATCTTAGCAAAGGGGAAGAAACTGAGGCAAGAATATGAAGAAAGCTGAGTAGAGCAGGTAGAGAGCAATGCATGCAGGGCAGTTTGTGGAGTAAATTATGAAAAATGAAAGACGAGTAGGATGTGGAAGGAACACTTGGTGATGGAGACCGGAACAAGACCAGAGAGTGGAGAGGGAGGGCTGTAAAGCGCAAGAAGGTTCCGGGACTGGGAGTCGAAACACCCAGTGGCGTCAAGGGAGCGGAGGACGCACGCCCAGCCCCGGGCAAGGGTGGCGGGGCAGCACCCCTCCTGCGCCTGCCAGAGCCCGCCTAGCTCCGCCCCGCGCGGAGTCCGCGCCGCCCCGCCCTCCCCCAGGTCGCTTAGGTGATGCTGCAGCCAAGATGGCGCCGGCGGCAGCCACGGAGGCTTGAACGCGATGCTCCCGGTCTTCCGCAGCAGCGGCGGCGGCTGTGGCCTCGGCCGGGGCGTCCGGTCTCTCCCGGGCGTGAGCGCTCAGGCGACTCTCCTCCGGCCGGGTTAGCCCGGGTAACGAAGAGGCAGCCACGAAGAGAGGAGGCAGTGAGAACCGCAGAAAGAGAGCGGCGCCTCCTGCCCCGGCACCATGGCTGGGCTCATCAAGAAACAGATCCTGAAGCACCTCTCCAGGTCAGCAAGAGCTTCGGGTGTCGGGTGGGGGCCAGTCCGCCTCCGCCCTAGCCGGCACCGGAGGTTGCTTGCAGCCTCGGGGGCGGCGGGGACTGGCAGCCGTGTGGGAGGCGACTCTTGAGCTCCCGGATCCAGCCGAGGCTGGGTTCGCCGCCCCGATCTCCCGTCGCCTGCGGCGTCCGGCGCCGGCCTCGCGAGTCGGCCCCTTGGACGGCTTCTCCCCAACCCCGCTAGCAGAGGAGCGTGGAGGGCGGCCGGGGGAGGCATCGGGCTGAGATCGTTCCCCCACGCGGCGTCTGGGGGCGTCCCGGGGACCCCGCTTGGGTGGTCCTGTGCGGAGGCTGGGGTTGATTTTTGTGGCAGCGTGAACCCGAGCTCGGTGCTCGGCTCCCTTCGGGGCAGAGCGGTTCCGTTAACCGAGGGCGTCTGGAGCAGTGTGGACTCTTTGGGCTGAGGCTTGTCGTGTCCGTGAAACGTTAACCTTGTTATTTTCTGAATTCACCCCCACCTCGCCGGCCCGCTCTGATGCATTAGAGGGTGTGCCTGTTTGCACAGTTAGGATTTGTTTTAGGTAAATAGCCAGAGTTTTCAGCTTTGGCAAGTTCTTTCTGGAATCGTTTTAGCTCCACATCATTCTTGCAAAAACAGTTTTTTGCTTTTTAAAATTTGAGGTCTGTGAATTCAGGGATTCAACATCTGCGGTGATAAACACAATACTTGTCATTCTTTCCATTTCATAACGCGGTTTTAGTCAGAAACATGACTCAGTAAAGCTGGCAGTTTGTTACTTCTGGCTTCTCCATATTTGTCTCAAGACACAGGCTAAATGTGGGATCTTGTTTCCAACTTGTTAACAGCGAATTCAAAGCACTTGGTTATGGCCCTTTTCTCTGTTATTAGTAAGTTAATGATATTAGGAGAGAACTTGGGTATACTGGTATGTTTATATGGTAAAGACAATTCTTGATTCTCCAGATCATTGAGTACCACAGGTTGTATTTGGGGGAATAAAATCAATATTTCTGTGAATCAGCAAATGTTTCCTTTGCTTAAAACATTGAATAGAATGTAACATCGTTTTTTAAAATATAGCAAATTATAGCAGCATTTATGAATATACATTTCTGAATATTAGCATTAATTGGAAAGTTTTTATGTTGTACCTTATGGTCCGGTACTGAATTACCTTGTTTTGGAAAAGTTTTATCTTTGCCTTTTAATTATTATTTAGGTAACGTCTGACTTATCAGATGTCCTTCAGCCTTTGTCATACTCTGTTTCACGAGAAAATTCAGAACTACAGAAAATGATTTGTCCTCTTCCTCTTCCAAGGATGATGGTACATAGCTAGTTTCATTCCAGGTGCATGGGAGAAAAGTTAATTCAGTCAGTGAGTGGCTTAGGGCGTTAGTTTAATTCTCTTGTAGAGCTCTAGTTGAGAAAGACTCTTAAAAATTAATAGCAACGGTGATGGCTTACTTCACAAAAGAGACCACGAATACACATTCAGAATTAGGTTCTTAGTACTTTTTAATCTGTATGATCTCTAATAGCTGTGAGGTAATTAGTAATGATATTTTCAGAGGTGAGGGTTTTTTTTTTTTTTTCACCTTTGCCTTTTCTTTCTTTTTTCTTTCTCTTTCGACTTCGAGTTGACACACAATGTGAAAAAGTTTCAGGTCTATAGCATAGTAATTTGACAACTCTATCGGTTATGCTATGCTTACCACAAGCGTAGCCACCATCTGTCACCATCCAGCGTTATCACAGTACCATTGACCGAATTCCCTATGTTGTGCCTTTCATCTCTGTGATTTATTCATTACATACTGGAAGCTTGTACCTCCCACTTCCCTTCACCTATTTTGCCCATCCCCCAGCCTTTACTTTGGCAACCATCAGTTTGTTCTTTGTATTTATGGATCTGGTTCTGCTTTTTGTTTGTTTTCTTCTTTAGATTACACATATAAGTGAAATCATATGTTACTTGTTTTTCTCTGGGTGACTTATTCCACTTAGCATAAAACCTTCTCGGTCCATGTTGTTGCAAATGGCAGGATCTCATTCTTTTTTATGGCTGAGTACAGAGATGAGTTTTTGAAACACTTGATTTTTTAGTTATTTCATATTTCAAAACTTAACTGAGATAAATGAAGAGTGTCAAATTCATATTCTTGGTTAATGTATTAATCTTACTGCTATTACTGTTAACTCTTAAGAAAAATAAAGTTTCTTATGAATTTAAAGGACAATAGGTGAAACGAGATGGATATTATAATAAATTACAGTTATTCAAGTAGTGATGAACTTTTGAAATTACTTGGGTCAAGCTTAATTTTGCAACTTATTCAGTAATAAAGATGTCTCTATATTGATATAATAATCGGTGGACAGTTTAATAATGTTTAACAGGAAATAGAACAACACATTACCTTCCAATAATAGACATTGCTTATGGCCAGTGGATGCCCCTCATGACATCTTCTCAAAGGAGGCCTTATGTGACCACCCTTCCCATTCTTCTCTGCCCATATATATGCTTGGTCTTTGTCTTCTCCACTTGAATGTAAAACTACATGGTGGCAGGGAGTTTAAGTCTAGCATAACATAGGCACTCAACAACTTTTTTTTTTTTAAATAAATGGCACCAAAGCATTGACTTTCCCTCACATTTTCTTAACTAAGACTATATGCCACCAATATTATCACAGGTATTGAGTATGACCACTTTCCTTGTGGTTTGAGGAGGCAGTGGGTAATTGAATCATTGAATAAATATGCCTTTGTTGTCCTGGAAAGGAAGGACTAGGAAAATGACCCTTTCTATATGGGGTCTTCTAATAAGGAAAAAGACTATATAGAAACCAACAGGAAAAAGAGAATACTTACTCTGAGCCTTGAGATTGAAGTATGGTGAAATTTTAACAGTAAAACCAGTGTTGGTGTGCTCAGGTCATGATCTCACAGTTTGTGAGTTCAAGCCCTGCATGGGGCTCTCTGCTGTCATCTGGGAGCCTGCTCTGGATCCTCTGTCTTCCTCTCTCTCTCTGCCCCTCCCCCACTTGTGCACACAGGTTCTCTCTCTCAAAAAATAAACTTAAAAAGTAAAATAATGTTTAAAAAAAAAAAGTGTTACCCAGATATAGGAACTTGAGACTCTGGTATATGAGAAAAGTATAGAAGAGAAATTATTAAAAAAAAATTTTTTTTTAACATTTATTTATTTTTGAGAGAGAGACACGAAGCGTGAGTGGGTGAGGGGCCAAGAGAGAGGGAGACACAGAATCTGGAAGCAGGTTCCAGGCTCTGAGCTGTCAGCACAGAGCCCATTGTGGGGCTCGAACTCACTGCCAGATCATGACCTGAGCCGAAGTTGGATGCTCAACCGACTGAGCCACCCAGGCGCCCCTAGAAGAGAAATTCTTAAGAGATTAATAAATGCTTTAAGAAAATGCTAAACTATTTGAGAAGTGTTAAGTCTGTATACTTGTCCCTGCCTAATTGTTTAGTTTGTAAACCAACTATGTGTTGCATTGTTAATGAAATTGGTTATGTACTTGGAACGGATCTGAAACTGAACAGAGAGAGAGAGAGCGCGCACAAGGGCAAGGCCGAGAGGGCAAGGAGTATGTGGGGAGGGGGGGTTGAACTAGTTACATTTTAAGAGAAGTGAAACAGGAAAAGTCTTTGAAGAGAAATTACAGTGATCTTTCATACTATAACAAGCACAGAATATATTTTGGAGTCTTTTCCAGGAGAGGATTTTTCCCCCAAGGGAACGGAGAGTTCTAAAGAAAAGTTATAACAAATATAAGAAAGGAAATAAGAACAAAAGCTACCTTTCAAGGCCTCATTATCTGTTAATGTGGCATTTGTACTTGTATGCTAGAGCAAAGGAGAAGAGGAGGAACATAGAAGCTGGAAGATGGAAAATAGTATATTTAAGCCAGGACCTGAAAAGGAGTAGGGAAGATTCAGATACAATGCTCCTTCTCCTGGGGTGCCTGGGTGGCTCAGTCAGTTAAGCTTCTTTTTTTTTTTAAAAAGAAAAATTTTTTTTCATTACTTATTTTTGAGAGAGAGCGAGAGAGAGAGAGAGAGAGCGAGAGAGCATGAGTAGGGCAGGGGCAGAGAGAGGAAGACACAGAATATGAAATAGTCTCCAGGCTCTGAGCTACCAGCACAGAACCTGATGTGGGGCTTGAACTCACGAACCTAGATCATGACCTGAGCTGAAGTCAGATACTCAACCGACTGAGCCACCCAGGCGCCCCCCCCCCACCTTTTTTTGGGGTCAGTTAAGCTTCTGACTCTTGGTTTAGACTCAGGTCATGATCTTGGAATTTGTGGGTTTGAGCCCTGGCTGGGCTCTGCACTGATAGAGCTTGGGATTCTCTCCCTCTTTCTGCCCCTCCCCTGCTTGAGCTCTCTTTTTCTCTCAAAATAAACAAACTTAAAATGCTCCCTTTTCCCTTCTCCCCCCCACCCCCCATGCTTTCCCTTTGGCTTATACCAACTTGTGCTGGACACAAGGTTTACTGGACGTGAGAGCCCGGAAGACGGACTTTGACCACACATGGGTGGAGTCTTTGTATAAAGTTTAAAGCTGTGGTTTTCAATTAGAGGTGATTTTGCCCCTTAAAGGACATTTGGCAATGTCTGGAGACATTTCCTATTGTCACAACTTTTTTTGGGGGGGTGTAGAGGCCAGGGATGCTGTTAAACATCCTGTAGTGCATAGCACAGTCCCCACAACAAATAATTATTTGGCCCAAATGTCAATAGTTTTGAGGTTGAGAAACTGGTTTGAAGTATACAAATGTGTCAGATGATTGAACTAAGGTACTGTGCTACTTAAGGTCATTTTGTCTGCAAACAGCAAAAACCTCCAACTTAGGTAATAAGGGAAATGTAACAGAAAGCTTCTGGCATGGGTCACAAAGTGTGGGAAAGGCAGGACCTTAACTAGCTCCTAAAACCTCATTGGATAAGATAATTCTTTGTTGTGAATTGCTGCCCTGTTTTTGTAGGATGTTTAACAGCATCTCTGGTCTCTACCAGATGCCAGTAGCACTCACAGCCTTGACAATGAAAAATTCTCCAGGCATTGCCAATTGTCTCCTGAGAGTAAAATCTCTCTCAGTTGAAAACTACTGCTTCCACCTCTCACAACTCCTAATCTGTGATCTTTCGTGTCAAGTTTTAGATTCTTGGGGGAGAGAATTTGTTTGGCCCACTTCTACTTGCCCGTGGATCAGTAACAAAGATAAAGGGTCATAAAGCAAAGATACAGTCATAGGGAGCCCTATTTTGAGTCAGGTTTGCAGTTCCATTTGGTGTCTTTAATAGACACTGAACTAAATTAGATTTCAGAGGGTCTTATTTGCTATATAAAAGAAATTGAACTTCATCCCAGGAGGTGACTGCTAATAAAGAATTCCGGACAAAAGAGGGACATGATCATTAAAAATGCTTGGTTATCAGTTTGGTTTTTGCAATCCAGGGTTCATTAGCAGTCAACTGGGGTGGAAATATAGAGTCTGTAGAGGGTCTCTGTTTAAGTGGAAAAGTAATGTATTAGAAGGATATCAGTACCCGCAGAATTTATGGGCCATACTTGGAAAGGGATTAGATCCAGGCCAGTTCCAAGGATCTAGGTAGGAGAACCCACTGGATAGTCTCAACAAGATATGTTCCCTAAACTAAGGGGAAGGAGCAAATAGAGTGGTTTGAGAAGATTGTTGAATATTTGGAATATTTGTTAGGGAGATTAGGAATAGTCGAACACTTGCCAGATCTTGTGACTGAATGGCAAGGTGATAGAGAGTTTAGGGTGCCTCACAGTGTATTCGTGGACTAACTTAAACTATGTGGGGGAGAAAAGGGGGAAGCAGTAGCTGATAGTCTGGAAAGAACCATCAAAGGATTGGAAATTTTATCTGGTGGGAGAGCAGTTGAGGAAAACAAATGTGAGAACTGGAAGGATTGGGGGTTTTGTCTGAAAGTGTCATATTAAAGTTCAAAATTTTAGAGGAGGATTAGACCTAGTTTAGGGCAAGGTATTCATTAAGGCCATGGAACTGAATTGCTGAAGAGAAGTTAAGGTGCATATAATTGGAGATGATTACTGCTAGGTCTGGAATCATTCCTGAATTAAATATTCTTAAGAGGAAACACAACATTATTTAGACTATCATATTATTTTTCGAATGATAATTTTGTATACTTATTGATGGGGTAATTACATCGTTCGCTTTTATGGCAAAACTCAATAAATAATTTTGAGAGTTTATGTTTATCATATCCTTGAATGCTAGGCATTGGAGATACAAAGATGGGTATGACACGGTCTCACCTCTTAGGAATCTTCAGCAATTCCTATCTGGGTATAGGATCACTAAATATAGCTGATTTCTAGAATTTTACTGCCATATGAAATTTGCGAGGTTTGATTTACTTGGATTGGTCAACTGAGAAAAAAATAGAGTTAATTATTACCTTTTAGGATTAGAAATAAATTTACTTTGTAAGTTTGGTGATTTTTTTTTATTTCTGATTAAAAAAAATTTTTTTTAATCTTTATTTATTTTTGGAGAGAGACAGAGACAGAGTGTGAGTGGGGGGAGGAACAGAGGGAGGGAGACACAGAATCTGAAGCAGGCTCTAGGCTCCGAGCTGTCAGCACAGAGCCCAATGCGGGGCTCAAACTCACAAACTGTGAGATCATGACCTGAGCTGAAGTCAGACGCTTGACCGACTGAGCCACCCAGGTGCCCCAGTTTGGTGACTTTTTTAAAAGTAATTTTTAGTTACTTAAGTTGACAGTATTTAAAAAAAAATAACCTCCAATACTGTTGATTTTGACACTAGATATGTAACAGTTGTTTATTTAACAAATATTTACTAAGTGCTACTTTGTACCAGGTACTAGTCCATACTGCTGTGGCAAGAATCCCTGCCCTCAGTAGAGTTTACATTTTAATCAGAGGAGGCTGATAATAAAAAAGTGAAGGACATTGTATCAGTTTGTGGCAAGTGCTATTTTAAAAAATAACACAGTGGGGGGTGGGGGGGTGCCTGGGTGGTTCAGTCTAAAAAAAAAATATAACAGAGGGTGCCTTGGGTGGTTTAGTCAGTTAAGCTTCCAACGTCAGATCAGGTCATAATCTCACAGTTCCATGTGTTCGAGTGCTGCATCAGCTGCTCTGCTGTCAGTGTGGAGCCCACTTCAGATCCTCTGTCCCCCCTCTTTCTGTCCCTCCCCCACTCATATTCTGTCTCTTTGTCAAAATAAATAAATAAATAACTTAAAATTTTTTTTTAGATAACACAGGGAAAGTGGATAGGAAGTGCAGGGAGGTAGGGATGGAGTTTGCAATTTTATTTATTTTTAATGTTTATTTTTGAGAGAGAGTGTGTGTGCACGTGAGAGGGGCAGAGAGAGAGAGGCAGACACAGAATCTGAAGCAGGCTGCTGCCAACACAGAGCCCGACGCAGGGCTCGAACTCACGAACCGTGTGTGAGATCATGACCTGAGCCAAAGTCAGACGCTTAACCCGACTGAGCCACCTAGGTGCCTGGAGTTTGCAGTTTTAAAAATTTTTTTTTTCAACGTTTATTTATTTTTGGGACAGAGAGAGACAGAGCATGAACAGGGGAGGGGCAGAGAGAGAGGGAGACACAGAATCGGAAACAGGCTCCAGGCTCTGAGCCATCAGCCCAGAGCCCGACGCGGGGCTCGAACTCACGGACCGCGAGATCGTGACCTGGCTGAAGTCGGACGCTTAACCGACTGCGCCACCCAGGCGCCCCTGGAGTTTGCAGTTTTAAATCTGGTGATCAAGAAGTCCTAATTGAGAAGGTGGTATTTGAGAAAACATATGAAAGAGGTGGTGGAAGCAAATGCAAAGATCCAGATGTGGAAGATTGCTTGTCACTTTTGAAATATAGGCCACCAACATGAGTGAAGTAGAGTGAGGAATGAGGGAAGATGAGGTCAAAGAGGAAATAGGGCCAGACCTTGTGGGGCCTTGTAATGACTTTGGCTTTTACCCTGAGTGAGGTTGGAAGCCGCTGGAAGGCTTTGAGCCAAGGATCACTCTGCAGCTATGTGGGAAATAAATAATAGGAGGACAAGGGCAGAAGCAGGAGTCCAATTAATAGTGTTAACAAGGGGCGCCTGGGTGGCTCAGTCGGTTAAGTATCCGACTTCAATACCATGCTGTCTTGATGATGACAGCTTTGTAGTAGAGGCTGAAGTCTGGGATTGTGATGCCTCCTGCTTTGGTCTTCTTCTTCAAAATTCCTTTGGCTATTCGGGGCCTTTTGTGGTTCCATATGAATTTTAGGATTGCTTGTTCTAGTTTCGAGAAGAATGCTGGTGCATAGGGGCACTTGTACCCCAATGTTCATAGCAGCACTCTCAACAATAGCCAAATTATGGAAAGAGCCTAAATGTCCATCAACTGATGAATGGATAAAGAAATTGTGGTTTATATACACAATGGAATACTACGTGGCAATGAGAAAAAATGAAATATGGCCTTTTGTAGCAACGTGGATGGAACTGGAGAGTGTGATGCTAAGTGAAATAAGCCATACAGAGAAAGACAGATACCATATGGTTTCACTCTTCTGTGGATCCTGAGAAACTTAACAGGAACCCATGGGGTAGGGGAAGGTAAAAAAAAAAAAAAAGGACGTTAGAGTGGGAGAGAGCCAAAGCATAAGAGACTGTTAAAAACTGAGAACAAACTGAGGGTTGATGGGGGGTGGGAGGGAGGGGCGGGTGGGTGATGGGTATTGAGGAGGGCACCTTTTGGGATGAGCACTGGGTGTTGTATGGAAACCAATTTGTCAATAAACTTCATATAAAAAAAAAAAAGTATCCGACTTCAGCTCAGGTCATAATCTCAAGGTTCGTGGGTTTGAGCCCCTCATCGGGCTCTGTGCTGACAGCTCAAAGCCTGGAACCTGCCTCAGATTCTGTTTCCCTCTCTCTGCCCCTCCCCCACTCGTGCTTTGTCTCTCTTTCTCAAAAATAAACATTAAAAATAAATAAATGTGTTAACTATCCAGGTGAGAAAGGGTTTGGCTTGGACCTAGGTCAATGCAGTGGACTTATTGAGATATAGTAAGGTTCTAGATGTATTTCAAAGGTAGAGCCACAGGATTTTCTGACAGATAAGATGTGGCTTGAGAGAGAAAGAGTGGTCATGACATGAACAACTGACAAGATGGAGTTGCTGTTAACTAAGTAGAAGACTGCAGGAAGGGCAGACTTATGGTAGAGGGCTGAAGAGTTTGGTTTTGGATGTATCAATTTGAATGCCTGTTAGATATCTGAATGGAGATCCCTTTTATTTGCAAACTGATTTAAGACTACACATTTTATTTTAGTCTGCTCTTCTGTAAAATGGAAGTTTATGCAGAATGACCTTCAAAGACCCAAGGAGCCCTAAGACCAAGAAAAACACCGCAAGTTCAGCTTGATGGGAAATAGTTTTATTAAGGGGACTTATGGACAGAAGCATGTCTTGGGTGGCTGCAAGGCGGGTAGATCTCCACACCCCACTTCCTGTAAAACCTGCTTTTATAGCTCTAGAGGCTGGGGAGTACATACTAGGAGACCACCAGGGAGGAAACTGAGAGAATGGGTATGTGATATAGTCAAACTTCCAGAGCAGATAAAAAAAATGTTGTGTATCTGAAGGATGTACTTAAGGGTGCTGTCAAACAAAAGGAAAGAATGAGGGTGGGGCCTATTATCAAGAAGGCTTCAGATCACAGAGCAGTCATCATGGTATCAGTATGGTTTATATGGCTAGTGGCACCAATGCCAAGTGTTTTGTGTGTGGTTGTGCTTTGATTCATACCGTGCATAATTACAGCGAAGTGCATTGTGAAATGAATTTTAAGGGGTAGACTTTATTATGTTGTATTTTTTGTTAAGCACACTATGTAGAGGTACTGAGCAGGTGCCCATTTCTTTCACACTAATTTCCAACTAAAACCAGATATTCTTCGAAAGTTAGTTTCAAGAGATTGATTTGCAAACATTAGTTGAAAGGGGACGTGGATGCCTGGTCCATTGGATGTTGTAATATTACCATTCTAGAATCAGAATGGGTTTGTTCCATTCCCTGAGACAAATTATTAAAATGCTGAGATTTGTGATTTGCCCAAGGTTTGACAGGGTAGTGTTGACTGGTTAAGTCACTGATCCAGTAGCCTTTGAATTTGATTATTCTATGCTGCCTGCTCAGGCTGATGTTCCTAGCTAACAGTTTGCTTTTCTTTTACTCAATTTTCAGCATTTATTTACTTATTTTTAAATAAATAATTTTTTTAATGTTTATTCCTTTTTGAGAGAGAGACAGACAAAGCTTGAGCGGGGGAGGGGGACACAGAGAGGGAGACACAGAATTTGAAACAGGCTCCAGGCTCAGAGCTATCAGCGCAGAGCCCAAAGCAGGGCTCAAACTCATGAACCGTGAGATCATGACCTGAGCTGAAGTCTGACACTCACCCGACTGAGCCACCCAGGCGCCTCTCAGCATTTATTTATTGTAAAATTTCAATCTTAGTATTTTGTGGTGTTTCACCATCCTGTTGCAGTATCCTTTAGGAGATTCTTTTATTATTTGGGAATTTTTTGACTCTGTAGTCCTTTGAAGCTTGGGAAACATAGTCTTTTGACTTAGCAATTCTGTGACATTGGGAAAGCACAATTTCTCCATTTCTTTATACTTGCATAATTTTTTTGCAATATTTCTTTTTGCAATATTACACTTTGCCTTAGTACTGCAGTTTCCAATCTAAACATTTCCTTAGTAAGTTGATCTCTTATGAGTTCTGTATGTACTATAGTCTGCATATTATATTGCATATATTAGGATGAATAATTTGATATTTCTGTTAAATATTGGTATTTAACCAGTTGGTATTAGTGACTGAGCTCAGATGAACGTAAGTAACAGGTGGAAGACTTCATGAGTATTTCCATGAGTGAAATATGAGCAGTTATCACATCAAGACCAAGTTATTAAAACAAAATTGAGAGCTGCAGCAAATATGATTCAGGATATAATAATTATTGTTTATTTTTTCCAGACATTAGATTTACTGTTAGTCTGTCTGTTGATTTATTTTGAGATTTCTCCAAGCCAAAATGAATGTTATATATAAATTTTGAATCTCTAGATTAGTCTATTCTTTAAGACTTAATTTTAGCTATATGTTTATGTACTCTTTTCTACCCAAAAATACCATTAAGAGAGAGCTCTCTGGCTTCTTTTTGCCACTGCTAGCATAGCATCAAGTGTTGTTTTCCTCTACTGTCATGTCTTTGTAAACCTTTTGTTTTTGTAATTTTATTGTTAGGAATTAATATTTAGAGAAATACCAGAAAATTACCAGAAAATTCAGAAATACCAGAAAAATTCAGTCATTTTTAAATTTGGTAAAACTGTACTGTTAGATGTTAAATTCAGTTTCTGTTCCTAAGTTTTCTTCTGCTATGATGCAACTTCATATATAAGCTACACTATAAAAAAGGGGCATCATAAAATATGATTTATATTATTTTTAAGATTATAGGTATAATTATTCCCACTGGTAAGTCATTTATTTATTCTTTCTACCAATACTTAAAGAGGATCTATTAGATATATAATTAAAATTAAGAATCTAGAAATGCCTTCTGAAAACAGTATGGTAGATGAGCAAATAGAAATCAAGGTAAAAAGTGAGTCTTAAGAGAGAGGCACAAAGTACTATATGCAACTTTAACAGAAATATAGACATTGAGACAGACAGAGGTGGTCTAAGTCCAGAGAAACTTATAAAGAAATAAATAAAAGCACACAAACAACAGCATATCATATGTGATATAAAATGGATAGTTATTAAATCTGTTTGCTTGGACAGTGGCATGTATACCAAGGGAATATTTAAAGCAATCATTTAGAGAAGTTAAGGATACTTTAGACCTTAGAAACTTGACTGCAATTTTTTCCCACTATTTTTCAATACCACACTTTTTCTCCCTTTTTTGTTTTTCACCCATCTTTTGTTGTCTTATTTACTGCAGCCAGATTGTCTACATTCCTTCCTGACAGGTCACCCTCTTGTGCTTCATTTTACATGTACATCTTACACAGGCAGCTTTAACTAGGCTAGTCTTCCCTGGTCTTTTTCATTTTTTAACTCCTTTAGGTCTTAAAATATATTGTTTTATTACAATAAAAGTTTTATGCCTTTAGTTCTACAGATTGTCGTCTCTGTTTATTTTTAATTATTATTACTTTTTTAAAAGTAGACTCCATGCCTAGCAAAGGGCTGACCTCAGGAGTAGCATGCAGGTGCCCCCTAGATTGTCCTCTCTTTAAGCACAGAATCACCCTGATAGACTGAATTCTGACGGCAGTGATTATACTTGTCTTATTCGCTGTTGTACCTTTGGCATCTGCCACAGTACTGTTGTATGTAGTAGTTGTTCAGAAACATTTTCAGCTGACTGGAGAAGAGATTTATATTACTTTGGCCTTCATAGAATACACAGGATATATAGGTTGCCCCAAATACACTTTTGGCAGATGACTCACACCCCAAAAATTTAAAGTAAAAACTTTTTTCTGATAAATACGGTAGTTCTCTGATTTGCTTTTTAGTATATATAGATATAATTTATTGCCAGATGTCTCTTTGGTTTGTGGGTTACTTTTCATAGCTAACTTTACTCTTTGGTATTCTCCATTAAATGGATTGAGGATTACAATTTTAAGTGGGTTTTTTGGCAGTTAAACTAATTTGGATAAATTTGTAAATCGCTTGTCTTTTAGAGTGCTTGTCCTAATTGGTTTCATTTGATGTTTAATTATACAGTTCAGTCTTGTATAACTTTTGTACAATAGAGCTATCTCATTTTTGTTAATATTTTTAATATAAAAAAATTTAAAAATATTTATTAGAGTAGTAGTAATACCAGTGGTAGAGAGAATGAAGGAAATCATAAATGGTTAATTTATCTTAGAATTTAAGCAGTAGTATTATTCCAGTGTGAAATACAACTGTATTTTTTAAAAGTGCATCACAGCTAAATATTTTTATCATATCATTCCTTTCCTCTTCCTTCCCTTAAACTTGCTCCCTCCTATGTCCCCTGTGTACCCATTCCCTACAGCGATCCCTGCTGGCTGTGGTGGAGATTGGTGTGCTGTGAATTTCCTAATCAAGGAATCTAAGAAACCCTGGCAACTGACTACTTGCTTTCACCAGGAATAGGGACCTTTTGTCTGAATTTCCTGCCCTCAGGTAATACCTCTATTCCCCATCATTTTGGGTTTCTTTTTTCTTTTTATAAATGCAAGCGCTTATTATGCCCCACATAAAGATACTTTGAGAGTATTTTCTAATTCTTACTGTATTAGTCATAGTGATCCCCCCCCCCCCCCCCCCCCGTGTAACTGCAGGCTCATGCAATTCCTCTCTTAGAATGTCTTTTCTAATACATGAGGTTTAGCAATGCACTTAGAGTTATAACCAAATCTTTCTGTTGTTAAAAGAAAGTTTTATAACTTAGAGTTAGCTATTTGGAAATAGTAATTAGCATTTGATGTAGTCTTTCATGGGTGAGATTTCATAGTCTAATGTAATTAATGAGGTATGAAGGTTCTTTTGATAAAGAGAATGTTTTCATCACTTTTCTTATTGAAGAACTTGAGTTTATTTTGTGTATTTAATGTTAATTGTAATCTTTATCAAACAGGTTTAAGTAAGTCTCAGGAATAGCAGTGAAAATAGAATTCATTTCTGAGGAATGTAAGGGCTTGTCACCCCATTTATTCCTTCTCTTCTCACCTACCCGTTCTAAAAATTTATTATCAGGGGAAGTATGTTGTAAAACCAGATACATGGAAATGGCACTGAATTTCTTTCAAGTTGGACTCAATGAAAAACCTAGAAACATATCATTGAACACTTTTAGTGCCTGGGAAATTTATCCACAGAAATAATTTGAACCTATTCTAAAAGTCTAGTAAGAAATTAGTAATTAGAGATTAACCATGATTGAGGCTCCTGGCTGGCTCAGTCAGTGGAACACGTGATTCTTGATCTCAGGGTTGTGAGTTTGAGCCCCACGGTAGGTGTAGAGATTACTTAAAAATAAACAAAAAATCCTTGGGGCTCCTGGGTGGCTCAGTCGGTTGTGTCCAACTTCGGCTCAAGCCATGCTCTCCTGGTCGCAAGTTTGAGCCCTACATCAGGCTTTGTACTGACAGCTCAGAGCCTGGAGCCTGCTTCAGATTCTGTGTCTCTCTCTCTGCTCCTCCCCCACTCGTTCTCTCTTCTCTCTCTCTTAAAAGTAAATAAACATTAAAAAAATCCTTAAAAAAAAGATTAACCATAAGCAGAATTACCTAGTTACCTAGGAGTAATGTGACATTTGATAAATTTACTGGCCATATGTTGGCAATTGTATGGATATGATCAATTAAATATTGTTTTCTAATATTCTTGTTTACCTTGATTCTATGCTATCATATAGGTATCTGGATCTAAACCAAAATTGCCAAGGGAAAGATGTCAAGCTTTAACCTTAGATAGACTGTTACGGAAACCTTTGTGATTATCTCTAGGATATTGATAGTTAAGGATATTGTTTATAAAATTTTTTTTTTCAACGTTTATTTATTTTTGGGACAGAGAGAGACAGAGCATGAACGAGGGAGGGGCAGAGAGAGAGGGAGACACAGAATGGGAAACAGGCTCCAGGCTCTGAGCCATCAGCCCAGAGCCTGACGCGGGGCTCGAACTCACGGACCGCGAGATCGTGACCTGGCTGAAGTCGGACGCTTAACTGACTGCGCCACCCAGGCGCCCCAAGGATATTGTTTATAAAGGCATTCAAAGATCGTTCTGATTTTGTATATAGTTCTAGTAAATCCCCTAAGACCTTTGTTACTGAAGTATAGTCATAGCTGTAGTCCTTTGCTTTTTTTAATAATGATTTTTTTTAAGTTTATTTATTTTGAGAGAGAGAGCCTACGAGAGCAGAGGAAGGGCAGAGGTAGCGAGAGAATCCCAAGAAGGCTCTACGCTGTCAGTGCAGAGCCCAACATTGGACTTGAACTCATGAATCTTTTTTTTTTTAATGTTTATTTATTTTTGAGAGAGAGAGCACAAGCCAGGGAGGGGCAGAGAAAGAGGGAGACACAGAATCTGAAGCAGTCTCCAGGCTCTGAGCTGTCAGCATAGAGCCCAATGCAGGACTTAAGCTCACGAACCGTGAGATGATAACCAGAGCCAAAGTCGGATGCTTAACTGACTGAGCGACTCAGGCGTCCTCCAACTCATAAATCTTGAGATCGTGACTTGAGCTGAAGTCAAGAGTCAGACGCTTAACTAACTGAGCCACTCACACACCGCCTTTGCGTTTCTTAGATTACACTTTAACATACCTTTTTTGGCCTGATTTGTGCTTAGCTTATTGAAGATGAGGTGTTATGATTTACACCACATTGTTTATTCAAGTCACCTACCAAACTTAATTCCTTTTTTCTCTTTATATTCTTATTTTAATCATTTATGATGCCTTTTTATTTAAATAACTCATAGATTTATCTTCTTTATCCTGAATCTAGTACATAGTAGACTAATTGGCACAAAGTAGATACCAGTAAGACTCGAATGTCTCTTTTGTTATGACCCAGATTTAACTCAGCATTTCTTACATTACTCTTGTAAATAAGAGTAATACTTCTGGTCTAATACTTCTTTATTCCATACTTGGCAATGTTACTAGACATACCTTTCCAAAACACTAATTTTATTATTTAATTTCTTGTTAAATTTTTAAGAAATATTTATTTGAATTCTAGTTGGTTAATATATAGTGCAATATTGGTTTCAGGAGTCGAATTCACTGATTCATCACTTATATATAACACCCAGTGCTCATCACAACATGTGCCCTCCTTAATACCCATCACCCATCTAGCCCATCCCCCACCTGCTTGTCTCCATCAACCCTCAGTTTATTCTCAATTCTTAAGAGTCTCTTATGGTTTGTTTCCCTCTCTTTTTTTCTTTTATTCCCCCTTCCCATATGTTCATCTGCTTTGTTTCTTAAATTCCACATATGAGTGAAATCATATGGTATTTGTCTTTCTCTGATTGACTTACTTTGCTTTGCATAGTAGTACACTCTAGCTCCATTCCTATCCTTGGAAATGGCAAGATTTCATTCTTTTTTTTTTTTTTAATGTTTATTTATTTATTTGAAGGGGGGGAGGGGCAGAGAGGTGGCTGGGAGAGAGACAATCCCAAGCAATTTCTGTATTATCAGTGCAGAGCCTGACTTGGATCATAATCGTACAAACTGGGAGGTCATGACCTGAGCCAAAATCAAGAGTCAGACCCTCTACCGACTGAACCACCAATGTGCCCCAAGATTTCATTCTTTTTGATGACTAATGTTCTATTATACACACGCACACACACACACCATGTCTTCTTTATCCATTCAGCAGTTGATGGACATTTGGGCTCTTGCCATTATCTGGCTGTTGTTATTAATGCTGCTGTAAACATTAAGGGGCACGTACCCCTTCAAATCTGTATTTTTGTACCTTTTTGGTAAATACCTAGTAGTGTAATTGCTGTGTCATAGTGTAGTTCTATTTTAGCTTTTTGAGGAATGTTCATACTGTTTTCCAGAGTGGCTACACCAGTTTGCATTCCTACCAACAGTGCAAGAGGGTTCCCCTTTTTCCACATCTTTACCAATACCTGTTGTTTCTTGTACTGTTAATGTTAACAATTCTGGCAGGTGTGAGGTGGTATCTCATTGTGATTTTGATTTGTATTTCCCTGATAATGAGTGATGTTGAGCATCTTTTCAATGTTTTCTTTAGAAAGTGTCTATTCATGTCTTCTGCCCATTTGTCCCTGGATTATTTGGGTTTTTTTGGGTTTTGAGTTTGAAGTTTTTATAGATTTTGGATACTAACCTTTATCAGCTATGTCATTTGCAAATATGTTCTTCCATTCTGCAGGCTGCCTTTTAGTTTTGTTGATTGTTTCCTTTACTGTGCAGAAACTTTTTATCTTGATGAAGTCCCAATAGTTTATTTTTGCTTTTGTTTCCTTTGCCTCTGGCCACTTGTCTAGTAAGAAGTTTCTGTGGCCAATGTCAAAGAGGTTGCTGCCTGTGTTCTATAGGATTTATTGGTTTCCTGGCTCACATTTAGGTCTTCAATCCATTTTGAATTTATTTTATTTTATTAAAAAAATTTTTTTAATGTTTATTTTTGAGAGAGAGAGAGAACATGAGTGGGGAGGGGCAGAGAGAGAGGGAGACACAGAATCTGAATCAGGCTCCAGGCTCTGAGCTGTCTGCACAGAGCCTGACATGGCATTCAAACTCAGGAACTGTGAGATCATGACCTGAGCGGAAGTTGGATGCTTAACCAACTGAGCCACCCAGGTGCCCCTTGAATTTATTTTTGTGTATGGTGTAAGAAAGTGGTCCAGTTTCATTTGTCTGAGTGTCACTGTCCAGTTTTCCCAACAATATTTGTTGAAGAGACTGGTTTTCATTGGATATTCTTTCCTGCTTTGTTGAAGAATAGTTGACCATATAGTTAATCGTGGGTCCATTTCTGGGTTTTCTGTTCTGTTCCATTGATCTGTGTGTCTGTTTCTGTGGCAGTACCATACTGTCTTGATTACTACAGCTTTGTAATATAGCTTGAAATCTGGAATCATGAAGCCTCCAGTTTTGTTTTTCTTTTTCAGGATCATTTTGGCTATTCAGGGTCTTTTTTGGTTCTACACAAATTTTAGGATTGTTTGTTCTGGCTCTGTGAAAACTGCTGGTGGTATTTTGATAGGGACTGCATTAAATGTGTAGATTGTTTGGGGTAGTATAGACATTTTAATAATGTTTGTTCTTCCAATTCATAAGCATGGAATGTTTTTCCATTTCTTAGTGTCCTCTTTAATTTCTTTCCTGAGTGTTCTGTAGTTTTTAGGTATCAGGTCTTTCACCTTTTTGGTTAGGTTTATTGCAGGGTATCTTATTGTTTTTGGTGCAATTGCAAATGTGATCAATTCCTTGATTTCTTTTTCTGCTGCTTTGTTATTGGTGTACAGAAATGTAACTGATTTCTGTACATTGATTTTATATCCTGTGACTTTGCTGAATTCATGTATTCTAGCAATTTTTTTGAGTTCTCCATATAGAGTATCATTTCATCTGCAAATGGTGAAAGTTTGACTTCTTCCTTGCCATTGTGGATGCCTTTTATTTCTTTTAGTTGTCTGATTGCTGAGGCTAAGACTTCCAGTACTATAATAAATAGTAATGGTGAGAGTGGACATCCTCGTCTTGTTTTTGACCATAGAGGAAAGGCTCTCAGTTTTTCCCCATTGAGGATATTAGCTGTGGCTCTTTCATATGTGGCCTTTATGATGTTGAGGTATGTTCCATCTATCCCTACTTTGTTGATGGTTTTTGTCAAGAATGGATGCTGTATTTTGTCAGAATCTTTTTATCCATCTGTTGACAGGATCAATGGTTCTTATCCTTTCTTTTATTAATGTGGTGTATCAGTTGATTGATTTGCAGATATTGAGCCAGCTCTGCAGCCCAGGAATAAATTCCACTTGATTTTGGTGAATACTTTTAATGTACTTTTGAATTTGATTTGCTAGTATCTTGTTGAGAATTTTTGCATCCATGTTTATCAGGGATATTGGCCTGTAATTCTCTGTTTTAGTTGGTTCTTTGTCTGATTTTGGAATCAAGGTAATGCTGATCTCGTAGAATGAGTTTGGACGTTTTCCTTCCATTTCTATTTTTTGAGACAGTTTGAGAAGAATAGGTATTAACTCTTCTTTAAATGTCTGGCAAAATTCCCCTGGGAAGCCATCAGTCCCAGGGTTTTTGTTTGTTGGGAGATTTTTGAATATTGACTCAGTTTCTTTGCTGGTTATCTGTTCAAAGTTTTTATTTCTTCCTGTTTCAGTTTGGTAGTGTTTAAGTGTCTAGGAATTTGTCCATTTCTTCCAGATTGTCCAGTTTGTTGGCATATAACTTTTCATAGTGTTCTCTTATAATAACTATATTTCTGTGGTGTTGGTTGTTATCTCCCCTTTCATTCATGGTTTTAATTATTTGGGTCCTTTCTCTTTTCTTTTTTGATAAGTCTGGCTAGGGGTTTACCAATTTTATTAACTCTTTTGAAGAACCAGCTCTTAGTTTTGTTGATCTCTTATACTGTTTTTGTTTGTTTGTTTGTTTGTTTGTTTTTATATCATTTATTTCTGCTCTAATCTTTATTATTCCCCTTCTTCTGCTAGCTTTATGCTTTATTTGCTTTCCTTTTCTAGCTCCTTTAGGTGTAAGGTCAGTTTGTGTATTTGAGACTTTTCTTGCCTATATTGCAATATACTTTCCCCTTAGGGGGAAGCAGCCTTTGCTACATCCCAAAGGTTTTGGACCATCTTGTTTTCATTTTCATATACTTCCATCTATTTCATATTTCTTTTTTAATTTCCTGGTTAATCCGCTCATTCTTTAGTAGTATGTTCTTTAATCTCCATGTATTTATGGTCTTTCCAAATTTTTTCTTGTGCTTGAGTTCAAGTTTCATAGTGTTGTGGTCTGAAAATATGCACGGTATGAGCTCAGTCTTTTTGTACGTGTTGAGACCTGATTTGTGACACAGTATGTGATATATTCTGGGTAATGGTCCATGTGCATTTGAGAAGAATGTATATTCTGCTTCAGGATGAAATGTTCTGAATATATCTGTTAAGTCCATCTAGTCCAATGTGTCATTCAGAGCCATTGCTTCCTTCTTGATTTTCTGCTTAGATGATCTATAAGTGGGGTATTAAAGTCCCTTACTATTATTGTATTATTAACAATGAGTTAGTTTATGTTTGTTATTAATTGATTTATATATTTGGGTACTTCCAAGTTGGGGGCATAAATATTTACAATCATTAGATCTTCTTGATGGATAGACCCCTTATTTATGATGTAATGCCCTTCTTCGTCTCTTGTTATAATCATTGGTTTAAAATCTCATTTTTCTGACATAAGATAGCTATTCCAGATTTCTTTTGATGTCCATTATCATGATAGATGGTTCTTCATCCCTCACTTTCCATCTGCAGGTGTCTTTGGATCCAAAATGAGTTTTGTAGGGGCACCTGGGTGGCTCAGTCGGTTAAGCATCTGACTTCACCTCAGGCCATGATCTCTCAGTTTGAGCCCCGCGTTGGGCTCTATGCTGACAGCTCGGAGCCTGGAGCCTGCTTCAGATTCTGTCTCCTTCTCTCTTTGCCCCTCCCCCACTTGCACTCTGTCTTTCTCTCTCTCAAAAATAAATAAACGTTAAAAAAATAAATGAGTTTTGTAGGCAGCGTATAGATGGATCTTTGTTTGTTTGTTTGTTTTTTTTAAATCCATTCTGACACCCTGTGTTTTTTGATTGGAGCATTTAGCCCATTTACATTCAGAGTGATAATTTAAAGATATGAATTTAGTGCTATTGTGTTACCTGTAAAGTTGGTTCTGGTGATGTTCTCTGTTCCTTTCTAATCTTTGTTCCTTTTGGTCTTTTTTCCCCCCAACTCAAAGTGTCCCCCTTAAAGTCTCCTTTAATATTTCTTGCAGGGCTGGTTTAGTGGTAATGAACTCTTTTAGGTTTTTTTTGTTGTTTGGTAAACTCTTTATCTCTCTTTCTATTCTGATTGCTATGCCTTGTTGGATAAGGTATTCTTGGCTGCATATTATTCCCATTCAGCAGTTGAATATATCCTGCCTTTCTCTTCTGGCCTGCCGAGTTTCTGTGGACAGATCTGCTGACCTGATCTGTCTTCATTTGTAGGTGAAGGACTTATTTTTCCCTTGCTGCTGTCAGGATTTCTTTCTTCTCTGTATTTTATGAATTTGACTATGATATGCCTTGGCCTTGGCTGGCTTTTATTGAATTTAATGGGAGTTCTCTGTGCTTCTTGGATTTTGATGTCTTTGTCTTTCCCCAGATTATGGATGTTTTCAGCTATAATTTGTTCAAATAAACCTTCTGCCCCTTTTTCTCTCTCTCTTCATTTTCTGGGACTCTTATGATGCAAATATTAATTATGTTTTATAAGTTGCTGAGTTCTCTAAATTCACCTTTGTAATCTATTACCTTTGTTTCTCTTGTATTTCCAGCTTCATTATTTTCCATAGTTTGATCTTTATCACTGATTTATTCCTCTGCTTCATCCGTCTTTGTTCTTGTGGCATCTATTCGAGTTTGCATCTCAGTTATAACATTTTTAATTGACTAGATTTTAGTTTTTTTATGTTTGCAGTAAGGGATTCTCTAGTGTCTCCTATGCTTTTTTCCAAGCCCAGCTAGAATCCTTATAATTATTGTTTTATTCTAGTTCAGACATCTTACTTACATTTCTACTGATTAAATCTCTGGCTGCCATTTCTTCCTGTTCTTTCTTTTGTGGTGAATTCCTCCATCTTGTTATTTTGGAGGTCAAAAAAATAAAATAAAAAATAAATTTAAAAATTAAAAAAGAATAAAGGAAGTAGATCCTGGATGTGTTTTGGTCTTCTTGTTAAGAGAAGCTTGATAGGAAAAAAAACCCAAAAGATAATAAAATTTAAAGTAATTAAAATTAAAATTACTCTTTCTATATACAAAACAAAAAACAAAAATAAAACAAACTCAAAGGAAGTTAGATCCAGTTTCCCCAGGAGCTGAAGCTTTGCAGCACTCTATGATCAGTAGGCTTGGTGCCTCTGAGAGGCTTGTGCTGGTCATCTGAGGGAAGGGGCCTGCTGCTCTGATTCTCTGGTGCACTTGCCCAAGTGGAGATGGTGTCTGCAGGGTGCAGGTGGGCAGAGCTTGGTGTAAGTGGTTCTGGTCTTCATTCGGTGGTGCTGTTTTTGTCTCACTGAGGCCCACCACTGCTGGTTGACGAGGGGTAAATATTGCTTCGCCCCACTCTACCATCTTTAGATAAGGAAGCCCATGCCTGGCACTCCCTAGGAAGCCTTCACAGATGAACAAATTATTGCCCCCCTGTGTCCCCGGCTTCCATCAGATTTCTGCCCTCACCTTTTGTCTGAGCTGTCCACCTGTCAGCATTCCTGTGTTTTATCTCCTGTGAGGCTGGGTTTCAAAACTACACTTCAGTGAATCCAGTGGAACAGACCCACGCTGATCCTTTGGGGGAGGGTTTTGCGGCCATGTATCCTGTGCTGGCTTATCCCAGAAAACAGTTGTGCCACAGCACAGTGTTTGGATTTTATGGTAACTTGTAAAACACAGCCAGTGCCAGGGTTTGCTGCTCTCAAGCTGTGTCTTTGTTCCCATGCCAGTGAATGGGGTAGCTTGATGGTGCCAGCAGGGTCCTTTGAGTGCAGAGAGGCTGTATCACCTCTACCAAATGCAATCTAAGCAGGGGAACCGCTGCTTCTCCTGCACTCAGGAGATCCTGAGACTGCCTAGCCAGCTTCTAGGGCTCCACCCTCTTTCCCCCAAGCAGTGTTAAGCGTGACCCTGGCAACAGCACTAACTTCTCAAACTTCATACTCTGCGCTCGACTGTTTATAAAAATTGGTAGTATTTACACCCTCCCCTTTTTCCCAGTCAATGGTTTTGGGGAACAGTTTTCGTGTGCAGGTCCCTGTGCATGTTTTCACTTTTTTATTTTTATTTTTTTTGCTTTTTCTCTCTTTTTCACTCCTCTCTCTGCGATCTGTGCTGTCTCCTCTGCTGCGGCTGTGGCACTTTTCTCCCCCAGATCAACTCTCTGCAACGCCTACCTTCCATGGGTCATTTTTTCTGCTTGTAGACTTGCAACTTTGTTCTCTAAGACCTCTGATTGATTTCTTGGGTATTCAGAATGATTTGATATTTATCTAGCTGTGTTCAAGGTAGGAGGCAAGCTTAGGGTCACCCTACTCCACAATCTTAGCTTTCTCCTCAAAGTCTTTCATTTTTTTAATTGAAATATAATTGACACACAATATTCCATTAATTTTAGGTGTACATCATAGTGAAATTTATACGGTTCATTTTAAAACGATCCCACAATAAGTCATCATCTGTCACCATACAAAATTGTTACAATATTGTTGGCTATAGTACTTATGGTGTGCATTACATCCCCCTGGCTTACTTATGTTGTAACTGGAAATATGTACCTCTTAAAATCCTTCACCTATTTTGCCCAGCCCCCAACCCCTCTCCAGTCTGGTAGCTTGCTTCCTACATCTGTGAGTCTCTTTCTTTTTTGTTTGTTCATTTGCTTTGCTTTTTAGATTCTACATATAAGTCAAGTCCTATGGTATTTGTCTTTGACTTCTTGTAACATAAAACCCTCTAGGTCTATCCATGTTTTAAATGTCAAGATTTCATTCTTTTTTATGGCTGAGTAATATTCCATTGTGTATATATACACCACATCTTGTTTATCCATTCATCTATTGATGGACAGATTGCTTCCTTCCCTTGGCTAATGCTACAGTGAACATAGATGTGCATATATCTCTTTGAATTGGTGGTTGTTGGTTTTCTTGGATAAATACCTAGAAATTTAATTGATGGATTGTGTGGTAGCTCTAATTTTAATTTTTTGAGGTGCCTCCATATTGTTTTACATAGTGGCTGCACCACTTTACATTCCTACCAACAGTGTATGAAGGTTCCCTTTTCTTCACATCCTTGCCAAAACCTGTTATTTTTTGTCCTTTTGATAATAGCCATTCTGACTGGTATGAAGTGATATCTCCTTGTGCTTTTGCTTTGTATTTCCCTGATGATTAGTGATGTTGAGCATCTTTTCATGTGTCTGTTGGTCATTTGTATGTCTTCCTTAGGAGAATATTCAGATCCTTTCCTCATTTTTAAGTAGGTTTTTTTTTTAAATGTATGTATTAAGTTGTGTAAGTTCATTGTATATTTTGGATATTAATCCCTTATCAGATGTATACTTTGTAAATGTCTTCTTCCATTCAGTTAGGTTGTTTTTTATTTTGTTTAGGGTTTCTTCTGCTGTGCAAAAGCTGGTAGCTTGATATGGTGCCATATATTCATTTTACCTTTTGTTGCCCTTGTCTGAGAAGACTGGTTCAAAAAAATATGAGTAAGACCAATGTTAAAAGGCTTATCATCTGTTTTCTTTCCCCCCCTAGGGATTTCATGGTTTCTGGCCTCACATTCAAATCCTTAATTCATTTTGAGTTTGTTTTTGTGGTCCAGTTTAATTTTTTTGCACATGGCTGTCCAATTTTCCCAATACCATTTATTGAAGAGACTATTTTTCCCCATTGTATATTCTTGCTTTCTTTGTTATAGATAGATTGAACATGTCTGTGTGGGTTTATTTCTGAGCTCTCTTTTCTGTTTCACTGATATATGTGTCTGCGTTTTTATGCCAGTACCATACTGTTTTGATTGCTGCAGCTTTGTAGTATTTGAAATCAGGAAGTGTGATAATCTCCAGCTTTGTTTTTTCTCAAGATTGTTTTGGCTGTTCAGGGTCTTTTCGTGGATCCATGCAAGTTTTGGGATTCTTTGTTTTAGTTCTATGAAAAATTCCATTGGTGTTTTGATGGGGATTGCGTTGAATCTATAGATTGCTTTGGGTAATATGGACATTCAAACACTATTAATTCTTCCATTCCATGAGCCCAGAATATCTTTCCATTTATTTTTGCTGTCTTCAATTTCTTTCATCAATGTTTTACAGAATGTAGGTCTTTCATTCCCTAATAAAATTTATTCCTAGATATTTTATTCTTTTTGGTGCAGTTGTAAATGGGATTGTTTTGTTAATTTCTTTCTGATAGTTCATTATTAGTGCAACCTATTTCTGTATGTTAATTTTCATTTATTAGTTTGTATTAGTATTTTTTTTTTTTGTGGAATCTGTAGGGTTTTCTATATATTGTATTATGTCATCTACAAATTGACAATTTTATTTCTTCCTTTCCAATTCTTCTTGACTAACTACTGTGGCTAGGACTTTGAATACTATGTTGAATAAAAGTGGTGAGAGTGGGCATCATTGTCTTAGAGGAAACTCCTTCAGCTTTTCACTTTTAAGTATGATGTTAGCTGTGGATTTGTCATAGGGCCTGTATTATGTTGAGGGGTAGATTTCTTCTGTAACCACTTTGTTGAGGGTTTTTATCATAAATAGATGTTGAATTTTGTCAAATGCTTTTTCTGCATCTGTTTAGATGATCATATGATTTTTATCCTTTGTTTTGTTAATGTAGTGTATTGGGTAAAGATTGGTAAAATATTTTTAATGGCTCATGTTCAAGCTTTTTAAAAAATAAATTTGTTTATGACAGAATTTTTTTGTTCAAAGAAATTTTAAAATAGAACAACTACATAAGGTATGCAAAGTAGGGCTCCACTTGTTCTGTTAACAGAACAAGGATCAGGCTATGCTCATAAATTATCTTTTAGTAATTTAGTTGAATCAGTAACTAGGGCAATCAGCTATTATACCTTTTCCCTTTTTATTTGTTCTCACAGCTATGTTGAATCATGAGTAATCTCCTTAGGAGCACTGTGAGAACAATACTGATGTATAGGATGAAACTCACATTCCTCAGCATCGGATACAAGAGTCCTTCTTGATCTGGCCTTCAGTCCATCTTTCAAAGGCATACTGTTTCTTCACAAACTGCATGATACCTTGTATTTCAGCCATGCCTACTTATGTGATCCTATAACCGTGAACATGGAGGTTGGCTGTTCCTAAAATGTCCTCTTCTCTCCTGTTCACCTGGAAGAAACATTACTCTTAAAAAACACAGCTCGAGTTCTTTCTTCTCCATGAAGCCTTCCCAAAACAGTATTTTTAACAAATAATTATCACTTCTTTGGTACCTCCATCTTATTCTATTTTCATTTTTTTAAACAATTTTTTTTAACATGTATTTATTTTTTGAGAGACAGAGAGAGACAGAGCATGAGCAGGGGAGGGGCAGAGAGAGAGAGAGGGACTCACAGAATCCGAAGCAGGCTCCAGGCTCTGGGCTGTCAGCACAGAGCCTGATGCGGGGTTCGAACTCACCAGCCGTGAGATCATGACCTGAGCTGAAGTCGGACGCTTAACTGACTGAGCCACCCAGGTGCCCCTATTTTCATTTTTAGTGTAATATCTGTCACACAGTGTTTGGCACATAGTAAAACTGTAACGGACTGCCATGACTTGCTTATGTGCTTGTCTCTAATAACTGTGAGGTTTTTGAAAGTTGTAATTATGTCTTATTTGTCTAAGGTATCCAAGAGTCTAATCATTGCTCAGTTTTTGCCATGAAGGATGCATGTCTCGTTGTGTCAGATCTTCCAGTGTTTCAACAAAATTAGGAAACCCAGATTTTAATACAAGGTGTGCTAATTGTAAATGTTAGCCACACATTTAGGTTTTTTAAAACACTATGCAGACAGACAAAATGTACTTGTGGGTAAAACATAGCTCACAGGCTGCCAACTTTGCAACCTTTCCATTCTTTAAAAGTGTTCAATTCTTGTGTTCAATTCTTTAAATGTGAAAAAATTGGCTAGACAAGATTGGTTGATTTCCTTTATATGTGTATTATAAAAATAACCAAGCCAAACAAACTCTGTAAATTGAGAATACTTAAAAAAAAAAAAAGAGAGTGAATTTATTATGAGCATACCTTGATCCTTCTATTGACGCCAGAGGTTTCTTTAAAGAAAATAGCACTTATGACTGAAATATTTAATAGGCCTCAAATTGACATTGAAAACTTGAAGGTAAGAATTGCCATATACTCCTACAATGCCTAGGAAATGTTCATTAAATATTGTTGAATTGAAAATTGATCAGTATGATAATGAAATGATGATTGATCTTGAAATACCTTTTAAATTAAAATTATACAAATTTGATTATAGTCTTGGCTCTGCCTTGATGTGACCCTAGCAGTTGACTTAAACCCTTCTGGGCTTCACATTTTATACTGTAAAATGAAGATGTTGGATTAGAGGAACTTTTCAGGTGCTAAAATTCTAAAATTATTTGATATTCTTTGATAGTATGAAGGCTGCTTATGGATCTACTCAGTTTTTTTTTTTTTTTTAACTTGGCTTAAAACTGCCCATATCTTCAGATGATGAGTAGTATGCTTTTCAAAAAGCTGTGACTCAAATATCTTAAAAATTCTTTTTTTTTTAATTTTTATTTTTTTAACGTTTATTTATTATTGAGAGAGAGAGCATGAGCATGGGAGGGGCAGAGAGGGAGACAGAATCTGAAGCAGGCTTCAGGCTTCCAAGCTGTCAGCACAGAGCCTCCCAAACTGTGAGATCATAACCTGAGCTGAAGTCAGACGCTTAACCGACTGAGCCACCCAGGAGCCCCTTAAAAATTCTTTAAAAAAAAAAATTGTTTATTTTGAGAGAGAGCATGCACATGTATAAGCCAGGAAGGGACAGAGAGAGAATCCCAAGCAGGCTCCACGATTGGTGTAGAACCTGACATGAGGCTCAGTCTTACCACTGTGAGGTCATGACCTAAGTTGAAACCAAGAGTTGGATGCTTAACCAACTGAGCCAACCAGGTGCCCCTTAAAAATTCTTATTTCCTTGTATTTCATTAAGTTAACTAGTCCATTTTCTTTTTTATTAGGAAGTATGTATACACCTGTACACATAGGTGTGTGTGTGTGTGTGTGTGTGTGTGTGTGTGTGTGTGTGTCAAGGTGTGTTCATTATAAATTACCTTCATTTTTCAGCATTCTCAATTTATAGTTTATCTTGATTATTTTTGTAATATGCAATAAAGGGGATCCTGTCTCCCTGCTTCTATGCCACTTGCACACACGAACACTCCCCACCGCCCCCGAATAAATAAACATTTAAAAAAAAAAGTGGGGAAGCTTGGTGGCTCAGTTGGTTGAGCATCCAACTTGGTTTCAGCTCAGGTCATGATCTCACAGTTCATGGGTTTGAGTCCTGTGTTGGGCTCTGCTTGCAGTGTGGATCCTACTTGGGAATCTTTGTCTTCCTCTTTGCCCCTCCCCTGCCACTGATTGTGTGCATGCATGCAATCTCTGTCTCTCTCAAAAATAAATAAACATTTAAAAAAGTATATATGACTTAAACAGATTTATTGAAATATAATTGATTTACATGCAATTAAACTGCACATATTTAAGGTATACAGCTTGATAAATTTTGACATATGCCCTTAAGTTTCCTCATGCCCCTTGGTAATTTTCTCCTTCCTCTCCTCCTGCCTCATCTTTTATTATTGTATAATCTATTTCATGTAGATTAATTTGCATTTTCTAGAATTTTGTATAAGTGAATCAGTTAGTATACCTTTTTTTGACCTCTTGCCCTCGGCATAATTATTTTACAATTAATCTGTTTTATGCATTCTCTCTTACTGCTGAATATATTCCATTTTGAATATGTCACAAGGTGTTTATTTACCTACTGATGATCATTTAGTTTGTTTCCAGTTTTCTATTACAAATGAAGCTACTGTAAACATTCATGTAGAAGTCTTTGTGAGGATACATGCTTTTTATTTCCCTTGGGTAAATGCCTAGGAGTAGAATGGTTGGGTTATAGATAGGTATATACATAAATTTTTAAGGAACTGGTAAACAGCTTTCCAAAGTGTACATGTTATGTTCTCACCAGCAAATATGTAAGATTAGAGTTCCAGTTGCTCCGCATCTTCAACAATACTCATTATTGTCAGTCTTTTTAATTTTCTCATTTTCGTGGTAAGTAATGGTGTGTTACTGTGGTTTTTAATTTGCAATTCCCAATTGACTGGCTATATTGTACATCTTTTCATCTGCTTATCTGCCATCTGTATGTCTTCTTTGGTTTGCAGGTCTGTTTAAATCTTTTGTCTATTTAATTAATGAGTTGTCTTACTTTTGAATTGCAAGAGTTCTTTATGTACTGTAGACACAAGTCCTTTTTCAAACACGTTTCATAAATATTTTCTCTCCCTCTGTGGTTTCTCCTTTAGTAACAGTGTTTTTGATAGGCGGGTTTTTAATTTTGATAAAACTTAAAGTATTGGTTTTCGCTTTTATGATTTGTGCATGTTTTTGTTATGTTAAAGAAATCTTTGCCAGGCCCAATATCACCAAGATTTTCTACTTTATTTTCTTATAGCAATTTTTTAGATTCAGTTTTTGGATTTTGGTCTGTGATCTAGTTATATTTAAATGTTTGTTTATGATGTGAGGTAAGTATCAAGGTGTTTTTTTTTTTTTCTTTTTCTTTTGGCAGTGGCTATACAGTTGTTCCCACAGTTTATTAAAAATGCTTTTTCTTATTGATTTGCTTTTGCACATTTGTTGAAAATCCCCTTACTATAAATTTGGTTCTATTTCAGGACGCTCTATTTTGCTCTGTTGTTCATTTGTCTATCTTTACACCAGTCTCAGACTATTTTGAATGCTGTAGGGTTTTGTTTTGTTTTGTCGTGGGTTTTTTTTGTTTGTTTAATAAGTAAGCTCTTTGCCCAATGTAGGACTTGAACTCATGACCCCTGAGAGTTGCATGCTGTACTGACTGAGCCAGTGATGTGCCCCAGTGTAGCTTTTTAAGAAGTCTTGAAATTGGTAGTACAAGGCCTCCAACTCTGTTCATCTTTTTTAAAGTTAGACATTCTACATCTTATATATTTACATAAATTTCAGAATCAGCCTGTTTCTACCAAAAAGTCTGCTGGGCATTTGCTTAGGGTCTATAATTCTATTTGAGGAAACTTGACATCTTTAAAATACTGAGTCCTCTGATCTACCTATGTGTTATATTTCCCTTTATTTATGTCTTTTAAAATTACAATATATAGGTCTTATATACCTTTATCAGATTTATCCCTAAAAATTTCATGCTTGTCATATTAATGTAAGTGGTTCTTAAAAATTTTCAGTTTCCAATTGCTGCTAGCACATGGAAATGATGTATGTTTTTTTTAGTGGAATTTACATACAACAAAATAGATAAACCTTCTATATGCAACTTAAATGACCTTTTAAAATAAGGTTTTTATTTTGGAATACTTTCAGGTTTATAGGAAAGTGGTAAAGATAATACAAAGAGTTTTCATATACCTCACATCCCATCTCCCCAATTGTTTATGTGTGTGATTTCCTCTATGGTAGTTATTATTTATTCTTGAGAGAGAGAAAGAAAGAGACAGAGCATGAGCAGGGGAGGGGAAGAGTGAGAGGGAGACACAGAATCTGAAGCAGGCTCCAGGCTCTGAGCTGTCAGCACGGAGCTCGAAGCGGAGCTCGAACCCAGGTACTGTGAGATCATGACCTGAGCTGAAGTCAGAAGCTTAACTGACTGAGCCACCCAGACTCCCTTCTGTTGCAGTTATTTTTATTTTTGTGGAGGGATTACCATATAGTGCAGTGAAACACTGTGCATTTATCTCATTTTACCAGGATATATTGGTCAACTTCTCTGCTGAAAGTCTGTATTAAAAATATTTTTCTGTGAAAAAAAAATAAGCTTTGGATTTCTTGCTTGCATTCATTCTATAAAAAATCAGTGGCATGTTTGCAGGTTTGTAAATATTGATTCTGAGCAGCAGTTCTGAGGCAGCCATTTATTCCCCTGCACAATGTTCTCTGCTAAGTTACTAATAACAAAAATCTGCATATAAGAATTGCTGGAAAATTTTATTATTTAAGTAATATCAGTTGAGAGACCTATAGCAAAGATTTTTATTAGGCTTCTCATAGTTTTAATAAGAATTTTTCTGTGTTATGCTTTGGGTTTATGCTCTCAAACAATTTTCATGAGTCATTAGAACTTTTCATTTACCCCTTTGATATAAGGTATGTATACATGACAGATTTTTCTATGGTTGAGAAAAACAAGATTTTAATAATTAGCTATTCATGGCCTATTAAAAAAATGAAAAGGGCAGGATTCAATAGCATTGGAGTCCATCTCTTTTATTATTAATATTTTATATTAGTATGGTACATTTGTCTCAATTAATGAGCCAATATTTGTAAATTATTATTTTTATTAAAAATTTTTTTTAACATTTATTTATTTTTGAGAGACAGAGAGACACAGAGTATGAGCAGGGTCGGGGCAGAGAGAGAGGGAGACATAGAATTCAAAGCAGGCTGCAGGCTCCGAGCCGTCAGCACAGAGCCTGATGCGGGGCCGAACTCACAAACCGCAAGATCATGACCTGAGCCGAAGTTGGACACTTAACCGACTGAGCCACCCAGGCGCCCCTATAAATTCTTATTAAGTATAAGTTCATTTGAATTTCCTTAAGTTTTACCTAACGTCCTTTTTTTGTTCCTTTTTTACCTAACGTCTCATTGTGAATATCACATTATATTTAGTGATCATGTTTTTTAGACTCCTCCTGGGTGTTTCTCACACTTTCCTTCATTTTGATGGTCATGAGAGTTTTTAGTAAGATTGGTTAGATATTTTGTTCAGTGTCTCTCAATCAATTATTGTGTAATGTTTTTTCTCATGATTAGAATGGGTTATGGGTTTTTGGCAAAAAGATCACAGAGGAAAAATGCCATTTTTATTATGTCATATCAAAAGTACCTACTATCAACATGTCATATTGTCCATGTTGGCCTTTGTCAGATTCTCCACCATAAAGTTACTCTTTTGCTCACTTTCATACTGTATACTTTGGAAAGAAAAGCAGCCATACACAAAAGGAGTGAAAGGTTATGTTCTACTTCCCTGAGATTGAAATAGAGAAAACATAAGTTATTTGGAAATTTTCTGTATGGGAGATTTACTCTTATCTCCCAGTTATTTACTCAATCATGTATTTATATCTGTGTGGACTCATGTATATTTATTTTGTATTTTGAGTTATAATCTAATAATTTATTGACCAAATTGTTCCAGCTTTAGCCATTGGGAGTTCTTTCACTTGTTTCCTGTGTCCCTTCAATTAATTTTATTTTTTTCTACTGCTCTTATATCCTGTAACCTTGCTCAACTCATTTATTAGTTTTTGTAGCCTTTTAAAAAGATTCTGTATGGTTTTCTATGCAGATGATCATGTCGTCTGAAGAAAAAAGGCAGTTTTATTTTTCAAACAGAATGTCTTTTATTTTTTTCTTGCCTCATTTTGTTGGCTAGAACCTGAATAGAAGTGGTAGGAGCAAATATCTTTGCCTTGTCTGTGTTTTAGGGACAAAACATTTTAATCTTTCATCTTTAAGTATGATTTTAGCTGTAGGATTTTCATAGATGTCCTCTGTAGTTTGGAGGAAGTTCTCTTCTGTTCCTAGTTTGTTGAGAGTTATTTTTCCATGCATGCTATTGACTTTTGTCCAGTGCTTTTTTATGTCTCATTGAGATCATCATGTGATTTTACTTTTTAATATGGTAAATTATGCTGGTTGATTTTTGAATGTTAAACCAATCTTCATACTTAGTCATGATGTACTTCTTATATATTTCTGTTAAACTGTGAGTTATACTTGCCTTGTGAAATCTCTGTGGCAGGTTGTAATGACTTTTGAAAGAATGAAATAGAATAGAAAATATCAGACTGTATTAAACTATTGCTCTGTGAAATTTTCATTTTAATTGTGTGGGTGTTTCTGTAAGTACTGAAAGAAATAAAGTGTATTCCTTGACCTACCTTATATCAACATTTTTGAAAATAACTAGTTCACTTTTTGAGCCTGAAGATAATAAGGCATAGAGTAGGGCAAGAAAGCAAGTAACTCTAAGAGGAGAGTGCCAGATTAAAAGGTGTAACTGGGGTGAAAAAATGGGGTTAGGTAATGGAGAAAATGAGGAAATATGGGTTTCCTTAGAAAAGCTTCATCTGTTTTTCTTAGTTTTGAGTAGAGTTATCTTTATGTCTGCATGATGAAGTCCATGGACTATGGAAGGATGTAATTAGTTGCAGATTAATAACTTACTGTTCCTAGCCAAAGGACTTGATAGTCTATCAGATTTTGGGAAGTCTCTCCAGGAATATCTTCTCTTGTATGATCTTAGCATGTAGTCTTAAGGTACTTTGTTCTCTTCTAGAAATACTGTTTTGAATAAAATCAAGCAAAAGCTACTAAATTTGCTTAACATAGATACTGGTTTTTATAATAGGTCTTCATATACAATGAAAATTTAATCCTTGTAGGGAAGCACAGTTTTGAGATACCAGCTAGTGATTTCACTTACTAGTTTATTTCATAGGTCTGAGTTGGGCCCAATTTAGGAGAATGGAACGATGATGGGAGAAGAATCTTTAATGGTACCTTTACGTACTTTTTTTTGAATATTTTTTTTAACTATTTATTTTTGAGAGAGAGTGTGTGCACGAGAGTGGGGGGTGGGATGGGGTGGGCAGAGTGAGAGGGAGACACGATCCAAAGTGGGCTGTGTGCTGACAGCAGAGAGCCTGATGCGAGTTCAAACTCACAAACCATGACATCATGACCAGAGCCAAAGTTGGATGCTTTACCAACTGAGCCACCCAGGCGCCCTTATGGTGCCTTTACGTTCTAAAATATTGGATCTATGTTTTCTGTCAGTCATACTCCTTTGTTATTTATCACCTTGGTACTAAAATAGTATTTTAGTTTCAAATTTCTGAAGGAAAGAATCTGATTAAACAGCCTAGATGCCTTTTCAACTTCTAGATCAATTAGCTGTACCCAGGGTATGTTAAAATGTCTTAGGTATGCACCTTTCTCCTGTATTTATAGCCTTTCTCTGGGAAGATAGAATCACTGGTAGCTGGACAGCCACCCTAAGCAGTGTTTGTTTATTAATAATAAGTTAATTATATTACATAACAGTATTGAAAATCAAATTATAATATTGAAGTTTATTTTCTGGATGGTTACAATTAATCCTTTTTCTTTAAGGCAGTGGTTTTGATTATCTTTTCTTTGGCCCTAAAAGTCTCCTTTGAAAATATGATAAAATATCTTGGACCCCTTGAAGTCCTCCCAAGAACTTCAGATTACAAGTTTCATAATCAAACAATTTAACATGCATTGTTAAATTCCTTGTAAAATCTAGTTGTTCATGCTATAACATGAAATATCACAGAATGGAAATGATTATTTCTGCTCTCGTTGCCACATCTACTGCGAGAATGAAGACCATTCTAGCAATCAGACCGCAGACATTCCAGAAAATGTCAACATCACTCTGAAGGGATGCACTGTTATTGTAAAGGGCTCCAGAGGAACCCTGTGAAGGGACTTTTCAGTCACATCAATGTAGAACTCAGTCTTGGAAAGTAAAAAAGAGTCTCTGAGTTGACAAATGGTGGGGAAATAGAGAAGAACTGGCTATTGTTTGCACCATCTATAGTCATGTACAGAACATGATCAAGGGTGTTACACTGGGCTTCCATTACAAGATGTCTGTGTTCACTTCCCCATTAGTGTTGTTATTCAGGAGAATGGTTCTCTTGTCGAAATCCAAAATTTCTTGGGTGAAAAATACTTCTACAGGTGAGGCCAGGTGTTGCTTGTGCTGTATCACAAGCCCAGAACAATGAGTTAATTCTTGAAGGAAATGACATTGACTTGTATCAAACTCAGCTGCTCTGATTCAGCAAGCGATGGTTACACAATAAGGATATCAGAAAATTTTTGGATAGTATCTATGTTTCTGAAAAAGGGACAATTCAGCAGCCTGATGAATAAGGTTTAAGTTGTCCAGCTACAGAAACAGCAAGATTCTGGATGATTTTTCAGACTTTTTTGTGATATTTTAAATTTTTTTAGCGTTTATTCACTTTTGAGAGACAGAGAGTGAGTGGGGGAGGGGCAGTGAGAGAGGGAGACACAGAATCCAAAGCAGACTCCAGGCTCTGAGCTATCAGTGCAAAGCCCAATGCAGGGCTCAAACTCATGGACCATGAGATCATGACCTAAGCTGAAGTCGGATGCTTAACTGACTGAGCCACCCAGGTGCTCCTTATTTGTGATATTTTAAAGATGTAATAAATGTTGTTTTGATTTGGCTCACTGAGCAATGGCCGAATGAGTGATGGCCGAATGTTGGCTGCACCCAGGAATGCCCGCTGGGCCCTGCTGCTGCCGGTGCCCCGACTGCGGCCAGGTGCCAGCCCGCCCCAGAAAAAGTTCGTGAGACAGTGTAGCACAGCGTTTCAGGGATTATGAAAAATCACAACACACATCTGGCATCAGGCTTCACCCTTAACGACCTTGTCACAGCACCAGCGAATGTGGCTGCCTTCTGGGGTCTGCTGGGACTGGGTGGCTTCAACAGTCTCTGCCAGGTGTCCTTCCAGCAGTGGAACCGCTTTTCCCCATGTGGCCCGAGAACCTCCCGGACCCCACTCTGTTCCTGGGGATTCACCCTTCCCACGAGAGCACCGCCAGGTGGAACCGCTGGCAAGATGCAGATTTCCATGAAAACTTTTATGGGGAAGATTATCACTCTCGAGATTGAACCCTTGGATATAATAGAAAATGTAAAGGCCAAGATCCAAGATAAGGAAGGAATTCCTCTTGATCATCAGAGACTGATCTTGGCTGGCAAGCAACTGGAAGATAGATGTACTTTGACTACAACATTCAAAAGTAGTCCATTCTTCATCTTGTGTTGAGACTTGGTGTTGCTGAGAAAAGGAAGAGAAGTCTTTCACCACTCCCAAGAAGAAAAAACATAAACAAAGTTAAGCTGGTTGTCCTGAAGTACTATAAGGTGGGTGAAAATGGCAAAATCAGTAGCCTTCATCAGGAGTGCCCTTCAGATGAATGTACTGGAATTCTTAATATCAGACACTTTGACAGACATTATTGTGGCAAATGTTGTCTGACCTATTGCTTTAACAAACCAGAAGACAAGTAATTGTATATGGATTAATAAAAGATATGAACTAAAAAATAAAAAGCTGTATTGATTTGGACCTTTCCTTAACCAATAATCATTTCCAACTATTTGGCAATTAAACCATTCAGAAGTTAAGGAAGGAAGGAAGGAAGGAAGGAAGAAAAGAAAGAAAGAAAGAAAGAAAGAAAGAAAGAAAGAAAGAAAGAAAGAAAGAAAAGGAAAGAAAGAAAAGGAAAGAAAAGGGGGGGAAGCACCTACGGGGCTCATTTAGTTAAGCATCTGACTTCGGCTCAGGTCAATGATCTCATGGTTCGTGGGTGTGTGACCCACTTTGGGCTCTGTGCTGACAGCTCCGAGCCTAGAGCTTGCTTTAGATTCTGTGTCTCCCTCTTTCTCTGCTCTTCCTGCTTGTGCCGTCTCTTTCTCTCTCCCTCCCTCCCTCTCTCTCTCTCTCTCTCTCTCTCCCCCCTCCCTCCCTCCCTTTCTCTCTGTCTCAAAAATAAACATTAAAAAAATTTTTTAACGATTATTTCTAGTTAAAACTGTAATTTGAGAAAATAATTGTCAAGTAGCACAGCCAATTACTAAGTCTAGAAGAATGGTAGAAATTGTTGTGAATCTTTAATAACATGTACAATAACAGGAACCATAAACAATTTCAGGACAAAGTAAATAACTCAAGAAATGCAGATTTACTGATGAGGTTTGAAAAGAATGTCCCAGGGTTTTATTACATGATTGCAAAGAGGTAGGTCTAGAAGAAGGTAGGTAAGTGGGTCAGAAAAGAGTTTATAAACTATGATGAGATTCTTGTGAGCTGTAAGTGTTTGATTCTACCCCCCAAGTACTGTATTTAACTTGGAGATGGTACATTTCAGAAATCTGTTTCAGGTTGCTTTAGCTAATAAAACTTTATGATCTTTGTTTTTATGATGTAGCTGTAGAATGGATCTGATGAAAGTTCAAATAAATCACAACTAAAATTTATAGTAACATTTATGCTTTTTTATAGTAAATTTATGCTTTTTGATTTATGATCTGTTGCATACCTCATGTTTTATCAAGCCAAAAAAAGTTTTTTGAAAAATTTTCACTACTCGTTATATAAGGTTTCTGTGTTCATAATTTTATTTAACCTGTGTCTTTGTATTAATAATAACTAACACTCCCTGAGTTTTCCTATGTATTAGGGACATTTCCTAGCATTTTACATGTTCTAACTCAGTTAATCCTCAGAACAGCCCCATGAAAGCAGGTATTATTATTATTATCTCCATTCTACAGACAGGGAAACTAAAACAGAGAGAGGTTGTGCAGTAAATGGCATTTTTATTACAAAGCTGGAAATCTTGACTTTTTGGGCGTTATCGCCTGTTACCTTAAGCAAATTATAAATCTTTGATTATGGACTTAACTTTGTTTTGCCATAAATGTCTATTTAGCACAGTGCTTTGCATGTAATAAATGCATAATCTAAGTCAAACACATTCTTTCCATTTGGAAATTTTATTTCTCTAGTTAGCTATTTTTGTTGTTACTACTGAAAAAACTAGTAAATGTATTTTCATGTGTTATGTGTAATTAAAGAAAATTTTGGATGAAGTAGAAGCCTGTTTTCATGTTTTAAGTATGTTTTTAAATTGTTACATTGTTAAAAATAAACCATAAAATTAACCAATAAAATATATACATTCATATTAAAATTTATTTCATGCTGGGGTTGAGGGTCCGACTCTTGATTTTGGCTCACATCATGATCTCACAGTTTGTGGGATCGAGCCTGGCATCAGGCTCTTCACTGACTGCGTGGAGCCTGTTTGGAATTCTCTTTCTCTGCCCCTGCTCCACTCACACACACACTCTGTCTCTCAAAATAAATAAACTCTTATTTATTTTGACAATTTATTTCATAGGATACTGATGTTAGAGTGGAGGACACATGTTTATTTTAAAATAAACCACTTTGCCTGGCATAATAGTGTAGATAGTAATGAAGCTGTGTTTCTGAATTTTGAAAATAAAAAAATCAGTAAGAATTGTGCCCTAAAATTTTTATGACTTTGTTCTGTGGTGTTATACGGCTTTGATATATTCAGGTCAATCAGCTTTCTCCTTTATCCTTGTTTTGAGTCTTTGTTAACATCTATGTTGGTTTTATATACATGTTATGTTTCATTTCTCCTACCCCTCCATTTTCAGTCAATAAATACTTATTCAGAAGTGTAATTCATTGACTTAAATTTCTACCATATTTTTAAAGTTCAGTTTTAAAATGTTTATGTAACTGTTTAGAGCTTTAAATTGTTCTTTAGTGAGCAGTAGTGGTTTATTTCATATAACAGATTATTCTCTTTAGGATCAGGCCCTTCTCAGTTATACTATTCAGTAGAGTAATACAATTATCTGGGGATCTCAGATGGCAATTTAGTTCAAAGAGCTGTAGCAACACTTGGAAAAAGCATAGGTAGAAAAATACCTCTTCCACGCCTTAATACTCTTTTGTGAGTTTTCATCCCTTTGTTTGCCTAGTATATACATGTAATGAAGGTCTTCTTTTCCTTTGTCAATTAAATTATGACAAATGTTGCTGAAGAATCATTCTCCTGTTTCTGTTTTTGGAAGAAACGTATTAATAAATGATTGGGAAACAGTTGTACAAAACTGAAATATATGTAAATTAATGCCTAATATGAATAATTGAAGATAAATAATTTGATGTATACACACTGCTTACCCAGTATAGGGAATCAGCTTTTTAATAGCTGTGAATGTAAGTTACCAATATGTCTTCTGATTTCTATTTAAAACAGTTTAATAGATGAGCAATATTAATATGTTTTCAAGATTAACTCTATACCTTGGCTATTTTGGAGTATTATTTGGATAAACATGAACTTTTGATATTGGTTCAGTTAAAACTATAATCAATGTGTTCATGATTTAATCTAAATAGAAAGAGGGAAGGAAAAAGAGAACTGTTATTTGGGTATCTGTTTTGTACCTGATGCTTTCCATATTATCTTTAGTCCTCACTAAAATTGTGTGAGGTGGTGTTATTTTCCCCATTTTATAGATGAGCAAACTGAGGCAGAGAGGTATCACAGTAAGTAGTTAAACAAGAATTCAGACTTACTTGTCTGACTTTAAGGCTCATGCTCTTTGCAGATGTTGTCCTTTTAGTACGTACTAAATTGAAAGTATAATTTCTTGTTAATGACATGTATTTTAATCTTTTCATCTTTCACTTTTACTCTTGTCAGGCCTATCTTTTGGGTTTCTGATGAACTTTTGTTTTTATAAAAATGGCATATACTTATTAGAACACTTAAACATATAGAAAAGTATAAAGATGAAGAAATCTAAAATCTTACCAACCAAAGGTACTCTTGATATTTGACATTTTCTAATGCATTTTTTACATAATTGAAATCATATTGTAATTTTGAACCTTGAATTTTCACCATAATGATATAGGCATTTTCTTTATATGGTTGGCAACACATATTACCTGATACGTATGTAGCATGATATATCATAAGTAAAGGGATTATTTCCCCTTGGGCATTTAAGTGCTTTCACTTTTTTCCTTTTGCAAATACCATTGAGATCAAGAACATTCTTGTACATAACCAGTCAGGATGTTCCTTGATTTCTCCACTAACCCTTCCCACATGCACACACACACCCACGCATCCCATCCTGCCCACCATTAAGGACATAGAGTCAAATTTGTGTTCATGAGTTACTCAGATAGTCTTTGTCTGTCCCTTTGTCCTTCTTTTCTTCCTATCTTCCCCTTGAATATGCTTACAGTATTTTTAAAGTACAATTAGGTTCATTTGTTTAAGTTTCCTTTCAATTTTAGATGCTTCCCCTTTTCTCATTCTTTCTCATTTTGTTTTTTATGTATGTAGAGTATTAACATGCTTTCCAAAGTCAAAACTATTCAAAGCCAACCCCTCCTCTTGTGTACCACATCTGCTTTCATCTACTCAGGATTCTGCTCTAGCAATTGTCTGTCCTTACTGCACCATCAGTTTTCTTTTTTCTGCGTTATTGTCACCAGTGTATAAGCTTGCTGAGTTTTCTCTTACCTTAATAAAAAAACAAAACCTGGTTACAGCCTGGTTTCTTTCCTACCTCACTGGTTCTTCTTTTTTAATCTCCTTTATTGGTTTCTTTTACATTTCCTTGTCTTCTTAGTGGTCTCTGACCATAGTCTTTGAGCCATTTGATTTTCTGTCTTCATCTTGCAACCACAAATATCTATAACATTGGTGATTACCAAATTTGTATCTGCAGCTATAGAATGAGATTTCAATATCTGACTACCTAATTGGCATCTCTTCTTGGATTATCTAATAGTCATCTCTTAATTAAACTGTTCAAAGCCTAAATTCTGATCCTTAATCCCAAACTTATTTTTCCCTCTTTTTCTTTACCCTGAAAAATGGCAACTCTATCCTTCCATTTACTCAGAGTAAAAACCTTGGAGTCATCCTTGACTTCATTCTGTTCAATCAGCTCCTGTTGGCTTTACCTTTAGGATATATCTAGATTGTTCCCTTTCTGCCACTTCCTACTTTTCCTTCTTGATTCAAGACATATATTCTTGAAGAAGGCAACATCTTCTCTTACCTGGAGTATCGCAATAACCTCCTGTCTGGGCTGCCTGCTTCTGTCCATGTCCACCCTTTCATATATTCTCAGTGGAGTGACCCTTAAAAGTTGAAGTTTCCTATTCTAGTTAAAACCATCTCCAATAACCAATCACTTTCATTTTTACTCATAGTAAAAACTAGAGTCCTTAGAGTGGCTTTAAAGGTCCCACATGATTTGTCCCCTCTTATTTCTCTAACTTACTCCATCTGCTTTTAGTCTTGCCTTTTTGTTCATTTCCTGTAGCCACATTAACCTTCTTGCTATTTCTCAGACATGCCAAGCATGTTCCCACCTCAACTTTTTTACCTTTGCTTCTCCTTGGCCTAGAGCGTTCTTTTCATTAGATATTTATATAGCTACCTCCTTCACTTCCTTCAGATCTTTTTGCCCACATGTCATCTTTTAACTGAGGATTTTCCTGTCCATCCCTTTAAAAATTAAAAGGTCCTCTGCTTGCCCCTGCTATCTTATTACTATATTGCTTTGTTTTTTTCCTCCGTAGTCAGAATCTGGCTTACTATGTATTTAACTTATTTTTTCATTCTTTTCAGAACCCAGCCCCCTTAAGTTCCATGAAGGCAGAGATTTTTATCTGTTTTGTTCATTGTCATATATCCATTGTCTGTTAATTTATAGGTATCAATTAAAATTTATTGAATGAATGAATGAATGAATGTAATGGTTAAGGCCTTGTAGAATCAAGTCCCTTCATTGTCCTTTCAGATTTATCTTCTACTCTTCTGGCCCTCTTGTTACATTGTAGATGCTGATCTTTTTTCCGTTCTATTTTATACCATGCTCCCTCCTTCCTGAGAACCTTCCTTTGTATGTTTTATTTCCACTATTTGGAACACTCTTTCTTCCCTGACTCCCTTCTTTTCCTTGCCCAGTTAATTTCTACTCATTCTTAGATATCAGCTCAAAAGTCCCTGTTTTCAGAGAAGCTCTAGATTAAAGCCCTGTACTGTATTCTCTCTTAATCATGCTTTTTGGTGTTCTGTCTACCAGCTGAATTGAGAACTGCACAAAGGCAAGGACTTCTTGAGTGTACTGCTTGTCAGTATATGTGTATGAATAGTGAATTCTCAGTAAGTAGGCATTGAATGCTCCTTTCTAGCTCTAATAGTGTGCCTTGAGGTAGTGGCAGGCCATTCCTATATGATTAGGGGTGGGAACCTATCAGGAAACATCATAGTATTAAACCAAACATGATTGGTGGTAAGTATAATATAACCTAGCATCACTGGTCAAATATGGGTTAAATATGAATTCTGCATTTCTCAGTTGACCTTCTGTGAAAAAATATGAATCCAGATAAAATATGGCTCAAAAAATTCTGGTTTAGAGTCAATGGGAAGCATGTGTATATTGATAGGTATTCTTGTTGATGTATAGGGCATAACCTGTATATCTTATTCCTTTAATATTTAGTTTCAAAAAATGGTAGAAGACTGGCTGATAACTCTTGTTACCCGGTAGTTAATTTTGTCAGTAGTTTCATTTTTGAAAAAAGCACTTCCTGGGCAGTTAGCAGTTTTTCATTTTTTAGGGCTGTTTGATTTATTTACTTTTTCATTTGAACAGTTTTTATTTAAAGTTGAATATAAGATTACTTTATTCCTTCATCTTCTCAATTGTTTATTCCTTATATTTGCCCTTTTCCTACTTGGCGAGATTTGGCTTTATGTTCAAGGATCCTTTTGTGGTGTTTTTCTAGTTTTAGTCTAGTGATGGCCATCTTGCCAGGATGAATGCCCACATGGACAATTGTGCCATTTGCCTTCCGTCACAGTACTTGTTCAGTGTAGATGACCTGGAGTACTTTGCCAATTTGCTGACATTTGTAGTGTCTGTGCACAACCTGTAGTTCATCATCCTTTCAGATGGGCGTGAATTGAACATTGTACTTCCATCTCAGCTCTTTTATTATTACTCTTATCATTGTAATTAGTTGAGATATTGGGCAAATGTGTTAGTTTCTCATTATGTTTACTCATCTAAATAGTGGAAATAAAAATAGTATTGACCCTAATGGGTTATCGTGGGAATTAGATGAAGTAATAATGCTTGCAAAGAACCTGGTACGCAGTAAACCCTTGGAAAATGTCCAGTATTATTTAAAATTTTATTGTTACTTGCAATCTTTTTTCTTAGGTTTAAGAATTTTCATTTTTCATCATCGAGAATCTGTGTTCTTTAATTAGAATTTAGGGTCCACTCTCCCATGTGACTTTTGGCACTTTCATTAAGCACTCTATACTTCATTTAGTTGAACTACAGAAAGGGTAAATGGTATTTGCACAGCCAATTTAGGATTATAAATAATTGGTATCTTTAAATGTCACATAGGAAACACTGAAATGGCTGCCAAGTAGAGTTGCATGATCCTCTTTGTCAGAGACCTTTTAGAGAAAGATTTATGTACTCTGATATATTCCTGAATGATCTGGGTTAGTTTTTAAAGCTGGGAATCTCTGGATGATTCTAAAAGGAGTACTGATAACTTTTGGTATTGTTCTTGAAATGATAAATGGTGGCAACACTGATGCTACTTCTAAAGGGTCCCCTTAACCTTCTTTGTAGGTTGGTTCATAGAAGAGGAATATCTCTTTCTGCCAAGTGGTCTGTAGCAAAGTGAATATAATGTGATGTGGGATGGCTTTGAGCTATCCCCACTGCCTCACAGAGTACCTGGAAATAGTAGACACTACTTAAATATTCATAAATTTGAAAGGCAGTAAGAACCAGAGTTTGATTGTATATGGGAATATGATATTCAAATGTATGCTGAAAACACTGCAGGCTTTATGTAAGAGAGCTATGGATAAGAGATCAAAACAATAATAACAAAAATGCATCAAAAAACATGGATTAAAGTAGAGCTTGTCACTGTAGTTTTGTGTTTCTTTGTGCTGCTATTACATTTTTAATGCTCTGTATATTTGCAAGAATGACTGTGGTACAATAACTGACACTAAAATAAATGCAATATATATTCTCTTTCAGATTTACTAAAAATTTATCTCCTGACAAGATAAATCTGAGTACCCTCAAAGGAGAAGGTGAATTGAAGAATTTGGAGCTGGATGAAGAGGTGCTCCAGAATATGTTGGATTTGCCAACATGGCTTGCTATCAACAAAGTTTTTTGTAATAAAGCATCTATTAGGGTGAGATTTTGATATCTGTGGAAAGCATTTTCTATTTTCAGTTTTTATTTCATTCCTATTTCTTAAGTATTTTGTTATAGATCTATAAAAAGGCATTTTTATTAATATAATTTAAAAAGACAAATAACTGTTTAAATAATTGCATGAATGTGTGTCTGGTGAACTTAATGGAGTCATATGCTAATATAATAGTAATTTATAGTTTAGTTTTAAAGTTTAATCCTAACATTTAAATAACATTACTGATAGTTTTTTTTTAATTTATTTTTTAATATTTTTTTATTTTTGAGAGAGAGACAGAGAGTGAGTGGGTAGGGGTAGAGAGAGAGGGAGACACAGAATCCAAAGCAGGCTCCAGGCTCTGAGCTGTCAGCACAGAGCCGGACATGAGGCTCGAACCCACAAACCGTGAGATCATGACCTGAGCCAAAGTTGGACGCTTAGCCAACTGAGCCACCCAGGTGCCCCCATTACTGGTAGTTTATTAATAAAATAATTGACTAAATTTGGCACATATTCAAAGATATTTTTTCATAATATTTGTTAATTGGGACAATTTAAATTTGTAGTAAGTAAACACAATTTCAAATAAAGACGTGAAGACACGCATCTTATTCTGTACATTATACTTTTATTTGAAATTTTCTTTTCCTCATTTGTTTCTTCCTTGAGGATTTTTAAGTTTATTATTTCTCCTCATTATTATTGTTATTTTTCCTTATTAAAATTTATTCCTACTTACCTTTGAATTTAATCGTATGTCATATCACTTCTTGCTCTTAAAGACCAGGTGTTTTGAGAGTCTACTCAGTAGAAATAGTGCATGAGTAATCTGTTTCATAAAATTAAAATTAGACTCGAAAGAAAAGAGTGTGGAAAGGTTCCTATATCCTTTGATGGTCGCCTTTAATTTTTGTTATATCCTCCATAAACCCAAATATCTATAAAGATGTGATTTTTCAGTGTAAGGCATGCTTGGACATTAGTTATTTGATATTACCTACATTTTTTTTTTTTTTTTTTTTTTTTTTTATTTTTGGGACAGAGAGAGACAGAGCATGAACGGGGGAGGGGCAGAGAGAGAGGGAGACACAGAATCGGAAACAGGCTCCAGGCTCTGAGCCATCAGCCCAGAGCCTGACGCGGGGCTCGAACTCACGGACCGCGAGATCGTGACCTGGCTGAAGTCGGACGCTTAACCGACTGCGCCACCCAGGCGCCCCGATATTACCTACATTTTACATAAATAGCCTCGTTTGTGTATTTTTCTTGAATATCTACAAAAATATTGGTCAGAATTTTATTTTCTTTTATTTTTAATTTTTAAAAAAGATTTTATTTTTAAGTAATCTCCACACACAACATGGAGATTGAACTCATGACTCTGAGATCAAAAGTCACATGCTCTTCTGACTGAGCCAGCCAGGTGCCCCATGGTCAGAATTTTAGAATTGAAAAAACTGTTAAATGAACAGTTAAATGAACAAAACACCCATCATGCTTTGCTGGGAAATCTTAAATTATGACGTTAAGGGGTGCCTGGCTGGCTCAGTCTGTAAAGCATGTGATTTTTTAATCTCAGGGTCATGACTGCAAGTCCCACATTGGGTATGGAGCCTGAAAGAAAGAAGAAAAAGAAAGAAAGAAAGAGAGAGAGAGAGGAAGGAAGGAAGGAAGGAAGGAAGGAAGGAAGGAAGGAAGGAGGAAGGAAGGAAGAAAGAAGGGAGGGAGGGAGGAAGGAAGAAAGGGAGGGAGGGAGGAAGGAAGGGGAAGGAAGGGAAAGGAAGAGGAAGGAAGGAAGGAAGGCAAAGAAAGAAAAGACGGAGGGAGGGAGGAAGGAAGGAAGAAAGTTAACATATTTTTAAGGTCTGGAAAAAAAGAAACTTAAGAGGACCTAAAATTCTTATTTTAAAAGATAACCAAGAAAATAATGATTAGTAGTCTTTTCGTATACAAAACAGGTACATCTGATTTTAAGAGTCTGAATGAATTGCTCAGTTTATTATTTTGCAATTTGAGAAAAAAGTCATCTGATAAAATTTGGTATATCTATCACTAAATTAAGAGAGCATCTTGGGAGCCTGCGTGGCATAGTCAGTTAAGTGTCTGATTCTTGATTTTGGCTCAGGTCATGATCTCACGGACCTGATATTGAGCCCCACGTTCAGCTCTGTGCTGACAGGACAGAGCCTGCTTCTCTCTGCCCCACCCCGCTCACGCGTGGGCGTGCTAAGTAAATAAACTTTTTTTTTTTTAAAGAGAGAACATCTGTGTTGATTGCTATTTTTTAATGATTGATTTTAAAGAAAACAATTTTTGTTTTTTTAATTTTTCTTTGGTAGATCCCATGGACAAAATTGAAAACACATCCCATCTGTTTGGTGAGTTCTGACTTACCTCAGAAATAAACATTTATATATGATATGATTTAAGTACTTTGCTAATATTAATGCTTTATTTCATAGAAATATGATCTTCTGGCTTTTCCACTAATCAGCTTTCATTTTATTTGAATAGTACTTAGTTTTCTCAGCCCTTAAATGAGAAGTTTGAACTTAAAATGGGAGGGTCTTTAAATTTTCACATGTGTTATGTTGTAAGTTGGTATATTTTTATTGTATCATTTAGCTCTTTATTGATATACTATGGCAGTATATATGGCAGTAAATAACATTTAATTCATGCTTTCTGTGTTTCTGATTTTAATCATCTAGCAAATTAAATAATATGCACATTAATATACTTTTCTTTTTTAAAGAAAATTTAAGAAAGATTGGTCATTTGGTTACTTATTGATTCATTTATTCCACAAATATTTATTGAGCACCTTCCCCATTTCCTGAGGGAGCTTAATATTTTTATAGAGTAGACTGACAATGAATAAGTAAACAAGATAATTTCAGATAATAAATGCTGTATTAAAATAGAGAATGAGGAATGACTAAGTTTTGTTAGTGATGACTACCAAAGACATTTGATCTTCAACAAAAACTGTTATCTTGAAAGAAATTTTTTCATTATGGGAATGTCTTTCCACATTTCTTTCATATTTCATATTTTTAATTGTTATATGTCTTAAATCTCAAGTCTTAGATTGGTAAGTCCCATTCATTAATACATAATCTCATTTAGAAATTAATAATGTTATACATTCTGGGACTAGAGATTGCACTCCTGTAAAATCTATTGATTTCACCAGCATATAGCTACTTGTAGATTTTTTCTTTCATAATCGTATATGCCCACAGCCTTTTTTTTTTTTTTTTTTTTTTTTAAATCAGATAATAAGTTTCTTGAGAAACGACTGAGCACATTGTTTTCTGTTTTGGTATTTGTTTGAAAGACATTTAAAGTGACTCTGCTTACTTACTGTTTACTTTGTTCCTAAAGAAATGAAAGAGAAAATAGCATTACATAATATTTCAAAACATACATAAAATAAAATACTGTATCTAATTTTTTACATTTTTGATGTTATTTTTTTTAGTCCCTGGATAAAGTAATAATGGAAATGAGTACATGTGAAGAACCACGAAATCCTAATGGCCCATCACCAATTGCAACTGCTTCAGGACAAAGGTAAGCTATTTCCATTAATCTGCATGACTGGCAAAGGGAGTCCTTTTCTTTGGTCAGCTCTGTTATCTGTAGTGATGGGACATAAAATTTCCTAATGTCAGACAATCTCTATTTCAGTCACCTTTCCCATCAAACAATTTGCAGTTTTGGTATTGTGCTGCCAAAATAGTAGAATTTATTTTTAGCCTTTTTTGTTTATTTTGCTTTCCTTGATATTAAATAGTAATGATCAACCAAAAGTTTCTATAAATCAGATAGTCTCTTAGTCTCTAAGTAGTTTTTTTGCCTATCATTTATTTATTCTGTGCATCAGTGGAACTTTTATGACTCTTAAGAGTTAAGCTGGTGCCTTAAAAAAATTATAGGCCATTTGGGTTATTCAAAAACTCATTAAATATAGAATGCTCATACTTTATACAAATTGGATTTTGATAAATAAAAATCAGATGCTAATAAAGTAGAAGCATGAGAGCCATTTCACAAAGTTTTGCTGAAAAGTTAGATCTTTATCTTTAAAAAATTTCCTATTTATTGTATTCATTAAATTTGGATCTCATACTGTATTTCATTTCTTTAAGGCAGGATGTCTCCACTAATTTTGGGATTGTGCACCTATTCATATAAAATGTTCACATAGATTTTAATTTGACTAGTGTCTCTTCAAGTTATATAACATGGCAGCTTTAAACATTTTATAGTGTTCCAGGTTCTGTGTAAAACCAGTGTTAAACTCTTCTTTGGAATGGATGCATACGGGGTACCTGGCTGGCTCAGTTAGTAGAAGATGCGACTCTTGATCTCAGGGTTATAAGTTTGAGCCCTACATTGGGTGTAGAGATTAATTAAAAATAAAATAAAATAAAAAATAGAATGAACGTACACATCAGATACACAGACACACATGCATACACATTTCCACCTTCCTCTTTCAGCATGTTTTTATAGTACTTTATAATTTTGGCTTATGGTTAATCTACTTCGACATTTTCCAGACTTGCCTGATGGTAGCAATCACTTTGGGTGCTTATTAATCTATAGTCTCTTAGGGTCCTTTTTTTTTTTTTTTTTTTTTTGAAATTATGATTCTTGAGGTCTTAGAATGGTTATCAAGACTGTGATTATATATTTTCAACAATTCTTTATACTTATACAATTTGGGGAAACACTGATTTATTTGATTTTGTCTCTAAGAGATTAAAATACAGGGAAATTAATATTTACAGGAGGGCCTTCTGTGTAGGACCAGTGAGTTGATAATAGTCCTATAGATTTAAAAAAAAAATTTTTTTAATGTTTTTATTTATTTTTATTTTTGAAAGAGAGAGAGAGACAGAGCATGAGTAGGGGAGGAACAGAGAGAGAGGGAGACACAGAATTCAAAGCAGGCTCCAGGCTCTAAGCTGTCAGCACAGAGCCCGATGCGGGGCTCAAACCCATGAATTGTGGGATCATGACCTGAGCCGAAGTTGGATGCCCAACAGACTGAGCCACCCAGGTGCCCTGATAATAGTCCTATAGATTAATGATCTAGCAAATTTGTAAGTTCAGAAATTTGATTTTACTGTGTCATATAGAGGAGATGTACTTCTATGTGAAGATAAATCAAACTTAGAAGAGACTTACTTGAAAACTGGAGTTTCACCTTTTAAATTTACAATGGATGACATAACCAGAAACTTGTCTACCTTAGTCATCGATTCAGGCTTCACGCCTCTGATGGTAAATCCTCCAGTAAAGTCGTAACACTTTTTATTTTATTTATTTATTTTTTAATTTTATTTTTAAAATTTGTATCCAAATTAGCATATAGTGCAACAATGATTTCAGGAGTAGATTCCTTAGTGCCCCTTACCCATTTAGCCCATCCCCCCCCCCCACAACCCCTCCAGTAAACCCTGTTTGTTCTCCATATTTATGAGTCTCTTATGCTTTGTCCCCCTCCCTGTTTTTATATTATTTTTCTTTCCCTTCCCTTATGTTCTCTGTTTTGTCTCTTAAAGTCCTCATATGAGTGAAGTCATATGATTTTTGTCTTTCTCTAATTTCACTTAGCATAATACCCTCCAGTTCCATCCATGTGATTGCAAATGGCAAGATTTCATTCTTTTTGATTTCGAGTAATTCTCCACTGTATGTATATGTGTGTGTGCTCTCTTATTTATAGATTCCCAGTTGTCTGGATATCTGGCAACTTGAGAATAAGCAGCTTTGGATAATAATTACAATAACCTCATTTAAAGAGTAACCTTTACTCACACCTGTCAAAATGGCTAAAATCAGAAGCACAAGACACAGGTATTTGTGAGGATGTGGAGAAAAAGGAACACTCATGCAGTGTTGGTGGGAATGCAAACTGGTGCAGCCACTCAGGAAAATAGCATGAAGGTTCCTCAAAAAATTAGAACTAGAACTACCAGATAATCCAGTAATTCTATTGGGTATTTACCCAAAGAATAAAAAAACACTAATTTGAAAAGATAAATGCACCCCTATTATTTACAATAGCCAAGATATGGGAGCAGCCCAAATGTCCATCAATTGATGAATAAAGAAAAAGTGATATATGTATATGTACATTGGAATATTGTTCAGCCATAAAAAAGAATGAAATCTTGCCATTTGCAACAGCATGGATGGATCTGGAGAGTATAATACTAAGCAAGATAAGTCAGAGAAAGATAAATACCATATGCGGTATTTAAGAGACCGCCTATGTCGTATTCACTCATATGTGAAATTTAAGAAAGAAAACAAATGAGCAAAGGCTAAAAAAGACAAACCAAGAAACACTTTTTTAATACTTTCTTGTAAGGTTTGTTTTGAGAGAGAGAGAGAGAGAGAGAGAAAATCCTAATAAGGCTCCACAGCATCAGTGTGGAGCCTGATGTGGGGCTCAAACCCATGTACCATGAGCTCATGACCTGAGCCCAAACCAAGAGTCGGACACTTAACCAAATGAGCCACGCAGGTGCTCCCAGACTCATAAGTATAGAGAACAAACTGATGGCTACCAGAGGGGTGGGGAGGAGGATGAGTAAAATAGGTGATGGAGATTAAAGAGTACATTTATCATGAGTACTGAGTAGTGTATAGAATTGTTGAGTCACTCTGTTGTACACCTGAAACGAATATATTACTGTGTATTAACTATACTGGAATTAAAATAAAAAATTTGTATAGAGTAACGTGAAATCTTAAAGATTTTTATCATTTTGACAACATTTTTATAATTTACATGCAGTCAGGTGTGGGAAACCCTAGGTCCATGGCCCTTTGAGGTTGACAATCAGGCTAGATTATTGCTTTTACTGAAAATTTTTAAAAATAAAAATGAATAATATTATGGTCCTTTTATACACTTGTGTGAAAATATTAACAGATAACTTATCAATGATTTATATGGGCTTTAGTGCATTATATTTTCCTTTATTTTTCCAGTGAATATGGCTTTGCTGAAAAAGTCGTTGAGGGAATTACTGTTTCTGTAAACTCCATTGTTATCCGCATTGGAGCAAAAGCTTTCAATGCATCCTTTGAACTTTCCCAGTTACGAATCTATAGTGTAAATGCAAACTGGGAACATGGAGATTTAAGATTTACTCGCATTCAAGATCCACAGAGAGGAGAGGTAAGCATTTTTTTTTCATTCTTTGTTTAAAAAATCTTTTAGTCACTGATAAATAAAAGAGGGCATTTTAAAATAATGACTTCTTATAGTTACCCTAGATTCACATACTGCATTTACTCTTGCCTTTTAACTTTACTTTTCTATGTATTTCTCTCAGTTATTTAATTTAAAATGTGCATATTTTAGTGTTTTTATGTAATAAATCTTTCAACTTATGGAGTTAATGAACCTCATTTTAGCTTCTCAGCTACTCAGAATTGAATTTTAAATATACAAAACTAAAATCCTATTTAAGTTTTTCTTGGTCACATGATTCACATGCTTTTTGTGCTTTATATCAAATTCAGAGTAAAATATTAACAGCTTTACAAATAATGAATATAATTAGGAAGATATGTTACTGAATTTGTTGCAGCTATACAATTTTTAAAAATAAAAGCATAGTGAATATATCTAGAGTGTCGTAAGAATATTAGTAAAGAGATAAATTTTATTTAGCTTTTTTGTTTTTACAGATCTACACGTTTCTCATTCTGTTTTGCCTAAGTGAAGCTAATCTCTGTTCTCCTTAGGTTTTGACGTTTAAAGAAATAAATTGGCAGATGATTCGAATAGAGGCAGATGCTACTCAAAGTTCACATCTTGAAATTATGTGTGCTCCTGTTCGATTAATAACCAACCAATCAAAAATCAGAGTCACACTTAAAAGAAGAGTAAGTCAATAGGGTTACCTTTTTGGTTCATGTGATAACTAGTGGAATTGAGAGGAAATTTTAAATAAGTTTTTAAGTGAAATATAGGAATACTTAAAAGCAATTTAAAGGAAATATAGTGCCTTAAGCAGTATTTGAAAAAATCTAGTGCAATAACATTTTTCAGTCATCTACGTTTGATACTTAGATTTTTACTTTTAAAAAAAATTGTTTTTAACGTTTATTTTTGAGACAGAGACAGCATGAACGGTGGAGGGTCAGAGAGAGAGGGAGACACAGAATCTGAAACAGGCTCCAGGCTCTGAGCTGTCAGCACAGAGCCCAACGCAGGGCTCGAACTCACGGACCGTGAGATCATGACCTGAGCCGAAGTCGGACGCTTAACTGACTAAGCCACCCAGGCGCCCCTAGATTTTTACTTTTGATAAATTGAATAGATTCTCCGTTGCCAAATATTGTTGAACATTAACTGTCTTGTAATTTCATTTCTTCTGTTGAATCTTGCTGTGGGTAAACTGCAAAGCCTCCAAAGTCACCAAAACTACTAGCCTTAGAAAGTTATTAACATATGAATGGTAATTTAGGTAAGTAGGGAAGATAGTGACTTTCAAGATATCAGAAGTTGAGAGTTCTCTATAGATTGTGATGAAATTTAATGAAGGAGTCATGACTTTTTAAAACATGGCTCAGTTAAATTCTCAACAAAATGTTTTGTATCATTAGACACAAATAAATATACTAAATTAAGTTCAAAAAAAATTTCAGAGTACAGTGCTTACTACAGTATTCAAATGTGAAATGTGGGGGCACCTGGGTGGCTCAGTTGGTTGAGCGTCCAACTTCAGCTTGGATCATGATCTCATGGCTCGTGAGTTCAAGCCCCACGTCGGACTCTGTGCTGACAGCTCAGAGCCTGGAGTCTGCTTCAGATTCTGTGTCTCCCTCTTTCGCTGTGCCCCTCCCTCATTCATGCTCTGTCTCTCTTTCTCTCAAAAATAAATAAAACGTTAAAAAAAATTGAAATGTGAAATGTGGTTAACATAGCATTTCATGTTTAATTTTAATCCTTTCTGTACTGGAATTAGCACAGTTATTGGAGGTAATTATATGACTTATTAGCTATAAATGAAAAATTAAATTATATAAGTACTTGTACTTGCATAATATGCACCTGTTAAGGTATAGGAATTTGTCAGTCTTTTTTACCACTGTATCTCCAGTACAAGGAGATATTTGTTCTACAGTACAGGAACCCAGTAAATATTTGGTCAATGAAGGAAGGATCCATATTTAACTTCATTCAAACATTTTAAGCATTTTTTAAAACATTGTGCATTTGTAAGTTTTATGTCTTGGCTTAATTTTATGAATCATTTTTTTTCTTACAGTTAAAGGACTGCAATGTTATTGCAACAAAGTTAGTTCTAATATTGGATGACTTATTATGGGTTTTAACTGATTCCCAGTTGAAGGCTATGGTACAATATGCAAAATCTCTTAGTGAAGCAATAGAAAAATCAACCGAACAAAGGAAGAGTATGGCTCCTGAACCTACGCAGGTAAGCTCTTAAGAGGAAAAACACTTGACCTGTAAATGGTTTAAAAATCAAAATGGTTAGTTTTTTGTATGAAGTAGATTGTAAGACTTTGAGTCTGAGAATCTTTTTTTTTTTTAAGTTTATTATTTATTTATTTATTTTGAAAGAGAGAGGGAGGAGGAAGGGAGGGATGGTGAGAGAGGGAGAGAGAGAATTTCAAGCAGGCTCTGCTGTCAGTGCAGAACCTGACAGGGGGCTTGAACTCATGAACTTTGAGATCACATCCTCAGCTGACATCAAGAGTCAGATGCATAACTGACTGAACCACCCATGTGCCCCATAGTCCAAGAATCTTTTATCTAGATATCTTATTGGGGCGCCTGGATGGCTCAGTTGGTTGAGCGTCCAACTTCAGCTCAGGTCATAATCTCACGGTCTGTGAGTTTGGGCCCCGCATCGGGCTCTGTGCTGACGGCTCAGAGCCTGGAGCCTGCTTCGGATTCTGTGTCTCCCTCTCTCTCTGACCCTCCCCCGCTCATGCTCTGTCTCTCTCTCTCTCTGTCAAAAATAAATAAAACATTAAAAAAAAATTTAGATATCTTACTGTATAATTTCTACACATGGTATCTCTATGAAAGCATATATGTGTTTCTATATATAGGGTGCTTATTTTGTTTGGAGCTCTGTATTAGGCACTAGAATTAATGATGACATAAAACTATTTGATATTATAAACACCTCTTTTCAGGAAGTTAAATACAACTTAATTACTAAAGTAAAGGCAGGGGCGCCTGGGTGGCTCAGTCGTTGAGCGACTGACTTCAGCTCAGGTAACGATCTTGCCGTCCATGAGTTCGAGCCCTGCATCGGGCTCTGTGCAGACAGCTTAGTGCCTGGAGCCTGCTTCAGATTCTGTGTCTCCCTCTCTCTCTGACCCTCCCACACTCATGCTCTCTCTGTCAAAAATAAATAAACATTTAAAAAAAAAAATAAAGGGCAGACAGGAAAAACCTGGGTATAGTCAAGGGAGAAATGCGAGAACAGGGCAGCAAGTGTAAAACCCTGTGGAAATGCTGAAATTGAACACAAAACTGTAGTGTTGTATCTATTCTTAACAAAAACAAGGGATATTGTGAACCCTATTTCTTTGAAGCTATTTCTAAAGAAATAGCTTGTTGGATGATCTCACTTGGTACATGGAAATGGCATACACCTATGACTATCAAATTGGCATTATTTACTGTCTACCTGCTATGTCATAAGGAACAGGGCTAGACACTGTGAATGTAAAAATGAATATTGTCTGACCCTGTCCTCAAGGAACTCAGGATATAAGGTATAACAGGAAGTCAAGTATAAAATAAGTCATTGCAGTGCAACTTAAATGCTGGAGTGAAGGAACCATAGAGGCATAGAGAAGTTTTAGTCAACTGTTTGCATAGTTTGGAAAGGCTTCACAAAGAGGATAATGAAATTAAGTCTTAAAAATTAGAAGTTCACAGGTGAGGGAAAGGATCTTTTAGATGAGGGAGTAGAATCTGCCAAAGTGTCTTGAATGGTGTTTCCTGATAAAAATAAGGAGTTTGGTATTACTAGAGCAGTGTTTTTGAGAGTTATGTACACATGCCTCTCTGATACACACCTGTCCAGGTTTTGAGGAAATTGGCTTCTACATATTTCACTTTGATGTATTGTGTTCTTTCTTAAACTTTATCTGCTGGAGAAACTTACCTGCTTTCTTAAACTTTATCTGCTGCTTATGTTAAAACGTTGGATTCCTTCTCCCTTTCCCAAACTACTCTTACCTTGTTTGACAAATGAAAGGCCACCTTCTTACTTCTTACTCATTCTTACTATGATGGATTTGTCCAGTTTAAGGAAAAACTTAAAAAGTTTGGGATGACAGGACAGAGGTAATTTGAATTATTGTTACTCATGTTGGAGTGAATGACTAATGAATAACAAAGTAACAAGTCAGGTGATTTCCACTCCCACTTCTTTGCTTTCAACACATTTGAAGTAGGATCTATAAATGTTAGCTATTAGATTATTAAAAACAATTTTTTAAAGATCATTTCATGAATCCTGGCATGTAACTTGAAGGAGTTCAAAGAATCATGCCATATTGCTAAAGTAAAACTCATTTTCATTGCAATCTACCTATTTATATGAATAGTTTTCTTAGTCATAAAAAGAAATAAATAAAGAATTGATGGTGACCCTTTTATCATTCTACCAGTAAGTAATATTTATCCAGTGAGATATCTTCATAATTCTCTGGGAGAACCTAATTTTAGGTTTAGTGAACAGAACACTGAACTGTAACACAGAGTAATTTTTTGGGCAGGTAGCCTGAGTTCAGGCAGAAGTATGTGGTGACTAGATGTAAAGGGCATTCATTATATGTTGAAGAATTTGGACTTTTTCCTGTAGGCATATGGAAGTCACTGGAAGTTTTTAAGTACAAAAGGACAATCAAATAATGCTTGGTGGTATTATAGTGGATGGACTGAAGAAGAGAAAGATTACCAGTCTAAAGAAGGGGTGAACTTGAACCTCTGGTAATGGTTTGAAAGAAGAAATCTACAAACCAAGTTGGGGAGAGATATCTGAGTGTTTCATCAGTTGAGGATGAAGAGCAAAATTGAGGATTTTCAAATGATAATTTGTAGTTCCATTAGCCAGTAAAGGGAATGCAGAAGAAGGAAGCAGGTTTGATTAAGGGAGATAAGGCTAAAAAAAGGTAATAATGAGCTCCATTTTGAAATTGAAAGAACGTAAAGAAGTACAGGAAGTAATATTTTAAGTGTTACCATCATGAACACTAGTCTGTCAAAGTTTGCAATGGGGATTTATGTAGTGTAGGGTGTCAATAACAGAGATGGTAATTGAAATTAAAGGCTAATAGACAAAGTTTTGATGTTACTGTGGGTCTTACTTATACAACATGTGGATATATTTGTATAGATTATCACAGATTAGGAAACTAGAAAAAGGACGAAGTTCTGTAATCCAATCACCATAATAAAACCAGTGTTAGCATTTTGAAGTATTTCCTTAAAGGTTTTTTTGGCCTCAGCACCTGCATTTTTCTTAGTTTTAGCAAGTGTGTAGTAAGTGGATATATACAATTTTCTTCCATGTTGTTAGTCTTTAATTTTTATTTTTGGTTGCTCCCTAATATTTCATGGTAAAGTTACTTAACCATTCTCATTACCATAAAGTTTCTTTCTTGGGTGGTCATTGTCACATTAACTACTTTAGGTATCATATAGAATGCCCTGATTATTTGAGGACTAAGAGAGTGGATTAGAGAGTAAAGTAGTTGACAGTGTTCCTTTGCTCAGCCTGACAACTTGACAGCCGTCTTCTATCATAAATACTTGATTAGCTTCATCCTTTTCTTCTCTAAAAGGGAAGAATACACAGGAAACCAGGAAATGTTAAGATTATTCATTAGGCAAAAGAGTTTATAATGCCCACTCACCCCCCGACCCCAAACAGCATGTAAAAACTGAATCTGCCACAACATTAAGAGAAAGGTTTCTATGGAGATTAATGTTTATGTTTTGTGTATATCAGTATTTATGTTGATGAAGAACATAAAAAAACATGGTTAAATACAGGGTAATGTTTTCCTTCAAAATAGTACAATTGTAGACATAAATAGTAGTCTGTTAAGGCTGTGAAAGTAGAAGAACATAAGTGATTTTTCTTATGGAAATTAGTTTGACAGTTAATTAGTGAAAGAATTTTTCTTGAGCCCCCTAGAATTTAAGGCTTCACAATTATATTTCATCTTTCCTTTTCTTTAATTACTGTGGGTCCCAATCATTTTCTTTGAGAGATTCTCATTTAACTGAGTATACTTTGAAATTCATTTACAGGTAGTTCTTAATAGATAATGTATAAATAAGTATACATACAAAATGTACTTTAATTTTTCATATATAACTAACTACACTTTTATTAGTGAATTGTTCTTAATTAGAAACTTTTTAATATTTCTTGATGAAAAATTTGGTCTTCATTTTATTACCAAATTTTCATGTACAGTTTTGTAGCTTATAGGTAAGATGATCTTACAGTATACTTATATAGAATCATTTTAGGCTATTAGGTTCACATAAGTCTTTACACTTCAGCATTATTCTATACTTTTTCACTTTGGGGAGAAAAGAACTTGACTCACAGTCTCTTATAAATCTCTTCCACTTTCTGGCTTCTTCCAAGTTCAGAGGACATGCCACATCACTTTGGAGAAGTATCAGGACACTTACAGTACTACACAATATCACAAGCACTTTTGCAAAGAAGTGATTTATTTCTACAGGATATATAATAGTGTATACAACTGATATATACAATGCTCACGTTTGTTTCTTTTTTAATATGTGAAGCTAATACTATTTTAATAAGCTGGCTTTAATAGTTAATAAATATATTTTCTAAAATAAGGGCTATAAATATATAGATATAATCAAGTATTTTAAACATTGGTTTCATATTCAAATGTGTATAGTTTTCCAGTTTTTAGATTTAATTTTATTCCCATATAATTCAGAAAATATTTGGGGGGGAATTGAGTCATTGATAGAATAGAGATATATTAGCTTATTTTTCATGACTTTACTACTGAAGATACTTATTTAAGTTTTCTTGTTTGTGGAAATTCAAACATTTAACTTGTAGTGATAAGGCAGTTTTGAATCTTTTAGAGCTCGGCAGTAGCCCCATCTACCCAACAAGTGAAGACACCACAGGCTTCAAATGCTCCTGATCTAAATGATGCAATTGTGAAACTATTCAATGACTTTGATGTTAAAGAAACGTCTCATCATTTAGTGATTTCTCATCTAGATCTACACATATGTGATGACATTCATGCTAAAGAAAAAGGTAATAAAAGCTGCTTATTTCAAACTACTTTGATTTTTTTTTTAGGATTTCCTACGAAACTGGATTGTTTATCATTTTTAATATATAATATGTCTTGTACATGACTGGTCATAATTTTATCATTCATATGAGATGCAGAGATGAAAGTTGTACTTTTAAGCAATATATATTGGTATGAAAATTTTTGGCTTTAGTAGTTAGTATTTCAGCACAATTAATTATTAGCTACAGATGCTAACAGTAAAATTAAGTTTAAAAAAATCAAGGATTGAATAGATGACATCCTTAGAGGATGATGAAATCTTAGACTTGCCTTTGAATTAACTTTTTAATAATTTTGAAATTATGTATACATTCAATTTTAGTTCATACTCAATTCATAATTATTTGCACATATGTTTCCACATGGTGGTCTATCTGCATTTTTCTGACCCCATTTGCATGTAAACACAACTATGTGGCTGTTTAACATTTCTTGCGTCTCTTCTCCAGTAATGCTCCCAAAATTTGGTTAGGAAGCCAAATTCCAGTTAGTTAAGTTTGTTTTCTTTACTTTTCGCTTTTGTTTCTCTTACTTTTCTTAATTTAGTAGACACAGGTAATGGAGAAATAGGAAGCTCTTCTTGGTCACTTTGAAAATCTGTGGTTCTGTAATCTAGGTACTTGCATTTCTTTCTCTCTGTTGGAGAGTGTCCCCGGCCCATAAGTGTTGGAAGGGTTTAGCGAGTGGTCCTACTTCTAGGACAGTGGTTCTCAAACTTTGGTGAGCTTGAGGATCTCTTTAAAACAGAGATATCTATATCTGACCTCTGTACCTCAGACCTGAATCACAGTCTACATCTGTGAAAATTGTTACTCTGTATTTTTAAAGCTGAGACTGACCTTGGATATTTAGTAGAAGTTACTCTGCCTTCATCAGATAAGGCAGCCAAGTACCAGTGACCAGATAAAAGGGTGGAATGGAAAAGATGAGGAAGATTTGGAGTTTAGAGAGGGATTTGTTGTCTTTTCTTTTGTCTACCTTTGTGTCATTTGTCTTAAAGTTGGTATCTTCTTTACTGATTTGACAGGAAAATGAAAAAGTTAAAATAAACCAACATAACAAAATGAGGGGGTCAAGGTTAAGTAATCAGCAAAAGAATAGAGACAAGTGTCTTCCAAGTTTTTGTTTTGTTTTGTTTTGTTTTTTACATTTCTCATTCTTTATACTCCCTCATAGAATAAGCTGAATTATGTTTTTTAAGGGGAAAACTACTCCACCAAAGTATTTCCTTCATGGTACAGATTTGTTCTAAAATCCAGAAAGGTCTGAAATCATATTCATTCATACCTGGTTGTATCTTAATTTGTATTTTCTGTACATGCAGTTGATTTATCCATGCTGTGTTAAAATTTGATTTTTATGTTGGAGTTACACTGAGCTGTGATCTGCTTCTAATCTTAATATAGCTATGTGACTTTGAACAACTACCTAATCTAGTAGACTCAAGTTCTTCTTCAATAAAAGACAAGATGATATAGTATAGTGGTTAACATTTCTTGGGTTCAAAATAAGCTCTGAGTTTATTGCCTGGTAAGACCTTGGTCTATTTAATTAACCTGTTTGTGTCTCAATTTACTTGTCTAGAAAATAATAATAATAATAATAGTATTTATCTCAGGGTTGCAAGGAAGAGCAAATCAATAAGTATAACTAAAGTATTTAAAACAAAACAATAGGGCACCTGGGTGGCGCAGTCGGTTAAGCGTCCGACTTCAGCCAGGTCACGATCTCGCGGTCCGTGAGTTCGAGCCCCGCGTCAGGCTCTGGGCTGATGGCTCAGAGCCTGGAGCCTGTTTCCGATTCTGTGTCTCCCTCTCTCTCTGCCCCTCCCCCGTTCATGCTCTGTCTCTCTCTGTCCCAAAAATAAATAAAACGTTGAAAAAAAAAATTTTTTTTTTAAAAATAATAAAAAAAAATAAAACAAAACAATATTTGGCATATGGTTAGAGCTATAAATATAAAAGTTCTACTCTTTGTGTACCCTCATCTTCTAGTTTTGTACAAGGCAAATGATAGGGGCTCAGTAATACTAATTAGATTGCATTGCATTTCCTGAATTCCTTAATGTATATTGTTCATGACAATAGAGAGACAATCATTGCTTAGACTGCAAGTACAATACATGAAGTGTTTCTGATATTTGCTAATGTTTCTTTCTCTTTCTCTCAATGCCAAATTTTTAATTTTCCCAGAGTCAAACAGACGTATTACTGGAGGGGCTATGCAACTGTCTTTTACACAGCTAACTATAGATTATTATCCTTATCACAAAGCAGGTATGTATAACAATTTCTTTAACAGACATAAATCTTGCCTTAAAGTTAGTCAATTTATCTCATTTCTTTTTGTATTTATTATTTTTTAATTCATTTTATTTTGTATTTATTTTAATTTATGTTTATTTTTTATTATTTTAATAGGTAACATACAGTGTCATATTAGTTTCAGGTGTGCAATATAGTGATTTAACAGCTGCATATATTACTTGGTACTTAGGACAAGTACACTCCTTAATCCCCATCACTTATTTCATGCAACCACCATCCACCCCCTCTCTCATCAGTTTGTTCTCTATAATTAAGAGTCTGTTTCTTAATTTAGCTCTTTTTTTCCCCCCTATGCTCCTTTGTTTTCTTTCTTAAATTTCACATGAGTGAAACCATATGGTATTTGTCTTTCTCTGACTTAGCATTAATACTTTCTAGCTCCATCCATATCCTTGCAAATGACAATATTTCTTTCTCTTTTATGGCTGATAATATTCCATTATGGATTGATACTACATGTTTCTTTATTTATTCATCAATCGATGGATACTTGGGCTGCTACCGTATCTTGGCTTTATCCTTGTATTTTGCAAATTTCACTATGGTATGTCATGGTGTTGACCTGTTTTTGTTGATTTTGAAGGGAGTTCTGTATGCCTCTTGGACTTGGATACCTTTCTTTCCCCAGATTAGGGAAGTTCTCAGCTATAATTTGTTCATATAAAGCTTCTGTCCCTTTCTCTCACTCTTCTTCTGGCACTCATATGGTATAGATTTTGTTTTGCTTCGTGGAAACACTTGGTTTTCTAAGTCTCCCCTTGGGTCTAGTAATTTCCCTCTTTTTTTCAGCTTCATTGTTTTCCTAATTTTATCTTCTACTTTGCCTATTCTCTCCTCTGCTTCTTCAGTCCTTGCTGTCACTGTCTAGTTTATTTTGCATCTCAGTTATAGTATTTCTTAATTCATCATGACTAGTTGTTAGGTCTTTGATCTCTGCAGCAGGGGTTTCTCTGGTGTCTTCTATGCTTTTTTAAAGCCCAGGTAGTTGTCTTATGACTTGTTCTAAATTCTTGTTCAGGTACGTTGTTTATATCTGTTTTAAGCAAATCCCCGGGCTGTGATTTCTTCTTGACCTTTCTTTTGGGGAGAATTCCTCCATTGTGTCATTTGGGCTAAGTTTCTATCTTTGCATGTTGTAAAAGCTTGTTATGATTCCTGCAGCTGAGCACTACTATATTAAAAAGGGGTCATACACTGTCCAGGGCCTGGTACTCCAGATTGTGTTTCAGGTATATGCTGTGTGTACTTTGCTGTTGTCTTTTGGCAGCTCTTTCCCACTGGTCATTTCTTTGCAGAGCTCTTTGCTTGCAGTGTTGGAGCGTTTAGACCTTTAACTAGGTGTGCTTTGATTTGTTTGTTGAAGTAACCTGGGAAAAAAGAGGTTGGGCGAAGCCTGATTCCATAAAAAGAGAAAAGGAAAGGTAACAAACCCCACAATCAAAAAACTATAAAGCTGAGTCCAACAGAAAAGAAAGAAAGAAGAAAAGAAAGTAGAAGAGAAAAGAAAGAAAAGAATAAAAAAGCCTAATTAAAAAAAAAAAGATAAAAGGAAATGACAAAAAAAAAAAAAAAAAGAAATCAGAAACTATGATCCTGATCCCAAAAGAAAAAAAAGAGTTGTCTGTTGGTGCCTGGGAGATGGTGGCTGTGATGGTCTGGAGGAGAGGCCAGCTGTGGCTGCCTTGGCTCAGAGTCAGTCCTGCCCCAGAAGATAAGCAGTTGCCAGGCACAGGGTGGGAGGGTGTTCGTGTAGGTGGGTCCCTGCCTCCCCCGGGGACTGCTGTGTTGCTCTCTGAATTCCCACCATGTTGGTGTTTTGGGGGAAAATGAAGCCACCCAATCTCTCATTCCCGGACTGGGGATCTCAACCCCTGCTATTTAGGCAGCCCTCACAAAGTAGAGAGGGAAGTCAGTTAGCCCTGTGTCAAAACTCTCTTGTGTTTTTCCTTTGGCGTGCAGCTGGGATTCAAAACTGACGGTTTTCTATTCTGTTGCATATATCTGTGCATCCATTTGTGCTGGTATCATACTGTTTTGATTACCACAGCTTTGTAATATAACTTGGAAGTCCAGAGTTGTGATCTCCCCAGCTTTGCTTTGCTTTTTCAAGATTGCTTTGGCTATTCGAGGTCTCTTGTAGTCCCCTACAAATTTTAAGATTGTTCTAGTTCTGGGAAAAATACTGTTGGTATTTTTGATAGGGATTGTATTAAATGTGTAGATTGCTTTGGGTAGTATAGACATTTTAACAGTATTTGTTCTTCTAATCCATGAACATGAAATGTATTTCCATTTCTTTGTGTCATCTTCCATTTCTTTCATCATTGTTTTATAGTTTTCAGAGTATAGGTCCTTCACCTCTTTGGTTAAGTTTATTCCTAGGGATCTTACAGTTTTTAGTGCAGTTGTAAATGGGATTGATTCTTTGACTTTTTTTTCTGCTATTCATTATTGGTGTATAGAAATACAAGAGATTTCTGTACATTGATTTTTTTATCCTGAAACTTTATTGAATTCGTTTATCAGTTACAGCAGATTTTGCTGGAGTCTTTTGGGTTTTCTGTATATATTATCATGTCCTCTGCAAATAATGGAAGTTTTACATCTTCCTTACATATTTGGATGCTCTTTATTTCTTTTTGTTGTCTGATGCATGGCTAATACTTCCAGTACTATATTGAATAAACATGGTGAGAGTTGACATCCTTGTTTTGTTCTTGACCTTTCCCCATTAAAAATGTTTGCTGTGGGTGTTTCATATATGTTCATTATGTTGAGGTATGTTCCCTCCAAACCTACTTTGATGAGGGCTTTTTTATAATGAATGGATGTTGTACTGTGTCTAATGCTTTTTCTGCATCTATTGAAATGATCATATAGTTTTTATCCTTTTTCTTATTGATGTGATATTTCACATTGATTGATTTGCAAATATTGAACCACCTTTGCAACCCAGGAATAAGTCCCTACTTTATTGTGCTGAATGGTTTTTCTAATGTATTGTTGAATTCAGTTTGCTAGTATATGGTTGAGGATTTTTATATCTGTGTTCATCAGGGATATTGGTTTGTAGTTCTCTTTTTCACTGGTATCTTTATCTGGTTTTGTTATCAAGGTAATGCTGGCCTTGTAGAATGAATTTGGAACTTTCCTTCCTTTTCTATTTTTGGGAATAGTTTGGGAAGAATAGGTATTAACTCTTCTTTAATGTTGTTAGAATTCACCTGTGAAGCCATCTTGTCGTGGACTTTTGTTTGTTGGGAGTTTTTTGATTACTGATTCAATTTCTTTGCTGCTTCCAAATTTTCTATTTCTTCCTGCTTGAGTTTTATTAGTTTATATGTTTCTAGGAATTTATCCATTTCTTTTAGGTTGTCCACAATTTGTTGGCATGTAGTGTTTCATAATATTCTCTTATATTTGTATTTCTGTGGTCTTGGTTATTTCTACTCTTTCATTTGTGATTTTATTTATTTGAGTCTTGTTTGTTTTTTTCTTGATATGTCTGGCTAGAAATTTGTCAATTCTATTGATTTTTTTCTAAAGAAGTAACTCCTGGTTTTATTGATCTGTTCTTTTGTGGTTTTGGTGTTTGTTCATTCCTTTGTTTTTCTGTATCACTTATTTCTGCTCTAATCTTTATTATGTCCTTCCTTCTACTGGTTGGGGTTTTGTTTTTTCTTCTTTTTCCTAGCTCCTTTAGGTGTAAGGTTAGGTTTCCTATTTGAGATTTTTGTTGCTTCTTGAGAATGATCTATTTGGCAATAAACTTCCCTTTTTAGAACTGCTTTTGCTGCATCCCAAAGGTTTTGGGCTGTTGTATTTTCATTTTCATTTGCTTCCATGTACTTTTTAATTTCTTCTTTTATTTTCTGGTTGACCCATTCATTGTTCAGTAGCATGTTATTTAACCTCCATATTTTTATGCTCTTTCCAGATTTTTTCTTGTGGTTGACGTCTAGTTTCATAACCTTGTGGTCAGAAAAGATTCATGGTATGACTTCAGTCTTCTTGAATTCATTGAGATCTATTTTGGACAGTATTTCATGTGTACTTGAAAAGAATGTGTATTCTGCTGTTTTAGGATGGAATTTTCTGAATATATCTATTAAATCCATCTGTTCCAGTTTGTCATTCAAAGCCATTATTTCTCATTGATTTTCTGTTTACTTGATCTGTCCATGATGTGTAAGTGGGGTGTTAAAGTCCCCTAGTATTATTGTATTACTATCAATTAGTTCCTTTATTTTTGTAATTAACTGTTTTATGTATTTGGGTGCTACTGTGTTGGCAGCATAAATATTTATAATTGTTATATCTTCTTGTTGGATCATCCCCTTTTTGATTGTATAGTGTCCTTCTTTGTCTCTTGTTAAACTCTGATTTGTGTCATATAAGTATTGCTCCTCTGGCTTTTTTTGACATCCATTTGCATGATAGGTGTTTTTCCATCTCTTCACTTTGAATCTGCTGGTGTCCTTACGTGTAAGATGAGTCTCTTGATGGCAGCATATAGATGTATCTTGTTCTTTTTTGTGCATTCTGTCACCCTGTGGCTTTTGATGGAAGTGTTTAGTGCATTTACATTCAAAGTAATTATTTACAGATGTGTATTCATTGTCATTTTATTTTTTTGTGGTCATTTGTGATGATTTTCTCCTATCTTTTTTTGTTTCTCTTTCATGGTTTCCTGATTTTCTTTAGTGATATGTTTGCATTTCTTTATTTTTTCTTTGCGTATTTATTATTGGTTTATGATATGGTTACCATTAGCTTTGTATATAACCTCTTTTGCAGATAGCAATCTATATTAATTTGGTCATTTAGATTTGATCCCATTTTTACTCCTCTCCTCCCCATGCTTTACATATATGTTTTTATAATTTACAGTCTTTTATTTTGTGAGTTCCTTGACTAATTTTTTACAAAAACATTCATTTTTGCTTTTTTTGTGTTTTCTACCTTCAGACTGTCACTTTTGGTTTTTCCTCTCCATTCAGTGTGTCTCCTTTAATATTTCTTGCCGGGCTGGTTTAGTGGTCATGAGCTCCTTTAGTTAAGAGTATTCTCAGCAGATTTTTTCCAATTCAGCATTTTGAATGTATCATACCACTGACATCTTGCTTGGAAAGCCTCTGCTGAAAAATCTCCTGGTAGCCTTATAGGTGTTCCCTTGTAATTACAGTTACTGTTTCCTTGTGTCTTGCTGCTTTAAAATTTTTTTCTTTATCACTATATTTTGTCAGTTTAATTAAAATATGTCTTGATGTGGATCTCTTTTGTTGATTTTGAGAGTTCTCTTTGCCTGCTGGATCTGGATATCTGTTTCCTTTCCTAGATTAGAGAAATTTTTAGCTTTTATTTCTTCAGATAAATTTTCTGCCCCATTCTCTCTCTCTCTTCTATAATATTATGTTTGATTGAGTCACTGAGTTTCCTAAGTCTGTTCTCATTTTGCATAATTCTTTTTTCTCTCTTTTGTTATGCTTGATTACTTTCCATTAATCTGTCTTCTAGGTCACTAATTTTTTTCCCCTGCTTCTTCCATCCTGCTGCTTATTCCATCAAGTGTATTTCTCATTTTGTTTATTGAGCCCTTTATCTCTGCTATGTCATTCCATATCTCTTTGTTAAGGGTCTCACGAATGTCCTCCTCTTTTCTCAAGTCCAGTGAATATCCTTGTAATCATTACTTTAAATTCTCAATCTGGCTTGTTACTTGTATCTGTTTCTCTTAGATCTCTGGTCGTGTCCCGTCCTGTTCTCTCATTTTGTCTAAGTCTCTGTGCCTGTTTCTCTGTGTTAGGAAAGTCAGCTACATCTCCTGTTATTGAGGGTAATGGCCTTATGAAGCAGAGGTCATGGAGTGCCCTGTTTTGTCGTGTCCCCTGTTCCCCAGGTTCTGGTGCTTCTGGGAGTGTCTCCAATATGTGCTGCATGTGCTTTGCTGTTGTTTCCTAGCCACTTTATCCATCAGGCCAGTTGTATGCAGGGGCTCTGTTTGCCTCTCACTGGCAGTGTTTGGTCCCTGGCCTGAATATGGCACATTTTAACTAAGTGTGTTCTGGTCTGCTTGTGAAATGAAGCCTGTCGCCATTGCAGCTGGCACCGAGGCTCTGCAAAACTCCCACGTAGGGAGACACAGTGTGAGCAGGGGTTTGGGTTGGTCTTTTGGGGGAGAGGGTCTGCTGTGCTGGGGCTGAGGCAAATTCCACTGAGTGCATGGAGTGTGGCTTGGTGTAAGTGAGTTAGGTAGCGAATGTCTGCACTAAACTAATTCCCACCAGTTACCCCGTGCTTATTCTGAGGGATGGGGAAGGGAAATGGTGCTGGCTTATTCCTTTCTTCCCAGAGGGGTTTCTCTGTGAACGCTATCTCTCTGGTACACAATACAAGATGAGCAAATACCTTCCCTGGCGTGTGCTCCAGGTGCTCTTCAGATTACTGTTTCCATGCTATATGTTTGCGGGTTGTTTGCCTGACTTCTTCACAAGAGGTGCTCCAGTACCTTCTGAGCTCTCCAAGAGCTAAGCACGCTGACCTTTAAAATTCCAGGCTTTGGGGCGCCTGGTGGCGCAGTCGGTTAAGCGTCCAACTTCGGCCAGGTCACGATCTCGCGGTCCGTGAGTTCGAGCCCCGCGTCAGGCTCTGGGCTGATGGCTCGGAGCCTGGAGCCTGTTTCCGATTCTGTGTCTCCCTCTCTCTCTGCCCCTCCCCCGTTCATGCTCTGTCTCTCTCTGTCCCAAAAATAAATAAACGTTGAAAAAGAAAATTTTTAATAAAAAAAAAAAAATTCCAGGCTTTAAGCCCTGCTGGTTGGCAAAAGCCATGAAATTGGCTCCCTTTTGCTTTCCAAGTCAACTACTGTGGGGATTCATTTTCCCCATGCACTCCTCTGTGTGTGAGTTTGTCTCTAGCCCTTCTTAGCAACTGTGGCTCCCTCCCCAACATAGCAGCCACCATCCAATCCATTTCTCTCCCAAACCCTGTCACTGCACTTCGTAGCTTCCTTGTTGTGGCCTCTTCTCTACCTATAGTTGTGGCATTTGTTCTGCCAGTCTTCAGGTCAATTTCTGGGATATTTAGGATGATTTGATGGTAATCTAGTTATATTCATGGAATGAGGTGAGCATAGTCATACTCCACTGGCATTTTTCTTTTCTCTTTAACTTTTTAAGGAAAAAAAGAGACCAAAATATTTGTTATTTTTCCCCAGTAGTATTTCACCAAGAAGATATAATTGCCATAGAAAATATTTATGCATTTTTATATAGAGTTTTATGTAGATTATTAGGAAGTACAATTGTTAGCAATTGGCAGTACTCTATTGATTTAAATGTTAAAATCAGAATTTGGAGGACGTATTTTATGCTATTTTATTTTGTTAATTGTGACAAAAGTTAGTAATATGTTTTGAATTTTAAAAATCAGTATATTATTAATATATTTTAATATTAAAAACTCAAGAAAGGAAATAAAGTAAAAGGATAACAATGATTTCAGCCATGTTGTAGGATTCCAGGAACTTTTTAAAAAACTTTTCTGTGTTTTCTAAATTTCATTAATAGACTTTTTACATGTGATCTTAGCCAAAAGGCAGAGCAGTGATACATTAATAGACTTTTTAATAATTAAATATTGATAGGTTTTTTCCTCCCAAATAATAAAAAACAAAATATATAAGTTTATGGCCAAATTAAGTAATTTGACCTTATGCCCATCTCTGCATTTTGGTGATGTATGGATTTTTTTTTTTTTTTTAATTAACAAAAATAAGAAAAACAAGTTTAAGGAATTTTCCAGGACTTTAAGGAAGTGATAAAATTTTTCTGTTCACAAATTTATCCTTCTTCTGTTTGTTATTTCTGTATGTGTGCTTGACGAATTTAAAGGTTATACTATTTGATTTTTGTTTGAAGTCTTTGTTGTATATTCTATATTCCTGATTTGTAAGTTACTTACACATATGTAAAGTTTTTTAACTACAGAAATAATTCATATTTTGGAAGGTGAAACTTAGTCATAGATTTTTTTTTTTTTTTAAGTTTATTTGAGAGACTGTGTGTGCACATGAGCAGGGGAGAAGCAGAGAGAGGGGCAGAGAGAGAGGGATGAGTGGAGAGAGAGAATCTCAAGATGCAGATCATGACCTGAGCCAAAATCAAGAATCAGACCCTTAATTGACTGAGCTACCCAGGTGCCCCCCAAAGATAGCGTTTCTGGGTGGGCACAATATTTTCTGAACCCTTTTATGTACATACTACTTTTCTCAGTTTTTGCTACAGAGAAACCTAATAATCCTAATTTTTTATTTTCCTTCCAAAAATTTTTATGTAGGTATAGATATATCTATATCTTTATGACTTGATGTCCATCTTGAGAAATTTCATTGGTTTCTTAAGTGTTTTAATAATCCTCATCATTTTAAGGATAGGTTTTATTTGTCACTTTACAACAAATCTTTGATGAAAGGACTTTTTTCTGGTAGTATTTTCTGTAGTATTTTCTTTCTAATGGAGGTATGTTTGATACTTGAGCATTCAGTGAAGGTTGACCAGCAGTACTGTTTGTAATTGAAATTTTGAGTCATGTTCTACCAATGGTTGATTTCTGATAGAAACGTCTAGATAACTTCCTTTTGACACTCTTTGCGTGTATTCTAAATGTTTTGCTCAAATTTTCTAGGAAGATTAAAATCTCTTGTAGGTGAAGACTGCTCCCTTGAGAAAAAAACCCTTGGGAAATAAATAAATCTCATTAGAAGCATTGCTACAATAAAATAAATGAAAATTGTGCATTTTTCAGTGAAATACCTGTCATTCATTTTACAGGAGATAGTTGTAATCATTGGATGTATTTTAGTGATGCAACCAAAACAAAAAATGGATGGGCCAATGAATTGTTACATGAATTTGAGTGCAACGTTGAAATGCTTAAGCAGGCTGTAAAGGATCATAATGTAGGTTCACCTCCTAAATCCCCAACACATGCCTCTCCCCAGCACACACAAACAGGTATTTTACCTATAACAACATTATGGCATTCCCCTGATAGTGTGTGTGTGTGTGTGTGTGTGTGTGTGTGTGTGTGTGTGTGTATGTGTGTGTGATCATGATAGGATATTTTCTGTAAATTTTTTGTAAAATTTAATTAATGTCTAAAAATTCTGCACCTTCTTCAGACCATAGGCTTATGGACCAAAAGCACTTTTTAAATTGACATGACCAATAAGAGTAATACCCCGTTAGAATGTTTGAGATTGTTAAATGGCTGATAGGTCTCTCTTTTTAACAAGAATTTCTGGTAAAAGTTATTGTATAAGAATATCTTAAATGTGGTATATGACTCATGTTTAAAGAATAATCACACAAAAGAATAATCATTATAACAAATTCCTGCATCAGTTTATATATAAAGTATTTTCACATATATTATTTTGTTTGACAAATTAGAGTTCACGTGTATTTCTAGTAGCTGTCTTAACAAAAAAGTGATTGTTAAAAATCATTTGCCATAAATTGAAAGTTTTTTTCTTATTTCCCACAGAGAAAGACTCGGCTCTGAAAGGGACTTCCAGATCACCTTCAGTATTATCTCAGCAGTCCAAAGCTAAGTTAATGTCTAGTTCTGTTGTGGTTAGACTTGCAGATTTCAATATATACCAGGTATGATTCATTTTTAATTAAATCTTATGATAAAACATCTTCTGCAAGCAACTCATATTTTGTTTTAAATGTTTATTTATTTGAGAGAGAGTGGGGCAGGGGCAGAGAGAGAGGGAGAGAGAGAATCCCAAGTAGGCTCCGTGCTGTCAGCACAGAGACTGAGGTGAGGCTTAATCCCACAACTGTGAGATCATGACCTGAGCCAAACTCTTAAATGACTAAACCACCCAGATGCCCCTGCAAGCAACTCTTATAAACTACTGCCACTCTTTTATTTAAAAACATCTTGGCCAGTTTTGTGAAATGGCTAAATTAGACAGGATAGAAGATATCCATTCATTAATTTTTGTTTATATGGTTATACAGAATTAACCAAACTGTGAGGTCAAGAGCATAGTCCTCCAGTCTGCCAAATCTGCACAAGACTTCTCACAGCAACTGTTTGGGAGTCTCCCCTAAGCCACCTTCAGATTCAAGAATTCATTGGAATAAATAATAGAATTCACTGAAATAAGTTATGCTAAGAAGCACATTTATACTAAGAATTACATATATTACAGGGAAGGATGTAAATTGGATTCAGCCATAGGAAGAGAACCTGGATTGGGCTAAGAGGGTTCCAAATGTGGAACTTCCTTGTCCTCAGGCCACAAGGAACAATATACATGAAGTATACATAACAATATACATGAAGTATTACCCTCATAGATGAACTCAGTTGTTAGATACCAGGTGACCCAAAGCCTCCAGTCTCTGAAGACTACTAAGACTATCAAGTATGGCCAACCTCACTCTTAGTCATCACTGTAAGCATAAACTGTCAGTTGTCCCAGGGATCTACCATGAATAGGGAATTCTAAGAATTTAGAATTACTTCCCAGAAGCAGGAACAAAGGCCAGACCTCTCTTAGGAGATCAAATTCCTTATTACACAATGCTCTTAGTGGGAGAAACTAAAATATTTTTTTGCCTTATTGAACTGAGTATTGGCTATCTTGTGAACATAATTTCATGGCTAAGAATTCTGTCCATTTATATTGTTCAGGCTGTAATCATACAATATGGTATAATATTACAGTCCTTGAGACCAACATAATAGACTATAACATTCTTGTTTATAACAATTGTTTATAACAATTGTTTAAACAAGAATGTTTATAACATTCTTGTCTATAGTTTGTTTAAAAATAAACAATTTCAGATAACATGTTATCATTTATGAATTGTTCTGGTTTATTTTGATGAGTCTATGGCTTTGAGACTTAGTTTTATCTGAAAATTTTTTATTTTACTCAGTGGTTTTCAACTGGGGTTGATTTTATACCCTAGGGGACATTTGGCAATGTCTGATGACATCTTTGGTTGTCACAACTGGAGGAGGTTGTTGCTGACAAGTAGTGGGTAGAGACCGGTGATGCTGCTAAACATTGTGACAATGCACTGCACATTGTTAGCAGTGCCAAAACCAAGAATCATCTGGCCCCAAATGTCAGTAATGCCAATTTTGAGAAACCTTGATTACGCATTATTTTCTTATTGTACAATGGCTTCTTGTTTTACATTCCATATATAATGCATCTTATTTGAAGGTAGAAGATGTAAATAAATTCATATAGAAATAGCAGAGGCGAATCACCCATAATCCCAAGTAGTTGAGGGTGAAATAAAGTAAAGAAATCCCACATACACAGGGCACCTTGGTGGCTCAGTCGGTTGAGTGTCTGACTTCAGCTCAGGTCATGATCTCACAGTTTGTGAGTTCGAGCCCTGTGTTGGGCTCTGTGCTATCCGTTCAGAGCCTGGAGCCTGCTTCAGATTTTATGTCTGCCCGCCTCCCCCCTTCCCCCGCCCACTCACATTCTGTCTCTTTTCTCTCTCAAAAGTAAATAAATATTAAAAAAAAAAAAAAAAAGAAATCCCACATATACAAATACACCAGAACAAAACAAATAAAAATAACTGAAAGAAAATAGTATGTTTATATCAATTTGAGTAACCTTTTAACTATTGAAGGAAAAAGGAAGTAAGCTATTGTCTATTAAAATAAGTTGATACTTTGAGGTGAAAAGGATTTGTTTCCATATATGCAAAGAAAAACTTCTTAATTAGATAATGCAAGGAACTGACTTAAATTTATAAAGTCTATACAAGGTTTCAAAGGTTTTATTAGCAATTTATACAAGAGAAATATTCTACTTCATATGAGAAATATACGTTTGTTGAATGAATGAAAAAAGTTAACCTTGAGATACATACCTGAATATATACTAAACAAGTACAAATAAATGAAATTGATAAAACTATTGGTTGAACTGGGGGAAATTAGTATATACATTTTTTTATGTAAATTCACCATTTTCAGGGGAGAGTGAAAAAGTGTAACAAGAACCGTAAAACTCGTAGTCTTTTTAGAAGACAGTAAGTGAGGGGTGCCTGGGTGGCTCAGTTGGTTGGGTGTCCGACTTCAGGTCAGGTTATGATCTTCCGTCCATGAGTTCGAGCCCCGCATCAGGCTCTGTGCTGACAGCTCAGAACCTGATGTCCCCTTTCTCTCTGCCTCTCCCCCACTCACCCTCTGTCTCTCTCATAAATAAATAAACAAACAAACATTAAAAAAAAACAAGTGATCAAACTATTTGACAGAAGAATTTGTAGTTATTTTTAGGTTAATCTTTAATGTAAAATATGCATAACATGAAATTTACCATTTCAGCCATTTTTTAAAATTGAGGTATAATTGACATGTAACATTATTAGTTTCAAGCATACAATGTAATGACTTGATAACATTTTAGCTATTTTTAATTGTGCATTCATTCTCATTGTTTATTCACATAGTTGTACAACCATCACCATTATCTATTTCTGTAATTTTTTTATTATCCCAGACTAAAACTCTATATATAGCTAACTTTTTCCTGATAATAAATTATGGTAACAAATTACTGTAAAATACCTACCAGGGAAGCAGTCTATTCTTGAGGACTTGGATCTGTGTCCTGACTCTCCCATTTACTTACTTCTGTAATAGAAATACTCTGATATTTTAAGGCTTACAATAATAAGTTTGCAAGGACCTTACTAAAGAGTTGATTTTGTAACTGATAATACTTCAAAGGGGCTATAGGTTTTCTGAATAGTTGATTGGTGTTATTAAAAATGATTTAATTTGAAGTTAAATATATAATAAAGTTTGCATTGGAAATTAACCATTAATTAATTATTTGAAGTACTTTTAGGAGTTTGAAGTGATGCCCATGTGGCATAAATTGTTTGGAAAGAGCTTTATTCAGTGTTACTTCAATATACTTAATTATTTCTTCAGGTCTCTACAGCAGAACAGTGTCGTTCTTCCCCCAAAAGTATGATTTCTTGCAATAAGAAATCCCTGTATCTTCCACAAGAAATGTCAGCTGTTTATATAGAATTCACAGAATATTACTATCCAGACGGAAAGGATTTTCCAAGTAAGAGAGTTTCCTGTTTTGTTATTATTTGTCCATTACTTGGGAAGTTGTTTTTTGGTTTTTGGTTTTTTTTTTGCTAAGTTTTCAACTTTTATAAATGTGAAAAAAAGAAACAAAAGCCCATTGTTCTTTACACTTGTTCTCATTGTTTTTAGTATATAACTCTATATAGCATTTCTTACATGTTCTTACTGTTTGTTCATATTTTTTTTTCTCTCACTAGCTTGTAGCATCCTTAATGTTGGGAATCATGTAGTAGTCATGCTTCATTTTATCCCTGAGGCTTGACTCATTTCTTTACTAGTAGCTGTTTGTTAAATGAAAGAATTTATGAAAGTTAGTTTATTTGTAGAATAAGGTCATTTTTTTCCATTAGTCAAAACCTATTTATATTTCAGCTATATAAAATTCTATATTTCTTTGAAAAATTAATAACGCATTTATTCTTTTAGCTATAGAGAATTTTTTTGGCTGTTTTATGCACAAATGTATATTTTGGACAACTTTTGGCACTTGTCTTTACTTTGAACATTGAATTACATGAATTTTGATTTGTAAGCTATTTTGGGGTCCTAAAGTGAAAATGATTATGCATTTGTGTTCTTTGAATGCTAAATTTCTATGCGATTATCTGAGTTCATCTCATAGTTTTTCAAAATAAAATTGGCCTTTGTTTATATGGTATCTTTTCTTTAACTGTTTAATTATTTAATCCTTGTTTGTGCCAAAGTTTTGGGATCTAATTCTCACCATCTTCATGCTTTTCAGCAGTCTTTTGTGTATTTCTTGTTTATCCTTTCTACCTTCCTGACCATAACAGTGAGAAAATTAAAAAAGGTTAAGACATTTGCATAGCACCTTAGTAAAATGGCACAGCTGAGATGTGGGTCTTCTAAATCAGAATTCATGTGTCTTCCCCCCAGGCTGCAGCTATATTACACTGCCTTCCCATAATATTCACAACCATTTGTCTGTAACTGGAGAATCCCATTGTTTCCAGTCCTCCTTGTTCCTTACAAATAAGTGTTTTCCTTAAGTAATGCATCACTGAGTTAGTAATTCTTCAGAGCGAAGACTAGTTTCCAAGATTTCTGATTTCTAATCTAGGTTTATTTATTTCTATCATTTTTATTAACACGTGCCATAGGAATTGTAATCTTATTCTATAGTATATATTTTTTCTGATAAAAACATTAAATTCCTTACAGCAGTTTAAAGCCTAGCCCCCTAGATACTTAGGAATGGAATTGCTAGGTTATGTTTAACTGTGTTTAATTTAACTTTTCACTATGAAAATTTTCAAACATATACAAAGGTACAGGGATCCATTTTCAGTCCTTATATTTCATCTCTTTGTTAAGCAACCCACCTTTATAAAAATATAACTTTTAAAATAATTGTAAATGTAATATATGTTATGTTATTTAAAAAAAGAATATACCAAAAATAAAAAACTGGCCACGAGTCTACAGTTTAGAGACAACTTCTGCTAAAACATAAATGTATGGATTTGTTAGGGCTGCCATAACAAAGCACCACCGACTGGGTGATTTAAACAAAAGACATTCATTTCTTCATAATTTTGGAGGTTGGAAGTTCTAGATCAAGTGTCAGCAGGGTTGTTTCTTCAGAGAATTCTTTTTTTGTTTTTACTTATTTTTGAGACAGAGTGAGACAGAGCATGAGCAGGGGAGGGGCAGAGAGAGGGGGAGACACAGAATCTGAGGCGGGCTCCAGGCTCTGAGCCGTCAGCCCAGAGCCCGATGTGGGGCTCAAATTCACGGAGTGTGAGATCATGACCTGAGCTGAAGTCGGACGCTCAACCGACTGAGCCACCCAGGCGCCCCTCTTCAGAGAATTCTTTTTTTTTTTTTTTTTTAATTTTTTTTTTTCAACGTTTATTTATTTTTGGGACAGAGAGAGACAGAGCATGAACGGGGGAGGGGCAGAGAGAGAGGGAGACACAGAATCGGAAACAGGCTCCAGGCTCTGAGCCATCAGCCCAGAGCCCGACGCGGGGCTCGAACTCACGGACCGCGAGATCGTGACCTGGCCGAAGTCGGACGCTTAACCGACTACGCCACCCAGGCGCCCCCAGAGAATTCTTATTGGCTTGTGGATGGCGGTCTGTTCACATGGTCTTTGCTCTGTGTGTGTTTCCTAATGATGCTGATCGTACTATATATACTAGGGCCCATCCATATGAACTCATTTTTACTATAATTGCCTCTTTAAAAGCTCTGTCTTCAAATACAGTCATATTCTGAGGTACCCTGGGTTAGCATACCAGTTTTGAGGGGACAGTTGAGACCATACAGTAAGTATAGTATTGCTCGTCCTGTTTTTAATGTATGTGTTTCTTTTGCATATTTGATTTACATCCTGTACCCTTCTTTTAAGTTCTTTTTTTTTTTTTTTTAAAGTTTGAGAGAGAGCAAGTGTGAGTGAGAGAGAGTAAGTGGGGGAGGGGCAGAGAGAGAGGCAGAGAATCTAAAGCAGCCTCTGTGCGGTCAGCGGGAGCTGACACAGAGCTCTATCCCATAAATCAGTAGATCATGACCTGAGCCAAGATCAAGAGTTTGGACACTTAACCAACTGAGCCACCTACACGCCCCTACATCCTTTCCCTTTGATGAAATGAGCGTATTCCAGGTTTCTACAGGTTTATTTAAGTATCTTTAATAACCATATAATAATCTATTTCATAAGTAGACCCCTGTTGGAAACTACTTGTAGTACTTGTACTACTATGTGTAGATTTTTCTACCACTTAGTGTACCAGTTTCTTCCTCTGTCCCAGATCTCCACAGCCCGGATTCTTCTTTCCTTCTGTGTTACAGCTTTGGGGACTACATTTGCTCTCTAGTACTCTCTGTAGCTGTCATCATCACTCATTTTATACTTGAGAGGCCTTCTTTTTCCTTCCTTCCAGAGTATGATGTGATCTCTTCAACACCCCACTTCCTTTCAATTTCCAAATATAAGCACTGCCACATCCCAAGTGGATGTCTCTGTTAGACTTGAATTACATTTTTCTACCTTTGTGTCTGTGTTGAGTAAAAACCTACAGACATTTTATTATTTTTGTGCTTAACACCATACACAAAATATTGTTGGCATTCAGTGAATCTTTCCTGGAAGAAAATGAATGAATGAGTGCAAAAAAACGTCCTATTTAGGACATAGTTATAATGCTGTCTTTTTAGTGATATCCTATACCTTGGATTTATTTTCCTTAAATTATTGTTGTCTAAAAAATCTAGATATACATGCTATTTGCTTTACTAGAAGTGAGTAGGCTTGAATGTTTGGGATAGAAGATTTTTTATCAAGATGCTCTGAAAACAATAATGGCTTTTATAGTGTAAACAAAAGGATTTAAGAAAGAGGTGTATACTCTAATTGTGAATATTAGTTTAATATAAATTAGCACTAAAACACTTATCCAACCCCCAGGCATTCTAATATTTGAGGAGAGCTATGAAAAAGGAGTATATTCCTTTTATTATCTAGTAGATACTTGAATTTTTACTTTGCACCAAGCGCTATTCTAGGGTTAGGATTAAGTGGAGAATAAAACTGCATGGCCCCTCCTCCCAAAGGAAACCTGCCTGTTCACCACTTTCATAAGAAATTAGTCATTAGACTCGCTTCTCTTATTTTAGAGGATTCAGATTATCATTCAGGTAGGAAAAGTCCTTACAGATACTAGGAAGAGAGATCTAAACGTTGTTTCCTATTTATAGATAGTTTTAGAATAAACAATATATTTTGCAGTTAGTGAAGCATAGAAAAATGTTTTTTGTCTGTCTAAATGTATTCATTATCATCCACATGTGTCATTTTAATTTTGTAAATAAAATTTCAAAACTTATTATCTTAATTTAAAAAGAATAAAAGTTAAAAATGTTTTTTCTCGGGGCGCCTGGGTGGCGCAGTCGGTTAAGCGTCCGACTTCAGCCAGGTCACGATCTCGCGGTCTGTGAGTTCGAGCCCTGCGTCAGGCTCTGGGCTGATGGCTCAGAGCCTGGAGCCTGTTTCTGATTCTGTGTCTCCCTCTCTCTCTGCCCCTCCCCCGTTCATGCTCTGTCTCTCTCTGTCCCGAAGATAAATAAACGTTGGAAAAAAAAAAACAATGTTTTTTCTCAGGGAAGATTTAGACTATCTGTTCATTAAAAATCTTTAAAATTTTTTTTCTCCACAGTTCCATCTCCCAACCTTTATAGCCAACTGAATGCACTACAGTTTACCGTGGATGAAAGAAGTATTCTATGGTTAAATCAATTTCTCTTGGATTTAAAACAGAGTCTTAATCAATTTATGGCTGTATACAAGTTGAATGACAATTCAAAATCTGATGAGCATGTTGATATTCGAATTGATGGCTTAATGCTAAAGGTACCATATACACAAGTGACTGTGATAACAAAACCATTTTTAGAGAAGAAAAGTTAACATCGTAATTTCCAGGATTTAAGATGGGTGTTCAAATATAAATCAACTTTATTGTAATCTTAATTTTGATTTTGAAATTTTAATTTTGATTTTTAGTTTAAAAAGCCTTAAGAGACTGTTTTTCCCCCTTCTTTCTCTATCTTCCATTTAACCTGTTTCATTTTGTCACTGCTCATCCATTTGGAGGTAAGCAGAAATAACATTTAAATCAGTATTTTTTCCCCTACTTCCTACCCGAGCTGATAAAATTTTTCTTTTAAAGTGGAAATTAATACAGTGAAACTTATAAATTAGATCTGGGTTTTATTTGTTCACAGTTATTCTGTTATTGATATCCAAAGATAATAGAAATTTGCTTTGTATTACAACCAAGTAGTTGATAATCTGAATCCCAGGGATATTTAAACTTTAAAGGAGCGAGGTTTTTTGTTTTGTTTTTTATGCACACTTTATCTATCTATCTATCTATCTATTTATTTATTTTTATGAAATTTATTGTCAAATTGGTTTCCATACAACACCCAGTGCTCATCCCAAAAAATGCCCTCTTCAATACCCATCACCCACCGTCCCCTCCCTCCCACTCCCCATCAACCCTCAGTTTGTTCTCAGTTTTTAAGGTCTCTTATGCTTTGGCTCTCTCCCACTCTACCCTCTCGTTTTGTTTTTTAAAAAAACAACAGCTACTATAGTGTAGTAAATAGAGTAAGACTTGGATGAAAAATTTCAGTTTCTGCATCTGTTGGTGATACTCTAAATTTCTATACCTTTAATTTCTTCTGTGTAAAATGGGGTTATTCATAAATGTTAAAATTTCATTGCAGAAATGTTTTAAAGATTTTCTTAAAAATCTTACTATGTTCAATTATAAAAAGATGAATTTTATAAAATCACAATTATACTTTAAGACAGTTGTGTAATCTCTATATTTTCTCAATATGCACTTTTAAAACCAGTATTTTAAGGACTAAAAAAACCATATTTTAAGGACTGAGAGTAGCTATTTCTGAAAAATTAGTAAATAGTTTGACCTATATGCTTAAGTTTATTTTCTTAATAGTTTCATCTGAGAAAAGTGATTCTAATGGCATCTATCCAGTCATTCCATCCAGTCATCCCCCACATCTCTTGGATTTAAACTATCTTTGTTTCAGATTCTGTGTCTCCCTCTCTCTGACCCTCCCCCATTCATGCTCTGTCTCTCTCTGTCTCAAAAATAAATAAACGTTAAAAAAATTTTTTTTAAATATCTTAACAAAAAGTTCTTTTTTCCAAACTTAACACTTAATTCTCAAGGCATAGTAAGCTTTTAGTAATATTTTGTTTTTCAACGTTTATTTATTTTTGGGACAGAGAGAGACAGAGCATGAACGGGGGAGGGGCAGAGAGAGAGGGAGACACAGAATCGGAAACAGGCTCCAGGCTCTGAGCCATCAGCCCAGAGCCTGACGTGGGGCTCGAACTCACGGACCGCGAGATCGTGACCTGGCTGAAGTCAGACGCTTAACCGACTGCGCCACCCAGGCGCCCCAGCTTTTAGTAATATTGATTTAGTTTTAATTTTGTTTAAAGTTGTTCTTTTCTTAGTGGTTAGTTAAGTCCTTTTTACTTGGTTTAATAAAAAGATTTGTGGGGAGAGAGTTCGTATATTATGTTTGGATAAGAAAGTAGTGTTTTGGTGGGATATACCAAAAAGAATTCCTGAGCTAAGTTATATTCTTGATTATTTTATCTTCAAGATGTATGGATTTGTAAGTTAGACTAGATTAATGTTTTTTCTCTTATAGTTTGTCATTCCTTCTGAAATGAAATCTGAATGTCATCAAGATCAACCACGTGCAGTTTCTATTCAGAGTTCTGAAATGATTGCCACAAATACAAGGCACTGTCCAAACTGTCGACATTCTGATCTAGAAGCTTTGTTTCAAGACTTTAAAGATTGTGATTTTTTCAGTAAAGCATATACCAGCTTTCCCAAATCTGGTGACAATTTTAATCTGTTGCATCCAATCTTCCAGAGACATGCTCATGAACAAGATACTAAAATGCATGAAGTTTATAAAGGAAATATTATTCCCAAGTTGAATAAACACACTCTCAAAACTTCTGCTGCCACAGATGTTTGGGCTGTGTACTTTTCTCAATTTTGGATAGATTATGAAGGGATGAAAAGTGGAAAAGGGCGGCCAATAAATTTTATAGACTCTTTCCCTCTTTCCATCTGGATTTGCCAACCAACAAAGTATGCCCTGTCACAAAAAGAGCTGCAGACTTGTAATCAGGTATCTCTAAATACATCACAAAGTGAATCTAGTGATCTGACTGGACGATTGAAGCGGAAGAAGCTCTTGAAAGAGTATTATAGTACAGAATCTGAGCCCTTGACAAATGGTAGTCCAAAATCTTCAGATACATTTTTAAGATTTTCCTCTTCATCATCAGATGCAGATGTTCATGTCCTGGTTCACATTCATAAACATGTCAGTATGCAGATCAATCACTACCAGTATCTGCTCTTGCTTTTCCTCCACGAGTCACTCATTTTGCTTTTGGAGAACTTAAGAAAAGATGTAGAAGCTGTGACTGGCGCTCCTCCTAGTCAGACATCCATTTGCATTGGAATTTTACTTAAAAGTGCAGAAGTGGCTCTTTTGCTACATCCAGTGGATCAAGGAAATACTCTTAAGTCTCCTGTCACTGAAAGTGTGAGCCCAATGGTTCCTGATTATTTGCCTACAGAAAATGGAGAATGTTTGTCTTCAAAAAGGAGGCAAGTTAGTAGTGGTATAAATCAAATCAGAAGTGTAACTGTTAATCACATGTCAGACAACAGATCTATGAGTGTTGACCTTAGCCATGTCCCTTCGAAGGATCCTTTGCTTTTTAAATCAGCTAGTGATACAAATCTGCAAAAAGGTATTTCTTTTCTTGATTATTTATCAGATAAAAATTTAGGGAAAATAAGTGAAGATGAAAGTAGTGGAATTGTGTGCAAAAGTGGATCAGGAGAAATTGGATCAGAAACAAGTGACAAAAAGGATTCTTTGTATACAGATTCAAATAGTGTCTTAAACTACAGAGAAGATTCAAGTTTGCTGTCCTTTGATAATGATGGTAATCAAAACATACTTTCAAATAATTTAACTACTAGAGGACATGAAACCATAGAGTCAGTCTTTAAAGCTGAAGATTTGCTTCCAGAAACAGTTTCACTCTCTGAGAACCTAGAAATCAATCAAGAAGAAGCACCCACGGTTAGAACACTTAAATCACAGTCATCTTTCAGGTAACAACATACTATTGGAATTTGGGGGTTTTTGGTTTTCTGGGCGTATGTATGTATGTGGTGGGGGGCATATTTTGTTTTTGGACAGAAAACCTCCTGACAAAATATGACATTAGAGTTAACACATAGAAGAATAGGTTTTATGTGATGTTTTTCTAATAATATTGTCAACAGTGGAAAGCCTAAGGAACGGATTCCACCCAACCTGGCTCCACTCTGTGTTTCTTATAAGAACATGAAAAGAAGCCCCTCACAGACCTCATTGGACACCATTTCACTTGACAGTATGATATTGGAAGAACAGTTGTTAGAAAGTGATGGAAGTGATACTCATATATTTTTGGAAAAAGGTAAAGCAATACAAGTTTAATAATTCATATTAAATAATCAAATCTTAGAAGCGTTCAAGGGTTAACTGTATAATAACTTAAAACAAACTGTGTTTTGTATGACTTGGGCTTTTCTAATCCACTGTTTCTAATAATTCACTTTTATGGTATTTTTAAAAGATACTGATCTATGATGGGCACAAAATTTTTTTAAGATTGTCTTTTTCCACAGAGTTTGAGAAATAATGAAATACAGCACACTGAAAAATTAAGGCAGGTAGGTAAGAACAGAGGGTGATCACATTGATTGTAGTGACATTAACTTCAGGTAGGAGATAATTAGAAGTGGTACTGAAAGGGGAAATGAAGTGGTTGGACTGGGGTTATTCAAAGTAGGACGGCAGAGAGGGAGGCATAGCTGGCTGACCAGGAACCCGCTACGCCAGCACCACAGCAGCAATGTGAAGGCTGTGCTCAGTGTTTTTGAGTTCTTTTCATACTACATTTAGGGCTTTAGTATCTCTAACATTTTATTGTGGACGTTATTTCTTATTATTTGCTAAACTAACTACAATTTAATTTTTCTTTGCTTATTGTCTTTTAAACAAGCCTTTGCTTGAGAAAGATTTGAAGGATAGCCCTTTTTGGTTAGATAAATTTAACATTGTCGGATCGTTTGTATAAGACTGATTTTAATTTGTTAGTTAACTTTTTTATTATTTCAGGTATTAAAAAGAACTCAACTACGAATTACCAGAGCCTAACGGAGAGTGCAAATGCCAGTGCAAATCTACAGAATTTTGGTGAAACCTCTCCAGATGCCATCAGTACAAATTCAGAGGGTGCTCAAGAAAATCAAGACCTGGTAATCATTTCACAGAGATTCTATGAAGAGAAATGCCACCACTTTTATTTCAGATAAATATGTACAGATTTTATGACATAATTATGTAAAGTGAATTGCCATAGTAGTGAGTGACTCACTTTGCTCGTTCTACTCTTGACACTTCTCCCTTCCCTCTTACTGAATTGTTTTTCTCTGAATTTCATTTTTCTAAATCTGTTTTTTTTCGTACTGTGGAGGGGGGTTTTTACCTTTTGACCTTTATGTAGTTGCATTTAAATACACTTTGAAAACAAGTTTGATGGTTGATGGTAGTCAGTCCTTCTGAGGAACTTTCTACAAAAGAAATATGTTACTGGTTTGTTGTAAGTCCTTTCCACCCAGTGAAATATTCTTACAGATGACTTAGAAAATATGTTCAGCTTTCAGTGAAAATAATTTCACACAGAAATGTTATCTGTGTGACCTAAAAAAATTCATCTCTTGACTGAATAGGAAGAAAGGAAGCTGAAGTTTGTCACTGTAATGTAATAACCAGGTTTTGTTGATCACAAGTATATTATTGGTTTTATTAGGTCACTATTGTATTTTTAGAGATTTTAGTAGTTTCCTGTGTCATTTCTTAAATTTTGTTTTGAATTACTTGGTATGCTAATATTATTTATGCAATCATTATTAGATGTCAGTTGTGGTGTTTAAAATTACTGGTGTTAATGGGGAAATTGACATCCGAGGGGAAGATATGGAAATCTGTCTGCAAGTGGACCAAGTGACACCAGATCAGTTAGGCAATATCAGTCTTCGACATTACCTCTGTAATCGTCCAATAGGTAAGACTTTAATATGATTTAAATTTGTTGTGTTTTTTACATATAACTCCTCAGCAGTTCTGTCTTTGGTATAAATGAATTCAAGGAAAATTACATTTATTTATAATAATGTGAGAGATTTGTTTTCTTAGCTTACCTTATTTTCATAAAGTATTTTGATTGTTATTAGAGGTGTAATGTGTTGAGGATGTATTCTCTAGTTTCTTTCTGTTTCTTTTGTTAAGTGCCATCGTTTTTAGTCTTCTCATTCTTTGAGATAATAGGTTTAAGAAAACAGAGGTCTTTTCTGTATGAAAAGAATAATAAAGTAATGCTAGAATGTCAAACTTAGCTCTATGCTAGAATAAATGTCAATTTTTACATTCCATTATCTTGCTTGTAAGCAAACATTTCCTGAGTCTGACATGATACCTGGTGTTTGGCAAAATTGTATGTCATGTTCTTACGGTCCTTCATTCTAACATCAACACATTCATCTGAACGTAGGGGGATAGGAACAACAAAACATGCAGTGTATAAAGAGGAAACCACATAAAACTATCCCTTTTTCAAAGTTTATATGGAGTTACCACTCATGGTTTTCAGTCATTTGAAGAAATTAACTTATGAGAATAGTTCTATTAAGCATTTAAAATGACATTGTTCAGGGGCGTCTGGGTGGCTCAGGCGGTTAAGCGTCCAACTTCGGCTCAGGTCATGATCTCGCGGTCCGTGAGTTCGAGCCCCGCGTCGGGCTCTGTGCTGACAGCTCAGAGTCTGGAGCCTGTTTCAGATTCTGTGTCTCCCTCTCTCTCTGGCCCTCCCCCCATGCTCTGTCTCTCTCTCTCTCAAAAATAAATAAAAAAACGTTAAGAAAAATTTAAATAAAATAAAATGACATTGTTCAAATTTTTAATTCTTTTAAAAAGCCACTGAGCTGTAAATATTTTTCTTTGCTATATATATAGAATGCTGTATCTGATACATAACATGTTGAAATACATAGTCCTGCATGGTATCAAATAAGTATACTATCACCTCACATCCTGGGAATTGCAGGTAAATGTGCCATTTGTCTTTAAATCAGCATCATAGAAAAAAAATTGTCTCCAGGCATTTTTCTATGTATAGGCCTTGCAGTTTACAATGTATCTGTTAAGAAATTTCAAGAATTTCCTGTTGGCAAGTATCAATCCCAAAAGCATGCAAAATAGTGGAAGCTAAATATACAATTGGAAAGGTTTCATAGTGGGCAAAAAACCAAAATTTCAAAACTTAGACCCTGTTCTATTCCCAAATCCAAAACAGTTTTCAAATTGTACACTCTTAAAATTATTTCCAGTTGCTCAATTGTTTTTACTTATTTTTATGGGTCAGTTAGTACCATGTCCTATTAATTTGTTTCATGTTCCTTACTGAAATCATTTTGAAATGTCCTATATGTATGGATCATATAGTCAGTGCTAATACCTTATTTTTCTCAACTGCCTCAGTTGTTTAAAGATAAAAAACAAGAAGGAAGCAGGGCGCCTGGGTGGCTTAGTTGGTTGAGCTTCCGACTTCAGCTCAGGTCATGATCTCACGGTTTGTGAGTTCGAGCCCTATGTCGGGCTCTGTGCTGACAGCCTGGAGCCTGCAGCCTGCTTCGGATTCTGTGTCTCCCTCTCTCTCTGACCCTCCCCTGTTCATGCTCTGTCTCTCTCTGTCTCAAAAATATATAAACATTAAAAAATTTTTTTTTCTAAAAAACAAGAAGGAAGAAAGCAAAGGAAAAGAAAGGAGCAAGGGGAAATGAAATAAAAGGAAAAGGAGAAAAAACTATTTTAGCTTGAACATTTAAAACATTAATAAACCATGTGAATAAAGATTGACCTACAGTTTGTATCTGCTGTCACTCTGACATAACCAGTTAAAATTGCAAAGTTGTTTTTGATTTTGTTTTTGTTTTTCTATAACGTGTGGATTTTGGAGTCCTTTAGTAGGAAGACCTTAATATAATAATTTCATGGCGTAAGAGGTAGAAGAGAGGAGTGAGTTTTGACTAGTGAAGATTTTGTTTTGTTTTATCTCTGCTCCAAATAAATATTCTTTTTGTTTGAAATTATTTCTGGCTCTCAGCTCCTTAGACTGAGTAGGTAATCTCTCTCACATTCTGTGTGTGTGTGTGTGTGTGTGTGTGTGTGTGTGTGTGTGTGTAGATACGTGGATAAACAGATGAAAGGCAAAACAAAGTCACATTTACAAAGTTGTTTCTAATTGTCCTTATTATTAAATAGACGTTAATAAACTCTTATTTTTCTTGATATAGGAAAGAACACTAACCATTATCAATTTGTGGCTTTTGCCTTTTATTTAAAAAGAAAATCTTCTTAATTATTTAAAGAATGCTTTAGAATTTTATTTGAACTCTTCCTGTATATTATTTATTTATTTTGAATGTTGATTTGTAGTACTAACATTGATTAAACGTTATCCTGTACCTGAAATAAAGTTACAAAAACAACTCTCCACTTTGAATTGTGTATGGAGATCTATCCTTGATGTATAAATATGGGTATGTTTATTTTCTTACATCCCCTCCCTCTCACAAATATGTATAAATTTGGCCTTTATAAGACTAAAGGATTCACATCCATGCTGAGGGAAAATAAACACTCCATCATGAATTTAATTAGTAGGTCTTCCTACAAGGACCCATGAGACTGGTGACTTTGATATTTCAATAGTCTGACTTTTCCAGAACAGTTAGTTGTTTTTTTTTTTTAATTCATCAGTTCTGTAAATTGTGAAACTGATCACATTTTTCTCTTTGCTGCTAGGAAGTTCATTTTTGGTTCACCTGTGGCACAGAAAAAGTAAATAATGTGTTTGGAGTCATTAATCTTACTGCCCATCCTTACCTTTTTCCTTCTGTCTTTTTCCATTGCTTACTTATTTTTCATATGATTATACCATGAACGTTTTGCCTCTTACTCTTTTTGGAGCTAGGTAATGTAATATAAACAAAATAGTTGCTGTGAGCGTAGGTTCACTTAAGTGGTCATACTGAAAACTTTTGTTTTTTAAAATCAGATTTTCTGTGAGTCTTTATTGAAATGATAAAATTTGTTTTTGAATTTAGTATTTATCTCAGCCAACTCAAAGTCTTTTTTGGAACAAGGCCAAGGCATAAATACATGTATACTATATTTATATATATGTATAAATCAGTATAAACATAAATGTAATATATATCTCCCTTGCTTTAATTTCAGTTTTAAAATTGTTTTCTAATAGAGACATTTTATTGAGGTCTTGTCTACTTATTTTTCTAATTATATAAGGACCCAATTTTAATGAGGAAGGTACAGAACTTCACGTTTTTGTTATTTCTTAAGAAATGGCTTAAGTGTCGCTTTAAGTGTCATGACTTTATCACATTTGTCTGTTACATTATAAATGAATAGATAGGTACACACTCAGACATTCTAAGTATCTTAGGTGTGCATCATATCAGATTTATATCATGGTATATGTTTTCATGGCACCAAAACATTAGAAAACATAGATAGGTCAACAGAAGTGCCATGGAAGGTCTATAAAAATTGAAGGGCTGTGTATGGTATATTGTATATGTACTGTAAATATGTAAATGAAAGATAAATATTAAAACTTTAAGATATTATTGCTTTAACATTATACAAAGTGACAATAATGTCTTTTTTTTTTTTAATTTTTTTTTTCAACGTTTTTATTTATTTTTGGGACAGACAGAGACAGAGCATGAACGGGGGAGGGGCAGAGAGAGAGGGAAACACAGAATCGGAAACAGGCTCCAGGCTCCGAGCCATCAGCCCAGAGTCTGACGCGGGGCTCGAACTCACGGACCGTGAGATCGTGACCTGGCTGAAGTCGGACGCTTAACCGACTGTGCCACCCAGGCGCCCCTAAAGTGACAATAATGTCTGATGACAAATAATTGAGAGTTTTTGAATAGTGCTACAAGTTATGATTTTTATGTGTTCTTTTTCCATAGGTTCGGATCATAAATCTGTAATTCATTCCAAATCCTCTCCTGAGATTACTCTGAGATTTGAGAGTGGGCCTGGTGCTGTAATACACTCTTTGCTTGCAGAAAAAAATGGATTTTTGCAATGCCATATAGAAAACTTTAGCACAGAGTTTTTTACATCTTCGCTTACTAATATTCAACATTTTTTGGAAGATGAAACTGTTGCAACCGTGATGCCAATGAAGATACAAGTTTCTAACACAAAAATAAATTTAAAAGTACGTTAATAAGTATTTATATATTTTCGTGTTGTGTATGTTCACTTTGCCGACTGGGACTTTAATTCATGCTTAAGAATGTGTCTTCTCTATAATATGTGCTTATTAGCATTTATAAGCATTTATTGATATGAGTTTTTGGTCTTTGTGGGGGAATAATGAAAAGAATCATAGAAATTAGAAGTCATTTACTTTAATAACAACATGCTGATACCGCTTCTCTTTTTTACAGGACGACAGTCCTCGTAGTAGTACAATATCCCTTGAGCCAGCTCCTGTAACTGTTCATATTGACCATCTTGTGGTAGAGAGAAATGATGATGGTTCTTTTCATATCAGAGGTATATATGAAAAACATTGTTATTGAGCACCTACTGAGATTTAAAGTTATTGATATGCTGATTTGTTTACTTGTACTTCCTGTTTATAGATATGTAATATGTGGTAGTAGATGATTGGGGGACAATTTCACTACCTTAGAATAGAATATCATCTATGTATGGACCTTTTACCTCAAAAATAACTCATCTACAGTGGCTTTAATACCTGTTCTACAAGTGTATTTTGAATGAAAGTGACACAGGCTTTTATGGTCTTACATGGCTCTTAAGCTTACTTGGGCTTCTTGATCTCTTTCTTAGCTTTATCTCCCACTATTCTTTTATATATAACTCAACCAACTTGGTGTACCTCCTATAACAATTTTTTATGCACTTTTCCATCTCCATGTTCTTATTTGCCTTCTTATTTCTCATTAGAATTGTATGTTTCCTTTCAAGTTTGTCTCAAGCTCCTCCTTTTCAATCAATTGTTCTTTATAACCTGGTGTAACTTCTTATAATTCTTGGGTACTTACTTATTCTCTATACATTAATTACTTATAATATATTGCTATGTATTTAGTTTTACTTTTATCTCAATGTAAGAATTAGTGTCTCCATTGTAACAAGATTGTTAAGGTCTCTAGTGTAAGGGCTATATCTTACAAGGTGATGTAGAGTAGAGGAAAGAGCTTGGCTTGGTTGACTTAGGTATTCCGGTCTCACTTTATTAGTAGTTTCTTGAGAGTGAAATATGAGGAGCTGTTATATGCATCTATTTCATCTATCAGACCTCATGAAATGACATATGTTAAAAGAAGAATAAAGTCATACAGTAAGAAAAGTAAGTGCCGTCAGAGGATCAGAAATCCTTGGGACACGTGGGTGGCTCAGTTGGGTAAGCATCTGACTTTGGCTGAGGTCATGATCTTATGGTTCGTGAGTTCAAGCCCCATGTCAGGCTCTGTGCTGACAGCTCAGGGCCTGGAACCTGCTTTAGATTCTGTGTCTCCCTCTCTATCTGCTCCTCCCTCACTCACACTCTGTCTCTGTCTCTCAAAAATAAATAACTGTTAAAAATTTTAAAAAAAAATCCTTGTAAGTGCGCAAAATCAGAGTACTTTGCCAAAGAGGCAAAACCAGAAAAATCTGGAGCCATAATCCCATCTAAAAGAGGACTGTTGCTAAGGTAGGATCAGTTCATGGGCAACTCTTAACTAACAAGTCTACCCTTCTGGAATTTGGGAACCAGAGCAAAGACATCAGGTCAATAAAGAAAAAAAAGTCAGTTTCTTTTCTGAAATAGCTCACATGGAGCAAATAGCTTAGGTGTAAGGAGATAAGTTTGCTTTATGTCTCTTTCCCCCCAAATACTTTAGATCCCAAAACAGGCAGGTCTGTCTTGTAGATAAAGCAGAACAGAATGCATCCTTTTTGTGGGCAACGCTTAGACCAAAGAAAGGAGAGACTGAATCTCACACAGAGTTCCTTTTTCTAAACTCATCACTCAAATGGTGCCAAGAGAGTATAGGAGACTTTTCTCCTCAAAAAGCATCCCAACAGAATGCTGAAATTAGAATAGATCCCTGAGGCAATAGGTGAACAATCTAGACACTTCTTTTTGAGACCATTTCCTGCGCTTCTACCAAATAGCACACTTCAGTGGGGTTTGCATATAGACTAAAACATGGAGGGTAAATTCTACAGCTGCCAGGCCCCAGGAAGGGAATGATTTTATACCCAGTTGATGAACTTGGTATCTCTCCCTTCCCTCCACCCCATCACTGGATGTCAGCTATGGCACATAGAAACAACATCCATAGTCAAGAAAATGGGATAAGCAAACACCCAAGAATTCTCAAACATTTGATTGATTGTAAATAGGCAGTAGTCATGATTGTAAGCAAGAAATATTCTCTAGCTAATTGAGTAGAGAAGGAGTTTAACAAAGATTATTGGAATGGAATAGAATTAAGAGACCAGAAATAAACTCTTACATTTATGATGAACTAAGTTTTGACAATGGTGCCAAGACCATTCAATGTGGGAAAGACTAGCCTTTTCTACAAATTGTGCTGAAACATACCACAAGAAGGAGCCTAGACCTCTTCCCTGTATCATCCACAAAAATATACTCTTCATGGGTCAGAGTTTAAAGTAAGAGGTAAAACTATGTTAAAACTCTTTAAAAGAAAATATAGGAATGAATCTTAATGACCCTGGGTTAAGAAGCCTTCTCAGATACCACACCAAAAGTGTAAATGACAAAAGAAAAATGTAGATGAATTGGCCTTCATGAAAATTTAAAACTTTTATGCCTCAAATGATACTTGTCAGCAAAGTAAAAAGACAGCCCCACAGGATGGAAGAAATATTCATAAGTCATTTATTTGGTAAGGGGCTGGTATCCAGGCTATATAAAGAACTCAAAACTAAAAAAGATACATAACCCAATTTAAAAATAGGCAAAGATTTGAACAGATACTTCTCTGATGAAGATATAAAAATGGCCAATGAGCACATGAAAATATGCTTGACGTCATTAGCCATTATGGAAATGTAAATCAAAACCACAATGAGATAACACTTCAGACTTACTAAGGTGACTAATCAAAAAGACAGATGATAACAAGTGGTGGGAGGATGTGGAGAAATTGGAACCCTCCTACATAGCGGGGCTTGTAAAATGGTGTGGGTGCTTGAGAAACAATTTGGCAGTAACTCTGAAAGTTAAACAGAATTACTTATGACCCAGAAGTTCCACTCAAGAGAAGTAAAAACAGAGGTCCGCTCAAAAACTTGTACACAAATGTTGATGTTGACAAGAACAATATTCATAATAGCCCAGAAGTGGAAACAACCCAAATGTCATCATGGTATGAGTGGACAAGGAAACTGTGATATATTCATACAATGGATTATTATTCAGCAATAAAAAGAATGAAGCACTAATACATGTTACAGCAGGGAAGCTTTGAAAACGTTATGCTAAATGAAAGAGGCCAGTTATGAAAGACCACATACTGTATGATTTCATTTACATGAAATTTCCAGGAAAGGCAGATCTGTAAAGACAAAGTAAATTAGTGGGTACCTAGGGCTGGAGGCAGGATTGGAAGGAAATGGGGAAAGACTGCTAATAGGTACAGTGGAATTTCAGGGTGATGAAAATGTTCTAAAAGTGATTGTGGTGATGGTTGTACCATTGGAGAGCGTACTAAAAACCTATGGACCACACACTTTATTAATTTTTTTTTTAAATTTTGTAATGTTTACCTTTGAGAGAGAGAGAGACAGAGTGCAAGAGGGGAGGGGCAGAGAGAGAGGGAGACACAGAATCCAAAGCAGGCTCCAGGCTCCGAGCTATCAGCACAGAGCCCAACATGGGGCTCGAACCCATGAACCACGAGATCATGACCTGAGCTGAAGTCAGATGCTTAACCAACTCAGCCACCCAGGCTCCCCTGGACCACACACTTTAAATGGGCAAATGGGACATGTGAATCATTCAACAAAGCTCTTAAATATATATGTTTTAGAATCATGGGAGATCTGGGGAACCAGGCTCAAGATTTACCTGTCAGATCCATACCCCCAAACCACACTACATTGTAATCTAGTATGATGGGACACACTGCTGCCTGACATTGGACACTTGATTTTTCATTTTGCACTACTGTCATTATTGGTCTGTGTATTCAGCCTTACGGCAACTGCTGCAGTCAGCCCTGTTTGAACTTTTATTCTTAGGTACTTGACCTTGCCCCTACTGTCACCGCTGTTGCCCCCAGAAAGAGAACGTTCTCTTCCTTCCCTTCTTTAGTATCTGAGGGAAATCTAAGGTGAGTACAATTTGAGGCAACATCTGTGTCACACTCATGGAAAGGAATCAGGAAGTTTCAGTAGTCTTTTCCAACATTTATTGAAGGAAGCAAATTTTACTCCCCCAATGAAATTCTTCACATTAAGAAAGGAATTCTGATGTTGGATGGGTGCAATAAATGACAAAATGCCTATTTCAAAAACCAATTAAGAGGCAAGAAATAAATGAATAATACAGTTAATGCCAAAGAAAAGTAGAGACTTTTATAAACACGTGATAGGATTTTGAACTCCTAGAATAAGAACAAGCTCTTATGGAAAATAATCGGTTAAAAATCTTTGAAAATTAAAAGTCTTATCTTTGAAATAAAAACAATAGCCTCCCTAAAACCACCAGCTTTAAGAGACAACCAGAATTGGACCTTTTCCTACCATCTATAACACTAGCACTTCCAAATCTGCTTGAATTATTCTGGTTAATTCCTAAGTTGTATTTCTTCTTCTGCCTTTGTTTGCCTGCACTATTACCAACCCACCAACCAGAGTACCATTGTTAAAATTTAATTTGTATCAAATAACTTCTCAACTAAAGACCCTCCACTGGCTTCCTTTTGCAGTCCAATTAAAATTACTGAGGTCCTTCCAGTGGCTTTCGAAATCCAACATGATCTTGTTCTTTGCTTTTCTCCATTGTTATCCCCTGCTGTTCTCCCCCTCTGCACCATTCATTCCTGTTAGTCTGACTCCTGTCTCAGGGCGTTTGTACTTGGCAGTACTTTTGCCTGGAATTCTCTTACCTCAGATATCCCCATGCCTCAGTTCATTACTTTTCGCAGGTCTCTGGTCACATCCCCCCTTTTAGAGATTTCTGTCCATCCATCCTTCTCCCATTCCTGTCACTCCTTTTCTCCCTAGCCCTACTTACTGGTCTCAGTGAACATTTAGAACCTTTTGATATACTATATTCTTTCTTATTTGTTGAGTAGCATGTAAGTTACATGAGTGCAGGAATTCATTTGATACATTGCTATCCCTATCTCCTAAAATACTGTCTTGCCTAGTAGATATTCAAAAAACATACTTTTGTGATGTCTGGGTGAATAAAGACAGCTTAAAAACACTGGACACAGCTAAAGTTGAATATGTCTATGACAACAATGTGCAGTATAACTTCCTGCTTATGGAAATGTTCTATAATCTATAATGAAGTGGCTATTGAGCACTTGAAATGTGGCTAGTGCAATTAAGGAAGTGAATTTTAATTTTATTTAATATTTAATCAATTTAAATTTGAATAGCCATGTGTTGCTAAATGGCTGCTATTTTATATAGCACAGATAGCAAAGACTGAACAAAGGGTATTCTAAAAAAGGGAGAGGGGAGGAAAAACAAGTTTAAAAAGTACGGTAAAATCATTGAGATAACTATTAAGAAAGACACACGATAGGGAAAGAGTGAAAGAAAAATAGAGCGGCAAAGGAGTTGCAAGGAGCTGTAGCTCTAGCAAAGCACAGTTCATTGTGCAGGGGGTATCTGGGCCATGGGAATTAGGGAAAGAAGTCTAGGGGAAAGAAATATTTAAAGATGTTGAGGTATATTCATAGGGTGGGAGGGCATCGGGTAGGAGAAACACATTTCTTTTGACCTGTGGTGTTCAGGTGGCCACACATACATGAAGGAGAGCATGTATCTAAAGAGAGTTCCAGAAAGAACAGGAAAAAAGGAATTAGGAAACATAATTTAAAAAATAATGAAATGTCTCAAATTTGAAGGAAGAAACAAGCCTTCAAGTTGATAGAGCCAACTAAATGCCGAGCAAAGTGAGTGAAAGACAAATCTTACCTAGACATATTGGTGACATTTCGTAATATGGAAGACAAAGAGAAAAGTCTTAAACTCTTTTAGAGAGAAAAGCAAAAGGATGAAAATCAGGTTTATTTGCATCATACTCTCCATTGGCAACATTGGATGCTAAAAGATAGTTAAGTAATATCTTCAAAATTCTGTGGGACAATAATTTGAACCTTAACTTTTATTTTAATTTTTTTTTACTGTTTATTTTTGAGAGTGGAGGGGGAGAGAGAGAGAGAGAGAGAGAGAGAGAGAGAGAGAGAGAGAGAATGAGAATGGGCAGGCGAGGGGCAGAAAGAGAGGGAGACACAGAATTGGAAGCAGGCTCTAGGCCCTGACCTGTCAGGACAGCCCAGCGCGGGGCTTGAACTCACGAATTGCGAAATCATGACCTGAGCCGAGGTCAGACACTCAACCTACTGAGCCACCTAGGTGCCCCAAACCTTAACTTTTATTTTAAAGGCAAAAATAAGGGGGTGCCTGGCTGACTCAATTGGAGGAGCATGTAACCCTTGATCTCGGGTTGTAAGTTCAAACCCCATGTTGGATGTAGAGATTACTTAAATAAATATTTAAATATAAAAATTTTAAAAAGTAAAGGCAAAAATAAGAACAGTTTTTTTTAATAGAAAGAATTAATTAATTAAAATGAAAAATTAGTAAGGAACAGTAATAAGAAACTAGTAAAACTTGGTGTTAAACCTAAAATTTTGTTCACTTCTGTAAGGAAAATTGTTTTTAATGTGTAACTAAAATTCTATATGACGTTTGTATGAGAGGTTGCACTGGGGGGAAAAGGAAGGGAAATAGGTTAATAAAATTGTGCTCAAGTTTTTGTCTTGTTTTTGTTTTTTTTTGTCCTTTTAAGAGGGCAGTTACACTAGACTTTGATAGAACAATGTGTGTTTAAATAATATGTGCTAATATTGTGTATATAACCTTAGATTACTAAAGATAATAATCTTTAAACCATTAGGACTGAGGAGAAACTTGGATGGCAATATCCAATTAACCTAACAAAAGGTAAAAAATTAAAAATGGAATAAAAAGGAAGCATGATAAATAGAAAACATTAAATTAGAGGGGCGCCTGGGTGGCGCAGTCGGTTAAGCGTTCGACTTCAGCCAGGTCATGATCTTGCGGTCCGTGAGTTCGAGCCCCGCATCGGGCTCTGGCCTGATGGCTCAGAGCCTGGAGCCTGTTTCCGATTCTGTGTCTCCCTCTCTCTCTGCCCCTCCCCCGTTCATGCTCTGTCTCTCTCTGTCCCAAAAATAAATAAACATTGAAAAAAAAAATTTAAAAAAAAATAAAAAAATAAAAAAAAAAAAGAAAACATTAAATTAGAATATAACAGTTAAGTCATTGTGGTAAATATGAATGGTTTAAATTCCCTTGTTAAAAGGCAGAGGCACTAAGATAGTGTTAGGGGAAAAATCAAGGTATGTGCGGCAGGACATATTCCTTCAAATTTCAAAAATATTCCTTCAAAATAAAATGACACAGAGACACTGAAAATATGTGATGGAACAAAAATATATACCAGACAAAAGCTAACAAAAAGGAAATGAGAGATAACATTAAATTTAAAACTAACAGTGGAAAATGGGACAGTTTTTTAAAAGAGTTTTAGAGCATTTTTAGGTTTACAGCAAAATTGAACAGAGGCACAGAAATTTCCCATATACCCACTGCTACCACAGGTGCATAACCTCATAGCCTCTCCTGTCATAAACATCTTCCACCTGAATGATACTTTTGTTACAGTTGATGAACCTACATTGACACATCATTATCACTCAAAGCCCCTAGTTTACATTAGAGTTATTCTTGGTGTCATACATTCTGTAAGTTTGGGCAAACATATAATGACATATATCCATCAGTTTAGTAATAACTTACAGAGCAGTCTTGCTGCCCTAAAAATCCTCTGTACTCTGTTTATCCTCCCTCCCCACTGCAGCCCCAATCTTATTACTGTCTCCATAGTTTTACCTTTTCCAGAATGTCATGTAGTTGGAATCATATAGTATGTAGTCTTACTAGATTGGTCTTTTTCATTTAGTAATATACATTAAAGATTCCTCTCTCTTTGTCCCCCCCCCCAAGGTTTAATAGCTGATTTCTTTTTAGAGCTGAATAATATTACATTGTATGTACCACAGTTTATTTATCCATTCACCTACTGAGGGACATTGTGGTTTCTTCCACTTTTTGGTAGTTATAAATAAAAAACTATCACAAAACATCCATGCGCAGGCTTTTGTGTGGACATAATTTTTCAGCTCCTTTGAGTAAATACCAAGGAACATGATTGCTGGGTCTTACGGTAAATATATGGTTTATTTTGTAAGAAAGTGGTTGTACCATTTCTCACCAGCAGTGAATGAGAGTTCCTGCTGCTCCACATCCTTCCTTGCATTTATTGTCTGTTCTGGATTTTGACCATTCTAAATCACTGTTTAGTCATAAGTTTTAATTTGCATTTCCCTGATGACATATGATGCAGAGTATGTTTTCATATGCCATTTGCCATCTGTTTATCTTCTTTGGTGAAGTGCCTGTTAAATTTTTTGACCCCAAAGAAAGGTTTCATTGATAAAAGACCTCCCAAAACACAAGTCAGTCATAAACTTTTATCTATCTAACAACATATATATCCATATGTATATATATGGATTCAAAAAACAGGAATATTTAAATACCCATGAAACTTCTATTTATTGAATCTCAAAGAAATAGCACCTGATTCCAAACCTTACAGTTCATGCAGACTGTTTCTCTCATTTCAGTGAAATAAGGTTTGTCATTAACACAAAAGTATAGCAGAAAATAAAATATTTATGCTTGATAAATTTTAAAACATCCTTAAAGTAATTCTTGGGGAATTATTGGCAATGAAGTGAGATTAGATTATTTTTAATGCTTCCCCACTCTAAAATGCTATCATTCAAGATTGATTCCTGGCATTTCTCACATTCCCTAAATGCAGAACCTAACTTACCAAATAAGTACTCTTTGCTAAAGAAGACAAAAGCAATATTGTTTTTAAATGAGAGGTTTGTAATATCTGAAAAAATCCACTTGCATACACATTAGAGAAATAGAATTAAACATTAAAATGAGTAAAAAAACTAATTTAAAAATCCAGGGGCTTTATGGCTCCTGATCTCAGGGTTGTGAGTTCAAGCACCATGTTGGGTGTAGAGTTGGCTTAAAAAAATAAAAAAATTTAAACATAAAAAAAAAAAACCCAAGGTGCTTGGAAATTTCTCCTCCTTGAGTGTTCTCCCCAACATTTCTTATCTGTATTTTACAGTTAGGTACGTATATATTTTACCAATTGTGAACTGTATTTTATTAATTTTTTAGATTTTTATTTATTTTGAGAGAGAGAGGAAGCATGAGTGGGGGAGGGGCAGAGAGAGGCGTGAGAGAATCCCATTCAGGGAGGCCTTTGCAACATTTGGAATCGTGAGATCCTGTCCTGAGCCAAAATCAAGGGTCCAATGCTCATGGGACTAAGTAACCCAGGCACCCTGTGAGCTGTATTTTAATGCAGTAGCTAAAGGCCAAAGTAAATCACCGGTCAGGCAAAGGTATATGCATGAAGATTGGTTCAATATGGAAATTCTGTTTGCATTTGTCTTTAAAGTTGTGTGAATTTCAAAAAAAAAAAAATCACGTCTTAGTTAACTAGTCTACCCTAATGAAAGCAAGGTAATAACTATTTTTATTTTCTTATTAAGGCATATCTCACATATTATGCACTTAATTTCTTACATCTGGGAAAACTAGAAGCTGATCCTTATTAAATGTACTACATTTTAAGAATATATTTTTTCGGGGCGCCTGGGTGGCGCAGTCGGTTAAGCGTCCGACTTCAGCCAGGTCACGATCTCGCGGTCCGTGAGTTCGAGCCCCGCATCAGGCTCTGGGCTGATGGCTCAGAGCCTGGAGCCTGTTTCCGATTCTGTGTCTCCCTCTCTCTCTGCCCCTCCCCCGTTCATGCTCTGTCTCTCTCTGTCCCAAAAATAAATAAACGTTGAAAAAAAAAATTAAAAAAAAAAAAAAGAATATATTTTTTCTTGTCTTTAAAATGATATTTAATTGGGTCTTTTCAGCAGAGCACTTTAGGTAGTGAGGGCATATTAGAGGAAAAGGCATATGCTAGATTTTTAAAAATATCTAAACTCAGAAGCATCAAATTTAAGGCATCAAAGTATCAAAACAGTCTCCCATCTGGAGCAATGGCTATTGTGGCATTGATTCTCAACTCAAATGATTGTGATGGAGGGACTACCTCCCAATATATTATATCAGAACGTAATGGGGAAGGGGCAATGTATATTTAAAGGTCTGTAATAAGCAGCTCTTCCATACACACTCCTAGAATCATTGCTGTAATGGTTCCTAACTGGGAATGTGGGAAGATTTTTTTAGTAATGAAACCTAGTGGTTGGTGTAAAGCCTAAACTCTGAAGAGTCTGTATGACCAGAGAAGAAAAATGAATAGAAATTTCTTATTGGAATAAACAAAAAACTAGTAAAGTCTATATTTAAAGTCAGAAATTTATCAATACCTTCTATAGTACTGATAACAATTAATATTTGGATAATGCTTGCCAATTTATAAAGTTATTTTACATTAAATATCAACTAATTCTTACCAGAACCCTTTGAGATAATTAAGGCAAGTATTCTTATCACCTCCATTTTGCAAATGAAGAAATGTAAGTTTAGACACATCGAGTGGCTTCTTCAAGTTGAAAGAGCCTGTGCTAAGGGGAAAAGTATGTTACTGTAAGAAGCTGCCCATTTCATCCATGAGAGGCATGGATTTTTTCATCATAATTTGTCCAAAAAACTTGAAAGAAGCTCTCTAAAATATATAAAAGGAAATAGATCTTTCTACTCTAACAGATTCCAATCACCTCTATCATTCACAGGTTCTCTCTCTTCCCATTCCCTCTCATCTTTTTACCTTCTTCCTCCTGCCCCTTCCCTCCCATTCTCTTCCTTTTTATTTCTTCCTTTTCACTTCCTACCTCCTCCTCCTTACTTACCTCTCCCTCTTTATCTCCCCTTACCCTGTACATGGCTCTTCCTCTCCTCCCATCCTCCCCACTCTTCCATTCTCCATCTTTCTTCTCCCTCCTTCTCTGCCTCATTCCTTCTTTCCCTCTCCCCATATGTCTTTCTCTTCCCTTCTGTCTCCTCCTTCCCTTTTTTCTCCTCATCCATCTCCCAATGATTGAAATAAATGGATTTCAGAATTGTTTAGTCAGTGTTTTTTCATTATTCTTAGGATCCCATGAGAAGTGAGATATAAGCTAAATAGAGGAAGTCCTGGGTCCTCTATTATCCTAACTATAGTCAGTGTAACTCAGCTCTTATTTTTAGTCTATATTAGCATTCTGTGACAAGTTTCATTTAAAAGAAGTTTTGCTCCTTTTAAAGTCTGAAAATGAAAGTATAAGTTGCTAATCAAGTAGAGGTGTTATTAGAGAGTATAGAACTTGGCTTTCCTGTGGCATAGTATTTTCTTACAGTTTCTGTAAGTTTCTCTTACAGTCAGTACCAAGCTGAGTGGTATGCAAGTCTGAACCAACACAACAGTTTTTGTAGTTTTTTTCTAGTTATATTACTAAAAACATAACTGATGCAAGCCATTATTATAAAAAGTAGTTTCTGATTTGGGACCCCTATAATAAAATGAAGCATAGAACGGACCAAAACTCAACCTGATGTCATTTAACCATGTAAATAGAACTATTCCATTTATATATAGAGAGAGAGTAGGGGTAAAATTGATGGAATCATCGTGGAGAATAATTTGGCAATTATTTCTTCTTGGAATCTTTTTAAGGGGAAAAATTATATTGAGCAGATATTACTCCTTAGTCCACTCAATACAATTTGATTTGGCAAACTGCCATTCTCTCATTTCATGTTATTTTGGTGGACCTGACAATCATGTGACCCTATCACAAAAGTGGGAATAGGTCCCAGCCTGACCAATCAAAAGACTACCACCTTTGGATGGGGGGGCTGGGTGGCTCAGTCAGTTAAGAGTCTTTGACTCAGGTCCCGATCCCATGATCTTGAAATCCAGCTCTGCGTTGGGCATGGAGCCTGCTTGAGGCTCTCTCCCTCTCCCTCTGCCCCTCCCCCACTTATGCTTGTGCATGTGTGCACACACTCTCACTCAAAAAAAAAAAAAGACCAGCCTTTGGGACACAGTGAGTGGTACATGAGTTGACTATGATCCAAGTATTGAGGTTTTGTGAATTGATAAGGACACTAAGAGAGAAAGGGTCACAGGCTGTAAAACTTGTTTGGGGTCATTAGAGACCACCTTTGCCATCATATGACTGGTTCAACACAAAGGAAAAGAAAAATGGACTTTAGAAATATAAAATCAGGTTCCTAAAATGACACTCCTGAAGACATCATATGAACCCAATATCCACTATCAGTGATGGACTGAAACACCATCATTTGGACTCCCTGTTAGAGTCAAATACATTTCCTTTTTTATTACAAAAAAATTTATTATTTTTTTATTGAAGTATGGTTGACTCACAATGTTATATAAGTTTTAGGTACATTTTCTTTTTTAAAAGCAAGTTTTGATTTGGGCTTCAGTTCATATGCAACCTAAAGTGCTCTGACTATATATGATCCAAAAAGGAAGAAAAAATGTTAACGTAGATACTTCCTGCCTAATTTTTTTATTAAAAATTAATTTTTAATAAAACATTTTTGAGATATAATTTACATACCATACCATTCACCCAATTTAAGTATATAATTCAGTCATATTTAATATGTTCACAAATGGTGCAGTCTCTCCCCATTCCTCCTCCACCCCTAGACAACCACTGATTTACTTTTTGTCTCTGTAGATTTACCTATCTATTCTGGACATTTCATATAAGTGAAATCATGTAGTATGGCCTTTTATTACTAACTTCTTTCGCTAGATATTTTCAAAGTTCATTAATGTTGTTCCATATATTAGTACTTCATCCCTTTGTAAGGCCAAATAATATAATATTTATTATATGGATTTACTAAATATTGTTCATCCATTGCATGATGGACATTTGGATTGTTTCTACTTTTGGGCTATTATGAATTATACTGCTATAAACATGTATGTATGGGGCGCCTGGGTGGCGCAGTCGGTTAAGCGTCGGACTTCAGCCAGGTCACGATCTCGCGGTCCGTGGGTTCGAGCCCCGCGTCGGGCTCTGGGCTGATGGCTCAGAGCCTGGAGCCTGTTTCCGATTCTGTGTCTCCCTCTCTCTCTGCCCCTCCCCCATTCATGCTCTGTCTCTCTCTGTCCCAAAAATAAATAAAAAACGTTGAAAAAAAAAAACATGTATGTATAAGTTTTTCTTCTGGGTATACATTTTAAGTATAGAATTATTGGGACATGTAACTGTTTTTAACCATTTGAGGAACTGCCAGACTGTTCTCCATAGTGGTTGCACCATTCTACATATTTACCAGTAGCAGCGTATAAGAGTTCCAACTTCACTTGTTTGCCAATACTCATTAATACCTGACTTTTTTATTATAGGCATCTTAGTGAGTATGAAGTGGTTTACCATTGTAGTTTTGGGTTTGTTTGTTTATTCATCATGATAAGTGTACTCTTTAATCCCCATGACCTATTTCACCTATTACATCTCCTTCCCGCTCCCCTCCCCCCAACCATCCTCTGGTAACCATCAGTTTGTTCCCTATAGTTAGGAGTCTTTTTCTTGGTTTGTCTCTCTCTCTTTTTTCTTTGCTCATTTGTTTTTGTAAATTCCACATGTGGGTGAGATCATATGGTATTTGTCTTTCTCTGACTTATTTTGCTTAGCAATTACATTCTCTTCCTCGTCCGTGTTGTTGCAAATGGCAAGATTTCATTCTTTTTGATGGCTCGTAATATTCCATGTATGTATACATCTTACTTTATTCACTCATCTATCCATGACACATGGGCTGCTTCCATAGTTTGGCTATTGTAAATGATGCTCCAATAAATGTAGGGGTGTATGTATCCCTTCAGATTAGTGTTTTTGTATTTTGGGGGGGGTAAATACCCAGTAGTGCAATTACTAGGTCATAGGGTAGTCCTATTTTTAACTTTCTGAGGAATTTCCATACTGTTTTTTACAGTGGTTGCACTGGTTTGCATCTCTACCAATAGTGTGTAAGGGTTGCTTTTTCTCCACATCCTTGCCAACACTGGTTGTTTCTTCTTTGTTTGATTTTAGCCATTCTGACAGGTGTGAGATGATGTCTCATTGTAGTTTTGATTTGCATTTCCCAGATATTAATGAATGAATGATGTTGGGCATCTTTTCATGTGTCTTTTGAACAGGCCATCTGGATATTTTCTTTGGAGAAATGTCTGGATTTTTATGTATTTTTTAAATTGGATTTTTTTTTATTTTTAATTGGGTTATTTGTGTTTTGGGTGGTGGGTAATCAGTTGTATCAGTTCTTTATAGATTTTGGATACTAACCCTTTATCAGATATGTCATTTGCAAATAACTTCTCCCATTCAATAGGTTGCCTTTTAGTTTTGTTGATTATTTCCTTTGCTGTACAGAAACTTTATATTTTGATATAGTCCCAATAGTTTATTTTTACTTTTATTTACCTTGCCTAAGGAGACCTATCTAGAAAATTGTTGCTACAGCTGATGTCAAAGAGATTACTGAAAGCCTTAGAATTTTCTGAGCATAAGTTTTGCATATTTTTTGTTAAATTTATTTTTAAGTATTTTATTTTTTTGGTGACATTTTAAATAGAATTGTTTTCTTCATTTTAGTTGTGATTGTTCATTACAAGTGTGTAGAATAACAACTGATTTTTGTATACTGACCTTATATCCTGCAACATTGCTGAGATCATTCATTAGTTCTAAGAGTGTTTTAGTGGATTCTTTAGGGTTTTTTTCTATATACAAGATCATGTCATCTGTGAATAGAGATAGTTTGTTCCCCTTCCTTCCTTCCTTCCTTCCTTCCTTCCTTCCTTCCTGTCTTCCTTCCTTCCTGTCTTCCTTCCTTTTTCTTTCTTTCTTTCTTTCTTTCTTTCTTTCTTTCTTTCTTTCTTTCTTTCTTTCTTTCTTTCTTTCTTTCTTTCTTTCTTTCTTTCTTCAACCTTGCTGAGATTATTCATTAGTTCTAAGAGTGTTTTAGTGGATTCTTTAGGGTTTTTTTCTATATATAAGATCATGTCATCTGTGAATAGAGATAGTTTGTTCCCCTTCCTTCCTTCCTTCCTTCCTTCCTTCCTTCCTTCCTTCCTTTTTCTTTCTTTTCTTTTCTTTTCTTTTCTTTTCTTTTCTTTTCTTTTCTTTTCTTTTCTTTTCTTTTCTTTTCTTTTCTTTTCTTTTCTTTTCTTTTCTTTTCTTTCTTTTTCTCCCCCCCCCCCCAAAGGAGAGTGCATGTGTGCACACAAACAGGGGAGGGGGCAAGGGAGATTGGGAATCTTAGAATGGCTCCATGCCCAGCTCAATCTCACAACTGTGAGATTATGACGTGAGCTGAAATCAAGACTCAGACACTTAACTGACTGAGCCACACAGGTGCCCTATTTTTTTCCTTTCTAATCTGGATTCCTTTTACTTTTTTGTTTGTTTGTTTGCCTAATTGCATTGGCTAGAACCTCTAGGATAATGTTGAGTGAAAGTGGTGAGAACAAATATCTTGTCTTATTCCTGATCTTAGGGGGAAAATGTCTGGTCTCTTACCATTAAGTATGATATTAACTCAATAGATGCCCTTTATCAAATTGAGGAAGTTTCCTTTTGTTCCTAGTCTGCAGAGTATTTTTATCATGGAAGTGTTGATTTTTTCAGACGTTTTCTCCATCTATTGAGATGATCATGTGGCTTTTGTTGTATTGATGTGATGTATTACATTAATTGATTTTCGGATATTAAATTAACCTTGCATTCCTGGGATAAATCGCACTTGGTCATGGTGTATAATTATTTATACATACTATGAGGTTCAGTTTACTAATGTTTTGTTGAAGATTTTTATTTTCATATTTATATAAGCATATTCATTTTAGTTTTCATGTGGTTTCTTTGTCTGGCTTTATATAATGAATTGAGAAATGCTCCTCAATTTTTGAAAGAGTTTGTAAAGATTTGTAGTTAAATCTTTCCATGTTTGATATAATTCACCATTGAAGCCATATGGGCCTGGGCTTTTTATTTGTGGGTAGGTTTTTTGATTCTTGATCAGACTCTTTACCTGCTATATGTGTATTTGCATTGTCTATTTCTTCTTTAAGTCTATTTTAGTATTTTGGGTTTTGGGGAATTACTCTGTTTCATGTAGGTTAATCTAATTTATTGGTGTATAGTTGTTCATAGTATTCCTTTTAATTTTTATTTATGTAAGGTTGATAGTAATGTCACCTTCTTAATTTCGGATTCTAGTAATTTCTTTCTTTTTTTTTTTTTTTTTTTGTCAGTGTAACTAGACTTTTGTTGATTTTGTTCACCTTTTCAGTGAACGAGCTTTTGGCTTTATTGACTTAACTTGTGTTTCTATTTAATTATAATGTTTTCATACTAATAGAGATGTATTTCCTAAAATTAGTTTTTCACAATAGAACTTAATATATATCACATATTTTGCAATGTTACCTGAACATTTTATTTGTCCGATCAGATTCTCAGATGCTTAACACTGGAAATGATTTGAAAAACAAAGTCAAAAGTGACTCAGTCCTGCTTACCAGTGAAGAGTATGATGTGAAGGAACAGCACAGCATCACTCAAGCCACTCAGACAAGTCCAGAGGTTCCTTGGCCTTCTCAGTTGGTTAACTTTCCTGGGTGCTCCTTTGATTTTACTAGGGAACAGGTAATAGGAAAACTAATTTATTCTCATTCAATTTGGGAAATTAAAACAAATACTAGATACTAAAAAGTCAAAACATTATTCATTTATTCATTTAAATAATGTTTATTGAGTGCTTATTATGTGTCCAGGCACTGTGTTAGATGCCATGGATATAGTGTTGAGCAAGATTGGAACATTCCCAGCCTTCACAAAGGTTGTAGTCTAATGAGAAGGTAGAGGAGTAAATGTGGGAGAGTACCAGTTCCTGGAATCTAGAAAAGAATCCTGGAGGATAGGTTCTTTTTGATGTCTTAATTTTAAGTTTGTGAAAGTATTATAATATTTCAGAACATTGGAAAATATTTTTAAACAACTTTAATGCATTCTGTCTGCAGTGCTATCAATATATATTTTAAAAATTTTCCTTTCAGACTCTTTTCCATAATTTTTCAAAATAATTATTATTCTAATGTATATACTATATATATTTTTTACTTAACATGGTTTAACAAATATTTTTCCATATTGCTACATATGCTTCATATTTATTTTAATGGCAGAGTAATATGGATGTGAATGTACTATCACTTTTTTTTAAGTTTATTTATTTATTTTGAGAGAGACAGAAAAAGTGCAAGCAGGGGAGGGGCAGAGAGAGAGGGAGAATCTCAAGCAGGCTCTGTGCACAGAGCCTGACATGGGCTGGCTCGAACTCATGAAACTGTGAGATCATGACCTGAGCCAAAGTCAGGAGTTGGATGCTCAACCAACTGAGCCACACAGGTACCCCGTGCTATCACTTCTAATTCTTCCTCTTAATATTTGTTAACATTTGAGTTGCTTCTTATTTTTGTTATTATAAATAAAATATCCAGCAGAATTTTAATTCTCTATGCTAGAACCAAAGAATGAGTTCACTTATCTGTTCACCAGAATTTTTTGGATTTCACCTTTGAGCTAGCAATAGAAAATTGAACAATATATCATCCCCATCAAGAAACTTGAAGTCTAGTGGGAAAGATAGAAGTGTGTAATTGATGGTCATAACATACTGCAATGCAAGTGTAATGCTGGAGATTGGAGAAATACAGGGAATACCCAACTTGGTTTAAGGCAGGAATTCTTAAGCTGGACCCAAAGAAGTCTTGAGAACTTTTTGAAATTAAACATGTATATATTAATGTATCTGTGTAAATGTGTTTTGGAGGAGAGAAAGGTCTTACTGAGTTTTATCATTAAATCTTCATAGTTAGGGGTTAGGGAATAGTTCAAAGAGGAAAAAGTACTTCAACTGAGTCTTAATGTGGGAGGGGAGACCTATTGGCCATCTGGATGAAATGTTTAATGAGATATTCAGAATATGGGCCTGTGGCTCAAGACAAAGTTTCGTGCTAGATCAGGTTATGTGATAGACCCATAGGAATAGATGAGATCATCTAAGAGAGTGAGTGACTCAAGTTATAAGATGACCAATTACAGAATCTAACAGAGTAGTAACATTTAAGGGTTCTTAAACAGCAGAGGAAAAGAAAAAAAGCCTGTGGGTGAACAGAGATAAACATGAAAGAACTGAGGCATAAAAGGTAAAAGAGAGAGGCTTAGGAAGGAAGAGCAAGGTCAGCAGTGTGTAAAACCACAGAGAGGTCGAGGGGATTTGAAATTAAACAAAATCACTATTAGATTTATAAAGTGCTTCATCTTAAGTCCACTCTCACCAGCACTGGGTGTTTTTACTATCCCAAGTGTCACACCTTTAGATACTGTGTAAATAGTCTGTATATTCTGAAAATGATTAAATTCTCTTACTTCCCAAATTTATCATTTCAGCTCATGGAAGAGAATGAATTTCTTAAACAGGAATTGGCCAAAGCTAAAATGGCTCTTGCAGAGGCTCACTTGGAAAAAGATGCTCTTCTTCATCATATAAAGAAGATGACAGTTGAATAACAGGAATGGCAATCAAAATTAAAATTAATAGCTGTGGAGTAGGGAGGTTGTATTTATAATATTATGTTACCAATAGCAGAAGACTTTCCTTTTCATGAAATGACAATAAAATGAAGTAGAATGTGATGAAGTGGTGACTGTTCCAAAGCCAGTTTAGAAAGTATTAGGTACGGGCATTACAATCTTTTGGTTGTTTTGTGTTTTGGGGTTTAACCCTCTTTTAAACTGGTATGATATGGGGAAGTCAGCACATACTGTAAAATAATTACATGCCTAATGGAAAGAAGGTGTCATTTCCTAATTTTGATATCACATTATAGGCACTTTTTAAAAAGAAAATTGGAAAGCTATTGTGTTCCCACAGATTGCTGGTTTTATTTATCATTATTTGTTAATAATTTATTTACAAAGATTCAAATGCTTTTAGGGCTAGTGTAATTAAAAGGAGGCTTACCTTTTAAATGTTATTAAAATTATGTACTTAAGTCTATAATTATTTAATTACTGTGGAAAAGTCCAATCAAGTTAATAAATTATATTGACTGGGTTTGAAAATTCTGGAAAATCATCACCCTACTGAACTTACAAAGTAATTTGAAAATGTGAAAAACAAATCATTTAAAATGATTAATAAACTGTATAAGTTAAAGCTATAATTTTCAACTAAAAGATCGTACAAATGTAAAAATAAAAAGCACAAACTGTAAAAAAGCAAAGCATTACAGTATATGGCCAACTGATTTAGAAAGCATTACTTGTACATTCCTTAAACAGTTTATGTTAGAAGTAAAAGAGTAATTTAACTATCCCTACATTTGGTAGCATTTGTAACTACAAGAATTTTAATTAATACTATTTATATTATTTCTTTACCTTTATCTTTTCTCTATTTAAGGAGGGGAATGTTTGCAGAGAATTTTCTTTTCATATACATAAAATTTCATACCATTCTTGTAGTAACATATTAGGTAGATGTTTACACATATTGTATTTATAAAGCTAGTTTTGATTAAAGGTCTCTGTGATATAAATATTATCTTCTATAATAAGAATAATGGTACATTTTGAATTCTATTTTCTAGGGATTGTTAAGATTGAAACCAACATGAGAGAGAAAATCATGCATTATAAAAGTTTATGAGTGTTTAAGAAACAGATGTTTTTAAAGATTTAAAATATATTTCTGATAGAATTAAACTAAGTAGGGTCTATTTTAAAATTCACATTCTTAAACATAAATATATCCAAGCTATAACATGAAACAGCTCAGACTACTCTTTCTTTAAGATACTTGAAGATTTTAAATGACATTACAACACTTATGGTGCTTTGCTTGTTTGGCATGACTTCCATAGCCATCCCTATATCGGAATACTTGGAGGAAAATACATGTTTCATTTACATTAAGTGTTGGAGTGATTTAGATTTCACTGAAAACAATACTGGCCTTTTTTTCCCTTCTGTAACATCCATTTTCATTGACATTATTTAAAAATACAGGCCTGCTGTGGGAGCTGAGGATATAGCAAAGAACAAATTAAATTGTTAATTTTTTACCTCAGAGTATTTTGAAAATCACCTTTAAACCATGTTAATCTAAAACTATATAGTAGTCTTAGACTAAAAGCAAAGGTCTAATTAAAGATTTAAAACATACAGCTTATATCCTTAGTTTAGAGTACTGTTGATTTGTAGGTATTCAACAAAAGCAGTCTCTTACACAAAAGCAGGATTGATGGGACATTAACCTCTTCAGAGCTGACAGTTTCTCAGGACTGCCTTATTTGCTCCATAGAAGTTTTAAATTTATGGTGTAATTGTTTAGTGTTACAGAAGCTGGATGTTTTCCTTTTTCCTTTTCAGTTTACTTGGCCTTCTCAAGAAGCATATAAACAGTAGAGATGATAATTAATATTGATTTGAGCATTCTTATATGCTTTGTTGGACTTTTTAAATTTATAGTGAGTACTATTTTTATAGAGATTTAAAATTCATAAAGCACTTTGAAAAACATTATCTCATGTAATTCTCACAACAAATCTGGGAGGTAGGTATTACTCACATTTTATAACTTTTACCAAACAAACAAACCCTGTGGCTTAAAAAAGAACAAGTGACTTGACTGAAATCACAATCAATAACTTGCCCTTTTGACTTAAATCCCAATTATATGTTTTTATTTTACCTTTGTCATTAATTCACAGATTTTGCCAGAGGTAGGGAAAGGAGTCATTTACTTACTTTTATCTGTTTTTTTTTATAAGATAAATATAATACTTTTAATTGTGCAAGTGTGATGTGTGTATATTTTTCAAACTACTTAGAAGGTAGTGGGAGAACCTTTGTTTAAGTTAACCCCATCCTTTTCACAGTGTGAGAAATACAGGAGTAAACCTATGATAAACTTACCAGAATTTTTTAATGACCATAAAGTAGAAAAAAAAAGTTGCCATATTTTTTATTTATTTTTACTTTTATGTTATTTGCACTGAGTCTCTAGCCAGAGATGTTAGTGGTCACGGGCTGAAATGGTAATTGTGTTTTGCCTTTTAATTTTATGTACATCAAAAACATTTTCTTAGTATTTTTTTTCTTATCTCATTTTGTCCTAGAATTTCAAAAGACCACCCTGTGACATTAATTGTGATGAAATGTTATTTTTATTTAAGCCACATAAGAATGGCTAGGTGTGATTGCATGAAAATATATGTAGAAAAATTAACCAGAAACTCCTTTCTGGATTTGTTTTGTAGTTATTTGTTATTTGTCACAACAAGAGTTATAATAACTTCCACTTTAACAAGTTTTTATTAATCTCCACTCTACTCAAGACATTTCCTATTTCAGTGAATGGTACCACCATCACCCTGGTTCCCCAACTGGAAACCCTGAACTACTCTTAGACACTTTCCTCTCCCTACCTGCCCCCCACCGTCAACTCTTTACCAGGTCCTGTCATCTCTCGTATTTGTCGGCTTCTCTCCACCTCTCATCGCCTCCCTAGCCACCATCAGCACCTTTTGCCTGCTTTACTGCAGTTGCCTCCTGACTGGTCTTCCTACAGCTCCTCTGGCCCCCCTCTGATTCACTCTACTGCAGGCAAAATTCTCTTTTGAAGTGCAGTTTTAATCAAGGCAACCCCCCATCCCTATTCTTACCCACTTTAATGGCTTTTTCTTGCTCTTAAGATGAAAACAAAAATATTTAAGTTAGAGCCACTATTTAGGGTATAATTCTGAGCATTAAAAGAGTTAATGTCCAAACCATTAAAACGGTGGCTGGCACATAATTGTACATCGTGTTTCAGTTACTTTGTTACTTCGTTGCACTTCAAGTATCTGGAATGAGTGGGAATTAAAGTGCTTCTTCCACCACAGGAGCCTTTGTTTGTGTTCCTTTGTCTTGAAATACCTCTTCCTGTTGCATTGCCTAGTTTAATTCTTATTTGTCTTTCAGATCTCACTTATTCATCACTTCCTCAGGGAAGCCTTCCTTAATTCCGGTCACACAGTAAGAACCACTGTTGTCTGTTATCACATGAACACACACCTCTACTTAGCGTTGAACATTTTTGTAATTTTATATGTATTTATTTGATTAATGTAGACCCTCTAGACTGTAAACCCCCATGAGGACAGGAACTGTGTTTTTGTTGTCAATGTTCAACTTTGTATTCCTTATGCCTCATACAGTGGCTGGCACATAGTAGGTGCTCAATAAATCTGTTGAAAGAATAAAATGAGTGGATGAGGTATCAAGGGTGTTTTTTAGGTATTAAGTTTTTCCTCTACGTTGGATTGAGGAGAGATGGAACACTGGTAGAAAGTAAATAGTGGTAGTTATTTAAAGGAACAGACACTTTGAGTCCTTAGGGAAAGAAAAAGGTGGGCAATGGAGAAATTTGCGATAGTGTTTTCTTCAGAATTTTTAGTCTCTGAACTTGTAGTTGATTTATCACAAACCATCACAAAACAGAAAATTAGCACATCACTTCATGAAACTGCTAGAGTGCCAGAATGTCATCCGGCTTTGATTGTAACATATGGTGTTGTGGCTGTGAAGATCTGACAGTCCTGTCAGCCAAACAAAATGGAAACAAGGCCAAAAGAGTACTGGCTGAAATAGTTTTCGATTTTTGACAAATTGACTAGTACACAGGATCAGTAGTGCCTAATTCCTTAAAGTACAAAAATCTCATTTTGGTACTCACTTGTTCCTAGAGATGGTGAAAAAAGTAAATTTTGAGCTAAGCTTCAGTTTATTTTTAAAAATGTGAAATACTAAAAGCTAGACTTAACACAGGATATAGAAACACAAATAATGTTTTTAAAACACTCATTTCTTCATTAAATTATACTACTCAATAAGTTTTTTTTAAAATTTTTTGCCACCTTTATTTGAGAAATACAAAGGTAAAAGGAAGCAGAAATGTAAGCATGATTGTTTTTACCAAATATTAGATGTCTGATGAATTCTTGTAGAGTGGAGGAAACTCACGTTACTGTTACAGTGTTGAAATGTAGCATATATGTTGCTAACACTATTGTGTAGTCTTGGCAGGTTTGAGAATTTGAAACTCAAAAATTTTAAGAAATATGAAATGAACTTAATGTCTTTTTTTTCCTACTTGTGTAATAAAACATATGTGATGATGTTTTGTTCTTAGAAGAAAACATATCACTAAATCAAAAGAAGAGTAAACTGGGTTTTAAAAGATTTGAAACCATTTAGACAAAAAGGCAGTACTTTATTATAAATTAGGTTTTATCTTCAATTTGTTTGTGTCATCTATCAAAAGTCAATTCCTTCTTTACAAGTTATACTAAACTGAATGTTAAGTACAATACTCATTCATAACTCTTCACTGTTCACTGTTTATATGAAAAAATATTTGCTCAATTAGTGAAGAAATACTTGAGCGTGATGGAGATTAGGAGAGCACAGTGAGGTGATTTAGTCTTTTTCTTGCAGCCATTTGGCAGAATTGTTTTGGCTGATATGACAAAACACTCAAATACTGAATTACAAATGCCATTAAGAATAAATGAGAATAAAAAATAGGTATAGGAATGAAAGCTTAAATAAATAGAGATCAGAAGTATCTCTGAAGGATATGAGTGAAATAAATACAGGGGTATGATCAAAGCCTATCATTCCCAATATTTAAAATCATTCCAATTAAAATAGATATATAGTATAATCAGAGCAGGAAATTTTTAAAGTAACCATAGTAAAATACGGTGTAAGGAATATGGTGGACAATATTCCAATAATAAAGCACTTGAAAAAGATTTGTGGGAAGGAATTCACTTCAGTTAAAACCCAAAGCAAAAAATTGGTATGGAAATTCTGTTTTTTTTAATGTTTATTCATTTATTTTGATTTGAGAGAGAGAACGCACAAGTTGGGGAGAGGGCAGAGGGAGAGAGACAGAATCCCACGCAGGCTCCACACTGAGTGATGTAGGGCTTGATCTATAACCCTGGGATCATGGCCTGAGCTGAAATCAAGAGTCAGATGCTCAACTGACTGAGCCACCCAGGCGCCCCTGATATGAAAATTCTTAAATGTAATGTGAAAAATTGGCACATGCAGAAATTCAATTCTTCACTAAATGATATGCCCACAACTGTTAAGATTCTAATTTCAACATGGAAAGTGAGGAAATTTACTGCTAGTGGAGACATTTTATTGGTATAGCAATAATATGACATCTTAGCATTTTGTCCAAATTCAAGATATTTGCTTCATAATACTTATTAGCATAATTAGCACAGACAGGTATGATAATCATTTGCTGCTCTTTAAAAAATTTTTAATTTATATCCAAGTTAGTTAGCATATAGTACAATAATGATTTCAGGACTAGAATCCAGTGATTCATCCTCTACATATAATACCCAGTGCTCGTCTCAACAAGTGTCCTCCTCAGTGCCCCTCGCCCAATTAGCCCATTCCCCCACCCAAAGCCCCTCCAGCAATCCTCAGTTTGTTCTGTATATTTAAGAGTCTCTTATGTTTTGTCCCTCTCCCTGATTTTATATTATTTTTGCTTCCCTTCCCTTATTTATGTTCATCTGTTTTGTATTTTAAATTCCTCATATGAGTGAAGTCGTATATTTGTCTTTCTCTGGCCAATTTTGCTTAGCATAATACACTCTAGTTCCATCCATGTTGTTGCAAATGGCAAGATTTCATTCTTTTTGATTGCTGAGTAATACTCCACTGTATCTAGAAACCACATCTTTATCCATCCATCCGTCGATGGACATTTGGGCTCTTTCCATACTTTGGCTATTGTCGATAGCGCTGCTGTAAACATTGGGGTGCGTGTGCTCATTTGCTGCTTTCTTTACTCTGATTTATTTTTACTTTCTTCATCCCTTGCAATTGAACGAGATTTTTTTGTGCATAACAAAAGTTATGAAGGTAAGAGAGTCTGAATAGGCATATGGAATGAGCAAGTTCAGCAACTTTTTCATATCCCATTTCTATAAATTTCCATAATTTAAAGAATTCTTATATCAATAAAAATATGTCCAGGCCAAGAATATCTTTATGAAAAGTGGTAGGTTTTTGCTACATTAGTACAGATATTTGAGAAATACTGTAAATGTATATGAGCCTTTTCTATAATTTTATTGGGGGTACAGTTAATACTTTGCAATTTTTACATGTATCTTTTAGTTTCCTCCCCCACTTTTTGCCTTCAGAATTCAATTTCTTGTAAATATGTTTTGTTAGGGAGGATTTAGCTTGATTTTGTTTCGATCCACTTTTTGTGTAGCTTCATTAGTATGCCCAGAGACCATTTTAGTATGTGACCAAATTTAGAAGTTGAAGCACAAATAATAAAAATAATATACACTGGTGGTTTTATATTCATTTTTTCCTTCCTGTTTGTACAGTCAATATTGCAATATATCATTAAGTCAAAGAATAAAATTGCAGAAGAGTTGGAAGGAAACTTAGAAGTCCTCTAGTTCAGCCTCCCACTCAAAACCAGTCCAGGGGTGCCTGGATGGCTCAGTCAGTTGAGTGTCCGACTTTGGCTTGGGTCATGATCTCCCAGTTCGTGAGTTTGAGCCCCACGTGGGGGTCTCTGCTGTCAGTGCCAAACCTGCTTCAGATCCTCTGTTCCCCTCTCTCTCCTCCCGTCCCCAGCTTGTGGGTGCTCTCTCTCTCTCAAAAATAAACATTAAAAAAAAAAAATCCAGAGTTTCCAACATGGAGTCACCAAATTACAGCTGAAATTCCTAATGAGAAAACATTCTACCAGACAAACCTTCCTGTTTTAAGTAGTTCTAATTGGCCATTTTTTTTCCCTATTAGTGAATTAGAACATCTCCCTTGTACTACATGTTGGTCCTACATTTTTTATTCACATACAAAAGTGATTATATCTCCTGCCAAGTCTCTCTTCTAGGCTTAGCATCCATAATCCCTTATTTTTCAAAAGTTTGTTCAAAGACTTTACCATTATTTGTCATTTGGATGTACCCCAGTTTGCTAAAGTCCCTCTTAAAACATTTAAATAAATTTGGATGTCTCTGTCTACAATTTAAAGAAAACCCACTTTATCCATTCATCAGTTGATGGACATTTAGGCTCTTTCCATAATTTGGCTATTGTTGAGAGTGCTGCTATGAACATTGGGGTACAAGTTAAAGGGAGTGATTCCCTAAAAGTTTTAAGTAGAAGTGGTTTAATGTTTCATATTACAAAACAATACATCTAGAGATGAGTGGTTACTGATGCTCATTGATGTTATCACGGATTATATTCTTTCCATCTTTCTGTCTTCTTCATTGCAGGGCATTTTAGCTTCATACTTCTCTCATGGTTACGAGTTAACCACAGCAAGCTCCAAGCAAAATCTCTTTACACAGCTTCATCCACAGGCAGGGGGAAAGAAAAAAAGTGTTTTCCCTCATCTTCTTTTTAAATAAAACCTCCCCAAGTTCCTCAGCAGATGCGCCCTTATATCTTGTTTTGAAATACATCACATTCCTGTCAAAACCACCATTGGTTAAAATTAATCACTTCCAGTGGATGCTTCCCTGAGTATGTGGTCACTCAAAGGTGAGAACCTGGTTAAAAGGGTCTCTGCCTACCAGAAGGGTGGGAAGCAGATAGATTTGAGTAGGAAATCAACAGTGCAAATCACCAACACTGAACACTTAACACCACGTGGTCTGACGAGGAATACAGTGGGATTTACTAACACAAAACATATTTAAAAGCTAGTAAATGGCAGGCAGCAGGTCTGATGTTAGGATACCAGCTACCTATTCCCAATCACTATTCCCATAGATTCACTCTGGTGGGGGATATGGGCAAGTAAATTTCAGTTTCAATATGATGTGTTAAGTGCTATGATAAGTGCATGTAACCCAGCCTTGGGGAATCAGAGTAATTCCGAGAGGAGATGTCATCTAAGCCAAAGTCTGAAAGACGTGTCAATTGACTAGAGAGAAGTTTCTAGGCAGCGAACAGTTTGGAGACAAGAGTATATATATTGGAGCATGGTTGCTTTCAGGAGAACCGCACTACTGGTTCAGATGTGTCGTTTTAGGGGAGTCCAAGAGTATATTTACTTGGTTTTTAAAGCACTTTCCCCTTCCATATATAATTTTGCTGATTTGTAACCATCAGGACTTTTCCATTCAAGTACATTACTGCTGATTCAGGTCTCCTATCTTCTTTATTTGCAATTTATTTCTTAAACTTGAGTGTAAGTCTTCCCATTTACTTCATTCATTTAAGCCCGATATATATTAGGCCAGGAGTCCACAAAATTTTTTTCTATAAAATTTTTTTCTATCTAGCGATAGTTTTTTGTGGATCATGTGGTCTCTGTTACAGCTACTCAACTCTGCCACTGTAGAGGGAAGGCAGCCACAGGCAATATGTAAAGGAGTGGATGTGGCTATACTCCAGCAAATCTTTACAGAAATAGGCACTTGGCCTTCGTGTGTCGACCCTGATCTAAACTAGACTGCCTGTATTAATCTAGTCCCAGGATAACTTAAACGCAGCACCAGGAAAGGGAGATTCCATATGTCTTCCTAGTAAGTCTTCCACAGGGATGCTGACCTGAGAAAGAATGGAGACAATGTGGATCTGTAGTTAAATGGTGGTATTAACTATACTGACTTGATCAGAGCCATGAGAGAAAGCTACATGTCCAGATAGGCAAGCTCACAAGTTGGTTCAACATTTATATGTTACAACCACTTTGTAATCTCTCTTCATTCCACCCACATTCCCAAGCGGTGCCTTCTTGGATAGCCATACAGTTTTATCCTTTCATTATCATATCGTTATATTAAGAGTGGTTTGGTGCCTTTGACAATCTTGTTTTGTCCCTTTCCAGCCCTTCCTTGGTGATAACTATGATACTATTAAGTTTTCTTCCAGAGTATGTATGTTGTCTCCATGATCAAAAATATATGAAAACATAGGGCACTCATGGCATTTGTTTTTTAACTGATCTCCTACATTTCACCCTCTGTGTTAGTTTCCTATTGCTGTCATAACAAAATACCAGAGTTATTATTTCACAGTGCAGTGGGTCAGAATTCTAGGAACGGTGTGGTTCAGCTGGGCCCACTTCTTAGGGTCACACAAGGTTGAAGTCATGGTGTCGGCAAGGCTGCATTCCTTGCTGGGGTCTCGGGTGAATCTGCTTCCAAGCACAGTTTGTGAGCCAAGATTAGTTCCTTGTACTTTTAGGGCTGCCGTCCCATTTCCTTGCTGGCTATCTTTCTCATCTGAGAATTGTTCTCTGCTTCTAGAAGTTACCCACATTCATGAGCTTGAGACACCCTTTCTCCATCTTCAAACTCTGTGACAGCAGCTTGGGCCCGTCTCATACTTCACATCTCCTGACCTCCCCATTCTGCTTCTACTACAGAAAGTTCACTGCTTGTAAGGGCTCCTACAGTTAGTTTGGGCTCACTTGGATAATCCAGGATAGTCACCCAGTTTAAAGGTTTGTAACCTTAATTATGTCTGCAGAGCCCCTCCCTTTTGCCATGGAAAACAACATGAAGTTCTGGGGAGGGAGGTGAATCTTTGGGGGTCATTATCCCAACTATCACAACCTTGTACTTTGTTGTTGCTGTTGTTGTTTAAGCATAATTGCTTGGATTCTTCACTTAGTTCTAAAATAACCTTAGTATATTTTCTGAGCGTGCTATTTTTAAAATGTTCTCATCATTTTATTTTTCAATTGTACAAATTACTTGGCATTTACATTTATGTAATCACGAAATAGTTTTACTCCTTAATATATCATAAAATTTTCTCCCATGTCACTCAGTTCTTTATAATTTTAATTATTATATAATACTTCATTGAATAGATATACTAAAATTTATTTAACAGTTGCTCCATTGTTAATTCCTTGGATTTTTCCCACCCAGTATTTCACTGTTATGAATAACTCTATAATGAACATTTTTTGTGCCCAAAAATTATCTATATGTTGGATTAATTTCTTAGGATAGATTCTCAAAAGTAGAATAACTGCATCGAAGGCCATGGATTTCTCATGATAGAAACTAGTTTCCAAAAGGTTTAAACAAAGTTTGTATCCTCAGAAGCACTCTTACCTGTTTGAATGTCATCATTAAAAACAAAGCAAACAGAATTGAAATGAAAGGACATTACAGGGGCCCCTGGCTGACTCAGTTGGTTAAGTGTCTGACTTCGACCCAGGTCATGATCTCCCTGTTGGTGAGTTAAAGCCCCGCGTCGGGCTCTGTGCTGATAGCTCAGAGCCTGAAGCCTGCTTCGGATTCTCTCTCTCTCTCTCTCTCTCTCTCTCTCTCTCTGCCCCTCTTCTGCTTGTGCTCTGTGGGTAAATACATAGACAATGATAAAAGCTAGTATTACTGTAACAATGTTGTGTAGCTCTATTTTTTGTTTTCCATAAAATTTAAGAGACTAATACATTTTTAAAAACAGTCTAAAAGCTAGTATTATTGTAATTTTGGTTTGTAACTCCATATTTTTTATCTATATAATTTAAGACACTAATGCATTAGTTAATATTAGTTAATATTAGTTAATATTTTTGGAGACACAGTGTATAAAGATGAAATTTTGTGTGACATCAACTGAAAGGAGTAGGGACAGAACTGCTGAAAGAGCAGAAGCAGTGAGAAGTGGTTGGAAACTGAATATAATTTGAAGGTGCAGCCATTGGGGACTTGCTATTGGATTGGATGCATTTAGTGAAATAGGAGTCTGTGCTTTATGACCTGAGCAATTTACTGAAATGCCTAGCAGAGTGTTTGACCTCTCTGGATCTGAACATTTCATCTGTGATCACGCACCCACATTCAGCAAAACGAAATCCCTGCAGATTACCCTCTTCCTTAGACAAAGTTAGGAACCATCTACTGTTATTTGAGCACACCTCTGTGTGTGTGTGTGTGTGTGTGTGTGTGTGTGTGTGTGTGTGTGTGTGTTGTGGGGGAGGTATGATGGATTTTAGCTCCTTCCCTAAGTAGCTTGGTAGAATGACAAGGAAGGAATAAGTAAAAGGAGAAGGGAATAAAAAGCTGAAGAGGTTTAAAGACTGAGCTCTTTGCCACTCCAGTGTCCAGAGGCCAGAGAAGTGAGGAAGAACCAGGACAGGAGACCCTGAAGCAGTGACAGGAGGAAAATCGGGACAGTGTGGTGCCCTGAAAGCCAAGTGAAGAAATTGTTTAAGAAGGGGAGAATGATTGGCCATGTTAAATGCTGCTCAAAGGTCAAAAAGATGAGGAGTGAAAATTGACAATTAGGTTGAACAATATGGACAATAGAGTGGTGGAGGCAAGACCTATTTGCAGTGGTGCACAGGAGAGGATAAAAGGTGAGCAATTGGAGAGAATGAGCATAGATAACTCTTTGAAGGAGTTTTACATTAAAACATAAGCTGACCTGGGGCACCTGGGTGGCTCAGTCTGTTAAGCGTGTGACTTTGGCTCAGGTCCTGATCTCACAGCTCATGAGTTCGAGCCCCACATCGGGCTATGTGCTGACAGCTTGGAGCCTGGTGTCTGCCTCGGATTCTGTGTCTCCCTCTCTCTTTCTGCCCCTTTCCCACTCACACTCTGTCTCTCTCTCTCAAAAAATAAATAAGCATTAAGAAAATTTTAAAAAAATACATAAGCTGACCATATGATTTGCACTCCAAACGAACACATTTGAAAAGAGCACCATTAATAATTAAGCCACGATTTGATTAATAATCAAGTATAAACTAGAACTGTCATGACAAATGATTAAATGTCATTTCATGAAGGAAAGGAGAGAGGGTTATAACTGGAGGGGAGTTGGTTGGTTTTTTGTTTTTTTTTTTTTTAGAAAAGGAGAAATAGTAGCTATGAGGAATGATTTAGTAAAGAGGGATATTTTTATGATGGAGAAGAAAAAGGACATTTTTGGAGCAATATCTTTGAGTAGGCAAGAGAGGATAGTATTTAGTGCTCAAGTAGAAGGACTGGTTTTAGCCAGTAGCACAGATAGAATGCAAAGAATATGGGGACAAATGCAAGTAGGTGAGGTGATGTGGGAGCTTGTGGAAATTTTCTTATGAAGGTTTGTATTTTCTCATTGAAATAGGTAGTGAGGTCATTAGCTAAGAGGATTAGGGAGGTGTAGTTGGAGGCGTTAAGAGAGAGAAGATAATGAGTTTTATAGGAGAAATGAAGAATGAATGAAGTAGAGAAATATATGATTGCCAAACACCATTAGGGTTCAATTACAGTTAATAATCATGTATTTTAAGTGAGACCAAAGGTTGTGTATTTTACTCAAGCCAGGTTTTACCATGTAGGTATAGTCATGGAGAGAGGTAAAAATTAGATTTAATCACGGCTTATTGTTTAGCCAGGTGCAACAAAATAAGACAAAAGCAAGAGAATCAGAGTGTATACAAGGGGATGATTTTATCATTTGACCATTTAATAACTTTTTGAGAGAGAGTATGTGTGCACTCAAATGGGGAAGGGGCAGGGGGAGAGGGAGAGAGAATCTTACACAGGCTCCATACCCAGCGTGGAGCCCAACACGGGTCTCAATCTCATGACCATGAAATCATGACCTGAGCCAAAATCAAGAATTAGGCGCTTAACTGACTGAACCACCCAGACCACCCACCCAACCATTTAATAATTTTTATCATATGACCATATATAATTTAACCTGGTGTATTAGTTTCATAGGGTTGCTATAACAGACTACCACAAATTGAGTAGTTTAAAACAACAAAAATTTATTGTCTCACAGTTATGGAATCTAGAAGTCTTTAATCAATGTGTTTTGCAGGGCTGTGCTCCCTTTAAAGCTTCTAGGGGCATATGTATCCTTTTTTAAAATTTTAATTTTATTTATTTTTTAAAATTTACATCCAAATTAGTTAGCATATAGTGCAAAAATGATTTCAGGAGTGGATTCCTTAGTGCCCCTTACCCATTTAGCCCATCCCCCCTCCCACAACCTCTCCAGTAACCCTCAGTTTGTTCTCCAAATTTATGAGTCTCTTCTGTTTTGTCCCCCTCCCTGTTTTTATATCATTTTTGTTTTCCTTCCTTTATGTTTATGTTTTGTCTCTTAAAGTCCTCGTATGAGTGAAGTCATGTGATTTTTGTCTTTCTCTAAGTGACTAATTTCACTTAGCATAATACCCTCCAGTTCCATCCATGTAGTTGCAAATGGCAAGATTTCATTCTTTTGGATTGGTGAGTAATACTCCATTGTATACATATACCACATCTTCTTTATCCATTCATCCATCGATGGACATTTGGGATCTTTCCATACTTTGGCTATTGTTGATAGTGTTGCTGTAAACATGGGGGTGCATGTGTCCCTTTGAAACAGCACACCTGTATCCTGTGGATAAATGCCTAGTAGTGCAATTGCTGGGTCATAGGGTAGTTCTATTTTTAGTTTTTTAAGTTTTTAAGTTTTTTAAGTTTTTCCATACTGTTTTCCAGAGTGGCTGCACCAGCTTGCATTGCCACCAACAATGCAAAAGAGATCCTCTTTCTCCACATCCTCGCCAGCATCTGTTGTTGCCTGAGTTGTTAATGTTAGCCATTCTGACAGGTGTAAGGTGCTATCTCAATGTGGTTTTGATTTGTATCTCCCTGATGATGAGTGATGTTGAGCATTTTTTCATGTGTCAGTTGGCCATCTGGATGTCTTCCTTGGAGAAGTGTCTATTCATGTCTTTTGCCCATTTCTTCACTGGATTATTTGTTTTTTGGGTGTTGAGTTTGAGAAGTTCTTTATAGATTTTGGATACTAACCCTTTATCTGATATGTCATTTGCAAATGTCTTCTCCCATTCCATCGGTTGCCTTTTAGTTTTTCTGATGTTTCCTTCGCTGTGCAGAAGTTTTTATTTTGATGAGGTCCCAATAGTTCATTTTTGTTTTTGTTTCCCTTGCCTCTGGAGACGTGTTGAGTAAGAAGTTGCTGCAGGCAAGATTAAAGAGGTTTTCGCCTGCTTTCTCCTCAAGGATTTAGATGGCTTCCTGTCTTACATTGAGGTCTTTCATCCATTTTGAGTTTATTTTTGTGTCTGGTGTAAGAAAGTGGTCCAGGTTCATTCCTCTGCATGTCGCTGTCCAGTTTTCCCAGCACCACTTGCTGAAGAGACTGTCTTTATTCCGTTGTATATTCTTTCCTGCTTTGTCAAAGATTAGTTGGCCATACGCTTGTGGGTCCATTTCTGGATTCTCTATTCTGTTCCATTATCGGGGTGTCTGTTCTTGTGCTAGTCCCATACTGTCTTGATGATTACAGCTTTGTAGTATAGCTTGAAGTCTTGAAGTCTTTGAAGGTATTGTGATGCCTCTTGCTTTGGTTTTCTTTTTCAAGATTGCTTTGGCTATTTGGAGTCTTTTCTGGTTCCCTACAAATTTTAGGATTATTTGTTCTAGCTCTCTGAAGAATGTTGGTGTTACTTTGATAGGGATTGCATTGAATATGTAGATTGCTTTGGGTAGTATCAACATTTTCACAATATTTTTTCTTCCTATCCAGGAGCATGGAATCTTTTTCCATTTTTTTTGTGTCTTCTTCAATTTCTTTCATAAGCTTTCTATAGTTTTCAGTGTATAGATTTTTCACCTCTTTGGTTAGGTTTATTCCTAGGTATTTTATGGTTTTTGGTGCAACTGTAAATGGGATCGATTTCCTTGATTTCTCTTTCTGTTGCTTCATTGTTGGTGTACAGGAATGCAACCGATTTCTGTGCATTGATTTTACATCCTGCAACTTTGATGAATTCATGAATCAATCTAGCAGTTTTTTGGTGGAATCTCTTGGGTTTTCCATATAGAGTATCATGTCATCTGCAAAGAGTGAAAGTTTGACCTCCTCCTTGACGATTTGGTTGCCTTTTATTTCTTTGTGTTGTCTGATTGCAGAGACTAAGACTTCCAATACTATGTTGAGTAACAGTGGCGAGAATGGACATCCCTGTCTTGTCCCTGACCTTAGGGGGAAAGCTCTCAGTTTTTCCCCATTGAGGATGATATTAGTGTGGGGTCTTTCATATATGGCTTTTATGATCTCGAGGTATGATCCTTCTAGTCCTACTTTCTTGAAGGTTTTTATCAAGAAAGGATGCTGTATTTTGTCAAATGCTTTCTCTGCATCTATTGAGAGGATCATATGGTTCTTGTCCGTTCTTTTATTGATGTGATGAATCATGTTAATTATTTTGCAGATATTGAACCAGCCCTGCATCCCAGTTATAAATCCCACTTGGTCGTGGTGAATAATTTTTTCAGTGTATTGCTGGAGCCAGTTGGCTAATATCTTGTTGAGGATTTTTGCATCCATGTTCATCAGGGAAATTGGTCTATAGTTCTCCTTTTTTAGTGGGGTCTCTGTCTGGTTTTGGAATCAAGGTAATGCTGGCTTCATAGAAAGAGTTTGGAAGTTTTCCTTCCATTTCTTTTCTTTTTCTTTTTTTTTTTTTTTTTGAACAACAGCTTCAAGAGAATAGGTGTTAATGCTTCCTTAAATGTTTGGTAGAATTCCTCTGGAAAGCCATCTTGGACTCTTGTTTTTTGGGAGATTTTTGATTACTAATTTGATTTACTGGTTATGGATCTGTTCAAATTTTCTATTTCTTCCTGTTTCAGTTTTGGTAGTGTATATGCTTCTATGAATTTGTCCATTTCTTCCAAATTGCCCATTTTATTGGCATATAATTGCTCATAATATTCTCTTATTATTGTTTTTATTTCTGCTGTGTTGGTTGTGATCTCTCCTCTTTCATTCTTGATTTTGTTTATTTGGGTCCTTTCCTTTTTCTTTTTGATCAAACCGGCTAGTGGTTTATCAATTTTGTTAATTCTTTCAAAGAACCAGCCTCTGGTTTCATTGATTCTACTGTTGTTTTTTTTTGTTTGTTTTGATAGCATAAATTTCTCCTCTAATCTTTGTTATTACCTGTCTTCTGCTGGTTTTGGGTTTTATTTGCTGTTCTTTTTCCAGCTCATTAAGGCGTAAGGTTAGCTTGTGTATCTGAGACCTTTCTTCCCTCTTTAGGAAAGCCTGGATTGCTATATATGTTCCTCTTATGACCACCTTTGCTGCGTCCCAGAAGTTTTGGGTTGTGGTGTTACCATTTTCATTGACTTCCATATACTTTTTAATTTCCTCTTTAACTTCTTGGTTAGCCCATTCACTTTTTAGTGGGATGTTCTTCAGTCTCCAAGTATTTGTTACCTTTCCAGATTTTTTCTTGTGGTTGATTTCGAGTTTCATAGCCTTGTGTTCTGAAAATATGCACGGTATGATCTCGATCTTTTTGTACTTACATAGGGCTGATTTGTGTCCCATTATGTGGTCTATTCTGGAGAACGTTTCATGTGCACTGGAGAAGAATGTATATTCTGCTGCTTTACGATGAAATGTTCTGAATATATCTGTTAAGTCCATCTGGTCCTGGGTGTCATTCACAGCCATTGTTTCCTTGTTGGTTTTTTGATTAGATGATCTGTCCATTGCTGTGAGTGGGATGTTGAAGTCGCCTATTATGGTATTACTATCGATGAGTTTCTTTATGTTTATGATTGATTGATTTATATATTTGGGTGCTCTCACATTTGGCGCATAAATGTTTACAATTGTTAGGTCTTCTTGGTGGATAGACCCCCTTGATTATGATATAATGCCCTTCTGCATCTCTTGATACAGTCTTTATTTTAAAGTCTAGATTGTCTGATATAAGTATGGCTACTACGGCTTTCTTTTGTTGACCATTAGCATGATAGATGGCACTCCATCCCCTTATTTTCAATCTGAAGGCGTCTTTAGGTGTAAAGTGGGTCTCTTGTAAACAGCATGTAGGTGGATCTTGTTTTCTTATCCATTCTGTTACCCTATGTCTTTTGATTGGAGCACTGAGTGCATTGACGTTTAGAGTGAGTATGGAAAGATATGAATTTATTGCCATTATGATGCTTGTAGAGCATCTTGGAGTTTCTGGTGGTCTCTGGTCCTTTCTAATCTTTATTGCTTTTGATATATATATACATATCCCCCTTAAAATTTCTTGCAGGGCTGGTTTTGTGGTCACAAACTCCTTTAATTTTTGTTTGGGAGACTTTTTATCTCTCCTTCTATTTTGAATAACAGCTTTGCTGGATAAAGAATTCTTGGCTGCATATTTTTCTGATTCAGCACATTGAATATATCTTGCCACTCCTTTCTGGCCTGCCAAGTTTCTGTGGATAGGTCTGCTGCAAACCTGATCTTTCTTCCCTTGTAGGTTAGGGACTGTTTTTCCCTTGCTGCTTTCATGATTCTCTCCTTGACTGAATATTTTGTGAATTTGACTATGATATGGCTTGTTGATGGTCGGTTTTGTTGAATCTAATGGGGGTCCTCTGTGCTTCCTGGATTTTGATGTCTGTGTCTTTCCCCAGGTTAGGAAAGTTTTCCACTATGATTTGCTCACATAACCCTTCTACCCCTATTTCTCTCTCTTCCTCCTCTGGGACCCCTATGATTCTGATGTTGTTCCTTTTTAATGAGTCACTGATTTCTCTAATTTCTTAAATAATGCTCTTTTGCCTTAATCTCCCTCTTTTTTCTGCTTTGTTATTCTCTATAAGTTTGTCCTCTATATCGCTGATTCTCTGTTCTGCCTCGTCCATCCTTGCCGCCGCTGCATCCATCTGTGATTGCAGCTCAGTTATAGCATTTTTAATTTCATTCTGGCTATTTTTTACTTCTTTTATCTCTGTAGGAAGGGATTCTAATCTATTTTCGACTCCAGCTAGTATTCTTATTATCGTGATTCTAAATTTTGGTTCAGACATCTTGCTTGTCTGTGTTGGTTAAATCCCTGGCTGTCATTTCTTCGTGCTCTTTCTTTTGGGGTGAATTCCGTTGTTTTGTCATTTTTAAGGGAGAAAAGGAATTAATGAGGTAGAAAAATTGAAATTAAAAAAATTAAAATTAAAAAAATATTAAAATTAAAAATTACACACACACACACACAAAAATAGAATAGATGATGCTAGATCCTAGGTGTGTTTTGGTTGGGTGTAGAAAGTGGTGTGACAGACTAGAGAAACAAACAAAAAAAGGGGGGAGAGATAAAAAAAGAAAAGAAAACTGAGGATTTGAAAAAAATGAATACACTAAAGTAGACTAAAATACACAAAAGTAGAGAATATAGTAGAAAAAATTATAGAAAAATATTTTTAATAAAAATTAAAAAGATATGAATTTTTTAGTTTTTTGTATTTAAGAAAAAAGAAAAATGAAAAAGAATAAAAAGATGAAAAAAGAAAAAGACAAAAAAAGAAATCGTTTGAAAATTTGAAAAGTGAATACTCTGTAGTAGACTGAAATAAAATGATGGGCGTAAGACAGAATTTGAAAAAATTTACCTAAAAGCAAAAAATATAGTAATAAAAATTAAATAAAAATATTTTTTAAAGAAATTGAAAGTAAAAATGAAGTTTTTCCCTTTCTGCATTCAAGAAAAAGAAAAGAAATTAAAAAGAGAAAAAAAAAAAAGAAAGAAAGGAAATTGTTTGAACATTTGAAAAGGTGAGTACACTGAAGTAGACTAAAATAAAATGACAGAAGTAGAATTTGAAAAAATTTACACAAAAGTAAAAATATAGTAATAAAAATTAAAGACATATTTTTAACAAAAATTGAAAATGAGTTTTTTCTCTTTCTGTATTCAAGAAAAAGAATTGTAAAAGAGAAAAAGGAAAAAAGAGAAAAAAAAATTGATAGGTGAACCTCCTAACAGATTGAAGTAGGACTGAAATTGCTTCGTTTTCCCCTAGAAGTCAGTCTATGTAGCTCTTTATAGTTCATAAATTAAGCCGGCAGTGAGACTTGTGTTCTTGAAGAGCTAAGTTGGCCCAGGCGGGGCTCAGTGTAACGGCTCCACTCTCCTCTAGATGGCGCTGCTAGCCTGCTGGGGTGGATTGTTGCGGTGCTCTCCACTGTGCATGTGCATGCGCGGGGGCGGTGAAAAATGGCGTGACCCAGCCACCCCGTCTGTTCTCCCGGATCAGCAATCACGCACCGGTCCTCCATCTCCAGCTCTCATCCACTCCCTGCTTTTCCACTGTCTGTGACCAGGCCCCAGGCAGTACCTCTCACCCAAGTTTTGTCTCACTTCCGGCTGTTTTCCCCAGCCCCTTACTTCTGAAGGACTGCGTCTTTGACCCATTCTGCCCCTCTGCAGGAGGATCTCACCAAGCGACGGCCGAATGAGCAATGGCCGAATGTCGGCTGCACCCAGGAACGCTTGCTGGCCCCTGCTGCTGCCAGTGCCCTAAGACTGCAGCCACGTGCCAGCCCGTCCCAGAAAACGTTCGTGAGATAGTGTAGCAGCAGCGCGTCAGGGATTATGGAAAATCACAACACACATCTGGCATCAGGCTTCACTCCTAATGACCTTGTTCCAGCACCAGTGAATGTGGCTGTTCTCTGGGGTCTGCTGGGACCAGGTGGCTTCAACAGTCTCTACCAAATGTCCTTCCAGCAGTGGAACCGATTTTCCCCGTGTGGCCTGAGAACCTCCTGGACCCCACTCTGTTCCTGGGCATTCCCCCTTCCCACCAGAGCACTGCCAGGTATCGAGCTGCGGAGTTGCAGACTTTGTGCTTCCCTCGTTTACAGTCTTAATGGAATTTAAACCCTCTCCTTTCTCCTTTCTCCATTTTCCCTTTTCCCTTTTTAGTTTAGTCCCTGTGGCTGTTTCCAATTTTCCACTGTCTCTCCAGCTGCTTTTGGGGAGGGGTGCTTTTCCCATATTTCCCCCCCCCCAGTCTCTGTCCTCTCTCCACTCGCAAAAGCACCTCCCTTCCTGTGCCTTTTTGCTCCCCAAGTTCACCTCTCTGCGCCGTGTACCTGCTCAATTCTGTGGTTCAGGTTGTGCAGATTGTTGTGTTAATCCTCCAGTTTTCTAGGTGTGTAGGATGGTTTAGTGTTGGTCTGGCTGTATTTCATGGACGCGAGACACACAAAAAACTTCCATGCTGTTCTGTCTTGGCTCCTCCCCTCCATATGTATCCTTTCTTGCCTCTTCCACCCTGATATAGCCTCAGGTATCCCTTGGCTTGTGGTAGCATAATTTGAATCTTTACCTCTATCTTCAAATGGTTGTCTTCCCTTTGTGTTCCAATTTTTTCTTTTTGTAAGGACACCAATCCTATTGGATTAAGACCCACCCTAATGAATTCATTTTGGGAGGACACAATTCAACACATAACACCTGAGTGGAGAGAAGTGAGACAAGAGGGGCATAAGAGACAATGAAATAGTGGTGGAATCAATGGATTATAGATACCAATGGTATTGAAGTGTCGTTGGCATTGCAATTCTAGAAATTAGGTGGAGATTGGAGGATGGGATGTTTGAAATTGAGATTGTGTAGGGGTTAGTGGTAATGAAAGATCTAGTATGATTTTAGGAGAGAGTAGCTAACAAAAAGTGAAGAGCAATGTCATTGAGGAGGGGAGACCAACAATAGAGGCCAGGTGTTAGATGGGTCATCAGTGAGGATCTCAAAACCCCTAAGAATAGTGACAGGAAAAGTATTAGAGAGGATGAAGTGATCCAGGAGCTAAAAGATTCAAGGACCAAAGACAAGTAAATTGTGGCATTGGAAGAGAATTTCAACAAGAATACGTAATAGGTGCTGTAGTCTAGATGGTACCAGATTTAAAGATGACTGTTTTTGAGGAGAGAAGGAAGGGAAAACGTTCTGGAAGCATTATTAAAGGGCAAGAAAAACACCTACCCCCAACTTCAGGCCCTGTGATATTAAGGCTGTGGGAGGTAAAACTACCACTAGTTTAAAGAGCTGTAGAAGAAGCAGAGCCCTTAAGGGAGACACAGGTTTCAGATAAAGTAGGTAAAAGAAATATTTAAAGAAGATGTTAAAGAAATTGTGATTTTGCTGAAGACTGACTTTGAGTTCCAGAGGGACTAACAGTGGAAAGATTTTGGATCCTGGAGAGGGGTGGAAGATGGGATCAGGAAAAGTGATGTATAGAACAGTATAGGGATTAATGGCTGGAGAGTGAAGGATGTGTCAGGAGCATGTGGTTTCTGATGAATGGCATAAATTAGGATTGAATGTTTGATATTTGTTCTTTTAGTCCCAGAAATGAAGATAGTGGTGAAGATTGAGTTTTAAGAGAAGGAAAAGTGGGGTCTTGCCTGGGTTGCATATGATTTGGAAGTTCCCATTTGGTTTCCACTGATGGATAATACATGGATGCTTGCAGAGGATGGTTTCACTCTCAGCACACGGACTTACTGTTGACTACTTTATAGCAATTATGAGTATTCAAAATGATCTTGTGTATTTGTTTACTTGTTTCCATGTTTTATTTCTTCCACTTTAGAAAACACAGTTTTTGAGGGCAGTTGTATTGGCTGTCTTCTTAATTCTTATAACACTGGTGCCTAGAACTGAGCTTGACATATAGCACTCAATTCAGTAGTCTTCCCTTATCTGCAGTTTTGTTTTCTATGGTTTCAGTTACCCTAGGTCAACCGCAGTCCTGAAGCAGATGATCCTCCTCATATCATCAGAAGGCCAATAGAGGCACTGGGGTGCCTCAGTTGGTTAAGTGTCTGACTCTTGATTTTGCCTCATGTCATGATCTTCTGATTTATGAGTTCCAGTCCCACGATGCGTTCTCTGCTGTCAGCACATAGCCTGCTTTGGATCCTCTGTCGCCTCTCTCTCTGTGCCTTCTCCACCCCCCCTCAAAATAAATAAATAAACTTAAAAAAAAAAGGCCAAAGCAGTCTAACACTGTCACAATGTCTGCATCATTCACCTCACTTCACTTCATGTAGGCATTTTATCATCTCACATCATCATAAGAAGGGTGTGTGCAGTACAGTAAGATATTTTGAGAGAGAGACCACATTCACATAACTTTTATTAGAGTATACTGTTACAACTATTCTATTATGGGTTATTGTTGTTAATCTTTTACTGTGCCTAACTTATAAATTAAACTTTATTATAGGTATATATGTATAGGAAAAACAGGATATATAGGGTTCAGTTCTATCTTAGGTTTCAGGCATCCACTAGAATCTTGGAACATATCCACATCAGCTAAGGCGGGACTACTGTAACTATATTGAGGGATGAATACATCAAGATTCCATTCTCTCAATCTGTTTAAGGGTTTAAAGCCTTCTGAAGACACTCCTTCAATTAAACCTCATCTCCCTCATATCTTCAACCTCTCACTATCAGATCATTTATCAGGATTTGAATATATACTAGTATCTTCCATCTTTATTTTTATTTTTTAAAGTAAACTCTATGCCCAACATGGGGCTCAAACTTACTACCTCGAGATAAAGAGTTGCATGCTCTACTCACTGAGCCAGCCCTGCACCCCTAGTGTCTCCAAAAACACTTACCTTGAGCCCCATCTCTTTCCAGATATTGCTCCAATCTTCTGCATGGCCAAACTTCTCAGAAGAGCTGTTTAAAACAAGCTATCTCCACTCCCTCACATTCTTTTTATTCTCAGTTCCATTGTAACCTGAAGTTCCACCTCTGCCACCAACTCTCATTTGAAACTGCTTTTGTGACCATCAACGTCTATGTTGCTATATGTAACAAAAATGTGCATAGCCTCACCTAATTAGACTTTCTGAGTTTTTGACACAATTGGATACTCTGTCCTTATTTTTGGTTTCTATGATGACAATGCTTTCTTGGTCTTCCTCTTTATTCATCGTCTGTTCCTTTTTCATCTCTTTTATTTTCTTCTTCTTGATACAACCTCATATATATGCTGGGATTTCTTTTCCTTTTTTTCCTTAGATACTTTTTCATTTCATGTAGTTTCTTTTTATGTTAATTAATCCTTTTTTTTTTTTTTGAGAGAGAGAAAGAAAGAGAGAGAGAGAGAGGAGAGAGAAATCCCAAGCAGGCTCTGCACTGAAAGTTTGATGTGGAGCTTGAACTCACAAACTGAGAGATTATAACCTGAGCAGAAACCAAGAGTCAGACACTTAACTGACTGAGCCACTCAGGCACCCTTCATTTCATGTAGTTTTAAGTATCTCCTATATATGTGCCAAGACTTCCAAAAATATATCTCAGCTCAGGCCGCTATTCTGAACTTCAACTACATACTTAACATCTTCACTTGGATGTTTCACAGGCATCTCACACTTAAAATGTTCAAAATAGAGCTTTTGGTTCCCCTCTCCCCTTCTTTTCCCATGTTAACATGTAACATGTTAAACTTTTAGTAGTTCTCATTGTAGTTAATGGCATTACCACCCACACAGCCAAAACTTTGAATTGTTTCTACGTATCTTCATATACATGCATTCCATCAGCTTGTCCTATTGACTCTGTACACATATTTTCAATTTTTCAATTAGTCATCATTTTCACACTCCTTCCCAGTCCAAACAACATAATTTCTTGTCTATAATAGCCTCTCAACTTCCATTCTTGTCCCACACTAATCTGTAATTTTGGATCCTAAAATAAAGCAGATATGTCACTCTTCTATTTAAAATACATCATTGATTTTCAATATACTTAGAATAAAACTGCAAATCCTTAACATGGCTCCAAGCCTTAGCATGATTTGACTCCTGCCTAAACTATCTTGTGCTTATCTCCACTCTAGCCTTAGGAAATGCTCACATATTGTTCCTTCTGTCCACAATGTTTTTTCCCCCAATTCTTCACTGATCTAAACACTTCTGTTTTCAAGTCCTAGCTTAAATATAATTTAAGTGTTCATTTTTTCAATATAATTCGCAGAGATACTTATTAAAAACAAATAATTAGACTTAAGCTTCGTTTTACCAGGTTATATAATTACCGCCAGCCTTTCATAACATGATTTCCCTTTTTGAGTTTTTACTCTTCTTTCAATCATCTGTAATATTTTCAGAAAAATTTTTCAGCAAGGGCATGGGGTGGTGTGCTCTCATAAAAAAATGATAGGGGCGCCTGGGTGGCTCAGTCAGTTAAGCGGCCGACTTCGGCTCAGGTCATGATCTCGCGGTCCGTGAGTTCGAGCCTCGCGTCGGGCTCTGTGCTGACAGCTCAGAGCCTGGAGCCTGTTTCAGATTCTGTGTCTCCCTCTCTCTGACCCTCCCCCATTCATGCTCTGCCTCTCTCTGTCTCAAAAATAAATAAACGTTAAAAAAAATTAAAAAAAATGATAGTTGACTGGGTTTTTAATTTCAAGTTACAACGTTTTGTTTCTCTCATGAAGGAGGCACTGTTGGTTGCCTACCCAACAGCTGTTTCCCCTTTTTCCTTATTAAGAGAACTCTGGTTTTGTTTGTAATCTACTCTTCACCCAGCTGTGCACTTTACTAAGCCAATCGCATTCTCCTTAAAATGAATGGTTTAAGAATAGGCATGTGACACAACTCTAGCCAGTGAGATCTTTCTTCCTCTGCTTGGTATTGTCATGTGTACTTGTAATGCCTGGATCTTCAGGACCATCTTATCAACAAGAAGATGAGTAACTCAGGACAAGACTGATACCCAGAGACTGGCAAAGCAGAATCATGGAAGGAACCTAGGTCCTTGAGTCACTAAATTAGCCAACCTCAGAGCCAACTTAGAAATTCATATGTGAGATAACAAATCTGCTTTACTGTTTATACTGATCATGCTGGGTTTTCTATTTTTCCTGGCACACAACTTTTAACTTTAGATGTTGTTTCATTGCTTCTTCAGGGAAATAAGAGGTCAGAATGATGCTTGTTTCTTTACATATAACTTGTTTTTCTTGATTGTTAAAATTCTTCTTAAAAATATTTAAAATTAAAAAAAAAAAGCCTCTACAGCATGTGTAATCATTGGTTTCTATTTTTCTTGGCATTTGGCTTTTTAACTTGGCAGATTCAAGTCTAATACTAAACGTTTTCTCCAATTATTTCAATAATTCTTGCTTCTTTTCCTGAAGCAGATTTATAGCCACCAAACACCACTAGATCGTCAGTGCTGCTTACTAATTCCTGCATATTCATAGTTCCGCTCTTCAACTATTTCATGCTTCCTCTTCTTTCCACAAAACTGCAACACTCCTTCTCTTCTTCTTCCACTGAAGTCCATGTCTTTGCTTATTATTTCACTGTAAAGATCAAGGTAATCAAAAGAGAATTTCTATATTGTCTTATTCTGTGTCATGTACTCACTCAGATCCCCCTTCAAGAAAGAACATGTTACCCAGTTTCTAGGGATGTCTTTGGCTGATAGCTTCCAGCTACTAATGACTTCAGTGTCCACTTCAGCTTTCAACTTGAGGCCATGGGCTTTTCGAGTGGCCCCTAGCTAGTGATAGAGAAAGACAGTATGCAAGGATCTATCCATTTCCATCCAAGGTGGGACTCCTCTAATGAGCAATCTTGACTCTAGAGTGAGGCTGACAGAGATTGTCAGGACAGCATCACAGAAGCCTACATCACGTCTGAAGGCTCCCCTCTGACCCGTGTCTTTTCCTTTCATAGGAGTCACTCCATGGGGTACCTGGGTGGCTCAGTTGGTTGAGTATCTGACTCTTGGTTTCTGCTCAGGTCATGATCTCACAGTTCATGGGTTTGAGCCCTGCATCAGGCTCTGTGCTGCCAGTGCAGAGCCTGCTTGGGATTCTCTTTCTCCATCTCTCTCTGCCCTTCCCCAACTCATGCTCTCTCTCTCTCTCAAAATAAATAAACTTAAAAAAAAAAAAAAGGATTCGCTCTCCAATTGTCACCTTAGGTTCCTCATTCTGTCTCAATGTCTGCTTTCAGAAAAAACCAAATACCCTCTGAACCTGAAAGCCCCCTAAATCTATGACTCGAACAATATCTGTGCCTATATACACTACCTTGTCTGAGTGAATCATGCAAGTTGCCAACTTTGGCTAAATTATTAACTTGTGCACTGGATACTATTACCATTCAAAACGTTTTCTTTTGAAATGTTTTCATCTTTCTCCTACATCATCACTTTTTCTTTCTATATTAATTAGCATGCAAACATGTAAATCTAAAAAACAAACAAAAGACTTTCTTTGGCCATACATTCCCTTAGCCTATGCTAATTTTTTCTGCTCCTTTCTATAGAAAGACTATTTAAAATATTGTCTCTTTTTCTTCCCTTCCCATTTTATCTTGAATTCCAATTATGCTTTGTCCCACTGAACCTATTCTTGTCCTATTTCCACTTTGCTTCAGGTCTCAGTCCTTGTCTGGTCTCTCAGAAGCATTTGACACAGTCCGTTATTTCTTCCTTTTGAAACACTTGCTTTATGTAGCTTTCAGGACCCACCCTCTTTATGTCTTTGCCTTCACGTCACTGGCTGCCAGTCCTCAATCTTATTTAATGAATTTTGCTTATATTTCTAAAAGTCCCAAGACTCAGTCATTGGTCTTCCCTGTCCATACTCAGTTTCTAGGTGATCTCTTCCAGTCTCATGGATTTAAATACCACAAATGCGTGGACTATTCCCAAATTCATATTTTTAGCCCTGTCTTTACCCCTGGACTTCAAACTCATATATTCAACTTCCACATGAGTATGTCTCCATTTATACTTAGTGTCATTAGTCCTATCATGCACAGAGCAGGGAGCATTAATTCCAATAATTTGAGAAAGTCCATGTCATCCAGATTTTCTGTTTTTTTAAAATTTTTTTTAACGTTTATTAATTTTTTGATAGAGACAGAACGTGAGGCAGGGAGGGGCAGAGAGAGAGGGAAACACAGAATCCGAAGCAAGCTCCATGCTCTGAGCCGTCAGCACAGAGCCTGATGCGGGGCTCAAACTCACGGACCATGAGATCATGACCTGAGTTGAAGTCAGATGCTTAACCAATTGAGCCACCCAGGCACCTCCAGATTTTCTGTTTCTTAAGTGTAGAATTACACATATTTTGAAAATAATTTTTCTTAGGTTCTGTTTGTTTTTTTACTTCATTTCTTTCCATTATATGAGTTATCAGAAAAGGTTTAGTGTTGCTTTATTTTATTTTATTAAAAATTTTTTTAATGTTTTATTTATTTTTGAGACAGAAAGAGACAGAGCGTGAGCAGGGGAGGGGAAGAGAGAGAGCGAGACACAGAATCGGAAGCAGGCTCCAGGCTCCGAGCTGTCAGCACAGAGCCTGACACGGGCTCCAACCCACAAACTGCAAGATCATGACCTGAGCCGAAGTCAGGCACTCAACCAACTGAGCCACCCAGGCACCCCAACTGTTGCTTTATTTTAAAAAAGATATTTACTACCTGTTTACAATAATTCAGGATCCGTGTTAGCCATTTTCAGTGTGCAATTTAAATAACTTAGGCTGGTGTAAAACCTATTTTATTTTGTAGTGATTACTTGAAAAAATGTGGATAAACTATATGCTTCATCTGTTCTATAATTTTTCCAGCTTTCAATATCATGCTCATTAGCATTTTGTTTCTGGAATCTATTTTTTTATGTTTTGAAAATGGAAACATCTGTGCATCTTCAGTCTTCTGGCAATTCTTGTGTTCTCCATTTCTCAAAATTACTGACAATGATTCATTACATCATCTAGTATTGTTTTATATCCATGGATGTAATTCATCTGTGGTTAAAGACTTGAACCAGTTTGGGTGCCTGGCTGGCTTGGTCAGGAGATCTGTTTTTTTGTGTGTGTGTGTGTGTGTTTGTTTGTTTTTTAAGTTTATTTATTTTGAGAGAGAGGGAGAGTGTGTGTGCACACGTTTGAGTGGGGGAGGGGCAGAGAGAGAAAATCCAAAGCAGGCTCTACACCCAGCATGGAGCCCAATGTGGGGCTTGATCCCACGAACTGTGGGATCATGATCATGATCTGAGCTGAAATCAAGATCAGATGCTCAGTCCGCTGAGCCCTCCAAGATCTCCGAGAGTGTGCAACTCTCTCAGAGTTGTGAGTTCAAGGCCCACTTTGGGTGCAGAGATTACTTAAGAAATAAAATCTTTTTTTTTAATGTTTATTTTTTTTGAGACAGAGAGAGACAGAGCATGAGCAGGGAAGGGGCAGAGAGAGAGAGGGAGACACAGAATGTGAAGCAGGCTCCAGGCTCTGAGCTGTCAGCACAGAGCCCGACGCGGGGCTTGAACTCACAAACTGTGAGATCATGGCCTGAGCCGAAGTCGGACGCTTAACCGACTGAGCCACCCAGGTGCCCCAAGAAATAAAATCTTAAAAAAAAAAAAGTCTTACTTTTCTAAAGAAGACATCCAGACGGCTAACAGACACATGAAAAATGCTCAACGTCACTCATCATTAGGGAAATACAAATCAAAATCACAATGAGATACCACCTCCCACCTGTCAGAATGGCTAAAATTAATAATTCAGACAATGACAGATGTTGGCAAGGATGTGGAGAAAGAGGAACACTTTTGCCCCGCTGGTGGGAATGCAAACTGGTGCAGCCACTCTGGAAAACAGTATGGAGGTCCCTCAAAAAATTAAAAATAGAACTACCCCACGACCCAACAATTGCACTAGTAAGTATTTATCCAAGGGATACAGGTATGCTGTTTCGAAGGGACCCATGCACCCCAATGTTTATAGCAGCACTATCAACAATAGTATGGAAAGAGCCCAAATGTCCACTGACAGATGAGTGGATAAAGAAGATGTGGTGTACACACACACACACACACACACTGGAATATTACTCAGCATTCGAAAGAATGAAATCTTGTCATTTGCAACAACATAGATGGAACTAGAGTGTATTATGCTAAGTAAAATAAATCAGTCAGAGAAAGACAAATATCTGATTTCACTCATATGTGGAATTTAAGATACAAAACAGATGAACATAAGGGAAGGGAAGCAAAAACAATATAAAAACAGAGAGGCAGACAAACCATAAGACACTCTTACATACAGAGAACAACCTGAGGGTTGCCAGCAGGGTGTTGGGTGGGGAGAAGGGCTAAAGAGGTGAGAGGCATTAAGGAGGACACTTGTAGGGATGAGCACTGGGTGTTATAAGTAAGTGATGAATCACTAAATTCTATTCCTGAAATCATTGTTACACCATATGTTAACTAACTTGGATTTGAATTTTTAAAAAGTAGCTTCAAAAGTGTCAAAATGGCTTCAAATCTGTCAAAGTGAAATTTGACAATACTCCAGTATTTTATAGATATTAAGGAATACAAGTGCATTGTTGTCTATGACAACATAAGTGAATGTGTATGAGGATTTAAGGAGGAGAGAAGAATGTAAATTATTAGCATATGGATTTATAATTATAAAATTCATATACCCAAAGAAAATACTGAATATGATTTTAGGATATTAAAAATAAATGAAATTTAATATTCATTGCAAAAAAAAAGTCTTGAACAAGTTTAAGGGAACAATGTGTGTCCTTACTATGCTTCAACTGTTTCATAGTCATGTTTATTTAACCCTTTTAAATTTGAAAATTCTTCTTTTTTTTTTAAATTTTTTTAATGTTTATTTCTGAGACAGAGAGAGACAGAGCATGAGTGGGGGAGGGGCAGAGAGAGAGGGAGACACAGAATCAGAAGCAGGCTCCAGGCTCTGAGCTGTCAGCACAGAGTCCGACACGGGGCTCGAACTCACAGACCATGAGATCATGACCTGAGCTGAAGTCGATTGCTCAACCAACTGAGCCACCCAGGTGCCCCGAAAATTATTATTCTTAATGAATATAATAAGCAACACAGTAGTTAATAATAGTTTAGTACCTCAAGCAATAGGCTTTTCCTTCAAATTTTTTCTAGTCCCAGTAAAAAAAATCTAAAATGGTCTAATTACCACTTTTATTTTAAACTGTGTAATAAAGAATACATTTTTTAGAAAGATTAATCATCCTGGTCTGGCTATTATGGTATTTAAATTTTGATAAAGTGTATGCTTCAGTGGAAGGTATTGAAAATGATTATTTTTCTCTAAATATTATGCTGTTCTGCAGGATTAAAAATGAAGGGATTCACAAGGATGGACAGATAGATCAATGGAACAGAACTGAGAATCCGGAAATGGACCTACACTTATTGGTCAATTGATTTTCAGTAAAGGTGTCAAGGAAATTCGATAGGAAAAGAATTGTCTTTTCAAGAAAGGTTTTTATAATAACTGAATATCCATATGGAAAAGAAATGAACTTTGATCTTTCTTTATACTATATACCTAAACTAATTTAAAATGGATCATAGACCTAAATTTAAGGGCAAAACCACATACATCTTATGGAACAAAGCGTAGGAAAATGTCTTTGTGACCTTGGGATAAGGCACAAAAATGTGAACCATAAATGAAAAAACTGAAAAATGGACTTCAAAAAAATTAAAATCTTTTGCTTGTATACAGATATGATTAAAACCTTTTACAATTCAATAGTAAGATATTTTGATAAGACTCAACTTTAAGAGTTAGGAAAAATATCTGTATAGGTATGTAACAAAAAGATGCTCAACCTCATTAGTAATTAGGGAAATACAAATTAAAACCACAATGAGATATTACTACACATCTATTAGAATACCTTAAATTAAAAAGACTGAAATGTCGAGGCATCTGACCAGCTCAGTTGGTAGGACATCTGACTCTTGATCTCGGGGTTGTGAGTTTGAGCCCCATGTTGGTCAATGAGATTACCTAAAAATAAAATCTTAAAAAAAAAGACTGAAATGCCAAGTGTTGGTAAAGATGTGTACAAGTGGAACTCTTTTACATTGCTGGTAGAAATATAAAGTGGTGCAGCTGCTAGAAAAGTTTGTCAGTATCCTAAAAAAAAAACAAACCCTGCTGTAAGACCCAGCAACTCCATTCCTAGGTATTTACCTAAGAGAAATGAAAATATATATCCACACAAAGATTTGCACACAAATATTCACAGCAGCATTGTCTATAATAAACAAACAATGGAAACAACTCAACTATCCATCAACTGGTTAATATATTAAAAAATATGGCTTATGTATTCAATAGACTACAACTTAGCTAACAAAAGAGAATAAACAATTGGTATATAAAACAATGTGGAGGAATCTCAAAAATGTAAGGGCAAGTAAAATAAATTAGACTCAAATAAGTAAGAAATATGAATACAAAATTCTGGAAAATGCAGAAATATTACAGCAGAAAGCACGTCAGTATTTGCCTTGTGGCTGGGGATGAAGGATGATTTACTGCAAAGGGCCATAGGAGAATATTGGGGGTGATTAAAGTGTTCTAAAACTTGATTCCAGTGGTGGTTGCACATCTTGATATAGTTACCCAAACTCATACAACTTTACACTTACAGTGGGTGAATTTTATGTTCTATAAATATGCTTCATTAATGATTTGAAGGGTGTATACATTAAATCTCAAGGTAGTTTCTCTTTAAAAAAAAAAAAGGATCACTTTTTAGCAAGTAAATTGTTACTGATAAGCATCAGTTTAAAATACCTAACAGGGATACCTTGATGGCTCAGTTGGTTAAGCATCTGACTCTTCATTTCAGCTCAGGTTGTGATCTCAATGGTTTGTGGGATTGAGCTCTATGTCAGGCTCTGTACTGAGCATGAAGCCTGCTTATGATTCTCTCTCTCTCTTCCTCTGCCCCTCTCTCCACTCTCCCCCGCTTGTGTGCTCTCTCTCTCTCTCCCTCTAAAATAATTTTTTTAATTAAAAATATGCCTAACAATTCATTTTCTACAAAACATAATTGTCTCTGTTCAGTACAGTTATAATATTTAAAAATCTATAATTGTATTGTAAATGTCATAGCTATTATGATGTGAGTAATAGACTAGAAATTGTGGGATTATTATGTTTTTAAAAAATTTTTAAGTTATTTATTTATTTTAAGAGAGAGAGCACAAGTGGGGGAGAAACAAAGAGAGGGACAGAGAGAGAATCCCAAGTAGGCTCTACACTGTCAGTGCAGAGCCTGATGCAGGTCCCGAACTGACAAACTATGAGAACATGACCTGAGCCAAAATCAAGAGTCGGATGCTTAGCCAACTGAGCCACCCAGACACCCTGGAATTGTGGGATTATTGATTTAAACAGCATTTTTTTAAAATTTTAATTTAATTTTAATAGTAAAATTTCTAGTAAAACTGTTTATTTGAAGTTTAATTGTCTCTTATACATCTTAACAAATTCAGGAATGTGTAACTAATCAAAAATATGTTTGTACAGATAATTTTGAGATCACAATGTCTATACATTAAAATTATAGATATTTTTAAAAGTTTATTTATTTATTTTGAGAGAGATAGCACAAGCAGGGGAGGGGCAGAGAAAGGGAGAGAGAGAATCCCAAGCGGAGGAGAGGGGCAGTACAGAGCCTGACACAGGGCTTAATCTTCTAGACTGTGAGATCATGATCTGAGCTGAAACCAAGAGTCAGACACTAACTGACTGAGCCACTCAGGCACCGTTAAACATATTTTTAAGGTAAGTGATGGTCAAGTCACTGAAAAATATAGTACATTACTTGCCAAAATGAATAAAATATACAGGGAATAAAAATGTATAAATGAATAAATCTGTATTTAGCTATTTATTTTTCATTAAATTTGCTACCACTGTCATCATCTACCATTAGAAGAATAATATATTTTTTTATTGAATTCTGATATTGAACTGAAACTTCTAATCATATGATTTTAGGAGCAGTTCAAAAGGATGGCGTTTCTGTTAACAAAGAAATGAACACATTGCCAGCCATCAATAATGCATTTCACAAGTGGTTTTCTGGAAAAATAGTTTATCATAGTAACAGTCATTTGAGAAAAAAATGTAACAATCATTTAAGATTTAATACAACAATATCCAAGGCTGTATATAAAAAAAGAACTTTTTCCTTTTTGCTAAATATAACAGAGATTAATATCAAGTTAAATATTATCTTCAAAATGCCATTTATCTATGAGTATTGTCTTGAAAGAAGTCATTTGCCTCTTAGATCAAAATATAAAGCATGCTTAAAGAATTAGGGAAGATGAAATGCATCTCTTTAGTCGAACACAATGGCACCTCTGCTAGACATTTGTTGGACAATTTATTTGCAGGTATATGGACAAGAATTATTTTGCATTGCTATCAGTTATCTAGAATTTATAGAATTATGAAATTACTCACAGGCAATGAAAGACACAGAACCTCCCTGTAACCAGAATCACATAACCTAGAAGGATGTGCTCTAAACGATGCATAGTTCTCCATGAGAGCACACTTTTCCCCCCTACAGTTTTAGGAAGGGGCTATTTACTCAGATGAGCCAACTATTTTTTCAGATAAATTTATTGTAACAAAGTTCCTGAAGGAAACACTGACATTATTTATTGGTTCATATAGTTACCTTCTTGGGAAAGAATTTCTTGGAGTGAAAATTTAAAACACAGATGACCTCAGTTCTCAGTATTAATAGTTAAGCTAAATGGTGACAGGTGGGGTCTCTTTTTTCTTATACTTGTTTTCCTGCAATTTTTCTGTCCACCTAACCCAGGAATGTTTTTCTATACCAAGTAGGAGTTGAGGTGAGGAAACCCATCATCTTTAATTTCCCACTTCTTCATATTTGAAATGCATCATCCTTCTCCTGAGGGTTTAGGATTTTGGAAGGTGAAAACTAGAAACAAACTTTCAGTTTATTTGCCAGGTACCTCCTCTGAACAACGGGATACCTGATTTTTCTTTGCGGGGGGGGGGGGGTGGGGGGAATGAAGTTACTGATGGTGAAGACAAAAGGGAAATGGAAATAGGAGATGAGGATTTTTTTTTAAGTTTTATATGGCTACATTCTTACAATATTAAGTTGTATATATATCTAGAGAAGAATATTATCCAATAGAATGAATTTTAAATGTTTTACCTGAAGATGTTTTTAATGTGCTAGTCTATTTCATAATGTTTCCAGAAAAGTTGCTCACCAAGTCCCTACCTACCCCAGCAATTTGAATGTCTTAGTATTTTCTTTCCTCATCCTTTCCTCATTCCCAAGATTCATTGGAATTTTCTTTCCACTGCCCCCATGATTATGGATACTAGAAAATAATTCCATCCCCCCCCCCGCCTTTTCCCCTAAACTCTAGATATTTACAATGTTTTTCTTATCACGTTGGGCTGTAACAACCTACTTTGAATGTAGGTTCCTTCATCTTAAACAACATATTCCAAACAGGAAACAAATAAGTGAAATGCTTGTTTCAGGTTGCAGGTTCTGTAAATGATTTGATTTTCTGCCCTCTTTCATTCAAAATCTTAGATCAAATTTATTTATTCAACTAATATCTGTATTTTTCTATTAGCAAATGTGATGCTGTTTATCAAATGGACACTTCATAGCTAAAAGTCATAAAAAAACTGGGCTGATAGGTTTTTTAAATTTTTTAAAATGTTTTTATTGGGGCGCCTGGGTGGCGCAGTCGGTTAAGCGTCCGACTTCAGCCAGGTCACGATCTCGCGCTCCGTGAGTTCGAGCCCCGCGTCGGGCTCTGGGCTGATGGCTCAGAGCCTGGAGCCTGTTTCGGATTCTGTGTCTCCCTCTCTCTCTGCCCCTCCCCCGTTCATGCTCTGTCTCTCTCTGTCCCAAAAATAAATAAACGTTGAAAAAAAAATGTTTTTATTTATTTTTGAGACAGAGAGAGACAGAGCATGAGCAGGGAACGGGCAGAGAGAGAGGGAGACACAGAATCTGAAGCAGGCTCCAAGCTCTGAGCTGTCAGCACAGAGCCCGATGCAGGGCTTGAACTCACAGACTGCGAGATCATGACCTGAACCGAAGTCGGATGCTCAACCGACTGAGCCACCCAGGCGCCCCTGGGCTGATAGTTTTTAAGAAAAATAATTCAAAGACTAGGGTATTGGGGAGGTCCTTATCTTTTCTCTTCACTGCCTAAATGGTTCAGGTATTTTTATGTATTAATTACATTAATAATATATTTATTAATGTAGTATTTATTGATGTATTAATGTATTCACACTACCAGAGTACTTTTCTGATTTTAAAGTTTTACTGTATGTATACATACATACATACACATTTACATATGCATACACATTTATACATATTTTGGATTTCTTTTTTTTTTAAACATTTTTTAAATTTTATTTTTAAATGTTTATTTATTTTTGAGACAGAGACAGAGCATGAGCAGGGAAGGGGCAGAGAGAGAGGGAAACACAGAATGTGAAGCAGGCTCCAGGCTCTGAGCTGTCAGCACAGAGCCCGACGCGGGGCTTGAACTGACGAACTGTGAGATCATGACCTGAGCCGAAGTCAGACGCTTAACCGACTGAGCCACCCAGGCCCCCCACATTTTGGATTTTTTTTTTTAATTTTTTTTTAATGTTTATTTATTTTTGAGACAGAGAGAGGCAGAGCATGAACAGGGGAGGGGCAGAGAGAGAGGGAGACACAGAATCCGAAACAGGCTCCAGGCTCCGAGCTGTCAGCACAGAGCCCGACACGGGGCTTGAACTCACGGACCATGAGATCATGACCTGAGCCGAAGTCGGACGCTTAACTGACCGAGCCACCCAGGTGCCCCATTGGATTTCTGAGTCAAGCAATCAAACTTAAAAGTTTGGCTCTAGTTTAGATATAAAAACTTGAATGAATTTAATTCCAATTACTAAATGTTTAAAATACTCAGCATTCCCAAAAAGAAAATTTTTTTGATCTTGAACAATACAATCACATGGATATCGAAGGGAAGTAACTTCTCCTTGATTACTGCTGAATCTCAAAGACAGCAAGAGCTTGAATTACTTTATTACAAGATTGTGGTTGTGTATCCCTATAGAAAGTACATGTTTCTTATTTAAAGTTTACCTTCAACACCAAATTTTTCTGGCTAACATTACATTAGATAACATTAGAAACAATGGGTACTTCAAAAACGACTTGTTTAGATTTAACTAGCATTTATTGAACATCTACTAAGAATCAAATGCCTTCACTTCTTTGGTCTCATTTAATTTAATCCTCAAAGCATCAATCAACCCTGTTATGGACTGAATTGTGTCCTCCCCAAATTCATATACTGAAGTCCTAACCGCAAGGTACCTCAAAATGTGATTGCATTTGGAGATAGGGTCATTAAAGAGATAGGTAGTTAAGTTAAAATTAAGTTATTAGAATGGGCTGTAACCCAATATGGCCGGTGTCTTTATAAGAAGAGATTAGGATATATGCACATAGAGGGAAGACCATGTGAAGACATAGGGAGAAGATGGCCATCTATAAGCAAGGAAAGAGTCCTCAAAAGAAACTAACCCTGCTGACAGCTTGATTTCAGATTTCTAGCTGCAGAACTGTGAGGAAATAAATTTTGTTGTTTAAGCTGTCCAGTCTGTGGTATTTTGTTTTGGCAGCTATAGCAAACTAATGCTCCTATAGAAGTGTATATTAACACTTCTCTGTGGACACTTATGGCTCTAGACGTTTCTAAGCTAAGAAGAGGTCATGCCAGGATTGAAATCCAGGTCTTCTAATCACAATTCTAGTGCTTTCTCTAATACAAAGCCATCATTTGTGGTATAATGGCAAGAGTGCTTTGGAAAGCATTTAGATACCAATGTAGAAGAAGACACATACATTAGTCAGATAATGTTAGCTACTGAGTGCAGGAAAACCTCACAATTACTCCCCGTCTGTTCTTGGCTGCAAATCCAGCCCAGCTTGATCCCCCAATTGGCAGGCTTGGACTTCAGCTGGGTAACAAGAAGAAGCTGGTCCATGAATATGGAAGGTGGGAGGACTTTGGATTATGGCAAATAAACAGAGAATTTGTTGCACATGTTTCTTTGTTAGTGTTAGATTTTAAAAGCATATGCATGCTGGACAATTATAGTTAGAATTAACCATTCAGTTTTTCATATTCAGCTTAGCCTTGTTTTCAAGTTGTTTTATGCAACTAACACCCATTCATTGATCCATAAAGTATACATAGCCATTAAAAAAAGTACTTATCTTGTTTTTCTTCATATGAAGAAAGAGGAAAGCTTTTTTGAAGTGGGCAAATATCAGTTTAAAAAGGAGTTAGAGGGGCGCCTGGCTGGCTCAGTAGAGCACATGACTCCTGATTTCAGAGTCATGAGTTTGAGCCCCACAATGGGTGTGGAGCCTACTTAAACAAACAAACAAACAAACAAACAAACAAAAAACATTAAAGAAAAGGAATTAGACACCATATACAAGTGAAAAAGCAATTTTATTTCATTTTCAGAAAAAGCATTTGAATAATATTTTCTATAACTTTGAAATTAAGAACATTCAATGACAATAGCAAGCTTAAATTCCATGAACAATGCAAACATGATTGGGAGATGTGAGCAAATAAAGCAAGGTAGAAGTGGAGGTAAAGAAAGAGATAGCAGGAGGTGATATGGAGATTTAGCTCTGAGTATAATTCCCAACTGCCCTTTAAAGGGCAAAGTCTAGGGATTCTTAAACAGCTCTCTGCATGGAACATTCTTTCTCCACCTCCCGTTTCCCTTTGCCATTTATCTCTCAGGTCTCAGTTTAAATATCTCCTTTGGAGACAAATCTCCCAGATTTGGGTAGGTGTCCCTGTTATTCACATCTATAGCCTTTATGGCATCTTCTTTATAACAGTTGTCACATTGGTCAGTACTTGTTCCATGGCTCTTTTCGTGAATAGAATGTAAGCTCCACTATGAGGTTTGTTCACTGCTGAATCACCAGCATCTAGCAAATTTCCCAGCACATAGAAGGCACTCAGTAGGTGATGAGTGAATGAAAAGATGAGAAATTAATACTCTCTTTGTATCCTTAAGACCAAAGTAAGTTTGATTCTCAAAGTACTTTTTGAAGGAGAAACTAAGCTCCAAGATATTCCCTATGCTTTCTTTCATGTGATAATAAATGAAATGATTACAAAAAGAAAAAGAGAATGGTGTACTTTTCCTTAATTTTTGGCATTATCACTTTCAATTGAAGCTCCATGAAGGGAGGGACTATGTTTTTACTCATTACTCTGTTACCTAGAACAGTACCTGGCATATAGCAAGTTCAATAATACAGATACATACATATCTCTTATAACAAAAACATACTGAAGAAAATACTGCTAAATATCAATAAAAAATCAAGGCAGAAATATGTAAAGAGTAATGACTAGGACGCAAAAAGATCACAAATATGTCAAACTTCAATTTGACCTAGTTTCTTGGAAGCTCAAGTGGAAAGTCAAACAGTCAATTATTATTATTACAAGAAAAAAGTATCTTTAGAGGTGAAAAAACTTTCCTAGTACAGTTCTTTATAACTTCTTTATAAATGTGGGGCTTAATGTACAATTAACTAAAGTAGGGGACAAAGTCTCCAAGAACACTCCTACATCCCATATGATAGCCAGATGTCATATGGCTGCTGAGAAAAGCCAAGGCCATGGCATTACAATACAATTCAGTGAAAGCAACTCTTTGTTTGGGTCAAGGGGCAGAATTGGTCAAATATGTAGCCTACTGGTTGCCGAAGGTTAGAATACTGAATGCAATGTTCCTACAGTTCCCTCCTGGTAGATGTTATGCGAGGGGAAAAAAGCCTGCATTTTTTAGATGTCATGTTAGATGCATATACCTCAAGAACTTGTGAGGACTGAATGAGAAAATCCATGTGAAATATCTGGCACATATAAAACTTTCAAGAAGTTTTAGCTGCTATTTCCCATAGAATGATCACCTAAAGGGGGTTTCTCTTACCATATCCTACCAGTGTCCACTTTACCACTGGCAACAAGGTCATTAATGCCTTCATACCTAATCAGATCATACAATCAATTCAGAGTAAACCAATGCAGGGAATCCACTCTTAAGGCTCTAGTATCCTGGATATGTCCAATACTAATTTATTAATCAATTAGGGTTTCATCAGAGAAGTAGAAATATTAGTGATATGGAATAAAACAGAAATTTACCTTATCTGATTTGGGGAGCTGGTAAAGAAGTTTAGGTAAGGCTGTTGTCCAAAGTTATTGTAAGTCAGTAGGGCCAGTAGCAGGGAAAAAGTCTAACTGGGAAGGAAGAGAGCAAGGACACTGGAACCCACAGACAAATGGAACCCATGAAGACAGACAGGAACTTGCATCTGTCTCTCACTTTCTCTAATGTCAATGACGTGGGTGGCCTACAGAAGGATCGGGCATGCTTCATAATGGAACTACACATGAACCTGGCCCAGCACTCACGGAATTTGAAATAAGAGATAATGAAAGAGTTACTGAAGGAAGAGTCTTGGCTGCTGCCGTATACCAGCAAGGTGAGACAGCATATCAATGACAAAGAGTTTGCAATTAAACAGTTCATGGCTACCCTATACCACCCTTCAGTGTATACTATTTTGCCTCTGTCTTCCAAATATCATGCAGATGTCATTTGTGGCCACTCCTAAAATGGTGCCATAAAGAGAAGAGAAATTTAGGAAACTTAGTTCCAGCTTTGTAATGTGACAGTACAAAAATACCACACCTATAATTGTACTTTAATTTATGAAGATATTTAAAATACTTTGGATATAGCTCTTGGCCATAGTGCCATCTTCTTGGAAACTTCCATGCCACAAGAGCCAAGTGGAGGAAGGAGCAAATGCACAGGCTGAAGCCTAAAAGAAGAAAGATGAGGCAGAGGTCCAAGTAAACCTCTAGCTTGTGAACCCATGGAAGCCACAGGAGCAGAATTAAAGAATGCCAGAGGCCAGGGACATTGGTAAAAATAGCTGGACTGCAAGTCTACTTTCTAGAGTTTGATTCAATGGATCTAGAACATCCATTGCCATCTGATTGCAATGACCACCTTTGAGAGACCCATCTTGCTCATACCAAAACAGTCTCTTTTGGTCCTTTGCCCTGGAACTGTGACTTTCAGGACAAATTCTGTTTTCATTTATGGTTGAATGTTACATGTGTATAATAAGTCATCTCTTCTGATGTCTTAGCTGAAGAAAAAAGTTACTCTGGATATAAAAATTTATTTTCTAATACTTAGATTTGTGATCAACTTTTTCCATTATTTCTATAAATATTTTGTCACAGTTTAAGATAATTTTATGAAGCTCTTGTTTTAAGAATGAATTGGGGTTTTTCTCCTACAAAAAGTAGTATAAAACTGAAACACATTTACCATATGCTGGCCCATTCACCCAAATGAACTGATTCTTTTGAATATTTTTGAAGTGTTTTTCAATTACTTGTTCTGCATCCAATTTTACTTCTAACCAAATAGAAGGCATTATTTTCTGTATAAGGTTTATAAATCAATGGAAATTTTTGAGGTGATGATGGCAATACCAACTCAATCATGTTATGTACAGTTTTTTTTAATTTAAAATAATCCCAGAACATGGTATCCATATAAACCTCCTCCCTTAGTATTAGAATTAGTTATTCAGAATTACCTGACAAGAAGTTTCATGTTTAATTTCTTAAATCCAATAAATTGTTACTACAATATCAATAGTATTCTTTTTAAGTGTTTTATTCCTATCTGTAGTATTTCTTAATGGGGATCAACATGTTATTTGATTTCTTAACTCAATTCCTTGGCATTATTTCTTAAGTCTCTGACTACCTTTCCATGGTTTTCCATAGCTCTGATTGTCTCATAAGTGTGAGCAGCAGAATAACAACCCAAAATGGCCACGATTTGATGTATTCAACAAAAGTTCCACTGGTAAAACCAAATCATACATCTCCCAACCACCACCACTCCTTCCTTCGTCTCAACATCCCCCCACCCTCACCACACAGCTAAATAAATGTTGAGAAAAATAGCACAGTAAATGTTTAGTTATAAACCAGTAGAAATTAATGAACATTAAGTCCACTGCTTCTTTTCTGCCCTCTTGCCATTTTTATTCTTATTTTAATTATAAGGTAGACTGTCCTTATATCAAACATTGGAGAAGTAGGAAAAAATTGAACTGACTTGAAAAAATAATCTGGGGCATCTGGGTGGCTCAGGTGGTTAAGTGTCTGACTTGATTTTGGCTAAGGACATGATCTCAGTTTGTGAATTGAGCCCTGTGTCAAGCTCTGTGCTGGCAGTGTGGAGTCTGCTTGGAATTCTCTTTCTCTCCTTCTCTCTCTGCCCCTCTCTTGCTTGTACTCTCTCTCGAAATAAGTAAACTAAAAAAAAAAAAAAAAAATCATCTGATGAAATCATGATTCCTTTTGTTTTGTAGAGGAATGTAAAATGCATACAAATGACGTTATTTAATGTAATCATTCCATTTTAACAATATATCCTCCATCTGTTTCATTCTACCAGCAACTAATGACTAATAAAAATGAGATTCTGAAATAGTTTTCCATTTGCATCATTTGGAGAAAAAGTGTCTATAATGGCTTTCTGGTAGTTTTTTTTTTATAAACACAGCATTGATTACACATCATCGATATGACTCTAATAGAATGAAATTTAAAATGGCAATCCCTGAGATTGCCTGACAAAATGTTTCCTGACAAAATGTTATATGGAGACTGTATTATTAATTTCCATTTGCTGTCCATTCCACATTCACACAAATACTGTTAGTAAACCTTCTTCTGGAGTTTCAAGGAGATGCCTGTAGGTTCCTTGTTGTAAATGTAATGAAATAATGAAAATATTATTCATCAAAATTAAGGGAGGAAGTTTCCCCTTGGAAAACAGTTGGAATGCATTGGGCTACTACTGGACTCTAATTCTTGGGGGGACACTGTTGGCAAGGAGAGTCAACTTCTGGACTCAGGAGCCTTTAAACTTGAAACAGTAGCAGACTGTAACAAAGACAGCTGATTGAAGAGATGAATAAAAGGTGTAGCAGGTGGCTGGTGAAATTCTGTAAGAAACAATGTATCACTCTTCAAAATTTTCAAAGAAAATGGTTAGCTTTTTCATCGAGCCTAATAATGCGTAGAGTTCTCCACTAGAGTAGAGCAGGGAGTAGAATCCAAATGGTCCATAAAATTTAGGAGTGGACCAGGAGTCTAAGGAGTGAGGATAGGATATCAGTAATTCTTTGAAGTTGTGGACAGCCATTGGCTGTGAAATTAGTGATGACGGAGGAACAGATGGAATTAGTGTAACCTAATTTTCAAGGGGACAGTTATGCCAGTTATTTTGCTATTGTCTGTTAATTTTAAACTCATTTTCATGTATTCTTGTGATGTTCTGCAAAGCACATTACTACTTTGCCCCCGGTTTTCCGTTAGGATCTACCGATAGAGGGCGCCAGAGGGAGAGTGCACTTCTTCCAGCTACACTTTTTCAACCTGGTAGTGAGTTTGTTCCAGAAGCAGCAGCTGAATCCAGTTTGCAGGTTTTCTAATATGCAGAACATTTTGCTTTCCTTCAGACACACCAGCACCAACCAGCTGGTTTCCCCTCCTAAGAGGTCTGGGTCCTTATCTGAGGTCAGAGATAACAGCATCAGCCCTCTCCTCATAGGCTGTTTCAACTGGCAGGAGAGTGGTGCTCCTGTAAGCTATTTGCTGTGATCCTGGCAAATAAGGGCACACCCATGGAATCAGAAAAAAAAAAAAAAAGGTTTAGTAAATTTATCATTTTAGAGATTCTGAGAATGGGCTTTTCTTGAGATATGAGAGAATCAGAGAGGATTTGCTGATGGGGAGGGTTCCACAGCCCGCCCAGGCTGGGCATAATTGGGTGCCTTAGAGGGAACAATTTGATTCTAGCCTCTAGTCTCCCTACCCACCTCTAAAGAATCAGGCCAAGCAAAGGAACAGTAGCCTTCGAGGGGGTTTTAGAATAAGTCATTCTTAAATCTGTAGGCTTATGGCTCGTGGGCCAAATCCTGCCCGCAGCCTGTGTGGCCAGTAAACTAAGAATAGTTTTTACATTTTTAAATAGTTGAAAAAATCAAGAGTATTTTGTGACACGAGAATTATACAAAATTCAAACTTAGGCATCCATAAATAAAGTTTTATTGAATCACAGCCACACTCATCGGTTTGAATATTACCTATGGTTACTTTCATGCTACAACAGCAGAATTGAGTAGTGTGATAGAGACTGTGTGGTCCACAAAGCTGCAAATGTTATTTGGCACTTTACAGAAAAAGTTTGCAACCCCTGCTGTAGGACAAAGATGGAAGTAGAGGGTGGGGTATCAGGAGATACATTGGGATTAGCTTTTGGGGAAGATGAGTTAAGATGCCAAAAGTGGATACTGTGTTCTTGTGTCTTCTTAGCCACCCCTCTGAGAGACTGTATAATGAGTTTATTAGAATGCTAGTTATTTTCCTCGGAGGAAAATAAAAAGAGATGCTGAAAATTTATTGGAGTTTGAGAGAGCTCCTCTCTGTGAGATAACTAGTTTGAAGTGGAGACAAGACTACATTTTTCAGTGGGCTATGTGCTGGGTCACTCTTGGGTAACACAGATTTTCACACAGGCATGGTGGCTCTGAGAGAGGAGGGAGTTGATGATAGAATAAACAAGAGGTGATGGAATGTTGTGTGGCAGTGATCTTAGGGGAATCCTTATTCTTCCTCATCAAATTTCCCTAAAGGGGAAGAAACTTCTGCTCATTTTTCCAAGAAGGAGTTATATTACAGTGATCATCTTTGATCTCCTTCCCTACTTGTATCCATTGGAACTCCTTTACCAGTGGCTGGGGTTACTGTGCTTTCAAAACAAGATCCAAGTTCAATTGTGGCTTTTTTTCCCCCCTCTTGCCATGCTTGTCTCATGGATCACTAAAGAGCAGTGGGCTTTCCTCTGCTTCCTACCCCAAGATGGTAAGCATACTTGGATCAGAATCTATCTCAGCATGTTTTCCGAAGTCAGTCTGGAAACCTAACGTTCTCTCCAGTTCTCTGACTCCATTTGTGAGACAGCCTTTATTTTGTCTGGGTATATGAAATCATATTTGCAATCTAACTTTCTCCACAAATCTGAGGGTGCACATTTACAGAGAACTAATTCTTACTCTCATTTTCAGTTTAGTTTTAGTAGCGATCCCTGTACTTTGTGGAATATTAGATCCTAATTGACCCAGTAGAAAGTGGGTGGTTGACATTCCACGGGTTTCAACACTTATGGCCATAAATTTAGAATGACTGCAAACATCATGATATGTTGCTGTTTGGTTTTCCTCAGGAAGATGATAAGCGGCAATTTGTGTTAGGTAGGCATAGGAGACAAACTTAAATGGAATGTAGTATGCAAGAAATCGGCTTTTGTTCAGATGTCTAGTATCTATCTTCATGGTCTGTAACCTGCAATTTGTTGACTTCTGTCCCACAGCCCATCATAATAGACCCAGATATGCAGAGTAACTTCAGAGCTCAAGATGGAGAAAGTAGGTATTTTCCAAACCTGCTCCCTTAAATCACAGGGTTACCCTATCTTAGCTCAGTCAGCTTTATGTTATAAGGACATCATCTTTTCCTCTTTGCCACTGTAAACAGACCTCGGCATATAGTTCTAAGACTGATCTGGATTCATGTTCCTTCACTATTTTGTATTTCCAAAGTCTTTGTGTGTGTGTGTGTGTGTGTGTGTGTGTGTGTGTACAACCTACATATGCTTTGTCTTTTGCTTTACCTCCTCTTTCTAGTTTCAACCCCCTAGCCCCTTCTTTTATTAATCAGTCTCAACAGAAGTGACCTGCAGTATGTATATTGGAGCAGTGACTCTCAGCTTGCCAAAAAAGTATCTAGAATTAGATCTGTGTATATTAGAATTTAGAATAAGGGATTCAGAGGTTCTGCAGGAATTATATTACCTATCTCCTGGAATACATATCATGTACCTCTAGGAAATATAATGCATATTATGTTATCATGTACCAGGAATGATACTAGACTCTTTACTTTGTCTCATTTAATCTTGACTGGTATGTGTGCATGTGTATTAAACATATATACAATAATATATATACACAAAGACATATATACTATATATATATTTATAAAACATATATATTTATAAAACATATATTTATATTTGTATATACACACACACTATATATAAAAATATATATTTATAAAACATATATATTTATATATGCACACACACAGTATGATAAGTCATATAATCATATATAAAATGAGAAAAAGTTTAGTATCATTCCTGGTGCATAGTATGCATTTACTACTATTGTTAATACTGTCCATTGAGAATAGAAAAGATAGATTTTTATGAAAAAAAGATTCAATTAAAAAAACTGGAGAATAGACAGTATATTTTCATTTTTGTAATTAAAAACAGAATAGAAATTGATCTCAAATCTATCCCCATACTTGATTTCTAGCTTTCAATTATGCATATAGCTTAATGGACTAAGGCCATATATCATCACATGCATAGAATGTTAGGTCTGTAAAGGCCAGTGTTGACTATCAGATATAGCTTCTTAATTTTACATATATGCAAATTGAGATCTAGCCTGTCCAATTGGTCCTCAAGATTTCTGGCTTTTTCCACTTTACACAGATGCAAAACACCTTGATGCAGTCTTGTTATTTAAAAAGTATGTTTGTTTGTTTGTTTGTTTTTCTCTCTTCAGATTTTTGGAAGAAATGTTTTCACTTTTAATTTGCACATCAGTTTCCATGCATCCAAAACCTCTGTCCTCTTTGACAAGAAGCTATTATGTAACTAAAAACAAGGCATTCAGAGTTGCAAAATTAGCTTTGAGTGCCTGGAACTGTGGGACTGATTCTTAGAGTTAATCATTACTAATGGCTTTCCCATTAGTAATCAGTAATTATTATCTGGGATTGGTTCGTGATAATAACTCAGGAGCCTCCTGATGTCTAGCTCAGCCATGATTAAATGTTACTTGTGAAAACAGGGTGATTTTTTTTTTGTTTTTTGTTTTTTTTGAAAACAGGGTGATTTTTAAGCTCTGACCAGTTGACTACTATTGGTATATTCTGGGAAAGATGTGAAGAGAGAGTTTCCCTATGCCATTTTCAAAATGAATTCGATAGCTCCTTACTTTGTTTCTTTAACTGGTCTGCTAGTCTCATTATGTGAGAGATACTATTAGCATATACAGTATCGTCTTATCATGAAAACAGATTCTAAAACGAAAACAAACAGAAAGCCACGCTAGCTCAAAATCTATTTCCTTCAGTAAACCTCCCACGAAAATCCTTAATTTACCTAATACTTTGAACCATTCATTTTTATTTTTTTATTATTTATTTTAAAATTTAATTTATTTTTTAAATTTACATCCAAGTTAGCATATAGTGCAACAATGATTTCAGGAGAAGATTCCTTAATGCCCCTTACCCATTTAGCCCATCCTCCCTACTTTGAACCATTCAAAAGAAATCTCAGAATATTGAATTCCATAAAAAATTGAAAAAAACATTTCTGTTATTTATCTCTGAATGTGCTGTAAGTCCCCCCCCCCCCCCGTTATTTACGTAAAATCTCTGCCCATAGCAGGCAGCTCTGGATTTGAGTCTTGGTTCAGTTATTTTCTAGCTGCATGATATTGGGCTAATCAGTTTGCTCATCTATAATATAAGGATAAAAATGGGACCTGTCTCATGGAATTGTTATGAAGATGGAAATAACATATGGAAGGCATGTGGCACAGTGCCTGGTTCATAGTGACTGCTCATCAGTGTCTGTGATAATTACTGTCAGCCCATGGGGGCAGTCAGGTGTACTGAGGGGAGCATGGGCTCTACAGGGGCTCAGTTCTGGGGTCCAATTTTGTCTGCCACTTCCTGTGTGCGGCATCTTGAGAAATTTAATTAACCCTTTGAGCCACTATTTCCTCATTTCCAAAATGGAAATACTGTAGTAATAATACAGATCACTGGGTTGTCGTGAGGAAAGTGCCTGTTAAGACCCTTTTCTCGCAACCGATTATCAACAAGTTAACATTTATCCACAATTCCAAGGGCAAGGCTAAGCCCAAGGTGTCACAGGAAGTTTCAAAAGAAAACAAACTCCTATTCTCCACCACGGGCAAGGAGAGAATCGAAGAAAATCAAGCCAAACATGTACAATGAGAGTTGCTGATGTATATATGCACATTAAAAGTGGGTCTCTAATCCATGCCCATTTATATTTTTCCCAATATGCACGTGGAGAAATTCTCAATTAGAGCCTCTTCCCTGGTATTTTTAGACGTCAGTAGATCTCCAAAGCCCAGCCGAAATATAGGGCTGATTAAAGACTAGAGAAACTGGAACCGTCACAAACTGTACGTGGCCAGTGCCACAGAAACTAGGAATAAAACAAACCTTTCTAACCAAGGGCAGATCACCTTCGTCTCGTGGAGGTAAATGGAAGGGCGAAACGCAGGTCAAGTTGTGCCGGCACCGACAAAAGCGACTGGCGAAGGGCCCCTTCCCGGCAACACCAGCTTTTCCTCATCTCGGTCATGGAGGATTTTCCAAGCTTCGTGCCTGACCCCAGGCGTGGCGCCCGCGCCGGCCCAGCTGACGAGGAGTCGAGGCGGCAAGGAGAACTCCAGTCCTCACACGGTTAAACCTCTCCCAAGGAGACTGGAGGAGGGAGGAGGGAGAAGGGAAGAGGGAGGGTCCCCGCCCACAAAAACGAAGATAATATCATCCTGGCGCCCCGCCCCCACACCGGGCCGGCCCCCTCCCCCGCCCCTCGCCCCCCGCCCCCCGCCCAACTCGGGACGGACCCTCAGGCCGCACCTGCACGCGCGCACACGCCCCCCCGCGCGCCGGCCACCACGCGCGCCAGGCCTCAGAGCCGCCGGCGGCGGACCGGGGCGCCCTCCTTCCCGCCCTGCCTCAGCCCCTGCGCCGCCGCCGCCGCCGCCGCCGCCGCCGCCCTCGGCACGCGCCCGCCGCGGCTCGTCCGCACCGCCCAGCCTCGGCGCGGACCACGGCCGGCGGGGCCGCAGCCGCGCGCTCCTCTCCGCCGCGGGCCGCGGACGCCGCCACCTAACCGCCGAGCCCGCGGGGCGCGGAAGCTGATCAGAGCCCGGGCCGCGGCGTGAGGGTGCGCGGGCCGCCGACGCGGTTGTTCGCTGCGCTCGGGCTCCCGCGAGGACTGTCTCCGCCTCCTCTTCCTGCGACCTCCTCAGTCCTCAGCATCCTCCTCGCGCTCCTCAAAAGCACCCTCTCACGCCCCACCCGCGGGAACGAGGCTTCAGGAATTCAGGGGAGTGGCTGTGGGGGCGCGTCGCGGCTCCCCGCTCGGCCAGCCCCTCTTCCTAGACATGGTCTGATCCCCATTGTAAAAGCTGCGCCCCGAAGAGGAGGAGAGAGTGGTGTTCCCGGCTTGGGGCTGCAGGAATCTCTTCTTGCTGAAGCTCTTGCATTATTTTAGGGTGGGGCGGGGAGGGCCCTGGATTTTGGGGAGTGGGGGTGGGCGGGGAGGAGGACCCGGGGTGGGGGGAAAGGACTCTGTGAGGGAGCCGGTGGAAGACTATGGGGAAGGACCAGGAGCTGCTGGAAGCTGCCCGCACTGGAAATGTGGCTCTGGTGGAGAAACTCCTGTCTGGCAGGAAAGGAGGGATCCTGGGCGGTGGATCCGGACCCCTGCCCCTTTCTAATCTGCTAAGGTAAGGACGGGAACCAGTTCTGGGATTGCATACCTCGTTTTGCATTGTGATAGATACGTCCTCCTCTTCATGGTTAGTGCACCTGGTGGCTGCCAGCGATTCATTCTTAAATTAGGCAGGAAAACAGACTGTGTGTGTGGAGAGGAGGCACGAGGTTCCCAGTCAGATTGATGCCTTAGATTCTTTGAGTAATTTGAAAATAGCCTTCCATCAATGCGTCAGTAGCTACTTTTCTCTGAACTGTGGTGCAGAACTTGTACATGTACTAGTGTTGTTGGAAGAAAATCGGTGTTCCACTCGCTTTCCATCAGCATTTATTATGTATTTTCAGTGTCGAACCCAGCCTTTTTTGTCTATTTGCATGAAATTGGTAGAGAAGCTATTGCGTGCATTCACTTACCCTGCAAAAAGCCACGGCCTTTGGTTGCTGCTACCTTCTCTTGCAGAAGGCATTTGCTGTGCTGTGGGTTGTGATCCCACAAAATGAAGCAAGCGAACCTTCTGATGAGATGTCATCTGTACAGGGTGTGTGTAAAACTTGATGAGGCAGGTTAGCAGCCCCAGCAGTACTTCCAGTTACCTGGACTTAGCTCAGTGCAACTTGGTTTTTAGGACCAAGGATGCCAGGTCAGGATTGGGATAGTGTGTATGGAATGTAGTAGAGGCCTTTTAATATGAAGATGTTGCGGGCGAGACTAATATTGCTTGGATACTCTTTCTAAGATGACATTTAAAAAAAATGTCAAGGTCTTTATTCAGCAGGCAGTACCTTAGAAATAGGGTTGATTTGCATATTTGAGAAACTGCGAACTTGAGAGTTGAATTGATGGACGAATTAAATAAGAGGGAAGAAGCCTGAAGAATATTCATTAGATAAAATGCAAGGAAAGCTCTTTAGTTTATAAAATTGTGGCTATTCACTTTACCCTGGATATTTTTGGAGGCATCAATCATCATTCATAGCTTCACCCTAAAACATCTCTTTAGCAACCCAGCTGTACTTGTAAAAATTTGAAAAATCCAAATGATTTTTTTTTTTTTTTGGTTTTTAAATACTCTTTTGTGCTACTCTTGACAAGTGTTTAATACAGATTTTTGGATGATGATATTGTGTTCTTTACACAAGTTCTTAGATGTTGTAGTGGTCAGACAATGCAGTTAATTATAGTACTGGCCTGTAGGGAAAATGAAAACATTTGTATTAGAGTGAAATGAATTTAGTTGGCAAATAGTTGATGGGATTTTAAAAAGCTCCATATATGATCATATATACTTAATAGTGACATTTTATTGGAATAATAATTCACTTCAGATCAATGAATGAATATGGGACATTTTTTTAGTTGATCTTAGGAGCGATGACTCTTTGGGTGTACTCTGTTGGTAAGTAATTTTTACTTTCAAACACAAGTAGACAGTGTGGACATGTTTCAGATTATAGCTCTAATAACTGCCCCTAGTCATGGGTTATTTATACAAAAGCAGTTTATCTGGTTACGGTTTTAAAGTTGCAGGTAAAGTAAATGTGTTTACCAGTTGATTGAATTAGTTGTAAGAATGATTATGGCTAGAAACCTGTATTCTGAAAGAGGTTTCTAAATAATCAATTCCTTTGGACAAACACTAAGGAATTCTTTGGGAACAGTGATAACTTCAGTTAATGTTATTAAGATAAATAATATTTTAAAAAGCATATCTTTGTGATAGAACTTAAAGGCAAACATCTTTTAAATACTTTCTCTGTTGTGCCATTTAAAAAAAAGAGTAGGTGGCAAATTTTAGGAATAAAATACCAACTATTTAATGTTGGTAAACTAAGTTGTTAAACTTCTTGAACAAGAGGTTTTTTCTCTTTTGCTGGTTTTGTCAGGGGTGAGAGCTCTATAACAAATGTGCACAGAAAACAAAAGTAAAAAAACGTTCTCATGAGTTTGAACCAAGTTGTAAAAGTCAAAATCAAAACCAATAACCCTTAAACTTGCATCTATCGCATACTAAATGAACAACCAAAACAATGTCTTTGAAGAATATGACGGTTGAAATTGCATTGGGTGATCCTTTGCATAAAATGAAATTCCTAAGAAAGCACATTTAATTTAGTTGTTACTTTATTTCACAAATGATTGTGTTCAAAAATTTATTTACATAATGATGGAGAAGGTGGCCCCTCCCTCTTCAAATATAATGACGCTTGGACATTTTAAAATACTTCGGAATGACCGCAGAATAGGTTTGCCACTACCTCCCCCCTGCCTTTATTAGTTGTGTAATAGGTAGTGTCAGATAACTGTGCTAAATGCTTACTTGTATCATTTCCTTCAATTCTTATATCAGCCTTAAGTGGCTGAGCCTCAGTTCACAGGTGAAGAACTAGAGATAGGAAGATAAGGACTTGCCCAAGGTCACTTAATTAGTAATGGCAAAGATTTGAAGTTCTGTGATTTAAATTTGCTTTTCCACATTGTAAGTCTTATTCATTGATTCTATTTGATTTGTGAGTTTAAAATACGTAGTTTAGTCTACTTTTTTTTTTTTGCTATGAATAATCTGATTTAAAAATCCTTAATTTTTTTCCTAATGACAAATAAATCCTCATGACTGCCCTTTGGGGGATCACTAAGAACTTTTCTGAAGATGGTTTTGATGACATATTCCCAAGTGAGCAGTAGATATATGATAGGGAATCAGGTATGCTTGGGTGACACTGCAGTTTTCAGCAAAAGAATGACCTTGAATAAATATAAAAATCTTTCTAAGCCTCACTGTTCTCTTCTAGAAAATGGGAATAGTTATAGTAGCTATCATACAGAGTTGTTGTAAGAATTAAATGAAATATGAAGAAATGAATGCAAAGCATTTAACACATTGATGTTTTATCATTAGTGTTGTTATTTCTCATGCAGCTTTAAAGCATTTGACCTTATTTCTTAAGGTCTTGATTACTAAAGATTTGCTTCATATTGGACATGGAGTAAAGTTCCTTAGTAAATTTTCCACTAGAATTATAGAATCTATAAATAAAACGGGACCTTTTATCCAACTTCTGACCTAGAGGAATCACCTGCAACATCTTTTACCAGTTAGTTATTCTAGCCTTATAAAACTCTTAAATGACTAGATCCATTCCTTTTTTTTTTTTGACAGCTCTAATTATTAAAAACATTCTCCTTTTATTGAGTTGATATCCACCTCGCTGTAATTTCTTATTTTTATTTTATTTTTTTAGTGTTTATTTATTTTTGAGAGAGAGAGAAATAGAGACAGAGCATGAGCAGGGAAGGAGCAGAGTGAAGGAGCACAGAATCTGAAACAGGCTCCCAGGCTTTGAGCTGTCAGCACAGAACCTGACGAGGGGCTCGAACTCATGAACCACCAGATCATGACCTGAGTGAAGTTTGACGCTTAACTGACTAAGCCACCCAGGCACCCCTGACCTCCCTGTAATTTCTAGCAGTTGGTATTATTTGGAAGTGGAATATAGGTGAACTTACATTTTCATACTTTTCACTATTCTCTTTTTTCCCTTCTTTGCATATTCTCAAGTTCTGCAATGACTCTTAAAGGTGGTGAGCAGAAATGAACAAAATGCACTAAGATATCAGTTGACCATTGTGAATATACTGGGACCTGATATACTGTTGAATTAAAAAAAAAAAACAGGTTTCAAAACAGCATTTGTGGTATGACCCTATTTTTTTTTTAAGAAAAAGTAAGTGTGAAAATTTATAATGTACATGAAAAAGTCTAGAATGATAAACACCAAAATGTAAAAAATAGCATTCATCCTTGAGTCGTAGAATTGTGGATGATCTTTATTTTCTTTTTGCTCTCTACATTTTCCAGTATTCTAAAATAAACATGTATTAATAGCAGCTACTAAAAACATTGAAATTATTACCTCTTTATTATTGATCTAAGATCTACCTTAATGAGGGTCAGTTTTTCTGAGGTATATAATGACATTGGCTCACATTGAGCAGATACTCAAAACTTCCAGGTATTTTTTTCAATGACTTATGAAGCAGTGGTTCCCCTATCATACTTGTAAAAGTGTGGATTGAATTTAAATCATTCCTATTACATTTAATCTTACTTGTTTTAGCCTGTATTTATAATCTATGTAGATCTTTTTGACTCTTGAGTCTGTCTTCCAGCATATTATCTTCTTCCTCCGCATCATCTATAGATTTAATATGCATGTTTTCCATAATTGGAATTCCACACACCATGATATGTCTCTAAAGAACCTTTCTTTAGCCTACTATAAATTTAAAAGTAGCAATACTTATACATGGTATTTCTACCAACATTGAAGCCACTTAATAGAACTCTCATTCAGCTGCTTCTCTCTGATGTACCTGTGAGAATCTTTTGAGGTATTTTATCCATTGCCCTTCTGAAGTCATGCTGTGTCCTGTTTATGGCGTTCCTTTGATATACCTCTAGTATTAAGTCTATAAATTCCACCCAAATCAGGCTACTTTATTATAGCTTGTTTATGGTAGCGAACCATGGATGATGGATGCCTAGTTCTGATGAAAATTCCTTCTATGCCCTTGTACCTAATTCTTCTGGGTCTGGATATACTTTGTCTGTTATGATCTCTGTCTGTTTGAAGTTTCAATAATCCCTAACATTATTTGTTTATACTTTCTGGTTTGAAAATGATTTTCACTAGGGATGGTAGGAGCAAAATGGAAGTTGGGAAGAATCAGATTCTTGGCATTGTTAGATGTTACAGGAAATTCTCTTGTGGTCTAAAACAAGCAAGTTTTACAGTTATTCTGTCAGAATTTAAGTTTACATTAACTGTTATAGAAGTGAACTTTTTATAACTCCCTCCATTTTTTCAAACTTAGTTGAAAGGGACATTAACATTTCCCCAGGTAAATACTTCTTTTTTGTGTTTGTTTTCATTTATACTTCTCATTACCCCCTTTTGTCCTAAAGAATTCTGAGCTCATTAGAGCTCATCAGAGTATTCAAATTGAATCACCTCCTTTTTCTTCCTCCATATGATATGTGAAATTTTATTTTATTTAACATCTTTCATGAGACAGCTGCAAAACCTTTTAAAGTCTCTTTGGCACAGCCACCTTTTAATGCAAACAAAAACAATTCCTATTTAGTATGTGTATTAAATCATTTCTTTCTTAATGAGTCAAGATTAAGAATTATTTGTATTTTAATAAAACAAAAGTTTAATGCCTTAAATTTACTTGGTTTTCTTAATGAATCAAAGGCTTGCATACTATATATACTATTTTTAGTAAATTCTTGTTGGACATAAAGAATTGAATTCTCAAGACTCCCATGTGACAAAGTAAATCAGTAAGAAGTAGGGGAAAATAGTGTCTAGTCCTTAAAGACATATAAACCAGAGAGTTATACATTTTTCAGATTTAGGATTCAGTTCATGAAGTTTTTGGTGATGGGTACAAGTTGATAAGAGGCAACTCCAAAGTGTTGTAATTTTCACAACTATTTGGGCAATTGTGGTTATTGGGACTCTGATAAAGGTACTCACTTTCGGGGAAACTGCATTGGTTAAATGGAATAAATCACAAATAGAGCAGTTAAACTGCATGAAAATGTTATATCTATAAAAATAGGCAAGTTGCAAGTGGGTTATCTATTTTAGATAGTAATGATGTTTGAAGCGGTGATTGCACCATTATGTTCAGGGAACTGTGTCTGCCAGAGTGAACAGTGCCAGCTGCACAATGGGGAGTAAGGAGAGAGGAGAAGGAATTTTGGTATTGACCTCTTTCTCTACTAAGCTAGGTTTTCAGCTTCCTCTTCCAAACAGTAAGACTGATGTGTAGCAGGGAATTAGGACAGCCAGTCAGTGGCTACTACTCACCCTGTCCATTCTTACATTGCCTAATTCGTAGTGTATCTCAGTGGTTTCTTACAGTTGGTGGAAGGGTAGAACAAATCTTGACTGACATTAATGCAGAAGCTTACAATATTCAGCATTGCTTCTATTGACTTTAGCAATTTAACCTCTCAGGTGACAGTAAACACAATGTGGTTTGTTCAATTGTATACTGAAATAATTTATTATGTATTTGATGCAGTTTTGGAAAGTTCTTTCAAGGAGCCTATTTTAGGACATTCTTCTTGAGTATTTAACTAGAAATGGAAGGTATAATTCAAATAAAGGGTTAGAAAAGACTAATTTTATCCTATAGAACCTGAAGTTTTTAAACATTTAATGCATTTTAGTGTATCTTTGGTTCCATTTTAAACATATTGTGGTATAGCTTTAGTTAATTGAAATATGATGAGTTTTGGTTTTTCATCATAGAATATTTTATATTTTTAAAAGCAGGAATTTACACAGAAGACTCATCTGTGTTTTAGTTCTTTCTCATGTATGTGATGACATGGTCAGGTACACCATATGGCAGGCAGAGGCACAATGCCAGTTTAAAATCCAGTGAAATTTCTTGTGTAACACAGATCTAGGATCTCATCTTAGAGTCCAGTTTTCTTCCTTTGCATCAGGAGGACAGGAAGTGAATTCTGCATTTTTGTTAAACATGGGTCTGGCATGAAACTGGGTGACTTTTGAGGGTGGATCAAAATATATAGTCAAGGATAAATTTTGTTTTTCTTAGGTTCTTCTGCAGTCTTCAAAGAGTGTTCATCTCTGAATCTGTTTCTGAGAGATAGTGCTAACTTAATTTAACAGCATGTCATCAGGAATGTGTAAAATGGAACTTAGATTCAGTTGTGCTGTAGAGTTTTTTAGGTTCTGTTGTGTTGTGAGAGCAGCTTTATTTAAAGTGGCTAATTACTTCTAGTTAAGTGAACTGAGACAGTTGGCCTAGACTTGTCATCATTCTTTGATCAAATTGAATCAATCTTGACTAATAGATGTGGTCATCAACAGCCAACCTCATTTCTTGCTGCCTGCTTGATACTTCTGTTCCCCACACCACATTTCCTTTAATCCTTCCTACCCAAAACTCTCTCTCTCTCTTTTAAACAATTTTTTTTTTTTTTTTACAAAGAAAACCTCTTCTCCATTTTAATTACTGCAAGTTCACCCTGGTTCTAGTTTTTGTGCCAAGTGTCCCTCTCCTAAGGAAAAGCAGAATTTGTGTGAGGAGAAGAGTTGGGATGGACTGTATAGTGAGTGAGACATAGATTAAGAAGAACAAATACTGGACCTTCAAAAGCAAAGAGTTTACAGAGTTTGCTTTCATCATGTCGTTTCCTGCCTACCTCAATGTTAATTTCTCCTCTGACTGTGGGCTCAGTGCCTTGTATCTTTCCTAACTTCATCTCACCTTGAAACACTGTTTGTGGGAGCTGAAGTGTGATTGATTGGTAAAGCCTTTTGGGAAGAGGAAGCTGTTTTAGTATTTTCATTTAAAGGGGAAACAAGAGGTGCCTGATGGCTCAGTTGGTTGAGCGTTCGACTTCATCTTGGGTGGTGATCTCGTGGTTCGTGGGTTCGAGCCCCGTGCGGGGCTCTGCACTGACAGCTTGGAGCCTGGAGCCTGCTTTGAATTGTGTGTCTCCCAATCTCTCTGCCCCTCCCCTGCTCATGCTCTGTCTCTTTCTCTCAAAAGTAAAGTTAAAAAAAAATATTTAAAGGGGAAACAAAACTTTAGGCCCACATAAGAATGCTTTGGAGCTCTTATTAGCAGAGCTGATGGAATGAATTTTGCCAGATTTGCAAGAGGGGTTCTTTAAAGGTGGTCATTGGGGTGCCTGGGTGGCTCAGTCGGTTAAGCGTCTGACTTTGGCTCAGGTCATGATTTCGCCGTCCATGAGTTCGAGCCCCCCGTCAGGCTCTGTGCTGACAGCTCAGAGCCCGGAGCCTGTTTCAGATTCTGTGTCTCCCTCTCTCTGACCCTCCCCCATTCATGCTCTGTCTCTCCCTGCCTCAAAAATAAATGTTAAAAAAAAAAAAAAATAAAGGTGGTCATTAATTCTGCCTTCTTTACAAGGTTGATGCTGTAGAAAGAGGAGGATTTGATTGGAGAAATGAGAAATGGGATAGCATAGGGCTCGTGTTGGAAAAGACTTTTATTTTTGCTAATTATTTAGTCCCTAGAACTTTAAAAAAATTTTTTATTTATATAAAAGTTTTTATTTATTTATTTTGAGAGAGAGCGCGTGTGTGAGTGCACACACATAATTGGGGGAAGGGCAAAGAGGAGAGACAGAATCCCAAGCATGCCCTGTGCCATCAGTGCAGAGCCCTATGTGGGACTTGAACTCATAAACTGTGAGATCATGATGTTTACTGAGATCAAGAGTCAGATGCTTAGCACCACCCAGGTGCCCCACTAGAACTTTGTATTGGATATGTTATATTAGCACACCTGTCTTAGATATCAGCATGTGGTATGTTTGCCTGTTTCCAGAAGTTATTCCTTAGATGTACATATGTATTATATAATCGGAGGTGATAAGGACATGGTATAGAATTGTAGAAGAGCTTTGACATCTAATGTGGTTTGAGATTCAAAATCTTTTAAATGCATTTTCTTATTATTTAGAACTTCAGTATCTGGGTTATTTCATAAACATATGTTTTACTGTACAGGGAAGGCATTTGAAGTTATGAGCCCTGGATCACAATCCCAATTTCATTCTTCCACATTAAAGTTTTCTTTCTTTCTTTCTTTTTTTTTTTTTTCCTTTTTGGCCTAAATTGCTATTTAGCCAGTTTGAGTCCTACTTTGGTACCTCTAGTTGCAGATCTGCATTTTAAATGTTTTATGTATCATATAAATATGCTAAATATAGTATTTTATGTTTTGAATATACTAAAAAACTGCTATATTTACTTACAGAATTGTCCCTGTTTTGTATAGCTATTTTACTCTTAGTATGGGACATGAGAGTGAGTGGGAGTGTGTTTGGGAGGAGTAGCAGGAATTATGCAGAGACGTTCATTGGCATGGTAAACTGCAGCAGAGGGGTGCTCCAGGACAGAGTTTGCCTGTTTATTTGCTTGTGCTAGTGACCAGAGTGATCTGTCACTCTGAAGTTTGATAGAATCTTTGAAGAGAGAATCAGAGAAGGTGAAGAATTATGAACAATGGTTAAAGTATTCCTATAAGTTTTTTTCACTGGTATGTTTTATGATATATATTAGGGTGTATTTAGGCCATGACTTATTAATCAATGAACCAACCACTTTCCAACTAACCAACAAGTCAGTCAGGATTTCATAGGGAACTGACATCCAAGAACAATAACAAAGAATGCTCATTATTTTCACAGATGTTTATTGAGTACCTTGTGGATTCTAAAATTGAATGAGAGCATTTCTACCTAACCCCAAGTATTTGTAGAAATCATGGAACAGATATGCCAACACAGGGGTGAAGGACAGCGTGATATTTATTTTAATGGAACTACCAAGGTAGTGTGACAGGAATATGAAGAGCAAGACGGAGGCTCCCTTAATTCTCTCTGGAAGGAGTAGTCAAGGCAAACTTCAAGAGAAGAGGTGATTCCTGAATCTTATTGGATGAATGGGAGTTTGCCAGGCTGACAGTTTGAGGGAAGGGCTTTCCTAAAGAAGGAATAGTGTATTCAATAATGGTATTTGAAAATGTAGAATATAATTTGGGGTATTATAAGTTTGGCTTAGAGCATGGATAAGAGATAAGTCTGGAGATTGAAGGATTTGTCTGCTGCCCTAAGGAGTTTGAACTTAATCCGAAGGGCATGGTGATCCATTGACTTTTTTTTCTCCAGTTTTTCATATGTAACTTATGTATGTGTTTATGATGATAACATGACTGTTTCAAGTAACTGGGTAAAAGATGAAAAAAATCACCCCTAATTCTATTGCTAAGAACTATTTGTTCATATGTATGTTAAATATAGTTATTAGATAAAGCATACATTTTGAATCCTCAATTTTTCACTTAGTAGTTATCATAAACTTTTTCAGTGTTATTACAAATTCCTCATAATTATATTTTTAATGGCATCATTAAAATACTCCATTTAATACAGAATTTTCATAGACCTCCTGTATTAGAATCAACCCTGTGGTTGTTTGTTAAACATGAGTTTCCTGGTCTCACTTTAGACCTACTGGGTTAGAATTTTTGAGTAAAAGGTTTGGGAATATGCATTTCATAAGCTTCCTTAGGTAATTGTGTCTTTTTCAAATATTTATGTTGAGAGAGAGAGAGACAGAGACAGAGACAGAGAGAGTGATGGAATGTGAGTGGGGGAGGGGCAGAGAGAGAGGGAGAGAGAAAATTCCCATCAGGGTTTGCACTGTCAGTGCAGACCGGATGTGGAGCTCTATCCCATGAACCATGAGATCATGACCTGAGCCCATATCAAGAGTTGGATGCTCAACTGAGACACCCAGGTGAACCCTCCCCACGACCAGTTGTATATATCTTTACTTAAATATTCTTTTAATCTAGATACCTGGATGATTTTTACTTTATTTATTATTATTGTTATAAGTAGTGTTATGGTGAACATTGTCATACAAAACATCTTTCTCATAAAGTATTTCTTAGGATATATTTCTAGAAGTGAAATTGCTAGTATTAGTGTTCCAAATTGCTTTATTTGCTTTATATCCAATCTTCAGTCCTGAAAGATATATATTATTAACCCCATATTTACATATGGAGCAAAAGAGAAGAAAAATTGAATAACTTTCCCAAAGTTGCAAAGCTAGTAAGTGACAGACAAGATTCAAATTCAGGTCTTTCCAGTCCCCACGTAACTTTTTATTATGCCATGTTGCTTTCTTGTTCCATAGGGATCAGTGTATGTCGTGGATTAAAATATGAAAATACCAGTGTGTTTCCAGTATGTAAATAGAAAGTACATTTTCTACAAAATTATATAGAAACATATTTCAGTTCCTACATAATTTTCAATTATTTTTATGCTCATCATGTAATTTTGCGTTATAGGCAATATTTTGTTTACGTTTGTTTCTTGATAGCAGATGAATGATAAACTGAATTCGGTGTTAAAATAACTTGAGATGTCTTAGGATATTTCTTCATCAGTTACCATTTTTACTTTAAAATAGGGTGGAACTCTTTTATCCAAAATTTTTGGGTGCTTAATGGTATCTAACTTCTGTTGTCTTCAAAGGTGGTTTAATAACTTGTCCATGCCACGTCTCCAGATGGGTGTGATTTATTTCTCCTCATTTCTTCCTTTTCATGCAAAGGAAGAAAATACAGTGTTCACCATCGTTTTCATTTAATTTCATTTAACTTTATGATTCATCTGTTCAAGCCAGTAAGTCTGAGCTCATAGTTTTAACTGAGCTCATTATTAGCTCAAGGATCTTGTCAAATCTAGTGTTAGGGTCTGTAGAAAAACCATGTAACCAGGCAGTTTGTCCTTATGACCTTCTCATCCCCTGTTTGTGTTCCCCTCTGTCCCTTTGCTGAGCCTTTGTTGCTTTCTTATTCTGGGGCATTCTTTGTCTTTTTTTTACCTGAAACCTAGAATTTTTCAGTTGTATCCTGTACTACCAAAAAATTTTCTAAATTGCATCTTATTCCCTCATGCCATAGATCTACACTGAAGAAACAGTAAATGTCATGGTAGAAAGAAGCAACAGAATGTAATGGAAAAAGTCAGTCTTAAGTTTGAATGAAAACTCTGCCACTGAATGGACATTTGGCCCTGAGAAAGTTAGTTAACTTCTTTGGACTTTCAGTCTCCTGATTTACACTTGATCTTAGCCAAAAGGCCGAGAAGCGATCAGTCTCCTGATTTAAAAGTGAGGATGATATTATGTATCTTGTAGATTTGTAAGGATTAAAGAGAATTTATATAAAACATCTAGCATAGGGCCTTTCACATAGGAGGGACTCATGTGTTTTGGTGGTTATTATTATTACTGAGACATTATGCTGTGTAAGGAATAATTGTATAAATTTCATGAGTATCTCTATTTGATGTGAGCTATGGGATATTTGCATATTAATAGGTCACTTCTTTAGGTACGTTGTCTTAACCTGAATCTTTAATGGTGTAGGCACCAAGACAGACCACTGGGGGTGATATATTTGCTCAGTGTTCCTCTGATCCCAGACATAGGGATTACTTTTTTCTGCCTACTTTTAGGAGTAATACTTGGTCACCAGATATTTAACATTAGTTGTTATCTTCCACATTTCTCACAAAGCTAATTTGAGCAGAAAGAGATTGTGTTCCTCTGGAGTTGTACATGCTGTGCTATAATAATCCATGCGGTTAATGGTTTCCTAATAAGCTTATCATTGATATTTTCTTTATCTTGCTTTTTAAAGCATTGTTAATTGACAAATATTTTGAGGGTGTGTACTATGTATTCAGCATGGTGATGGTGCTTTGGAGTATAGAAAATAGATTCTTCCCTCTAGGCAATTATGGAAGTTACACACAGGAGATGATAGCTAATTATATAGTAGTTTCTAATTTCATGGAATGTAAGCTCACAAATTCAGCTTTTTCTCTTGACAAGTCCAGTGTCAACATTCGCCTCCCATCTCCCATTGCATATCAATATATTGCTCTGAATCTGACCATGAGTCATGTTTAAGTAATTCTTTTTTTTTTTTAATGTTTATTCACTTATTTTGACAGAGAGAGAGAGGGAGAGAGAGAGAGAGCATGCATGTGCAGGGGAGGGGCAGAGCGAGAGGGAGAGAGAGAATCCCAAGCAGGCTGTATATAGTCAGCATAGAGTCCAGCAAGGGGCTTGATCCCATGAACCATAAGATCATGGCCTGAACTGAAATCAAGTCTGCTACTTAACTGGCTGAGCCACCCACACACCCCAGGTTTAAGTAATTAAAAATTTTTTTTAAATGCTTATTTATTTTTGAGAGAGAGAGAAAGTGAGAGCGAGAGCGGGGGGAGGAGCAGAGAGAGATGGAGACACAGAATCTGAAGCAGGCTGCAGGCTCTGAGCTGTCAGTACAGAGCCTGACGTGGGGCCTGAACTCACAAACCATAAGATCATGACCTGAGCCAAAGTCAGACACTTAACCAACTGAGCTACTACCCAGGCACCCCACTTTGGGGAATTTTTAATGGTTGGAACTAGAATTATATTTTTCATTTTAAAATTAAAATAATTTTGATTTTGAAATAATCACATACTTGTGGAAAAGCTGGAACTATAGTTCAAATAACTTTTTCCTCGAACCATGTGAGACTGAGTTGTCAACCTGATGCCCTGTTACCTTTGGATGCTTTAGTTTGTATTTAGTTTGTATTTTCTAAAAGTAGGAATATTTCCCTATCTAACCACAATACAACTACTAAAAGCAGGAAATTAATATTGCTATTTTACAGCCGTTAGACCCCATTCAGGTTTTGGCAGTTGTCTCAACAATGCTTCATTGGAATCTCGTTCAAAATCACACATTACATTTTGTTGTCACACCTGCTTAATGTTCTTTGGTGTGGAACAGTTTATCAGTCTTTCCTTGACTTTTATGATCTTGATACCTTTTGAAGATGATAGGCCAGTTATTTTGTAAAATGTCCCTCAATTTGGGTTTGTCTGGTGTTTTCTTATGATTAGATCCACGTTATGCTCATCCTTGGCAGGAATATCACAGAAAGATGTGTGTTCTTTTTGTTATATCTTATCAGGTGGCATGTGATTTTGATTTTACTGTTGCTCATGATGCTCACTTTAATGACTTGTTTATGATAGTATGTTAGCTTTCACTATATACAATTACTCTTTTTCCCTTTGTAATAACTATTTTGTGGGGAGGTATACTTAACTATCTGAATATCCTGTTCCTCATCAGACTTTATTTATTTTATTGAAGTATGGACTCATGGTTTGCTATTTTATTGCATGGATTTTCAACGTTTATTTATTTTTGGGACAGAGAGAGACAGAGCATGAACGGGGGAGGGGCAGAGAGAGAGGGAGACACAGAATCGGAAACAGGCTCCAGGCTCTGAGCAGTCAGCACAGAGCCCGACGTGGGGCTCGAACTCACGGACCGCGAGATCATGACCTGGCTGAAGTCGGACGCTTAACCGACTGCGCCACCCAGGCGCCCCTATTGCATGGATTTTAATGTACTATTGTCATTGTTAATTTTGATGCTTAAATTGCCTCACACTTAGCCGGTGTAAGTCCTTTAAGACTGGCTTCTCTGAGTCATTCTTTGAGCATTTCCTTGATTTTGGTATCGGAAAATGTTCTAGGACTCATCTTTTTCTGCCTCAGTTCTGGATCAGCCATTTCTCTAAGAAGCCATAGTTCCTTTTATTGGAAAGTGGTAATTAGATGCTAAGATTTGGATACTAAGTATGTTCATTAGTGAAAAAAAAATATTCACACACAGAAATACACACATTTATATATATATATCTACCTATATTTATTGAAAACCATGGATTTACAATGATACATCTAACTCTAGTCCAACTCCACAGGCATGATTCATTTTGGTTTCTCCCTTCCTATATTTTTACATTCCTGCTCTGATACTGAAAAAGTTGGCTTCTGTTCTCTTTGGTACATATACTTATGTGATAAATCTCCCTGTATGCAACCAGTCCTCCTCTCCACTGCCATACTCTCCCAAGTTTGTCTTTATTACCCAACTCAGGCTGTGCCACCCACGTTAGTCTGTTCTACACTGACACCCTCTTGCCATTTACAGGCTCTGACTGTTTATGCCAGTTTGCATCTACAGAGGGATACCCTTTCTATCCTACTTGGGGTCTAACCACTTGAATTGGGTCACCTTTGCTGTTAGATGCTCTTTTTACCCTTTTTGGACTCTGGACACCCTATGTCTGGATGTTCCCTTCTGCCACCACCACACTGGAGCTTCACCCTACTGGAGCTGTAACCCTGTAACATCATGCACCTCCCCTGTAGTGATGCCCTTTCCAACTTACTTGGGCAGTGACACCCCATATTCAGCTGCCTTCAATATGAACATCTCCTCCCTTGGCTTCAGTTCTGTCACTTTGCCATAGGCTGCTGCAGCCTCCCTTCTCCCTCTGGTGTGGATGATTATCTTTCCCTGCCCTTCTTTATGGCTTTAGAGACTGAATTGTTTAGGAAGAGAAGGGAAATAGGAAGGAAAAGAGGGAAAAAGTCGGAGAAGTGGGACAAGAGAGTAACGTAATGCTGTATGGTGATGATGATGGTAAAAAGCTCTCTCCAGGTCAGCAATACTATACCCTTGTGTTGGAAGAAAGTTTGGCTTGGGGCACTTAACAATTCTAGCTAACATGGAGGTTATGACCAAAGCTTGACTACTGTGTGGCACATCTCCTGGACTCTATTTCTTCTGGCATTTTGGAGGACAGATGATGATAGTTTGATAGGTTGGTCAGCACTTTACATTTTTTAAATGAGCCTTTTCTTTCTTGTATATTATTATGGATGTGTAGTAGGCCTCCAGATTGACTGAGAGGCAGAAAATCTTTATATATTTTTTTCTCTGTTTAGCTTAAAGTATCATAATTGTCAGCAAAGTGCATTCTCAAGAATTTTAGTAAGATGATGATAATGCAAAAAAAAAGAATTACAAAAACACTGAGATAAGAACTGTCATTCACCGAGGAAGTTGAGTTTGCAGAATTTGATAGAGATAAGGATTTCAGCAAGTAGGTTTTTCTTGTTATATGATATTGCCACTATGATTTTTAAGAGGTCACAAAAAATATGTCAGGAAATTGACCAACTAACTATATTTTAAAATATGGTACATCTACATACATCTTGTAAAGTAATTACTGCTTCGAATGAACCAGGACAGTTAGTAATTCATACTAGGGATTTCCTAGACTTTAAATTATTGCCAGGAGTCCATAATTCCTAGAATCAAATCTAAGCAAAGAAATTTCCAGGTAGCTCTTTTAGTAAGCATTTGATATCGCTGACCAATACCCTCCTTACTTGCAAACAGTTGGAAAAAAATAGTTTGGGAACATTGCAGAAATAATTCATTCAGTTATGTTTGATACTTTAAAAGACCATTCATCTACTTATGCCAAATTCAAGAGAAAACAAGCAGCAGGCAGTATTATCAGTTGCTGCTCTCTCTTTCTAGGTGTGGGAAGACAAGCTCAATGGAATGGTGATCACAATTTTGGTTTTACTATCTAAGAAGGGAACCAAAGAGGCCTGGATTTATTTATTTATTTTTTTAATTTTTTTTTTCAACGTTTATTTATTTTTGGGACAGAGAGAGACAGAGCATGAACGGGGGAGGGGCAGAGAGAGAGGGAGACACAGAATCGGAAACAGGCTCCAGGCTCTGAGCCATCAGCCCAGAGCCTGACGCGGGGCTCGAACTCACGGACCGCGAGATCGTGACCTGGCTGAAGTCGGACGCTTAACTGACTGCGCCACCCAGGCGCCCCCAAAGAGGCCTGGATTTAAACAACACACTTAATGTGCAAGATAATATCTGGGGATCTAAAGAGATAATTTTTCTTACTGTTTTTTTTTACCCTCTTAACCTTTTCTTATCAGCAGTAACACTTCTAATAATGTATGACATTTTCATAATATTTCTTTTTGTATCTTGGCTTTCTATTTTTAAGGAATCTTTGGGTTTACACTTTGCAGTTCGTGACATTCATTTGCAGAACAAGAGACCACACAGAGTATCTGTTCTACCTGTTCCCCATTACCTTCAGAATCCTTCCAAAACTCTTGAATTGACAGATAATGTTTTCTTAGCAATGCAACGCATATATTGTTTCTGTGATGGAAAGGAGTGGTGGAAGATCCATGTCTGATGTGACCTTCCTCTGAAGTCTTGTATGCTTGCTCTTTACATGGAAATGGGGATTTATAGGACTATACAAATATATATATATATATATATATATATATATATAATGTTATTATATAATATATATATTATTATATAATATATACATGTAGAATCAAAGAAAAGTTGAGCTGCCAAGAGTTGGAAAGACCAGGAATCAAGGGAGCAAGGATCAGGGGAAAGGTTATATAGCATATACTAGGGGCTGATGAATCTCTTTGGACCTAACCTCATGGTTGGGGGGAAGATGGGGAAAAAATCTTAGAAAAAGGGTGTCTGGAATAAATTGTATTACCTTGACTATTTTGTGAACTTGAGAGAATACAGCCAAACCAGAAATCAGTCTTCACCTTGCCTTTCTCACTTCCTCTCTGTTATGCTTCCTTTACTTCTTGAAAGAGCCAAAATATGGCGTGATATGATTGGGCACCTTATCTAAGGTGACAACAGCATTGGTAGCAATATTATAACTGCCAGGGAGTTTCCAATAGTAAAGTCACACAAAATGAATGCCTACACTTCTCTTCTCCCTGGTTATTGGCTTTGAGCATTATCCAGACTCTTACCATTCTGTTTTTTTAAAATATGTATTTTTTTTAGATTAGTGAGAAGCCCATTTAGAAAACTCTTGGTGATCCTTAATTGCCTCTGGGCTCTTATCTGAATTGAGAACATTAATCTAGAGTTACAAGTTTATACAGATTCAGAGGAAGTCTGGGGTTTTTCTGTTTCCTCTCTAGTTAACATTTCTAGCTTCCATCTCTTTCCTTTCTGATTTCCTTTCTTAATAGTTCAGCTGTTCTCCTTCAGCAACTTAGCTGTGTCAGCTGTCTTTGGTAAACCCTGTAGCCAGGAAACTAGAAAATACCCTTTGACAAAGGGGGGCTAGAAAAGTTAGGAAACATAAGGAAAATAAGGTTAAGAGAAAGAGACATGGTTTGAACATGGTTTTCTCAACGCTATATTTTGTGGCTAATTCAGGTAAAATACTTATGAGACCAGATACCTGTCTTGGAAATATGTATGGGAAACTTATTCTGGATAAATGGTCACAGCCTAGCAGAAAAGGGTGACACTTACCCCAGGGATTCAGGGAGACCTACCTTTGGTTTTAGAGCTTGTTACCTGGGATGGACTTGTGCTTTTAATCTATGCCTTAGAAACAATATTTCCAAATGTGCATAAATGTGAATCTTAATTCTTTACATTCTACATTTATATATCACACATTTTGCTAGTATTTCAAGAGTTTCCTGTTCTTTTTGCAAATAAAGTGCTCATTTTGGCTGTTTTCCAAATATGACAGTTGGTGGACATGCTTCAGTAGAGAAAAGGAAATTTTCTCTGCTTATCTACTCTCTCCCGTCTGCCCAAGATAGTGTGTCTGTCAATTGTGACCTGATTTTGAAATAATTTATTAAATAGAGGGAGGCATGATGTTATTTAAAATTTTGGTATGACATTGACTTTTAGTCCTTTATAATAAGCTCTTGACTAGATTTTCTGGTGAAGTTTATTGCTCCTGGGAATTTAGAAATTTCTTAACTCCTTCAGTGAGTTTGGACTTGTTCAATGTCAAGTATGAGTAATATTTACTCAGGAAATTGAACCAGCTTATTTATTCAGAAGATGAAGCATGCTGTATTTTTTTTTTTGCCATGAAAACATTATTTTGGAAATATATTAATTTTATAGGTAGGGAGAAGGTCCCTATTAGTTAGTAGATTGCTGAAGAAAAGTGATAAATGAATATAAAATACTTATCTTTGGTAAGTTTATTGTTTTCATTAAATATGTTGACATCCTTTCATTTTTTTATGTTAAAATTTAATATATGTGCAATCGGTGGTAATTTAAGGTTTTAAATCGGTGGAGAAGTCTAAAGGAATTACATTTCTTTTAAAATATGTTCATTGGTTTTAAAAATTATTACTCCCAAATATATATCCTTAAATCTGTATCTCTAATTTAGTCCTGTCTCGTGTACTATAGGCATGTTATTTCAAGTGGCTTTTTGAACATCTTCCCCTTAATGGAGTTATGAAACTTGAAATGTTCATTATTTTTACCTACAGTTTTGCTCTGCCACTTGCATGACTCCTTTGTGTTAGTGGAACTACTGTGCACCATTTGTTCAAGCTAGAAACCCTAAAGCCATCCTTGATTCTTTCCCTTCCTACTTGTGTCCATTCAGTATCAGCCCTTCTAACCCATTGATTCCTCTGCCATCAGAGGAGTTGTTCTGAAACTTGTTACCCTCTGAATAAAGTCCAAACTCTTTGGAATATCATTTGAAGCCTTTTATGATTTGGCTCCTTCCTACATGCCTCATTTCCCATCAGTCTGCTGTAGCAACCTCCTCCAACCATACCTGATTCCTATACTTGGAGTTGTGAACAGGCATCATGGGCTTTCTACTATTGCTGTCTTTGGAGTATATATTTTCCACTGTTCAGTGAAGCCCTGTTCATCCTCCTCTACTCAACTCCAGCCTAATCATCTCTTCTGGGAAGCCTTTCCTGAATTCTATCTTCTGTGCATCCTCGTACTTGCACACACCTCTGTTTTAAGCCCTTAGAATTGTAATTATTTGCAGGCTTGCCTTCACTCTAGACCCTGAGGTCCTTCAGGCCTGAAATCTTGGCTTAGTTATCTTTTAAAGTGCTATACAAATGTTACTATTTTATGCCTAGAACATATAAGGCATTCTGAAAATTATTTGTTGATTACCAAAATGAGTGAATAGCTGTGAAACAGGGCATGCTATATCTTTTTAGACTGTAATTTTGAGAGTATTGTTGACTGAGAGATAAGTTTGATAAGTAACCCCAGGGCTGAGAAAAATTTAATCATTTGTTAGAACACCTACTGTTAGGCACTGTGCCCATTGCTGTAGTTTAGAGGACATTGTATTAGTTTATAAGACATTGAGACCCAGAGAGATTTAGTACTGGAACAAGTAAGAAACTTGACTAAATAAGCAACATAGTTGGATTTGGAATTTAGAATTGCCTAACTTAAAAGCCAGTGTTCTCTCCTTAGTGCTGGAAGATTATCAGAGATGGGATATGGGGGAGATACTTTAAAACAAAGGCAAGCAGTGTTCTTAGGGTAAAGGCCTATTGGAATCATAACTACTTTTTGATATGGATTCCAGAAATGTCTGGGAGATATTTTAGGAGAGGCAGTGTTAAGTTCATGCTCTTAGTAACTTTGAACCTAAATGAATGAATGAAGAGATGATAAGGTGGAGGGAGCTAATGAAAATTAAGCAAAATGAAGGAAAAGAGTTGTTAGATAATTTTGCTTCATAAATTTATATAAGATTAAGGGAATGTGGGTATTCATTGAACATCTAGATTTATCATCTCATGATCAATTCTCACAGCAAACCTAAGAGATTAGTATTATTTTCCCCAATTGCATGTGGCTGAAGTCCCACGTACACTTTATTTTTTAAAATTTAATTTAATTTATTTTTTTAAATTTACATCCAAGTTAGTTAGCATATAGTGCAACAGTGATTTCAGGAGTAGATTCCTTAATGCCGCTTACCGATTCAGCCCATCCCCCTTCCCAAAACCCCTCCAGTAACCAACCCTCTGTTTGTTCTCCATATTTAAGAGTCTCTTCTGTTTTGTCCCCCTCCCGGTTTTTATATTATTTTTGCTTTCCTTCCCTTATGTTCATCTGTTTTGTATCTTAAAGTCTTCATATGAGTGAAGTCTTAACGGTATTTATCTTTCTCTGACTAATTTCGCTTAGCATAAATACCCTCCAGTTCCATCCACATAGTTGAAAATGCAAGATTTCATTCTTTTTGATTGCTGAGTAATACTCCATTGTATATATATACCACATCTTTATCCATTCATCCAGCGATGGACATTTGGGCTCTTTCCATACTTCGGCTATTGTTGACAGTGCTGCCATAAACATTAGGGTGCATGTGTCCCTTGGAAACAGCATATCTGTATCCCTTGGATAAACACCTAGTAGTGCAATTGCTGGGTCGTAGGATAGTTATATTTTTAATTTTTTAGAAACCTCCATACTGTTTTCCAGAGTGGCTGCACCAGCTTGCATTCCCACTAGCTGGCAGTGCAAAAGCGTTCCTCTTTCTCCATATCCTCTCCAACAACTGTTGTTGCCTGAGTTGTTAATGTTAGCCATTCTGACAGGTGTGAGATAGTATCTCATTGTGGTTTTGATTTGTATTTCCTGATGATGAGTGATGTTGAGGATTTTTTCATGTGTCAGTTGACCATTTGGATGTCTTCTTTGGAAAACTGTCTGTTCATGTCTTTTGCCCATTTCTTCAATGGATTATTTGTTTTTTGGGTGTTGAGTTTGAGAAGTTCTTTATAGATTTTGGGTACTGACATTTTATCTGATATGTCATTTGCAATTATCTTCTCCCATTCTGTCAGTTGCCTTTTAGTTTTTCTGATTGTTTCCTTCGCTGTGCATAAGCTTTTTATTTTGATGAGGTCCCAATAGTTCATTTTTGCTTTTGTTTCCCTTGCCTCTGGAGACGTGTTGAGTAAGAAGTTGCTGCGGCCAAGGTCAAAGAGGTTGTTGCCTGCTTTCTCCTCGAGAATTTAGATGGCTTCCTGTCTTACATTTAGGTCTTTCATCCATTTTGAGTTTATTTTTGTGTCTGGTGTAAGAAAGTGGTCCAGGTTCATTTTTCTGCATGTCGCTGTCCAGTTTTCCCAGCACCACTTGCTGAAGAGAGTGTCTTTATTCCATTGGATATTCTTTCCCGCTTTGTCAAAGATTAGTTGACCATACGTTTGTGGGTCCATTTCTGGATTCTGTATTCTGTTCCATTGATCTGAGTGTCTGTTTTTCTGCCAGTATCATACTGTCTTGATGATTACAGCTTTGTAGTGCAGCTTGAAGTCCAGGATTGTGATGCCTCCTGCTCTGGTTTTCTTTGTCAAGATTTCTTTGGATATTCTGGGTCTTTTCTTTTTCCATACAAATTTTAGGATTGTTTTGTTCTAGCTCTGTGAGGAATGCTGGTGTTACTTTTATAGGTATTGCATTGAATGTGTAGATTACTTTGGGTAGTATTGACATTTTAACAATATTTGTTCTTCCTATCCAGGAACATGGAATCTCTTAACATTTTTTTGTGTCTTCTTCAGTTTCTTTCATAAGCTTTCTGTAGTTATCAGTGTATAGATTTCTCATCTCTTTGGTTAGGTTTATTCCTAGGTATTTTATGTTTTTTGGTGCAACTGTAAATGGGATCGATTCCTTGATTTCTCTTTCTGTTCCTTCATTGTTGGTGTATAGGAATGCACCCGATTTCTGTGCATTGATTTTACATCCTGAGACTGCTGAATTTATGGATCAGTTCTAGCAGTTTTTTTGTGGAATCTTTTGGGTTTTCCATATACAGTATCATGTCATCTGCGAAGAGTGCAAGTTTGACCTCCTCCTGGCCAATTTGGATGCCTTTTGTTTCTTTGTGTTGTCCGATTGCAGAGGCTAAGACTTCCAATACTATGTTGAGTAACAGTGGTAAGAGTGGACATCCCTGTCTTGTCCCTGACCTTAGGGGGAAAGCTCTCAGTTTTTCCCCATTGAGGATTATATTAGTGTGGGGTCTTTCATATATGGCTTTTATGATCTCGAGGTATGATCCTTCTATTCCTACTTTCTTGAGGGTTTTTATCAAGAAAGGATGCATATTTTGTCAAATGCTTTCTCTGCATCTATTGAGAGGATCATATGTTTTTTGTCCTTTCTTTTATTGATACAATGAGTCACATTGATTGTTTTGCAGATACTGAGCCAGCCCTGCGTCCCAGGTGTAAATCCCACTTGGTCGTGGTGAATAATTTTTTTAATGTATTGCTGGAGCTGGTTGGCTAATATCTTGTTGAAGATTTTTGCATCCATGTTCATCAGGGAAATTGGTCTATATTCTCCTTTTTAGTGGGGGTCTTTGTCTGGTTTTGGAATCAAGGTAATGCTGGCTTCATAGAAAGAGTTTGGAAGTTTTCCTTCCATTTCTATTTTTTGGAACTGCTTCAAGAGAATAGGTGTTACCTCTTCTTTAAATGTTTGGTAGAATTCCCCTGGATAGCCATCTGGTTCTGGACTCTTGTTTTATGGGAGGTTTTTGATTACTAATTTGATTTCTTTACTGGTTATGGGTCTGTTCAAATTTTCTGTTTCTTCCTGTTTCAGTTTTGGTAGTTTATATGTTTCTAGGAATTTGTCGATTTCTTCCATATTGCCCATTTTATTGGCGTATAATTGCTCATAATATTCTCTCATTATTGTTTTTATTTCTGCTGTGTTGGTTGTGATCTCTCCTCCTTCATTCTTGATTTTGTTTATGTGGGTCCTTCCCTTTTTCTTTTTGATCAAACTGGCTAGTAGTTTATCAGTTTTGTTAATTCTTTCCAAGAACCAGCTTCTGGTTTCATTGATCTACTATTTTTTTGGTTTCGATAGCATTGGTTTCTGCTCTAATCTTTATTATTTGCTGTCTTCTGCTGTTTCTGGGTTTATTTGCTGTTCTCCTTCCAGCTTTTTAAGGTGTAAGGTTAGGTTGTGGGTCTGAGACCTTTCTTTCTTCTCTAGGAAGGCCTGGATTGCTATACACTTCCCTGTTATGATTACTTTTGCTGAATCCCAGAGGTTTTGGACTGTGGTGTTATCATTTTCATTGACTTCCATGTACTTTTTAATTTCTTCTTTAACTTCTTGGTTACCCCATTCATTCTTCAGTAGGATGTTATTTAGGTCCAAGTATTTCTTATCTTTCCAAGTTTTTTCTTGTGGTTGATTTTGAGTTTCACAGTGGTGTGGTCTAAAAAGATGCACAGTGTGATCTCGATCTTTTTGTACTTACATAGGGCTGATTTGTGTCCCATTATGTGGTCTATTCTGGAGAATGTTTCATGTGCACTGGAGAAGAATGTATATTCTGCTGCTTTAGGATGAAATGTTCTGAATATATCTATGAAGTCCATCTTGTCCAGTGTGTCATTCAAAGCCGTTGTTTCCTTGTTGATTTTCTGTTTAGATGTCTGTCCATTGTTGTAGTTGGGGTGTTGGTGTTATGGTGTTATTATCAGTGACTTTGTTTATGTTTGTGATTAATTGATTTATATATTTGGGTGCCTTCACATTTGGAGCACAAATGTTTACAATTTTTAGTTCTTGGTGGATAGACCCCTTAATTGTGATATAATGCCCTTCTTCATCTCTTGTTACAGTCTTTATTTTAAAATCTATATTGTCTGATAATAAGTATGGCTACTCCAGCTTTCTTTTGTCGACCATTAGCATGATAGATGGCTCTCCATCCCCTTATTTTCTTTTTTTTTTTTTTTTATTTTTTTTATTTAAAAAAAATTTTTTTTTCAACGTTTATTTATTTTTGGGACAGAGAGAGACAGAGCATGAATGGGGGAGGGGCAGAGAGAGAGGGAGACACAGAATCGGAAACAGGCTCCAGGCTCCGAGCCATCAGCCCAGAGCCTGACGCGGGGCTCGAACTCCCGGACCGCGAGATCGTGACCTGGCTGAAGTCAGACGCTTAACCGACTGCGCCACCCAGGCGCCCCTCCATCCCCTTATTTTCAATCTGAAGGTGTCTTTAGGTCTAAAGTGGGTCTCTTGTAAACAGCATATAGGTGGATCTTGTTTTCTTACCCATTCTGTTACCCTATGTCTTTTGATTGGAGCATTGAGTGCATTGACGTTTAGAGTGAGTACAGAAAGAAATGAATTTATTGCTATTATGATGCTTGTAGAGTATCTTGGAGTTTCTGGTGGTGTTCTCTGGTCCTTTCTAATCTTTGTTGCTTTTGATATATATATACATATATCTCAAATATATATATATATATATCAAATATATATATCTCAAATATATATATATCAAATATATATATCTCAAATATATATATATTTCAAATATATATATATCTCAAATATATATATATATATCTCAAAAGCATATATATATTTGTATATTTCATCTTTTCTCTTTTCAACCCCTCTACCCCTTTTGCTTTCTCTTCATCTTCTGGAACCCCTATGATTCTGATGTTATTCCTTTTTAATGAGTCACTGATCTCTGTAATTCTCAAATCGTGTTCTTTTGCCTTAGCTCCTCTCTTTTTTTCTGCTTCATTATCCTCCATAAGTTTGTCCTCTATATTGCTAATTTGCTGCTCTGCCTCACCCATACTTGCTGCCATGGCTTCCATTTGAGATTGCAGCTCTGTTATAGCATTTTTTTTTTTCATCCTGACTAGCTTTTACTTCTTTTATAAACTTCACAGAGAGGGATTCTAATCTATTTTCAATCCCAGCTAGTATTCTTAGTATTGTGATTCTAAATCTGGTTCAGACATCTTGCTTATATCTGTGTTGATTAAGTCCTTAGCTGTCATTTCTTCTTGCTCTTTCTTTTGGGGTGAATTCTTTCATTTCATCATTTTGAAGGAAGAAAGGGAATCAATAAAGTAAAAAAATTAAAATTAAAAAATTAAAAATAACACACACACACAAAAGAATCAAATTAATGATGTTAGATCCTAGGTGTGTTCTGGTGTTGTTGAAAGGAGCTTGATAGATTAGAGTATAAAGGGAAAGAAAAAAAAAAGGAAAACGTTTGAAAATTTTAAAAAAGGATTACAATGAAATAGAATAAAATGAACTGATGGAAGTAAAATAGATTTTGAAAAACTTACAAAAAATAAAAAATATAGTAGGAAAAAATTAAAAATATTTTTAATAAAAATGGAAAATAAAAATAAATTTGTTCTCTTTCTATATTCAAGAAAAAGAAATGAAATGAAAAAGAGAAAAAAAACCCAGAGAATTGAATAGGTGGACCAGCAAACAGACTGAAATAGATTGAAATTACATTGTTTTCCCCTAGATGTCAAACAGTGAAGCAATTTATAGTCCGTAAACTAATCAGGTGGAGAGACTTGTGGTGTTCCTGAAGAGGGAGCCCACTTGGGCAGGGCTTAGTGTAACGGCTCCATTCCCCACTAGATGGCTCTACTTAGCTTACTGGGGTGGATTGTTGTGGCGCTTGTAGGTGTGTATGCACATGCATGGGAGGGGTGAACATGGCGTCACCCAGCTACCCAGTCTCTAGTATCAGAACTCTGTTCTCCCCAATCAGCAATCTCGCACCTGTCCTTTGTCTCCGGTTTCTGTCCACTCTGTGCTTTTATACTGTCCATGACCAAGCTGTCAGGTTGCCAGACGTCCCCTCCCTCCTGAGTTTTATCTCGGGTATGGCTGTGTTTCCCAACCCCTTACCCCTGAGGGACTGTAGCTTTGCCCTGCTCAGACCTTATGGGGGAGGTCTCACTGAGAAATGGCTGGGTGTGGCCACACCCAGGAACACTCGCAGAACTGTGCTGCTGCTGATGCTCAGAGACTGTGGCTGGAACCCAGAAAATGTTCACGCGATCGTTTAGCAGCAGCGATTCAGGGATTATAGAAAATCTCGACACACATCAGGTACAAGGTTTCACCTTTAGGGACCTTGTTTGAGCACCAGCAGATGTGGTGGTTCTCCGGAATCTGCTGGCACCTTTGCCTGTAGGGGGGCTGCACAGCCTCTACCAAATGACCTCCCAGCAGGGGAACTGCCTCTCCCTGTGTGGCCCAAGGACTGCCGACCTCACTCTGCTCCTGGGAATTTGCCCTTCCCACCAGAGGTACTGCCAGGTATTGAGCTGTGGAGTTTCAGACTCTGCGCTACCCCTGTTTATAGAGTCTTAGTGGAATTTAAACCCTCTTCTTTTTCCTTTCTCCCTTTTTAGTTCAGTCCTGCAGCTGTTTCCATTTTTCCACTTTCTCTCCAGCTGCTTTGGAGGGGAGGTGGTCTTCCTATACTCCCCACCCCCCCCCCATGCCTGACTCCGTCCTCTCTCTGCAAGCAAAAACAGCTCCCTACCCTCCGGGGGTTCTCTCTCTCCCAGTTCACCTCTTGGTGTCATGTACCTGCTGAGTTCTGTAGTTCATGTTGTGCAGATTGTTGTGTTAATCCTCAAATCAGTTTTCTAGGTGTGCAGGATGGTTTAATGTTAATCTGGCTATATTTCATGGATGTGAGATGCAAAAAAAACTTCCATGCTGTTCTGCCATCTTGGCTCCTCCATACCATGTACACTTTAGATTTAAAAGTGGTTAAATATCTTGCTGAAGGTCATGTAGACAGCACCTGATGGAGCTCAGGTTCAAACCCACTTCTGTATGACTCCATCTCATGAGGAATGGAGATAATCTCCTTTGTACCTTCAGATATCTCAGTACAGCTGCAGTTTGAATCAGTCATCATAATGAATAACAAGGTATTATACACAGGCAAAATCAGTTCTAGCAGGTGAATCCTTTGTGCTGGCTGAATTGGTAACTGGAATTTTTATGCTTTTGGAGGGAGAGGGAATATAGTTGTGATGTCTTTTCTTGGGAGCTTTTCCTATTGCTCTAAAATTGAGAGAATACATCAATCAAACATGACAAACTTTAATAACCTATAAGGCACAGACATTGACCAATTTGATGGATGCTCACTATAAGCATCTGGAGAGGTTGTATGGTGCCTTCTAGCCCAGTATCAGTCTGGTGTACTAGATTTGTTTAGAAGATACATTATCTGTAAGGCTAAGAAACAAAGATTTTTATTGTGTTACAGAATTATTCTAGTACTAGATTAATTTGTTATATATACTAAACCAATTAGCATTTGTAGTGAGAATGACATTTAAAGAAAATGAAAGGAGATGTTGTGGAATAATGAAAGTCTCATTTATATGATATACCTATTACCTTGCTAGAGACCCAAAAAAGTTTTACTAGTTTGGTATTTGGTTTCTCATTTATCCATCTGTTTGTTCACTTGCTCATTTATTCATTCTGTATACTTTTATTTTAAGACTATTATTTCTGTCAATTGTGAGAAAGGATTTTTCTTTCTTTTTTTTTAAAAAATTTTTTTAACGTTTATTTATTTTTGAGACAGAGAGAGACAGAGCATGAACGGGGCGGGGGGGGGGAGGTCGGAGAGAGAGGGAGACATAGAATCTGAAACAGGCTCCAGGCTGTGAGCTGTCAGCACAGAGCCCGATGTGGGGCTTGAACTCACGAACTGGGAGATCATGACCTGAGCTGAAGTTGGACGCTTAACCGACTGAGCCATCCAGGCGCCCCAGGATATTTTGTTTTAAGCTATAGAATAGGGATAATCTTACCATCATCAGTCTATGCATGAATTGGTTATTTGTTTACATATATGACTTACATAGTAAGCTGTAAACTATTTAAGGGTGGGGACCGTGTGTGTGTGTGTGTGTGTGTGTGTGTGTGTGTGTGTATGTTTAATCCCTCTGCCCTCCAGTGCCTAACAGAGTACTTCAATACATATTTTGGTGACCGAATTAAAGAACTCAGAATTCAGTCAGTCTAAATGTATGTTCTTTGCAACTCAACCCTGGAGGTTATGGGTTTCATGTATTCCTTTAGTGACCATGTAATGAGCTCTTAAAACCTGTAAGTGGCTGTTTTAGAGTTAGGCAACAGCCCCTAAGGTGACTACAGAAAGAAGAGATTAAATGCCGGGACCCCACAGTTAGATAGGAGATGGCCTTTTAAAGACTGCTCTGATGTGCAGTGTAAACCATGTTGTCACCCTGAGGTACAGGGAGCAATAGATGGTTAAAATTGGTGAGGTTGGTTTGGGGACCAGGGGATCTCTAATCCAAGTCCAGAAAACAAAGGATTAAAGTTTCCCCATTTTCCATTATGAGGAGCAAGTCAGGGAGTTTTGTAGCCTGATGTAATCAACAGTATCTTAGGTGTCTTAGGTGGATGTCAGGAGGGAGCTGAGGATCTGAGGACCAGTATATCATAGCATTGCTGGGAAAAAGGCAAAGTGTTTTTTTTTTTTTTTTTTTTTTTAGTGTTTTATTTATTTTTGAGACAGGGAGAGACAGAGCATGAACAGGGGAGGGTCAGAGAGAGGGAGACACAGAATCTGAAACAGGCTCCAGGCTCTGGGCTGTCAGCACAGAGCCTGACGCGGGGCTCGAACTCATGGACCGCGAGATCATGACCTGAGCTGAAGTCGGCCGCTTAACCGACTGAGCCACCCAGGTGCCCCAAAAAGGCAAAGTCTTAATGGTCTAGACTGACACAGGGCCTGGGAACATAGTAGGCCAGAGAGCAGAAAAGAGAGTGAGTTTGACACTAAGGCAGGTTTTTAGTTGATTGTTCAGCTATTTGTAGGTCTTGGAATATGAGTGAAGTAGCTTTTGAGCCGAATTTCTCAGTCTTCACTTTGTTGACATTTTGGGCCTTGTAATTCTTTGTTGGGGGTGGGATAGGGCTGTCCTTTGCATTGTGGGATTGCTGCATCCTTGGTCTATACCCACTAGATGCCAAAAAAAAAAAAAAAAAAAAAAAAGAAAATGTCTTTAGGCATTACTAAGTATCCCCAGGGAAGCAAAAATCACCTTTGGTTGATAACCAGTGTTTTAGAAGAGTATGAATCAAGTGGCCACTGTTGACTAAAGAAAAGGTGAGGGAAATAGTGATTATAAGTGACTCTGTAAATGTTACGTCTTTTTGTATGAATTCCAGAAGAAGTAAGGACCAAAAGTAATCTAATCATTACACAGGCTGGAAGAATGAAATAAATACCAAGAATAAAAGGCCTTTGCATTTGCAAATGCATGGAAATATGTACTATTTTATTTATTTATTTTGATAGTGAGCCCGAGCTGGGGAGAGGGGCAGAGGGAGAGATAAAATCTAAAGCAGACTCCATGCTCATTGGGAAGTCCAACATGGGGCTCCATCCCCACAACCCTGCAATCACAACCTGAGTGGAAATCAGGAGTCGGGCTTTCAGCTAACTGAGCCACCCAGTTGCCCTGGAATTTAATTTATTTTATTTTATTTTATTTTATTTTATTTTATTTTATTTTATTTTATTTTATTTTATTTTATTTTATTTTAGCATATGTGCTGCCAAAGTGAGTACTATTTATTTTATTTCATTTCATTTCATATTTTAAAGTTTATTTATTTATTTTGAGAGAGACCAAGCATGTGTTTGCAGGAGGGAGGGGAGCTGAGAGAGAAGGACAGAGAGAATCCCAAGTGGGCTTTGTGCTCACGAACTGTGAGATCACCACCTGAGCCGAGATCAAGAGCAGGGCGCTTAGCCAACTGAGTCATCTAGGTGCCCTACCCCTGAACTATTTTAGATTGTAGTGGAGAAAAAACATTTGGAGAAAGGAGATTGGAGTTGTTATAGTTAGCCATAGTTTGGGAAGAAATTTTAAAGTCAGGTAGAAGGTTTAATTAGGTTGGAATTAGAGTTTGATTAGTCTGAAATTGGCCAGGATTAAGTTGTTAAAAAAGCTCCTGGATTGAATTTATTTTTATTATCTTTCAATTTCCTATTTATTTCATTTTTTGAAAGTGAAATAGGAAAGGAAATCCATTAGCAATCCTTATCAAAATAATACCAGAATTCTTCACAAAGCTAGAGCAAAACAATCCTAAAATTTGTATGGAATCAGAAAAGACCCAGAATAGCCAAGCAATCCTGCATAAGAAAACCTGAGCTGGATGCATCACAATTCTAAACTTCAAGCTGTATTACAAAACTGTAATCATCAAGACAGTATGGTACTGGCACAAGAACAGACATACAAATCAAGGGAACAGAATAGAGAAGCCAGAAATGGACCCACAAGCGTATGGCCAACTAATCTTTGACAAAGCAGGAGAGAATAGCCAATGGAAAAAAGTCTCTTCAGCAAATGGTGTTGGGAAAACTGCACAGTGACATGTAGAAGAATGAACCTGGACCACTTTCTTACACCAGACACAAAAATAAACTCAAAATGGATGAAAGACCTAAATGTAAGACAGGAAGCCATCAAAAGAGGAGGAGAAAACAGGCAACAACCTCTTTGACCTTGGCCAGAGCAACTTCTTACTGGACATGTCTCCAGAGGTAAGAGAAACGAAAGCAAAAATGAACTATTGGGACCTTATCAAACTATACAAAATTCTGCACAGAGAAGGAACTAATCAAAAAAACTGAAAGGCAACTGACAGAATGGGAGAAGATATTTGCAAATGACATATCGGATAAAGGGTTAGTATCCAAAATCTATAAAGAACTTCTCAAACTCAACACCCAAAAAACAAATAATCCAGTGAAGAAATGGGCAAAAGACATGAACAGACAGTTTTCCAAAGAAGACATCCAAATGGTCGACTGACACATGAAAAAATGCTCAACATCACTCATCATCAGGGAAATACAAATCAAAACCACAATGAGATACCATCTCACACCTGTCAGAATGGCTAACATTAACAAATCAGGCAACAACAGATGTTGGTGAGGTATGGAGAAAGAGGAATGCTTTTGCACTGCTATCTAGTGGGAATGCAAACTGGTGCAGCCACTCTGGAAAACAGTATGGAGGTTTCTAAAAAAATTAAAAATATAACTACCCTATGACCCAGCAATTGCACTACTAGGTATTTATCCAGAGAATACAGGAGCGTTGACTCAAAGGGGCACATGCACCCCAGTGTTTGTAGCAGCACTATTGATAGTAGCCAAAACGTGGAAAGAGCCCAAATGTCCATCGACAGATGAGTCGATAAAGAAGATGTGGTGTGTGTATATATGGTATGTACGTATACATTTATATGTATATATGCACATATATACATACACATACACACCCACAATGGAATATAACTCAGTGATCAAAAAGAATGAAATCTTGTTATTTGCAACAATGTGGATGGAAGAATATATTATGCTAAGCGAAATGTCAAAGACAAATATCTGATTTTACTGATATGTGGAATTTAAGATACAAAACAGATGAACATAAGGGAAAGGAAGTAAAAATAATATAAAAACAGAGCGGGGAGACAAACCATAAGAGACTCTTAAATAAAGAGAACAAACTGAGGGTTGCTGGTAGGGTGTTGGGTGGGGAGAAGTGCTAAAGGAGTGAGGGGCATTAAGGAGGACACTTGTTGGGATGAACACTGCGTGTTATAGGTAAGTGATGAATCACTAAATTCTATTCCTGAAATCATTATTACACTGTATGTTATCTAACTTGGATTTAAATTTAAAATAATAAAAATAAAGGAAATCCTTTAATTAATGAAAATCCATGCTTTGTTAATTTTTGGTATTTTGTCCTAATCACCTGGCATTACCTTCCTCACATCTGCTGAGCAACTCTCCAGTATTGTAGCCATTATGGGGATATTTTGCTGTCTCTAAAAGACTACTTTTCTTACATTTGAGTCCTCACAAATTCATGGTGAAGTTATCTGGACTATCTCTGCTTTTGCTGTTGCATCAATCAATTATCAGTCCCTCTGTAAATTTCTTATTACATTTACCAGAGCAGCTGTTCCAGACCTTTTTCACTTTTCCATTCTTGCTCAAGTCACTCTCAGCAGGTAGCGTTGTTTTTTATTTAACTGAAATTGAGGAGATTCAGGCATGAGCTTTTTAGAATTTTCCCCTCTACATTTCTCTACCTCTATTTTTATTTTCTCTTTGCCTCCATTTCTGCACCATAGTAAGAAATGTTCCTCCCCCCCCCCCTTTTTTTAAAAGTTTTTATTCATTTTGAGGGACAGGGGCCTGGGGAAGGACAGAGAAAGAGGGAGAGAGAATCTCAAGCAGGCTCTGCACTGTCAGTGGGGAGCCCAGTGTGGGATGTGAGCCCATGAACTGTGAGATGATGATCTGAGCTGAAATCAAGGGTCAAACACTTAACCACCTGAGCCACCCAGATACTCCAGTGCTCCTTTTTGCTAAGACCGATCTCTGCATCTGTGCTTCTGATGACATATCCTTCCTTTCTTTTCCAAGCCTTTGTTAATTATCCTTCAATTTTCCCCTTGATTTGAATTTTTATTCTCTTGTTTTATCTTTTGTTAAAGAGAAATAAAATCATTCCATGAGACTTGTTAAAGAACAGTAAGGCAGACTTTATTCAGGACCACAGCTACAGGTGTAGGGACCACTGCAAAGGGGTTCTGTAGTTGGAAAAAGAGATTGGACTCAACTCTAAATAGAACAAGGAAAAGTAGGAATTTATAGCCAAGGACTAGGATGGGGGTCAGTGAATGTAAAATTACTGAGAGGAAACTCAGGGGCAAGGGGAATATGATCTAACAGAAATCTTGATTATGGCAGGTCAGGGTGATCAGACATTACCTGAGAGATGGTGGAGTGTGAGGAACCCAATCAGATATTGAGGGTGATCAGATAGTAAGGATAAAGAATTCTGACTAAACTGAATTAGCAGGATTCTTCCTAAAATTGGATAATGAAGAGATGAACGTGGAAGCACAAAAGTTAGGGCCTAGTTGAGAAAAATGTTCAGAAGAGTCTGAGTAGAGTTTGGTCATGGAGAGATTCTTTGTCACTTTCTTTCTGTATTCCTGCCCAGGTTTCTCTTTTTCTTAAATAAGAAACTGAAAAAACACCCAAACCTTTCCTTGACCTTACCATATTGCTGCTTGCTCAATCTCATGCTTTTTCTCCTCTTTTTCACCATTAGATTGTTTGAAAAAAGGAAGAACCTATGCATACTGCTTTACTAAATACTCTTTTAACTTTTGTTTCTTATGCTATTGAAGCATCTCTCTTAAACTTCATTGTTATCTTTCTAATAACCAAATCATATGGTACCCCCATTTTTATCTTTCTGTGTTTGTCAGCAGCATTTGCTATTTTTGACTATCTTTTCTTTCTTAAACCCTTTTCTTCTGTTGATCTTTGTGACTTAATACCCACTCACCCTAATGGAACAGGGCCTGTCTTACCCAACACCATTTTAATTCAGCTATTGGCCAGCCTACCATAAATATGTGTGTGATGCCAGCCAGGACCAGAAAGAAATGCCTAAACAAACCCAGCTAATATCAGCAGAACTGCTTTGCTAACTAGTAGATTCCAGAGCAGTTATAAATGGTTATTGTTTTAAGCCACTGAGTTTTAGGATGGTTTGTTATGCATCATTATTGTGGCAGTGGACGACTGACAGAGCACAAGAACAAGACCTGAAGGGAATTATCAAAAAATATTATAGAAAATTTTCTAGTTCTGTAGGATACAAGTCTCTAGACTGAAAAGTTTCCCCAGGTATCCAGCATAAGGAATGAGAAAAGATCACAAAGCCTGAAATGTAAGAACATTATGGATTAAAATAAAATTCTTTTGTATAAAACAAAAGAAAACATGAAAACAAATCATATAGAGATGAATGATAATCAGAATTAAATCAAACTTTTAACAGCAGCACTGGAATATAGAGGACAGTGTCGCGATGCTTTTAAAATTGTGAGGGAAAATCACTTTCAGCTTATATTTCTCTATTTAGCCAAACTATTGATGAGGTAGTATAGAATAAAGAAGTTCTAAGACACAGAAAGATTAAAACATTTATGCCTTATGTGTCCCTTTGTAGAAAGCTTTTGGAAGATGAACTTGCATAAAACACGGGTGGAAATCAATAAAAAGAAAGACATAGGATGCAGAAAACAAAGGATTTAATGTGTGAGGGCAGAGAAAAGAGGTTCCTTGAGAATAGTTCTTCAGTAGGCTTAGAGAGCACCCAGTCCAGATTGGAGAAAAAGGATAGAGGACTATGAGAAGGATTTGGGAGGAACAGTGAAGTGCTTGGTATGTTTGAAGGTTTGGAAAAAAATGACCATTGACAAATGTGTTAGACTGGGATAAAAACAGTGATAGGTAAGTGGAAAACTAAACAGAAAAATATCAGATATTTTTATAAGTATGGAAACGTCACATTACATTATCTGGCTCAGGAATAAAGAATATTTATGTAGTCAATGGTATGAACACTGACTACTGATTTAAACATATATTTGTATTGAGAGAACAGTATGTATGTGTGTGGGGGGAGTGGGGAAGAAGGCTGATGGTGTAAGAGAGCAATATTCTCCATTACTATAAAGGGAATTAAAATTATAATATTGGAAATTGAGCAATTGAGAAATATCCATACAAGCTTTATATTTAGACCAGAGCAAACTACTAAAAGAATCCTATGAGGTATAGCACTAGAGCAAATGACATATTTTTTCAGTTAAGGGATAGAAAGTAAATGTTTTAGGTTTTATGAACCATATGATTTTTGCTGTTGTAGGGTGAAAACAGTCAATTGACAATTCATGAATGACTGGACATGGCTGTGTTCCAGAACGTTACAAAAACAGATGGCAGGTTCTCTGGGTTCTGTCCTAGTTTGTGGCAACATGGTTAAATGTGCCAAGAAAGTTGGAATCGTAGGTTAATATAGGACCTATTATGGTGCTTCTGTCAGGAAAATGGTGATGAAAATTGAAATAAGCCAGCATGCCTAGTATACTTACTCCTTCTGTGGCAAAACCAAGATGAAGAGATGAGCTACGGGGATCTGACACTGTGGTTCCTGCATGAAAGCGGTAGCTGGTGGTGCCTGGACTCACAACACCATGTCTACTTGCACAGTAAAGTTTACCATCAGAAGACTGAAAGAATTGAAAAACTAGTAAAAGCTCCGCGTTTGAAACAGTGCTAGCCTATAGTAAATGGATTAATTTATGTAACAAAAAGAACAAAACCCGATGGTGGGTTGGATTTGGGCTTATGACATAGTTTGTTAACCTTATGACTAAAGGGCAAAAGGAAGTAAATAGGGATAATTTTCTCTTCCTGATTCAAGTTCATTTTTTGAACTTCCCTACCTTTCCCCCCCATTAACTGCAGAGTATAGAGTAATTTTCCATATTGCCTCTCACATCAGTGTCCAATTTAATGTTTATTTGTAAAGAGCTTGTGCTTTAGATTATCTGAACTATTTACCATCTCCAAATGTTGACCCAGATTTCTTTCTGTGCCTTATGCTTTTTCCTCTGGAATTACTCTCCTTACTTTACCTCTCAGCTTTTCAGAAGTGTATGTATCTTTCTGAGTTCCATCTGAAATAGCTGCTTCTCTAAGAAACTGTTACAGTTTCTTTCCACCTTACTGTAAACCCTTGTCCAGGTAGCCAACCAGAGATGATTTAATCCCTCATTTGGTAGAGATTGAGTTTTGGGGTCAGTCAGTCCTGAATTTGAATTTATAATCTACTTATATACTTGCTGTATGACCTTGAAAAAAATGTATTTAACCTTTCTGAACCTTTTTTTTCTTATCTGTAAATATTTCGTATGGTTCTTTATAAGTTAAAGTGGTTTAATATTGTTTTCTTCCTTTTACTTTTAACGCTTATCCCCCATCCCTTATCAATTTGAGCTCAGATTATGTTTTCCTAATCTCAAATAATCCTGAAGCAGTTCTCAACAAGCATTGATTTGATTGAATTGAATTAGGAAGGCAATGTCTTAGTGTTAATTCTTAGCTGAAGAGTTCTGATTTTATGATAAAATTAGAGAAATTTTGTATTCTACAGTTTGCTGGTTCCCTAATTTTTCTTACATGGTCTATTTTTATTAGTTCACTTCTGTTTTCTACCACATTGCAAAGGAGGTGCAGTGTTACAGAAGGGAATACAGTGGCTTGATTTTTCCTTTGATGGGAACTAAGCCATATGTTTGTATTGAGTCAGCTACTCCAGACTCTGAATTCCCAATCAGATGGTCAGCAGTGTTTAATTGAATTCCCAATATGTGCAAGGCAACACTGGGTGCTGTCACTCTAGGGAGGTGTAACCATCTGGAAGAACTTTTTCAAAGAACCCAGAATATGAGAATATGTCTCTTTGTATCTAAATTAAAATGATACTAAATTTGGCAAAGTAAATAGCTGGCATAAGTGCTGTCTTTTGCGTCCCACTCTCCCCTTTTATCATTCTTTCAATCTCCAAGAAAAGGCATCCTCCTTTTTTGCTATGGTGAGGCTAGTGTACATTTTCCTTGATTTCTTTCCTTCCTCATTATTGTAGTTCGTGTAATACAGGATTCTGATGTTTAAAGTCTTCAACATCTTTTAGCTTTTGCATCCTTTTCTAACTTTAAATACGTATATATGATAGGAAGAATCCTAAAATGCCCTCCTAAGATTTCCTTCCATAATCCCTAGGACTGTGCATATGCTGGATGTTACTTCCTTGATTGTTACATTATATACCAAAAGGGAGGGATTTTGAGATATAATTAAGGTTACTGATCAATTGACCTTAAAATAGGGAGATTATCTAGATAGGCCTAATATAGTCACATGAGCCCTTTAATAGAATGTTTTTCAATTGGTAGTAGAAAGGGAAGCCAGAGATTCAAACATGAAAAGCATCCATTGTATTGTTGCTGGCTTGAAGATGGAGAGGCATATGTACAAGTGTGGGAGAGCAGCCTTTAGGAGTTGAGAGCAACCTCCAGCTAATTTACAGCAAGGGAATGGCTGGATATAGTCCAAATTAGCAAGGAAGTGGATCCTCCCCTAGTGCCTTCAGTTGAGAGCTCAGCCTAGTCAACACCTGGATTTTGTGCTTGGGAGATCCTAAGCAGAGAACCCAGCTAAGCCCACATGGACTTTTGACCTACAAAATAGGTAATAAGTTTGTGGTAATTTGGTACCTAGCCATGAGAAACTAATACAGCATCGGTCTTCCTTATTAAGAGTTGAGTTCCATTCCCTGCCCCACTAGTTGTCCTATTTGTTTCTTCTTTTCATCGTTAAACTTCTTAATTAACTTATCTAAACTTACTGTCTCATCTGTGTGCAACTTACGCTTTTCTTAGTTCCCATGCATCTGTCCCAATAGTGTCCAAAAATAACTTTCTGATGAACTGGCAACTTCTTCCTTACTAAACCCAAGGACTACTCCATTTGGTGTTTTGTATTGATTTTCTTTCTTGAAATTAGTACTTTTTGTAATACTTTTTGATTCTATTTTTTTTTCCCTCTTTTCTTCTGTCTCCTGTGTTGTCTTCATAGATCTTGTTGACCAGTATTGGAATTGAATTTAGGAGCTATTGTAAGGAACCAGCAGAGATGAATAAAGCAACAAGAATTTGAATAAAAATGTTAGGAAAGTCCAGTAATTTTCATGGTGTCTTTGTTAGCATAAGGCTTTTCCTAAGGAGCCAGATGTGCTCTGTAGACATTGTATAGGTGTTATACCAGTTACCTATTACCACAATAATGCTTTCTAACCAGCTACCCCCAAACTCATGTTTGTATGTTGTATTAAAAACATAATCATTTATCATTCATGCATCTACTCATTTAGGCTGAGCCCGGTCAGCCGGGGGGTTTAGGTTTGGTGGCTAGGTGGATCTTATTCTCATTGCAGGTTATTGAAATACCAGTTGGCTGTGCTAGTACTGGTAAGACTTTACATGTTTCTGTCCTCCTTGGTGGAGTGATCTAGCCAAAGCATACTTTTCTCATGCCCATGACAGAGGTGCCAGAGGGCAAGTGGAAACATGTCAGAGCTTTTTAAGGCATAGCCTTGGAACTGGCATATACTGTCATCTCTGCCTCATTCTGTTAGCTCGAGCAAGTCACATGGCCAAACCACAAATTAGGGGGTGGGAGAATATATGCTACTATAGACTGAATTGTGTGCCCCCGCCCCTGCCCCCCGTTCCTATGTTGAAGACCTAATCCCCAGTGTAATGGTATTTGGAGATGGGGACTTTGGAAAAATTTTTTAATGTTTATTTTTTGAGAGAGAGAGAGAGAGCGAGCGAGCGAGCCAGGGGAGGGGCAGAGAGAGAGGGGGACAGAGGATACAAGCAGGCTCTGCACCGACAGCAGTGACAGCAGTGTGGGGCTTGAACTCACGAACTGCAAGATCATGACCTGAACCGAAGTTGGACACTCAACTGACTGAGCCACCCAGGTACCCCGGTGATGGGGCATTTGGTAGGTAATTAGGTTTGGATATGATCTTAAAGGGGTGCTCTCATAATGGGATTAGTACCCTTACATGGACAGGCACCAGAGGGCTGGCTGGTTGATAGGAGCTCACTTGCCTTCTCCCCTACCCTTGCCATATGAGGACACAGCAAGAGGGTGGCCCTTTGCAAGCCAGGAAGGGAGCTCTTACTAGGACCTGTCATCCTGATCTTGGACTGCTAGCCTCCAAAACTGAGAAAATAAATTTCTGTTATTTAAGGCACCCAGTCTATGGTATTTTGTTATGGTAGCCCAAGTCGATTAATATATGCTCCATCATATTAGGAGGAGGAACTGCAAAGATGCACATCTGATAAAGGTCACTGATGTAGGGAAAGATGGAGAACTGTCACAAAAAATGCCATCTGTCAAAGGCATTGAGTAGTATTTCACATTCTCTTCTCCCCACTCAGAGTAAGCCTCTCTACTCTACTCTTTATAACCTATAAAAATATTGTCTGTATTCTGTAGTAATCATTATAGGTTAGGTGATCATGCCGTAACAAGCAACCCTCAGCTGCCTCAATGACTTGACACAACCAGAGTTTATTTCTCTCTTGCGAATTTACTATGGATCTGGGTTCTTTATGGTACCTTCTTCCAGGTGTTGGTTTAGCATTCTGCAGTGCCTTTGTCCATGGCACCTCCTCCACATTAACAGGCGATTACCATGGCAGGATTGGAGGACTGGGCAGCAACAGTTAAATGCTTTGGTCCTAAAGTTACACATTTTTATTCCTGTGTACCCAGAAGTAGAGGAGACCTATGTGTTGGTGAACATTAATTATGACTTACTCTCACCTCCCCCTGCCCACAGACCTCATTTTCCTCTTCTGGGTTGCATTTCCTCCTTCAATAGGGAAGGTGTGCTAGATGACTTTCTCCTCAGACATTCTGTAGTAAGAGAATGCCAACAGTCTTTGCCATGCTGCTTTGGTGCTCTAGATCAAGTGCCCAGCACTTTCCCAAAGTCACCCTACTTTATTAGAAATATCTGTGAGGCATCCTTAGCCTCAAATTAGTTTTCTAGGATCATTTACTATTTCAACTTCAGTCCAAATTGATACCTCACTATTCCTTAGACATGACCTTAGCCTTAACCTCATATTGTTTTTATCCTTGTCCACTCTGCTGTAGCCACACTGGCCATTTTATCTCCCTCAAATATGGCAAACTTTTTCCTGCCACAGGGCCTTTGCATTTGTTATTTCCTTTGGCTTGTTCTTCCTTATTCTGGTTCTGTCTCATTACTCTCTTCTCACATGGAAGAATGTTATCACCTCAGAATGGCTTTACTGCCTTATCTAGAGTACCCCCCCCCCCGCCACCAGTCACCACAGCATATTACCTTCATGTCACTTAGTGCTATCAGAAATAATTTTGTATATTTATTTGTGTTTATTTTCTGTTCTTCCAAGTTAGAATTTAAACCCTCTGAAGATAGGGACTTTGCCTGTTTTCATTGCTCAATGCCTAGCACTTAGAACAATGTTTGACACATAATAATCCCTGAATAAAATTTGCTGCTGAATTGGCGCTTGTTCCTCAGCATTTGGTCTCATTACTTCCTTTGCCTGGCTACCTCTTCCACCCCATTTCCTTTTAAACATGCCTAAATCGTATGAGTTCTTCCAGGTCAGCTTAAAGACCACGTCATGAGTTTTTCACTTATTTGTGTCTCCAGTTACTTCCTAGTAAGAAGGCATCCTTTACCTCCATTGAATATCCATTAAAAATATTTTCAGGTATCATTCTCAAAGGACTACAGTATTTTTTAGATTCATTGTGTGTCTTAATCTCACAACAACCCAGTGATGAATTCCTCGTAGATGAAGATGCTTGGACAGGCCCTGTAGCTTGTAAGAAATCCTGTCATGACTGGAAGCCATGTGTCTTGCTTTGAATCCAGCATCCATTCCTCCATATCACAAGTGATGTTCATTTCCTTCCTACATGTTGTTTAAACACAAATAAAATAAACTGTGGTCCCTGTCCCAGTAGGAGCAACATCACATTGTGTCTAGTTCTCTCCTTACGTGTCTGGGTGTCTTAGAGGTGTCATGTACCAAGTGTTGCAGGAACCCTGAGGAGGCAGCATCTGAGGGCCAATGAGCAGTGGGAAGGGGACCTGCAGTGACTTCCCGGAGGAGGTACTTAATAAGTCTAGTTTTTTTTTAAATTTTATTTTTATTTTTTAAAATTTACATCCAAATTAGTTAGCATATAGTGAAACAATGATTTCAGGAGTAGATTCCTTAATGCCCCTTATCCATTTAGCCCATCCCCCCTCCCATAACCCCTCCATTTACCCTCAGTTTGTTCTCCATATTTATGGGTCTCTTCTGTTTTGTCCCCCTCCCTGTTTTATATTATTTTTGTTTCCCTTCCCTTATGTTAATCTGTTTTGTCTCTTAAAGTCTTTATATGAGTGAAGTCATATGATTTTTGTCTTTCTCTAAGTGACTAATTTCACTTAGCATAATACCCTCCAGTTCCATCCACGTAGTTGAAAATGGCAAGATTTCATTCTTTTTGATTGCCGAGTAATACTCCATTGTGTGTGTGTGTGTGTGTGTGTGTGTGTGTGTGTGTGTGTGTGTGTGTATACCACATCTTCTTTATCCATTCATCCATCGATGGACATTTGGGCTCTTTCCATACTTTGGCTATTGTTGATAGTGCTGCTATAAACATTGGGGTGCATGTGTCCCTTCAAAACAGCACACCTGTATCCCGTGGATAAATGCCTAGTAGTGCAATTACTGGGTCGTAGGGTAGTTCTATATTTAGTTATTTGAGGAAACTCCATACTGTTTTCCAGAGGGGCTGCACCAGCTTGCATTGACACCAACAATGCAAAGAGATCCTCTTTCTCCGCATCCTCACCAACATCTGTTGTTGCCTGAGTTGTTAATGTTAGCCATTCTGACAGGTATAAGGTGGTATCTCCTTGTGGTTTTGATTTGTATTTCCCTGATGATGAGTGATGTTGGCATTTTTTCATGTGTTGGTTGGCCATCTGGATGTCTTCTTTGGAGAAGTGTCTACTCATGTCTTTTGCCTGTTTCTTCACTGGATTATTTGTTTTGTGGGTGTTGAGTTTGAGAAGTTCTTTATAGATTTTGGATACTAACCCTTTATCTGATATGTCATTTGCAAATATCTTCTCCCATTCTGTCAGTTGCCTTTTAGTTTTTCTGATTGTTTCCTTCTCCTGCAGGAGCTTTTTATTTTGATGAGGTCCCAATAGTTCATTTTTGCTTTTGTTTCCCTTGCCTCTGGAGATGTGTTGAGTAAGAAGTTGCTGCCAAGGTCAAAAAGGTTTTTGCCTGTTTTCTCCTCGAGGATTTAGATGGGTTCCTGTCTTACATTTAGGTCTTTCATCCATTTTGAGTTTATTTTTGTGTCTGGTGTAAGAAAGTGGTCCAGGTTCATTTTTCTGCATGTTGCTGTCCAGTTTTCCCAGCTCTACTTGCCGAAGAGACTGTCTTTATTCCATTGGATATTCTTTCCTGCTTTGTCAAAGATTAGTTGGCCATATGTTTGTGGGTCCATTTCTGGGTTTTCTATTCTGTTCCATTGATCTGGGTGTCTGTTCTTGTGCCAATAAGTCTAGTTTTGAAGGAAGACAATTCAGTGAGGCTGAGGAAAAGATAGAAATTCTGGACTGAGCCACAAGAACAAACTTGCAGAAAGGATAATCCCTAGGGCTAAGAATTCTCTTAGTAAGGTGGTTGTGGTTGAAGTCATAGGCACCTCTCACTTGATTCTGGAGCATGGAGAGGAGGTGAAGTCTGATGCTTAGAGGGGGAGCACTCTACTGCTCCAAGACTAGGGATTCAAGGATTAGTGAAGACAAAACCAGCTTGGGAGCAAAGGGTGAAAGGTCAAGAAAGGACTACCAAAGAAGGGGCATTTTTAGGTTGAAAGTTTAGAACCATGGACATCTAAAGCCAGAAGAGTGTAGAGAGGATTCAGTCTAGAGTTTGCACTGGGCATGCCCTATTGTATGCTACATTTTTACAACAATTTTGTGCCTATAGTGGTATCAAATTTGTAATTAGAATGCTGTCCCTCGCAATTATCAAAAAGCTCTACTTAAATGGCCTTAAACAAAGAAGGGGATTTATTGGATCATGTAATTTAAAGACCAAAGAAAGGATGGGTTTCAGATGTAGTTGATCAGAGCTTTATTATTTTTCTTTCGTGATTCTCTCACCTCTGTCCTCTTTGATGTTGCCTTCATAATAAGCTGGCTTTTCGGTAGCAAAATGGCTGCTGCTGTTTCAAACCTCCCCTCAGTGTATCTTGCCACTCAGAAATGCCCCTTTTCCCATTAAATCAAGTCCTGGTTTCCTTCTGATAGGATTAACTAGGGTTCTGTGCCCATTCCTGAATCAAGTATCCTGATAAGGCAGATAATGATTATGGTGGTTCTTGAGGCCATTCAAGATTAACAACTCCTTTTGCTAGTGTTAGAGTTAATTCTATCCAGGTTGCTTGGCTGCTATACAACAGAAAGAATGGAATGGATGTTAGGGTGGCATTCTTCCATTTCCTCTGGAAGGACTGTTTCTTGTTCTCCAGTGTATATTCTCCAGTTTCAAGTTCATGATGGATACTCAATAAATATATATGAATGAATAAATCAAATATTTTATGTATTTTTTTTGTCTTTTTACCAGCGTTTCTTGTTTCCTTTCTCTAGTTCTTTCCTGTTCTAAAAACAGTGATTTTATTTTTTGCCCACTTAATCCTTTCCCTCCTGCTAATGACATGTAACTCATGTAATCGTTCTGTATCCAAACAAAATCATTCTCCTTCTGCTATTCCTATCAAACTACTGTCCCATCACTTTCTTTCTTTCTTTCCTTTTCTTCATTGTCAGACTCCCACCGTTTTCTTTTTCTTCATGGTCAGACATCAAGAGAGTGGTTTGCTCTAGCTGTCTTTTCTGCCTCATTATTCACTGATACCTCAACTTCTTGGAAACAGAATTTTTCCTTATCACTCTGCTACTCTCTCAAATGTCACTAATGCATTTGTTTTGTTCCCAAATCCAGTGATCTTTTTTTCTCAGTCCTAATTTTCCATGATTTCTTTGCTGCACCTAGTATTGTTGATGGTCCGTGCCTCTGGAAACAGTTCCCCTAATCTTGATGGTCCTTCTCCTTCTGCCTCTCTGATTGCTGTCTTTTGTCTTGGTTTGGTTTGATTTACTGATAATTATTCCTCTTTTTAAATTTTCTGTGCCTTCCCCCATCTTTTTAATGTAGATATTTTCTAAGTTTCTACCTGTAACATCCTTTCTTATCTTTTCTAGCTTTGAACTTCAGCTCTCATGTTTATGCCAGATGTTTCCCACACTGTAAGACCTTACCTCTGTTGTCTTTTTCAGTCTTGAGTTTGTAACTGCCAGCTGAACATTTCTACTTGGATATCCTATACAGTATGTCAAAAACTGCCCATATTTTCTTCCCTGCCTACCTTTTTCTGCTCTATTCTCTGAATGCTGTTCCATTCTCTTAGTCATCTAGACTAAAAATTTAAAGAGTCTTTGACTTCTGTTCTTCTTCATTCATTGTATTTTTGGTCAGTTTTCCCTACTGGAACAATTAAGGGAAACCATCAGCTCTTTGAAATAAAGGGCTATGGCTTATTTTTATTTCCTGTCTCCAGCTCCTAGCATGGTGTCTGGTAGGTACATAGTAGGTGCCCAAAAGGTGTTGGTCAGATAGGTTGATGTCACCCATGTAATATCTCTATGGTTATTACTATTGTTACTTTTTATTCCCACTGCTTTTTTATTTTTTTTATTTTTATTTAAAAAAAATTTTTTTTTTCCAACGTTTTTATTTATTTTTGGGACAGAGAGAGACAGAGCATGAACGGGGGAGGGGCAGAGAGAGAGGGAGACACAGAATCGGAAACAGGCTCCAGGCTCCGAGCCATCAGCCCAGAGCCTGACGCGGGGCCCGAACTCCCGGACTGCGAGATCGTGACCTGGCTGAAGTCGGACGCTTAACCGACTGCGCCACCCAGGCGCCCCCCCACTGCTTTTTTAAATTCCAGTTTAAGTCCTTGTTATTTTTGATCTGGACTGCTATAATGATCTTGTGATTGCCTTTGTTGTCTCTTTTTCTAATCTACTATAAGTATTGCTTTTAGATATACTTTCTAAAGCACAGACCCAGTAATGTCACTGCACTCCTGAAAAACTTCAATGAGTCTTTATTAACAACCAAATAAAGTACAAATTTCTCAGTTTGCTTTTCAGGGACTTCTGCGGTTTGGCCCTAAATAATCTTTTCATCTTCATATCCCTTTCTTCTTTATTTTCTAGGCAAATTGTTACTTTCCTGCCTCTGTTACTCATTTATTAAAACAGATATTTTCTGAATATCTACCATGTACCAGATGCTTTGCTAGAAACTGTAGAGAACTGGGGCGCCTGGGTGGCGCAGTCGGTTAAGCGTCCGACTTCAGCCAGGTCACGATCTCGCGGTCCGTGAGTTCGAGCCCCGCGTCAGGCTCTGGGCTGATGGCTCGGAGCCTGGAGCCTGTTTCCGATTCTGTCTCCCTCTCTCTCTCTGCCCCTCCCCCGTTCATGCTCTGTCTCTCTCTGTCCCCAAAATAAATAAACGTTGAAAAAAAAATTAAAAAGAAACTGTAGAGAATTGAAATATTGAAAAGTGCCCTTTCAGAACTTGAAGTCTATTTGGGGAGAGAGACATCAAATAAGTAATTACACATATAACTATTTCACTGCAAGGCTGTTTAAAAAAAAGCATTCATTCATTCATTCATTCATTCATGGTTGAAAGGCATAATGTTAATGTTCAAGAAGGTAAAACAATCACCTCTGCAGCAGCAGGTCATTAACAACTGGTAATACATAGAGGTCAACAGCACCAGAGTTTAAAAAATTATCAACATAATTGAGGATCTCTCCACTATAGGATGGGGAGTTGTATTCACATTACCAACAATAGTCACTCCAAGAAATGCAAGCAGTCTCATCCACCCTCATTCAGAGGGTAGGTCAACTATATTTGTCATGTAGATCAGCTACATTGTCACTGGAGACTGGAATCCAGCCATCCTCTTGGATATGTAGAGGTTGACTGCACCTCCTGAGTAGACATCTGTCTAGGTGGCTTGGTTGATGGCTCGATGGGCCAGATCATAGACCTGTTCCACCTCTAGGTCAGGAGGAACCCCGATCCATGACCTGATAAGCATACACAGAGCTAGAACCTACAGAGAAGGTGGATCCCAAGATCCAGTTTCCTTTACTGTTCACATAGTAGAGGCCAGGGCCTCTCTTATCCCAGCTACGGATTAGGGTGCCCATGGACAGTCCCATGCCTTTGTACTGATATATCATCTTGACAAGCAGCTTGAAGGCAGCTGTTACCGAGATACATTCCTTGTTTTGAAGCTCATAGATTCAACATTGCTGAGCCAATAGGTGCTCCCAGAAGCTGCATGCTCAGCAGGTAGGGACTGGTCTCTATAACCTTCCTTACTGCCTGGGAGGCTATATAGGTACCCATTGTGGCCTGAGAGTCTGCTGCAACAGTGACTGCATGTTGAAACTTGAAGGCCAGAGTGGTGGTTCCATTATAGCATTTGTATTCTTGGCTCTTTTAGGGTACTCCAGTGGGGCGTGGCCAGGCTCAGGCCATTGCTGGGACTCCCTCCCCTTTTTTTTTTTTTCCTACCATAATGCTGCATATTCTGTGCTGTTTTTTAAAACCCAACTCAAATGTCCTTTCTTTGGTGACGCCTTTCCTTATCTCAGCTGGAATTCATTCTCCAACTTCTGATTGCACTTTATATCCTCTCATGATTCACCTGACTTTTTACTTTGTATTATTATATGTGAATATTCTTTCTCTTACAAGCTATTTGAACAGTGTGGAATTTGAAACACTTAAAAAAATTTGTTTTTAAATGTTTTTATTTATTTTTGAGACAGAGAGAGAGAGAGAGAGAGAGCGAGAGAGCATGAGCAGGGGAGGGGCAGAGAGAGAGGGAGACATAGAATCCAAAGCAGGCTCCAGGCTCCGAGCTGTCAGCACAGAGCCTGACGCAGGGCTTGAACTCATGGACTGTGAGATCATGACCTGAGCTGAAGTCGGGCGCTTAACTGACTGAGCCACCCAGGCACCCCAAATTTGAAACACTTTAAGTCACTCTTGAGTATCTCAGTATATTTCTTACAGCAAGTTGGATGAATTAAATAAGTTGTATTGGGGGTCAGTTTTCTCACGTGTTTAATCCAAGAATCACTTTTTATTTTTTTAGGAATTATTAAACTTATTTGGCACACAGCTAGTTAGAAAATTAAATTCCAGTTAAGTTTGCCAATAATTATAACTTTTGGGTATTTACTGAATTTTAAACAGATGATTTTTTAAAAATTTACTACATAATCTCATTTTAATCTCCACAATAGACCTATCAACTAGATTTGGGAATTTTATTAATGTAGATTGCTGCAGTGTGGGGAGGACAGAAGAATACAATTTATTTTATTTTATTTTTTACATTTATTTAATTTTGAGAAACAGAGTGAGACACAATGTGAGCGGGGGAGGGGCAGAGAGAGAAGGAGACACAGAATCTGAAGCAGGCTCCAGGGTCTGAGCAAGTGGTCAGCACAGAGCCTGATGTGGGTCTTGAACCCACGAACTGTGAGATCATGACCTGAGCTGAAGTCAGACGCTCAACCGACTGTACCACCCAGGCGCCCCCAGAAGAATACAATTTAAACATAACATATAATAAGAAAATATGAGTAGTCTTTTTTGAGACACAGTTCTTGAGGTTATCAATTTGGCTGAATTTGTCTGCTAGATTTTTTGCTTCTACATTTTGATAACCCACATCTAATTTTAGTTTCTTTATGGTATCCTGCTGATTTTCTCATATAGAAGTAGGGAGAACTCATTTATTTAGTGATGTTAATAATAACTGTGCTAACAATCAAGTATGCTTTAAATTGTCATACTTGTAACATGCAATTCTGACTACATATACTGTGTCTTTTCTTTTTGATTCTTGTAATAAAAACCATAGACAGTGGAAAGCATTGTTATGACTATGCCAAAGGGCATTAGTTTTTGCATGGAACTGACCCCTGCGAGGCTGTAACCTACAACTTTGATCTCATTAGCAGTATGTGATTACCATTCATCTAAATGGACTACATAGATGGACCAAATACAGTTCACATTTTCATTCTTTTACCTAACTCCAGACTATATAAATGTTGAGTCTCAAACAGATAGTTAAGGGATAATTATATTTTGATGTATATTTATAAAACTCAAACCTATGAGATTGTTTCATGTAAATTTGTAGGGCAGCAACATGAATTCTTTAAGTCCTGTTTACTTTCAGCTTCATGTAAATGGTTTGGATATCATGTGTACCACCCAAACTTGGCACTAATGTAGTCATTAGTTTATTGCTGCTCTGTGCATACCTGCATTTTGACTGTCATGGTATTTGATATCACCAAGGCGCAAAGGAGGTCCAGTGGGAATGTTTTCTTTCTGTTTTATGTAGGTCATGGCACTTTTGCTCTCTGTACTGTTTCTGTGCCATTAGAATGGTGAACTGGTTTGCAGGATATTTAAACAATTTTTAATGAGGTACAGCATATAGTGAAGTGAAGTACACAAATCTTGGGTACAGCTCTGTGAACCCAGGTCAAGATGGAGAACATTTCCAATACCCTAGAAGGCTGCCTTATACCCTTTCCCAGTCAATGGGCGGCCCTTGAGAGGTAATTACTGTTGTGGCTTTTATCTTCATATTAGTTTTGACTTAGTTTGTTTTTGAAATTCATATAAATGGAATGCAGTTATACTAACTAGCCTTTTTTGTTTAGCTTGTTTTACTGATTTTATTTCTGAGGTTCATGCCTGCTGCTGCAAATTGTAGTAGTACTTTTTACTTGTTGTGTAGTTTTATTGTATAAATATACTACAATTTATCCATTCTGCTGTTGGTGAACAACTGGATTGTTTCTAATTTTTGGTTCTTATGAATAGTGTTTCCATCATCATTCTTGCACACATGTTTTGGGTGTGTATGTGTATATACTTTTGTATATGTACATAGATATGCATTTTGTTTGGCATAAATGTAGAAGTGGAATTTCTGGGTTACAAAGTGGGCATAATTTTAGTTTTGCCAAATGCTGCCATATAGTTTTCCAGAAAACTTTTTTACAAATTTACACTTCAAAGCAGCAATGTAGGAAAGTGTCAGTACTCCACATCTTTGCCTACATTTGATACTGTCAACCTTTTGAATTTTTATTCTGATGGGTGTGTCGTCATATCTTGTGTTTTAATTTGTATTTTCCCTGATGAATGATGATGTGGAGCACCTTTTCATATGCTTATTGGCCATTTGGATATCATCTTTTATGAAGTGCCATGTCATACCTATTTCAGTTATTTATTGTTGCTTAAGTAAAAACGGTTTATTATTATTTTTTACAACTCTATGGGTTGACTTGGAGGTTCCTTTCCTGGTTTTGTCTGAGCTGTGTTATGCAGCTGCAGAACTAGGGGTGGTCTCTTTGGGTTGGAAGGCCCAAGATGGCCTTACTCCCTTGTCTGTCAGTTGTGTTGGCTTTGGCTAGGGCACCTTGTTTTTGTTTTTTGTTTTTTCCTATGACTTCTCATACTCTGGTAAGGAGTAGGGCTTCCTTATATGGTAGAATAGCGTTCTAAGAGGGTAAAAGTGGAAGGTGCAAGATCTCTTAAGACCTAGTCTTGGAAGTTATATAACCTCACTTCCACCGTATTTTTTTTTGATTAATGTGAGTTATGACCAGCCCACATTGGAGGAGCAGCTATGCCACATTGCAAAGGGGCAAATATACCGGGATAGGAATAATTTGTAGCTATATTTTACCACTTTTTCACAAAGTTTTTGATTATTTTTTATTGGATTATCTTATTGATTTATGGGAGTGTTTTATATATTCTGGATACCAATCCTTTGGCAGATAGGTGTATTGTGAATATCTTCTACCTATCAGTAGTTTGGTTTTCTGTTTTTTCATAATGTCTCTTGATGTATAGAAGTTTTTAATTTTAATAAAATCCAATCTGCTAGTCTTTAATTTCATGATAGTACTTCGGTGTCTAATTTCACTAGAGCTTTAATAATTAATTTTAAATAATAGTGCTTCTAGGACAAGAAAAAGAATTATTATTATCTATAAAGCCATTTATCTTTTTCCCACTTATTTATTAAATTAGTAAACTATTGTAGGGTATTCATCAGGAAGTCAAGTACTTTTGAAATGTGTATTTAATGGAAAGTTGAGAGTTTGTTAGTTTCATGACTATTAATGAAAGTTTGTATGTTTGGGGTAGTTTTTTTATTTGATTACCTCATTCTGGGATGTAGACCTGGTTTAAATAGTAGATCTCAAAACAAATTTGAATCAGATATTTTCAAATTCCTTTGAACAGGCATAGAACTAGACTTATAAACAAAATCCTGTGCCTGTGGGAGCCAGGCATTTTACCTATTCTTTAATTTTTAGGTAGCCTTTAAATTTTAATGTTTAGTCCTTTTTTTAAAAAGTTTATTTATTTTGAGAAAGAGAGAGTGTGAGCGGGAGGGGTGTGCAGAGAGAGGGAGAGAGTTCTAAGCAGGCTCTGCACTGTCAGCATGGAGTCCAATGTGGGGCTTAAATCCATGAATCATGAGATCATGGTCTGAGTCAAAACCAAGAGTTAGACACTTAACCAGCTGAATGATCCAGGCACCCCAGTGTTTAATCCTTTTAATATAAACTTTTTCCAGGAAAAGCTATCTCACTGAAATTCTTCCTTCAGAGAGGTCTTCCCTCCCCATTCTCCTACAGTAGATTATTTGTACCTACCTATATTACTAACTTATTCTATTTTGTCTTGTTTGCTATTAGTTATTTCTAGTTTTTCTACCCTATAATAGTGTTATTCATGTAATACTTAACAAAATTATATGAGTGCTTATCATATACACTGAGTATTGGCATCACATTGGTTAATGAGAGAGATGTGATTCCTACCTGTAGAGGATGTAGAGTCTACAAGAGATAATGTAAATAAATTTGTAGCATAGCAAGTACTGTAACAGGGAAAGTAAAGAATGTTATAAGAATGCTTAGAAGGGTTCCCTACCCTATACCTGGTGTTAAAGGGAATACTTTTTGGAGGAAGTGACGTCTCAGGTAAGACCACTCACCAGTTAAGCAATAAGGTAAATGGACTGGATCATGCAGGACCATGTAAATTTTATAAAACGAACTTCTTTCCAAGAATAATGGGAAGCCACTGAAAGAGAGTGACATCATCATTCTTGTTTTGGTTACTATTGTTGTATGAGAAATTATGTAAAACTTAGAAGTTTAAAATGTCTATTTTATATTGCTCATGTTTTTGTAGGTCAGTAATCTGTTACTGGACAGTAATCTGTGTGCTGGGTGTTCCTCATTTAAGGCTTTGTCACTTAGTTGCAGTCAGATGTCAGCTGGTGCTAAAGCCATATAAAGATGTAAGTGGGCTGGATTTCTGATCTGGCTCACTCACATGGCTGGTAGTTGATCCTGGCTGTTGATGGACCATCAGTTTTGCTACTGACCAGATTCCCTACATGTGGCCTCTTCAGCATGATGTTTTTGGGGTAGTCAAGACTTTTTACATGGTGGCAGGCTTTACTCAGAGCAAATGTCTCAAGAGAATCAAACAAAAGCTTCATGGGCTTTTATGACCAAACTTGGAAGTTATAATAGTGTCATTTCTGCTGCATTTTATTGTTAAAAGCTAGTCATTAAAATTGAGCTGGCTTCAAGGGGAATGGACATAGACCACACCTCTTGATGGGAGAGGTGTCAAAGAGGTGTTTAAAAGTTACAGACATGTTTTAAAACCACCATGTCTTTCCACTGGCTACAGATTATTTATAATTCTCTCAAATGCAAAATTTATTCCCTCCAAAGTCCTCTTCCATCTTAAAGGATTATTTATTCTGGCATGAGCTCAGGATCCTCTTATCTAAATCAACTCTATGTGCACATGAGTCTCCCAATGTGCCATCTTTCATATATGGTTTCTTTTGATATGAAGACCTGTGAACCAGAAAGATGTTATCTGTTCCCCACAGTAGTGATTTAGGGGTGGGACAACCACAGTAGACACCCCCATTCTAAAACGGGGGAAATGAGAGGCACAACATAGTAATCATGAGACCATTGCAATTTTGAAATCCAGCTGGGAAGATGTTGCCAGTTTTGTGATTAGTGTTCAGTACTTCCCATGAGAAATTGTTCTCCACTGGGGCACCTGGGTGGCTCAGTTGGTTAAGTGTCTGACTTTAGCTCAGGTCATGATCTCATGGTTCGTGGATTCATGCCCCGTGATGGGCTCTGTGCTGACAGCTCAGAGTCTGTGTCTGTCTGTGCTGACAGCTTCAGATTCTGTGTCTCTCTCTTCTCTCCATCCCTCCCCTGCTCGCACTCTGTTTCTCTCCCTTTCAAAAATAAACAAACATTAAAAAAAAAAAAAGAAAATGGTTCTCCATTGCTCTTGGTTCTGCCATTTGGGTTCCAGATGCTTGGTTTTGAATCATTCTTTCATTTCCTTAAGAAATGCTATATGTCTGCATTTGGGTAGCTTTCTTGGCCTGCTTCCTACCTATAAAAGTTTGGGTATCCAAAGGCTTCTTTTCATTTTGTACTTACTCCATCTATTTAAGTTTCAGCTGGGAATACCTTTGTCAATACAGTTCCTATAAGAGGTTTTTGCTTTTTTGGTGGATTTAAGTGGAGTCTACTCCATTAGGTAAAAGTCACAACCTCTTCAAGCCAGGCTGTCTTTATCTTGGGTTACTTGTGAGGCTGCTAAGGGACCTGGCCAATGCTACATGTTTTTGATTTTTGTTACATCACTTTTATACTAACCTTTTTTCTGGTTGCTATTGCTGTCTACCTACCAAATTACCTAAAACAATTATTTAAAGTAACATCTTGTTTGACTCACATTTTTGTGGTCAGGTAGTTGCAGTCAGATGTTGGCTATGGTTATCTGTATGGTTGTGGTCATTTGAAGGCTCAGCTGGATTAGTTGACCAAGATGACTTAAATAGCTGGCAGATGATGTTGGACAGTTGCTCAGCTGAGCAGTGCTTATATATGTTCTCTCCAATGTGGCAATGTCAGAGTACCTGGATTTCTTATGGGACTCTAGAGCGAGTGTCTCAAAAGACTCAGAGAGCAGCTGTGTGGCTTTTTCTGACCTTGTCTCAGAAATCATACAGTGTCACCGCTGCTGCATTCTCATGGTTATAAGCAACCTATTAAGGCTGACCCAGATTCAGGGGGAGAGCACATAGATCCTACTTCTCAATGGGAGGAGTTTGAAAGAATTTGCAGATATGTTTTAAAACATGTTACTTCCACGGTTACCATAATCATAGCATAAACTTATTGAATGGTGACAATGTATCAGACATTTTGATGAGTATTTTATCTGAATTCCCTTATTTACTTTTTACCACAACCTTACGATTTTTTTCTTTTTACGATTTTATAACCATTTTGTAGATAAGGAAATAGAAGTTGGAGAGGTTAAAGGACTTGCTCAGGATCACACAGCTAATAAATTATAGACTCTAGAGTCACACTAAGTTCTCTCTGACCCAAGTCCACAGGCTTAAGCATTGCTAAATTGGCAAATTACTGTAAGTAGAACAGAACTATGTTTTAGGTAGCTTGTTCCTGGAAGCAGGAAGACTAGTTAGGAAGCTATTACTACCATCGGGTGCTTATTTTATCTATTTTTATACAAGGTAAGCAATAGAAGGGATGGAAAAAAGTGGGAGAGGGAAGGTATGTATTATTAAATATTTGTAGGAAAGATACAATATTTTTAGGTCAGATAATTTTTGTGGGTATAATGATTTTCAATAACTATTTGTTGTTGGTTAATATTACTGACCATCTTCACCCTTCTTCATTTCTCGTCTACCATAGTGTTCATTCAAGGAGTCACACAGATCCCTAGGTCTGTTGTATAACTAGTATATGATCTTGGTAATTTAAAGATAGAATAAAAATTGTTAGGTTTTCTTCTTTTCTCTACCAAAGGCAGATTTTTCAGCCACTTATTAGACTTGAGAAAAATTTGAGAATTACTCTCAGGAGTTGACAGACTATAGCTTATAGTTTAAATCTAGCCTGTAGCTTGCTTTTTGTAAATAAAGTTATACTGGAACACAGCCATATCCATTAATTTACATATTCTCTAAGACTCTTTTTATGCCATGATGTTGCATGGCTCTAGCAGAGACTATGTGGCCCCATGATGCTTAAAATATTTACTACCTGGTGCTTTACAGAAAAAAGTTGTAGACCCTTGTTCTGTATAATGCAAAACCTATTTAGTTCACTCTCTTGAATATGTGGGGTGCTTAGTGCGTGTCAGGGCATAGTTGTGAGACAGAATGGCCATGTATGTCATTGTATATCTTAGTAGCAGAGATCAGTGATTAAGTCAATTATTGGTGCATATCACGGGTGTAAAAAAGCAAAGGTTCAGAGGCCTCTAGAAAGTATTCCAGCAAATATGATAGAACTGTCATTTTAGGCTGAGTTCAGTTACTCTACTTGTTTTGTACTGTGGGCTGGATTTACATGAGTGTGGTTTACCAGGTTACTAATCACTAGAAGTAGTAGGTGAGAGACCCATATGTGACGCTTGCCCTTCACTAAGGTGAGAATAACTATCTGTAGGTTATTCTTTATTTACTCTATTTAAAATTTTTTATTTTAGAAAGCCTTACAGATATTTTCATTTTGGTTTGTTTTTGGCCTCTCTCAGCTGGTTTTTAACAGTGTTACATTTAGTGCCTCATTATATCTAGGAGATACATTGGTTTACATTACTGGGCATTTGATTTAATCTCATGCCCTATTTAGGACATTGTTGTTTAAGCCGTAGGACTGACCTAGATGTTTGCAAGCAGAGCACTCAGAGAGAGATACCTTGCGGCACTGTGGAAGTACGCAGATCAGGTTATGCTTTGCACACTCATCTCTGGTTGTGTCCTCAGGCTTTATTTAGAGTAAATGTATATTATTTCTAATTATTTTGTTTTTATTTGCTGCAATTTGGAAATGTGATTATGCATTTACTAATGTTATAGGAATGGTTTTCTCAGACAACCAGAATGTTTTATCTACCTGAAGTGTCAGTGAAAGTACTTCTTAAGTGTTAATGATTTACAAAAAAAGCCTGTGTGTGTGTCTATAATTGAAAGAAATAAATAACTCTCTTAAATATATAAAGTTAATTTTATTAGCTGACCATTTGGAAATAGGTTATTGATTCACTTTTGCTATACTCAGAAAAATGAAATGATAGAATGTAGTGAATCTCCTTTTGTAAAGGCAAAAACTACTCTAAGCATATATTTTGTCACGCATTTTGTGTTTTACAACAAGTAACTAACTTTACTCTTTAAAAAGTGAGCATTAGGGTCACCTGGGTGGCTCCATTGGTAGAGCATCTGACTCTTGATTTTGTCTCAGGTATGATCTCATGGTTTGTGAGTTTGAGCCCCATGTTGGGCTCTGCGCTGACAGTGCAGAGCCTGCTTGGGATTCTCTCTCCCCCTCTCTCTGCTCTTCCCTAGTGTGTGTGCGCATGCTCGTTCTCGCTCGCTCTCTCTCGCAAAATAAATAAACATTTTTAAAAAGTAAGTGTTAAATAAGTACAGTGACGGTTGAGTACTTTTCCTTCTTCTCACTGTTAAAAAATCTTGTTAATTGTTTTTAGTGACATTTATTGTCCTGATAAAATTGTGCTAATCTGTGACTTGTACTCTTTGTGAAAAAAATTTGTGCTACAGTGAGCCTGTGATGATGGGACTTCTGAAAAAGTGATAGTAAGAACCTTCACATGGTAGTAGGCTTACTTTCTCTATGTAAAATGAATGCATGTCCCCAAACAGGGCCTCATTTCATTTAAGAAAAGGTGGTGTAAAAAAACAGAGCTGGGGCGCCTGGGTGGCGCAGTCAGTTAAGCGTCTGACTTCAGCCAGGTCACGATCTCGCGGTCCCTGAGTTCGAGCCCCGCGTCGGGCTCTGGGCTGATGGCTCAGAGCCTGGAGCCTGTTTCCGATTCTGTGTCTCCCTCTCTCTCTGCCCCTCCCCCGTTCATGCTCTGTCTCTCTCTGTCCCAAAAATAAATAAAACGTTAAAAAAAAATAAAAAAATAAAAAAACAGAGCTAAATATGTGAGGTGATGGATATGTAATAAATTTGATTGTAGGAATCCTTTTATCATCATGTTGTACACTTTAAATAGCTTACATTTTGTCAGTTATACTTCAATAAAACAGAAAAAAATATAAGCAAAGATGGCTTTTAGACAAGAAAGAAAATAGCTATATTTTACTAGGAGCTATATGTTTTTACTATTTGCGTAAGTGGGAATGAGAGTTTTTTCTACACCTTAAGCTGGTCATCTTTACCAGGCTCTGTGGTGCCCTTTGACCCTTCACATTTGACATTCATACTTAATAGGCCTGGTGGCTCATTCTGATGATTTAGTCAGGAAATGGAAGCTGGTTGCTTTCTGAGAATAGCAGCTGATCTTTAGTTTTTGAACTGTTAATTGGGTAATCAGCCTGGTCCTTTTGGCAATATTGGCAACAAATTGGAGTTTGCTTTTTACAAGAGTGCGACTGTGTAACTGATTCTACTTTTCGGTTTCATTTTACCAGTGGTGACTTGATATTTAGGATACTTGCCTCTTATGTGAGCAATTTGAATAAGAATGAAGATATATTAGTTTATCTATTGCTCTGTAACAATATTACCATAAACTTAGTCCCTTTAAACAACATGCATTTATTGTCCCACATTTTCTGTAGGCCCTCTACTGGACTCACAAAGCTTGAATCAAGGTGTTTGCCAAGGCGTAGTTCTCAGCTGAGGCTTGACTGGGAAAGGAACAGTTTCCGAGTTTACTCAGGTTGTTGGCAGAATTTAGTTCGTTTTTACTGTAGGACTCAAGGCTTTAGTTTCTTGCTGGCTGTCAGCCAGAGGTCGGCTTCAGCTCCTAGCACTAGCCTCCTATAGTTCCCGGTCACGTGGCATTCTGACCATGGCCACTTGTTTCCTCAAAGCCAGCAAAGGAGAGAGTCTCCATCAAGGTGGGTGCTACCTACAATAGTATGTAACATAATCACATACTTAAGTGCAGATAATCATGTACATTCTGTCATTTTTACCAAATTCTTTTGTCTACAAACAAGGTACAGGTCCTGCCCACACTCAAGGGGAGAGGGTCATACAAGGACGGGAATACAAGAAGTTGGGGATCATGGGGATCACCTAAAGGGTCTGTCTGCTACAGAAGGGAAAGGAAAATTGGGTTTTCTTTTCACTTACTATAAATAACTTGAGGTCAGGATTCATGTTTGATTCTTCCTGTAATTTTTCCTCTCCACTATCACCCACCTACTAGACAGTGTCTTACACTTAGTAGGGACTCATTTGGTATTTGTTGGCTTAATTACTTAACGCTATGAAACTGCTACTAAAAAAAGCTGAAACTCTTGTACTTGATCTGACAATCTGTTTGCAAATTGAAAGCCATTGTGTATAAGCCAAGACTATTAAAATGTTAATTATTGCTAGCAATGTGTGACATTTTATCATCTCTACCATCAAACAGTAATTTTTAAATTTTTTAAATTATTTATTTTTTTAAACAGTAATTTGTAATAAATACTCCTTTTCTTGGAAGAAGACATACTTGTGCTCTGGTTAAAATTGGAGAATACACAGGCTCCAGACTGGCTCAGTTGGTAGAGCATGTGACTCTTGATCTCAAGAGTCGTGAGTTCTGGCCTCACATTGGGTATAAAGTTTACCTAAAAAAAATTAAATAAAAAAAATGGAGAATACAGATCACCTTGTTAAATTAGTATAGCAGTGGTAGTGGCTGTCTGAGAAGATCTAGAATCTTGTTATGAGAGACTAATAGTTGTATAAGGTGGCCTTCTTTTCATGGTGTTCTACTTCTTTGTCTATCAGCATATTTGCCTTCTAAATCTAAATAAACCTTTTCATTTTGTCTATGAGAAAAATATAAGCTGCCAGATCAAAGAAGTCAGTATTTCTAACTCTAAGGCTTGTGCTCGTAAAGAATCACATTCAGCATTGTAGAGATATTAATTACGTATATACTTAATGATCCATATTGCCCTAGAACATAGAACTAACATTTTGCATATTAGCAATTCTTTCTTGAATAGATAAGATGGAATACCTAAAATTGCTTTGATTTTAGCATTTTAGTTAGGTAGCATGAACTAACACGAGACAAGGGAAATAAAAGCCAATAATGGGAAAATATACAACAAAGACTCTAGGTTTTTGTGGAGTCAGGCAAGTCCTTAATAAATTCAGTATTAATCTAATGGTAACAGAGAAGCCAGCCAGGAATCACTGCATTCAGAGGTAGGAATAGTTCATATTGAATTAAAGACTGAGAGAGGAATGGATATTCCAGTTAGTAAAATGGCTATATAAGAAGTGACTACCATCAACAAAGAATAGACAGTTACCAAATGCGGGAAGATTCTTGGTTGCAACTGTGATTATGTATACACCTTTTACAAGCAGCAGTATCTTTGGGAACAGAAAAATAGCAGGGAAAACTAGCTGGATTTTGGTGTATAGCCCTAGAGAATTTTTATTCTCAGCTTCTATTACCATCTGTGTTAGGCAGAATTCTAAGATGTTCCCGAAGATTCTTACTCTCTGATGTACACGTCAAGTATAATCCCCTTCTCTTGAGTTGCTTCTGTATAATCTTCTTTGTGTGCTGGCAGAACTTGTGAATATGTGAATATGATGAATTATCACACCTGTGATCAGGTTACAAATCAGTTGACTTTAATCAAAAAGGGTATTATTATTATTTGAGAATGGAGTCAGTCTCAACCCTGCAAGAAACTAAATTCTGTCCACAACCAGTGATCCTGGAGGAGGACACCACAGTTTAGATGAAACCATAGCCCTGGCAGATACTTTGATTTCAGCCTAATGAGTTCCTGAGCAGAGCACCAAGCTAACATGGACTCCTGACCACAGAAACCATGAGATGATAAATTTATGTTGATTTAAGGCTCTAATTATATGGTAATTTGTTATGCAGCCATTTAGAAAAAGAATATGGCACCTTCTATGTGACTTAAGTTTCTAAAGGAGTACGTTCCTAAACGTACGTTCTAAAGGAGTATGTTCCATGCCCCATCCTTTCCCAATGTTGTGTCTATACTCAGTTATTTTCTTTCCTGGAATGATTTCTGTTATATATCTATTCTACCCATCATTTAAGGCCCATCTCACATACCATCTCCTTGTTGACAGTTTCCTCATTTCCGTAGATGAATCATTTTTTTGTCCTCTGAATCTCCAGTATACTTTGTATCTTTTTCATGTAACTTACATATTTTACTTTCATTGGAGTTATTTGTATTCATGGTTTATGCTTTTTATTTTAAATTTGCTTGTTTTTTTTTTAAATTTTTTTTTTCAACGTTTTTTTTTTTTATTTATTTTTGGGACAGAGAGAGACAGAGCATGAACGGGGGAGGGGCAGAGAGAGAGGGAGACACAGAATCCGAAACAGGCTCCAGGCTCTGAGCCATCAGCCCAGAGCCCGACGCGGGGCTCGAACTCACGGACCGTGAGATCATGACCTGGCTGAAGTCGGACGCTTAACCGACTGCGCCACCCAGGCGCCCCTTAAATTTGCTTGTTGAATTGAATTGAACATGCATACATTCAAATATTCCATAAGATGAAAGAATATATAAGAAGAGTTAGTGTTCTTAGCCCAATTCACTGGTCCCTCAGGCCTCTGGTCCAGAGGCAACTTCTTTTCAGTTTTAAGTGTATCCTCTATAAAGATTCTATACATAGGCAAGCATATATGTTTACATGCTCTTCCTCCTTTATATATACATTCTTTTCTCCCATTGTGAGATATATGAAGAATCCATGACTTTTCCTTCTTGTATTAATCTCCTGAGGCAACTAAGTATTTAAGACTTACTGAATTTATTCTTTCCCACCAAACCTTTCATTGATGTTACCTATATTAACTCTAATCTCATTTTGACAGACTCTTTGATTAAAATGCTTTTGTTAGTAGGGTCCAAAACCTTTCTGAACATTTCATTGTTTAGGTTGAATGTCGTATATCACAAAATGCCAAAGGCTTATAACTGTAAAACATATTTACTGGATTAGAATCACATGGAAAAATATTTCTGAATTGGATATTAATATTAGCAGGTGCATCCTTTCTATCCTCTCTGATAATCCCTTTGCTACTCTCTTGGCAGTGTGTGTGAAGTGTCTTAATGGGGATGGGTTTGGGAATACTGCAATAGAATAAAGGGTTTTCAATTTATATATGAATTTCAGTTCTTTGAACTGAACTTGAGATATTATATTTATTACTTGTTCTCAGGATGCTGTTGGGAAAGTGAAGCTGCTAACATTTCCTGAAATTCTATAAAATGAAAACATAGACTACCTAACCTTTGTGATCTGTGTGCATGATTCTGGGGCCTTGTATTTTGTTAAAGCTTTTAGTAACTTGTTTACCTCTCAGCATCTAGTTGTTTCAGTTGCCTTATTAAAAGTATTGACTACTTCCAAGCTTGCTTTTTTTCTCTTACCCATTCTCAGAGTATCTGATTCTCTTTCCTTTTGGTGAAATTAGAATGAATAAGAAAGAAGTGATCCCGAGAGTGCACAAACCCTTCGTGACTAAGTTCTTATCAAGTTTATTTTTGAAGTGCATATGTGTGTTTGCTTCTTTCTCTTTTATGTTCTCTTTAGTCACAGTTGTGCTGCTTAGCACATCATTCAGGAAAATATATAGGGATTGAGATTAGAGAAATCAGCCATTGTTACCAACTTTATAAAATAGCAGATGGTTACAGACTTTGAATTCAGTTGAATTGAGTACTGAAGGTTGTGTGTTTATTTGAATTTTAGTTATCCAAGCCACCATCTTTCCTATTGCATAAGATGACATTGATCTTGTTGAGGAGGAAATTCAGGGCCAGTTTATTTTTGATACGACCTGTGTATTAATAACCACTTCATAATTAAATGCTTTTTCTGTAACAGGGATTCTATGTTATATAAGAAGATAGTAGATTTCAGCTTTTATCCGACTCACTAAAAGCACACTAAATTTAAAACTTTAAGTACTGAGAAGATATTGATGTCTTCATTTTGTAAATATGTATATTTTTCCGGAAAGATTCAGAGATTATGGAATTTTTATAGTATTTTTTGTTATGGTATTTTTATATAGCATTTTTAATAGGATCTCATAGTATTCTTCAGGGAACATAGAGCTCATCATGGTTTCTAATTGTGCTTTCTGATTTGGTAAGTTCCTTATAAATACAAGCAAAGAGAGATTCGTTTTGAGTAAATTTTGCATTTGAAGAGCCTCAGTGTTAATGATGTTTTTAGGGCAAATACTGAATACATTTAATTTTTTGAAAAATATCAATTTATGGAAAACAGATTGTGTAAAATACTTGAAGTTAGTTTGGTTGTGTTTAATTCAATTATATAAATTTCCATAATGATTTGCACACAGGGATTTACTGTGTCTTCTCTGGTTGCAGTTGCCTGGAACCTGATTTAAACCAGTTTAGAACAAAAGGGAATTTATTGACTGCTATAACTGAGACAGAGAGAGGCAGGGTAAGGCTAAGCTTCAGGAGTGAATGGGACAGGGGAATTGGGTATCATCAGTGGGGCTCTTTTTCTCAGCTTTTGCATTTACTTCGGTGTGTTTGCTTCATGCTCTTAAAATTCTGCATTCTAGTTCTAATCTAATGCTGATTCCTGCACATGGCTGCTAGCAGACAAGGACTTCAATCAACTCTCTTCAGTTTCTAAAAAAAAAAAAAAATCTCCTATACATGTAAGGCTTCTGATTGGCCCAGCTTTGATCAGATGTTCCTCCTCCGCACCAGCCAAACAACTGTGGCCTGGAGAGTTGGCAGTCTTTTCAAGAAGATGCCAGCTCATATTCTAACTACATAATTACAGAGATGGGGTAGGAATATTTTTCAGAAGGTAGTGGGATGGCAAGGATGGAGAAGAGGAAAAGAGGAGTTAATACCTTTCAAATGTAGTAGCTGCTTAGGGGAAGGCTTTCACGGGGAAGTGGGCAATAGGGAGATCACTGAAGGTGTTCTACAGAGAAATAGAACCAACACGCACACACACACGCACATACACACACACACACACACACAGAAAGAGAGAGAGAGAGAGAGAGAGAGAGAGATGGATTGATTTGTAATAAGGAATTATTTTATCATTATGGTGTCTGACAAGTTCCAAGATCTGCAGGGTGAGTTTGAAGTAGTTTACCTTTTTCTCAATGGGCTGATTAGCCTGTCCCTTCAGGATACTCTTGACAAAGCTTAACATTGAACCATTGGACACAAGAGAAATATTTATAGGGTGCAGCTCCAGTATGACAACACAGGACAAAGAAGGGTGGATTCAGAGCTAATGGACAATAAATTGATAACTAGCACACTCCAGAACCAATACTTATTTCAGTTTTTTGGCTTGGGATTCCTAGACCATGTGTGAAAACCTTTTCGTTTTTCCCAGGACCCAGGCTGAGGCAAGGGTTTTTTTGTTTTTTGTTTTGTTTTTGTCGTTTCCCCATATTCTGGTGTGGCAGTGATACCCAAGCAGGTAACCCTTTGAAGGTACCAGCTTTCTGCAGAGATTTGGTTCTTATCTAGTCAAAAGCTGTAAAAACCTATGCCCACTGGTTACCTAACTGGAAAACCTCCCCAAGGTAACCATAGGTAAACTCTCAAGTTCATTACTCTGGTTACCAATTGCATCTTTGTTCTTGACCCCTAGGGATTTCAGCTACACTCTTGTGAGCTCCTGGCTCCTAGTTTTATATTCATATAGGGTTTTATTTATTTTCTTTGTCGTATTTCTGTTTCAGTGTAAGCCTTTCTCCAGCTACCCTCCTACCTTTTGTCATGACCATCAATGGTATTTATTCTAGGTGCTGAGGACAAAACTTACTAATAAAACAGGCAAATCACATCTTCTCATGGAGCTCACCTTTTTAAATGGCAATCATGCTATGAAGAAAAGTGAGCAGGGATAAAGACATTAAGGTAATGGGGATGCTGTTTCACAGAAAGAGGTCAGGTTAGTCCTTGCTGATATGGTATTTGGTAGGGTAATATCAAAGATTTCAGTATTAATGATACATTTGTGTAATGAACAGCTCATCTTGGTGTCCTAAGCAATGTTAACTCATAAGCTGAGCTGAGAAACTGGATATTGCTGCAGTACCTCAAATATTAATATAAGTGTAAAAAAGATAATAGGAAAATATCCTTAGAATATTTCCTTGAGTACTGTCAGCCTTTAATATTTCCTATTATAAATGCTGCCTTTGTGAATAATAAATGAATCTATAAGATAATGCACCAAGCAGTGCTTCTGACATGCCTTATAAACACATCATTTCCCCCTAAAGTCTCTGGCTCCTCCTTTCTTTGTGAATGGCCCACCACTATCTTTCTTGTGCCATTTGATTGCTTTTCCTTCATTCAGCATGCACTTAAGTACCTGCTTGTGTTAGGCACTAAGAGTTAAGGCAGGAACTAGTATGAGGTAAGTGAGGTATTTGCCTGGTGTGTGAAATTTAAGAGAGTGCCAAAAAACTCTGTGATCAAGACAAATAATATTAAAAAAATTCAAAATGTATGTGGAAAAAAAATTCATGATGAACAAAGTATCAAACTTTAAAAAAAGGAGATTCAGCCTTACATTGGCATGAACCCAGAAGTGAGTTCCTTACTTTTCTCACCTTTCACAGTTCTGGCCCTGCTGACAGTATAAAGAGAATGAACTATAATCTCTGCCCATAGTGAACTCACCAGTATGAGGAGAGAGATGTGTGAATAAATAAGTATGGAAATAAAATTCCACTAAGGTAGATATAAAATAAGGGTTCAAACTAGAAGACATTTCTGCTAGGGGGATATAAGAATTATAAGAGAACCCAAGTCATCCTAGATGTCTTTCTGTCTTACTTTTAGAAAGTTTTGGTCTCCTTTCAAAATCCCTTTTGAATATGTCATTTCTTCTTGTCTATCTCTGTCACAAATGCTACTTCCTTAGCTCTTTTCTCTCCTGGATTATTCCTAACTGGCTTACTGCCAGAAAGTCTTTTTTAAAACACAGATCCGATCATGACCTTCTTCTATTTAAAAATCCTTTAATGACTACCAGTCACCTTCATTATAAAAGCTTCGTATCCAGAGTGTTTAATGATCTACCTCTGCCTTTATCTTGGCTTTCTCCTATGGATTTAGACTTACCAAACTTGATGTGGTCCTCCAAATGGCTTTGCATATGCCATCTCCTCTTCTTGGAATGTTCTTACTTCTCTTCTTTTCCCAGTTAACTTCTATTCATACATTAACACTCAGAATAGATACTACATTCCTAGTTTACATATCTATGTTTTTGGTGCCTAACACATACAGGTATTTGATATTTGTAAAATAGCTAGATCAGCCTTGGTGAGAGAGGGCGAATGCTTTTGTGCCAGTGCATATCCTCTATCCCTGCCACCTTGGCTATTCTCTTCACATGTTACTGTGTTAACCTTGAAGTAGCCAAGGATAAAGGCTGACAGACATTCATTGGATGAGTCATCTTTGCTTCATCTACTATAGGTGCTTTGTTGGGTATTTACACTTTGTGTTCACTCTTACAGAATCATCTACTCAACTCTTTTTTTTTATTTAGTTCTTTTTTTTTTAAGTTTATTTAAAAAATCTTTTTTTAGTAATCTCTACCCCAACTTGGGGCTTGAACTCACAACTCCGAGATCAAGAGTCACATACATGCTTCTCTGACTGAGCCAGCCAGGCACCCCTACGTGACTCTTTTTTAGACCTCCTTGTGTCTGATCATTTATCATTGCTCCTTCTAGGCCCTTGATCAGTTAGCAGAACCATTAGTCACTGCCCAAGAATTCATATATATCCTTACCAAACCCCTTCTTTCTTATGTAAACTTTGTTGAAGCTCTGCTTGATGGTAGTATTTCCTTTCACCTCTGTCCTTTAGAACAGTGCAACCCAAACTGGCCATGCAGAGGACCTTTTTGTTTTGTTTTTAGTCATCATGCGTTATCCTTTTGTAAAATATATAGTCACATACTTGGTTATTGCATTAATGTCACATTGCTATAAATATTTTCAAATGTGTATTCTCACTTTTTATATTTATTTTTATATTTTGTTGTAGAACCATAAAAAACAGTTTGTGAACTGGCTTTTGTTTGTGGACTACATTTTGAGTAACACTACAGTAGTTCACTCATGCATGGGGCTGTATAGTTTGATAGCAATTTTTGTCTTGCACCAACATATTGAGCTGATCCATCCATGAGCTGTATGGTTTTTGCAGGAGCCACTCTTTGAGAGTTGTATAAATCTTTTTTTATTCACCTGGCTCTAATGTTTTTCTGATTTATTATCTGGAACAGGGAGAAGGGGTGAAATCAGGGGCTTCCTTTGTCCATTTCTATCATAATGGCTCTTATTTCACAGGTCAGAGAATCAATATTTGGGTTTTGGCTGTTATTAAATGAATCCATCCCAATTATGTACTCAGGAACCAGGAACGTGGCTAGATGGTGGGCCTGCAGACCCACTTGGCCAATTTGTGAGATGGACTTGGTCCAGGACTCCATTTATTATCTAGCTTCCATATGCTCCCATTCTCATCGGGAGGCCATAAAGGTATTTCAGGTACCGTGGAATCAGTGTCATCTTAGACCCTATATCCAATAGTCCCTGGAAGGGTTAGGTATTACTTTTCACCAGTGTAGAATTGCTCTGGTAAATGGTAACACATTCCCCTGGAAAATGATTGGAGAAATATTTTCCCAAGAGGACCCTGCCTCCCTTTATATTGATGGGCTCTAGGTCTCTGAACTGGCTTAGATCTGCAGACTGCTCATCAATCTTCTGTTCTTTAGTTTTTGGCATTTTGTAGCCATATAAATCAACAAATATCCTCATTTGCTGCTTTTTATGGGTTATGTCTCCCCCCATTCATATGTTGAAGTACTAAACCCCAATGTTTTATATTGTGACCTTACCTGGAAATAAGTTGCAGATACAGTTAGTTAAGATGAGGGCATAGTGGAGTAGGTTGGGCCCCTAATCTAGTACGACAGGTATTCTTATAAAAAGGACATGGAAGACACACACACACACACACACACACACACACACACACACAGAGTGCCATATGAAGATGAAGACAGAGATCAGAGTGCCGCTTTTACAAGCCAAAGTATACCAGCGATTTCCAGAAACCTCCAGAAGATAGGAGAGAGGCATAGAACAGCTTCTCACAGCCTTCAGAAGACATCAGCCTGTTGACACCTTGATCTTGGATTTGTAGTGTCTAGAACTGTGAGAAAATAAACTTATGCTGTTTAAGCCACTCAGTCTGTGGTACATTGTTATGTCAGCCCTAGAAAACTAATACACTACCTATCTCTTTTGCTTCTACGAAGACACATGGATAATTATTTGTTAGCCATAGTCACAGATGTTTGCAGGTCAAGGTTTTCTGGTTGTTGCTGTGACCTTATTGCCTTTTATGGCAGTCACATTCACCTTGCTTTTAAAGGTTAATTGCTACTTCTAGTGCCTGCTATTTTGGAATACTGTCAGTGTTTTGGGACCTACTTAGGGTTTCCTTGCTAGAAGTTACATTCTGATTCACAGGAGAGTCCCTCCATATTTTAATACACTTTCCTCTCTTTACTATTCTTACCTCTGCCTCAGCCTACCACCCTCTAGATCTACTTCCTTATGTGTGCCCCCCAATTCTTGATGATACATGTCAGTTAGGCTCAGCAGTTTTTTTTTTTTTGTGGTAAATAAGCTATTTGTTCTCATGACTGGGACTGTGCTTCACAATTGGAGGGATTGTGAGTAGGACCTGACCCTAGTTATTGGTCTAGAGGAAATCAGGGGAAGCAGGGCAGATCTTGAGGAGGATTGGAGGATATGTCTCAGGTATGGCCTTTGCTAGGTCTCTAGGTAACTAGAGGCTGCTTTCCTTTATGAAAAGGAAGGGAGTGGATCCTTCCAGTCCAGAGGGTCAGCAGAATCTGAGGGCTCATGTTCTCATGTCTACCTATCCAGATATCACCATCTCATGCTTCACTATCCTATTCTCTCCCTATCAGAGCTCTGTTTACAGCGTGGGAGACCTGCTGGGGCTGTGTATTCAGTCTTCTCTTTTGCTCAGCTACTTAGTCAAGTCATAGACCTGATTTTCAGTACAGTCTGCTCTCTGGGTATAGGAGATAAAGTTCACTTAAATGCTGATGTGATGTTTTCCTGGTTTTTACCACATGCCCTGAATTGATAGATGGCTTACCCAAGCCTGCCAGTCCCATTCTTCAGAGCTTCTAGGGCAGTTAACTCCAGAGTCTTTATACTTATGATTGACCCATATCTTTCAAGTGTTAGAGCTATTACTGTATAAGCATCTTACTCCTGTACCACATTCCAGCCCACTGCAGGTAAAGGTTGTAGTTTTTGTATTGCTATAATATGTTATGAGTTATCTCCACTCATTTATCATTAGAAATTGGATCTTTGCTCCCCACTGACCAGCAAGTGTTACAATTCCAGAGTCCCATTCTTAGGGTCTGCTTTCTAGCACCACTTCTGTTACCAGGAAACAGTCTTAATTAGGGTTTTGTCCAAAAGCAGACCTTGAGATAAGAATTTAAGCACAGGTAGTACATTTGCAAGGTGATCCCAGGAAGCATAGGGAGGAAGTGGGGAAAGAGCTGTGGGTCCTGTAGGTAGGAAGCTGTCAGCATGAGTGTGACTCTCCATAGCAGTGGCAAGAGAACTCACGGTCAAGGGGATATGGAGTGGTCATTAACAAGGTCTCCTACATGGCCTAATAAGGTTACTATGAAGAGCACAGATGAAAAGCAAGTGTACAGAAGCTAGCACACAATAAGCACTCAATAAATTTAGCTATGATTTTTATTGGTGGTTAATCATAATATAAATAGTTTTTATTTGTTTGCTTTGCTTTAGTAGTATGAAGGATTTGTTTCAGGATACCTTTAATTAGTGAATTTTCCTAATGCATTTGAAATATTACTTGATTTGTAAAAATTTCCAAACTTTCCAACTTTCCAAATTACATCTGTTTTGTTGAGTCAGGTACTCTCATCGCCCTGACTTATGATTGAATTATAACAATGAGATGATGACTGGCCTTTATTTAGTCTTGACGACCTAAGTCCAGCATTGAGGTCCTGCAGTGGAGTTATTTTGAGGCCAATCTCTTCATACCACCTTTTGTAATCTGTCTTCTTGTTAATTTGATGAAAGAAATCGAAAATTTGTGTTCTCTATTTCAAAGGAAACTGTATTATTTATGGTTCTCTTAGGCCTCGGGAAGATCTTCCTTAGGTGCAAATGGTAATTATAATTCTTCCTCAGAGGAAATGTCCGTTGTACTAATGAAATAATGATTTAAAAAATTTTTAATGTTTATTTTTGACAGAGAGAGAGAGAGAGAGACAGAACATGAGCGGGGGAGGGGCAGAGAGAGAGGGAGACACAGAATCCGAAGCAGGCTCCAGGCTCTGAGCTGTCAGCACAGAGCCTGACACGGGGCTCGAACTCACAGATTGCGAGATCATGACCTGAGCTGAAGTCAGACGCTCAGGCTGAGCCACACAGGCGCCCCAAAATTTAGAACACAAAATTTGATGTTTTCTGTTTTCAAATTGTTCTGTTTCTATTTCTGTTTGATTTCATCATTTTATTATCTGCTAAATTGAAGAAATGAAATTAATTTTTCAGGCGCCTGGGTGGCCCATTTGGTTAAGCATCCAACTCTTGATTTTGGCTCAGATTATGAACTCAGGGTCGTGAGATTGAGCCCTGTGTTGGGCTATGTGCTGAGTGTGGAGCCTGCTTAAGATTCTCTCTCCTTCTCCTTTTGCCCCTCCTCCCTCTCTCAAAGGAAAAAAAAAAGAAATTTTTCAAAGGAAACTTGTAAATCAAAGTATCAATTGATAATTTTATGATTGAAACTTTTTAGAGAGAGAGGCAATTTAGAGAAGAGATGAGAAAGTGAGTATGGTAGGAGCAGAATGCTTATAGAGAGTTATACAAAAAATAAGGGTCACAAAATAAGAAAATACTTAAAAAATTTTTTTCCGGGTATTATCATTTCCAACATTTCAGTTGGATAATATATGTAGTTGGAGAATGACGGTAGCCAGCAAGTTGCTGGAACAATTAATAAAGTGGTTATTTGGTGTCATGAAGAGGACAATAAATTGAACTATAGAAGACAGCAAAGGTTAATCACAGACAAATCATGCAAAACCAATTTAATTTCTTTTCCATATTTAGGCATGCTCAATGAGTAAACAACATCTAATAAGCTTAGTGTATATAGAATGCTTAATACTCTTCCTTTATGGACATATATATATATATATATATATATATATATATATATATAGTGCCATATGACATTTCATAAATAGAGAAAGATTAATTATAGAAGTGATATAATATATAGAAATAATGGATTAAAATAGAAATAATGGTGGTAGAAAATTTGAATATACAGATAGCTTTAATTAACATTCAAAATAAAATTTGAATTGTCATTTATATGTTTATTTTATTTTAATATTTATTTATTTATTTTTGAGAGAGAGAGACAGCGTGTAAGCAGGGGAGGAGGGGCAGAGAGAGAAGGAGACAGAGAACCCCCAAGCAGGCTATGTGCTGTCAGCACAGAGCCAGACACAGGGCTCAAACTCATGAACTGTGCAATCATGACCTGGGCCGAAATCAAGAGTCACACACTTAATGGACGGAGCCACCAAGACACCCCCATCATTTATATATTTAAATTGATTTCCCCAGCTTATGCAAGTCATTAATATTAATATATTAATGTTAATATATTACTGTTAATATCTTAGGTGTGATAATGGCATTATCATTATGCTTGTAAGAAGATAACCTTACCTTTTAGATCTATATTCTGAAATATTTCCAGATGTTATGATACCGTATTATAAGAAGGGATTTCCTTCAAAGTGGAAGGGTATATAGATGAAACAAAATTGACTATAAGTTGATTTTTGAAGGTGGTGTTGGGTACCTTACTATACTATTTTTTCTTTTTTGAAGATGTTTAAAATTTTTCAGAATAAAAAATTAAATCATGTGACATAACAAGTAGTATCAAACTTCATAAATAGATGTCAATTATACTTTAATTTTCCAGTTAATACTTTAACAACCTAGGAACAATAATAAGTTATAAAACTATAGGACAGAAAATAAAGAAACCACTTTTTTGGGCAATGTTGTTGTAGGCAGAAGACTCAGAATTTTAAGTAAGAATTTCATGAACTAAATGGATTTTTAAGCCAGTAGTACCTTGAAAATTTTCTGTCCTACTTTTTGTATTTGCAGATGAGAGGACTGGAATTTGGCCTGGTTAATTGGAATCATGATCAGTCTGGAAGTCTGGGTCTCAGCTTTTGGTTCTCAGATTTTTTCCCCTCCATCAGATGCCTGTCTACAAAAGCAGTTAAGATTCTTTTAGCTCTGAGGCTCAGTTGCTTATTCACGGGGCTAGTTGAAGTGGCAGCAGAGCATAGTGATCAATGCTCAAATCACAGCTCGGCCACTTTACTGGCTGTCAAAGCTGGTAAGATTTATTTCATCACTGTAAGTCTCAGTTTTCTCCTATGTAAACTGGGGACTACTGTGAGGGCTGAAAGAAAAAAATGTATGTTATAAAGCAGAATCAGACCTATAAATACAGAGGACAAACTGATGGTTGTCAGAGAGCAGAAAGTGGGGGGATGGACATATTGGTGAAGGCGAGTGGAAAATCTAGGGTTCCAGTTATGGAATGAATAAGTCACGGGAATAAAAGACTCAGAATAGGGAATACAGTCAATGATAGTATAATAGGGTTGTATGGTGACAGATTGTAGCTACTCTTGTGATGAACATAGCAGAATGTATAGAAATGTTGAATCACTGTGTTGTACACCTGAAACAAATGTAACATTGTGTGTCAACTATAATAAAAAAAAAAAAGAAATAACGTGTGTATAGAATGTACAGAATATAGAATCTACATTTTAGAGAATTCATAAGGATTAAATGAGATTATATATTTTTAGAAAATAGCTGGCACTACTATGTACCCAATGAATTCTTGATATTATCGTTGTTGTTATATCTTCATTCTATCAAGGAAGTGAGAAATTTTGAATTTTAAAATTTCAGTGGATAAAAATTATGGGCTGATAATTGAGAACTCAGAATGTGTGTGTGTCTGCGTGTGTGTGTGTGTGTGTGTGTGTGTGTGTGTGTGTGTGTAGGCTAGCATATTAGATACCATTTTCTAAGCAGCTTTTTTTTTCCCTGGAGGTATAATTCTCATACCTTAAAGTTCACCCATTTAAAGTGCATAGTTCATTGGTTTTTAACATATTCACAGAGTTGTGAAATGATCATTACAGTCTAATTCTAGATATTTTCATCACCTCCAAAAGAAACTCTTGTATATAGTAGCAGTCATTCCTCATTCTCCCATCCATGTAGTCCTAGACAGCCACTAATCTACTTTTTGCCTGTAGGTTTGCCTATTCTAGACATTTCATATAAATGGAATCATACAATTTGTGGTCTTTTATGATAGTTGTCTTTCACTTAGCATATGTTTTCAGAGTTCATTCACATTGTCGCATGTATCAGTACTTCATTCCTTTTTGTTTACAAATCTTATTACACTGTATGAATTTTTTTTTTACAAATTATAGAGTATTTTACACTTTCTTATATCTCTGTGTTTGGGATAGAAGATGACTACTTTCAGCTTTATTCTAGTTGGATGGCAGAAGTCTATAATTTTCTCAGGGATTATAATTGTAGTCTGCATCATCTACCAGGAAAAACAGTCACTATGTACATGTACCTAACATCATCCAGTTGTAATTTAGGATGAGAACCATAGAGGCAGGAGAAAAGAGGAAAAGAGAGGGAGTTAAGACATGGTAAGAAAGAAAAAGGAGAGGTAAAGGGAGTAGTTCACCAGAGACTGTATGATTGTGCATTAGGGATGCTTTAGGAAATTCCTGCAGTGGGGAAGAGCTTAACATTGGCTCCTTAACACCTTGAAAAATTGGAAAATTTATTGAGGCTTACCTTAATTAATTTGATAGTAAGATTACTACATTTTTTTGAGCATTAGCACAGATTGTTTTTCTTAACCAAGTAGATAAATAAAATAAAATTCTCAGGAGTTTATTAGTTTTATATTGAATGACAGCACTTTCACTTCTATACCTTCACAAATATGTCCCTTTGAAAATGGTCTGGGAAGTGTAATAGTAATATTCTGGTTTCAGCTCTCAGGGTTATAAAAATGTAATTTTTTTTTTTCAACGTTTATTTATTTTTGGGACAGAGAGAGACAGAGCATGAACGGGGGAGGGGCAGAGAGAGAGGGAGACACAGAATCGGAAACAGGCTCCAGGCTCTGAGCCATCAGCCCAGAGCCCGACGTGGGGCTCGAACTCCCGGACCGCGAGACCGTGACCTGGCTGAAGTCGGACGCTTAACCGACTGTGCCACCCAGGCGCCCCAAAAATGTAATTTTTTAATGTTTATTTATGAGACAGAGAAAGAGAGCGTGAGTGCGGGAGGAGCAGAGAGAGGGAGACGCAGAATCTAAAGCAGGCTCCAGACTTTGAACTGTCAGCACAGAGCCTGAAGCGGGGCTTGAAATCATGAACTGTGAGATTATGACCTGAGCTGAAGTCAGACGCTTAAACTACTGTCAGCTCTCAGGGTTATAATCCTACTCCTGTTTGCTATATTCCTACCTAGGATATTAAGATAATCAGTACCAGCAGGCCCTTGTTAACTTGAACTTTAAAAGAACTGTAGCTTTAAAAATTTTTTTTTAATTTTCATTTTTTAAGATTTTATTTATTTTTATTTTTTGAGAAAGAGAAAATGTACAAGTGGGGGAGGGGCAGAGTGAGAGACTCTTAAGCAGTTTCTACATTTAGCATGGAGCCCAATATGGGGCTTGATCCCATGACTCTGGGATCATGACCTGAGTTGAAATCAAGAGTCAGACACAAAACCAGTTGAGCCACCTAGGCACCCTAAGAACTATAACTTTATTTAAACACACTACTGCATGGCCTCTTAAGTAATTTTAGCTCTAAAATTTTGTGATTTTGTATATTACTTTACTTGTTACTCTTTTGAGTGAGTTTCAAGGCTAATACCATGTTAACTAAACAAGGTTTATATCAGAATAGTCATGTTGTCAGTATTTTTTTTAAAAGAATTTCTATAGAGAAAAGAAAAATGATTGCCAGGTGGCATCAAAAACAAGAGAGAATGTTTCACCTGCCACCTTGTTAAAACTAAAGTCAGATATAAAAGAAGAGAGTCAAAACAAGACAGGAAAACAGCAAAGACCATTTTATTTATTTTTTAAAGATAACCATTAAAAAATTTTCTTAATCTTAATTTTTACTGATTTATTTAATTTTTAAATTTTAATTCCAGTATAGTTAACATATAGTGTTCTATTAGAATCAGCTATACAATATAATGATTGAGCAGTTCTATACAATACTCAGTGTTCATCATGATATGTGTACTCTTTTTTTTTACATCTTTTTAAAAAAATATTTTTTTTGATGTTTACTTATTTTTGAGAGAGAGAGAGAGAGAGTGAATGAGCACGGGAAGGGCAGAGAGAGAGGGAGACACAGAATCTGAAGTAGGCTCCAGGCTCTGAGCTATCTGTCAGCACAGAGCCAGACTCGGGGCTCGAACCCACAAACCATGAGATCATGACCTGAGCTGAAGTTGGATGCTTAACCGATTGAGCCACCCAGGCGCCCCTCTTTTTTTTTTACATCTTAACAAATCGTGTTCTTTATAGTAATAGTATCATCTGTAACATATTAATATATGGTTGACCCTTGAATAACACAGGTTTGAACTGTGTGGGTCCACTTATGCACCTATTTTAAAGTGCTGTAAATGTATTTTCTCTTTCTTATGATTTTTATTTTTTAATAATTTTTAATTCCAGTATAGTGAATATACAGTGTTATACTAGTTTCAGGTGTACAATACAGTGATTCAGCAGTTCCATCCACTACTCAGGGCTCATCATGATAAATGTAGTCCCAATCCCCTTCACCTATTTCACCCATCCCCCTACCCACTTTCCCTTTGGTAACCATCACTTTGTTCTTTATAATTGGAGTCTGTTTTTTAATTTGTCTCCTTTCATCTTTGTTCATTTGTTTTATTTCTTAAATTCCACATATGAGTGAAATCAAGCCATATTTGTCTTTATTATGACTGACTTCACCCCCTCTATATCCATCCATGTAGTTGCAAATGGCAAGATTTCATTCTCTTTTTATGGCTGAGTAGTATACCTCTGTGTGTGTGTGTGTGTGTGTGTGTGTGTGTGTGTGTGTGTGTGTGGGTACCACATCTTCTTTATTCATTCATCCATCAGGGGACACTTGAGTTGCTTCCATAATTTTACTATTGTAAATAATGCTGCAGTAAACATAGGAGTGCATATATCTTTTGTATTCTTTGTAGTGGAACTACTGGACCACATGGTAATTCCATTTTTAATTTTTCAAGGAACCTCCATACTGTTTTCAACAGTGGCTACACCAGTTTGCATTCCCACTAACAGTGCACGAGGATTTCTTTTTCTCTGCATCCTTGCCAACACTTATTGTTTCTTGTGTTGTTGATTTTAGACATTCTGACAGGTGTGAGGTGATATCTCATTGTGGTTTTGGTTTGCATTTCCCTGATGATGAGTGATATTGAGTATCTTTTCATGTGTCTGTTGGCTATCTGGATGTCTTCTTTGCAGAAATGTCTGTTCATGTCTTGTCATTTTTTAAAAAAGTTTATTTATTTATTTGGGGGGGAGGGAGGGGCATAGGGAGAGAGAGAATCCGAAGCAAGCTCTAGGTTCTGAGCTGTCAGCACAGAGCCCTATGCTGGGATTGAGCCATGAGATCATGACCTGAGCCAAAGTCAGATGCTTAACCGACTGAGCCACTCAGGTGCCCCCGCAAATAGTTTATTTTTGCTTTTGTTTCCCTTGCTTCAGGAGACATATCTGGAAGGATGTTGCTATGGCTGATGTCAGAGAAATTACTGCCTGTGTTCTCTTCCAGGATTTTTATGGCTTCAGGTCTCACATTTAGGTCTTTAGTCCATTTTGAGTTTATTTTTGTGTAAAGTGTAAGAAATTGGTCCAGTTTCATTCTTCTGTATGTAGGTGGCCAGTTTTCCCAACATCATTTGTTGAAGAGATTGTCTTTTTTCCCATTGCCTCCTTTGTCAAAGATTATTTGGCCATACAATTATGGGTCTTTTTCTGAGCTCTCTCTTCTGTCCCATTGATCTTTGTGTCTGTTTTGGTTTTATTTATTTATTTATTTTTTAGAGAGAGATAGAGAGCACACATGCATGATTTGGGGAGGGGGAGGGAGGGAGGGAGGGAGGGTGAGAGAGAGAGAGAGAGAGAGAGAGAGAGAGAGAGGGAGAGAATCTTAAGCAGGCTCCCTGTTCAAGTGTGGGGCTCGATCCCGTGATGGTAGGATCATGATCTAAGCTGAAATCAAGAGTCTCATGCTCAACTGAATGAGCTACCCAGGTGCCCTGTGTCTGTTTTTGTGCCAGAACTATACAGTTTTAATGACTACAGTTTGTAGTATATAATGAAATCTGGTTTTGTGATAACCCCAGTTTTGTTCTTTTTTAAGATTGCTTTGGCTATTTGGGATCTTTTGTGGTTACACACAGGTTTTAAGATTACTTGCTCAAAGTACACCATTTTAAATGCTATCACTTTCCATTCAGCTTATCCTGGGAAGAGAAAAGTGTCCTTCCCTGCTGATGGTTAGGAGGATATACCAAGTGTTACTTACAAAGAACATGTTACACTGATTTTCAGTGAAGCAACTGGAAGAGTAAATGACAAAATTTAGATAACATAAATGGTCCAGTATTGCTTGATTTTGTAATTGTTGAAAATTCTGTCTGTGACTGCTGTCACTGGTCTTACCACACCTTCAGATGTTCCTCAATCCATGCTTTTGACATTAGCAGCCACTAAGAATAAGCATGGCAGATTGAGAGAACTTTAAGTACTTCTACATGAAGCTGGGGAAGCAGCCTGTGCTATTTACCACAAGGGCTTTGGAGAGGGGAATAGCAGCCTGGGGAGGTGGGAACAGCAGTAAGCCTAGGAGAAGTTTAAGCCCAGAGGAAATTAAACACTGAACTGATGGTGCTTAAAAAAAAACTTTCAGTGACATGTTCAAATGCTCATTATTTAGCGTAGCATAGAAGGCCCACCATAATTGCCATCCCTGTAAACCTTTTGTTATAGCATTATTATAATATTTTTTGTTCTGTAAACATGGCTTGCATTTTCTTGCTTTTATGCCTGTTCTTATGCTATATCTTTGCTTGCATACTTGATTTACCCCTCAGTCTGTATTTGTAAGCTCTGCCTTTTAGCAATATTAGCCTCCTTCCCTGTGCACCTCATGGATATCTTTATTATAATACAGCATATGCTCTTATGGTTATTGTTTATACATTTACTTTCCTGAAGGGCAGAGCCTATGTTTTATTCATTGTTATATTTTACACTTTTGACAGTTTGTGGCTTACGATAAATATTTGTTGGATGGAAGACAGAGACAACAGAATAGTGAAGTGCATGAAGGAGAAAGTCCAAAAATAAAATGTATAACTTTTACTTATTTAAAAAAAATTTTTTTTTTAAATTTTTTTTTTTCAACGTTTATTTTATTTTTGGGACAGAGAGAGACAGAGCATGAACGGGGGAGGGGCAGAGAGAGAGGGAGACACAGAATCGGAAACAGGCTCCAGGCTCCGAGCCATCAGCCCAGAGCCTGACGCGGGGCTCGAACTCACGGACCGTGAGATCGTGACCTGGCTGAAGTCGGCCGCCCAACCGACTGCGCCACCCAGGCGCCCCCCAAAATTTTTTTTTATGTTTATTTATTTTTGACAGAGAGAGAGAGAGAGAGAGACAGAGCATGAGTGGGGGAGGGGCAGAGAGAGAGGGAGACACAGAATCCAAAGCAGGCTCCAGGCCCTGAGCTGCCAGCACAGAGCCCAACGTGGGGCTTGAACTCACAGACTGTGAGATCATGACCTGAGCCAAAATCAAGAGTTGGATGCTTAACTGACTGAGCCACCCAGGTGCCTCTAAAATGTATTATTTCTAAAGCAATTGTATCAGATTGTTTCATTGAGTTTTACTGTGAATCCAGTATTATTTAACAATGTAAAGAAACAATTTTACAGATATTATTAAAAAACTATAAGCCTAGAGAGTTATGAAAATGTATGCCAGCCTGTCCCAGATGTAGTTTGAAGTAAAGGGAAAGAAGATGGGATGAATACAGCCCAATTATTTGAATCTGTTGGAAAAAATTTCCATCCAGTAGCAAATGAGTTATATTTAGATATGAAGCAAATTATCATCATTTGTGATTCTAGCCAGCCCTCTCCTGAAAAATATCTGAAGCACCAGTTTCTGCTTATTGTTCATTACTTCTCTGGGAAGGTTTCGTTTAGACAAAAATCACAAAGAGAGTATGTGGTATTGAATTTTGAGTAACCGAAAAGTTTAATGAAGAGAACATAATGGTACACATAACTAGATTATTCACTTGAGTTCCTTCCCTCTTCTTTGCCAGTCTTGGTTCTCCCTCATTTCTGGCTATCTGGGTTGACATGCCCTTCAAGAATGAGACTAGATGTGGTCCATCCCAGGCAGTAAACAACTTTTTGGAACTGTTCATTCCAAGTTTCAGTCAATGGTCCTCAAACTTGGGTGTATGCCAGAATCCCTAAGATGCTTGATAAAAACTACAGATGCCTAGACTACTAAGAATTTCTGAGTGTGGCCAGAACACCCACAATTTTTAACATACATTGTAATCTGAAACGATTGGTTTGGATCTTTCATGTTTAATGTATTCTGGGAGCAAATAACTGTATATTACCTTTCAAGATTCATCTATTCCTGGGTTTTACCATCTATCAGAAGGTGGATACCTAGATGATACTTGCTATGGGTTAAAGTGTGTACTCCCCAAATTCATATGTTGAAGTCCTAACCCCTCTCCCTAGTGCCTCAGAATGTGACTATATTTGGAGATAGGGTCTTTAAAGAGATATCACATTAAAATTAAACCATTAGGATGGGCCCTGATCTAATATTAGTGGACTGGTGTCCTTAATAAGAATAGGAGATTAGGACATGCACATGAACAGAGGGAAGACCATGTAAAGACATGGGACAAAGACAGCCATTTGCAAGCAAGGAGTTAGGCCTTGGAAGATAACAAACCTGCCAAAACCTTGATCTCAGACTTCTATCTTCTAGAATTGTGAGAAAAGTAATTCTGTTGTGTAAGTCACCTAGTCTGTGATACTTTGTTATGGCAGCCCTAGAAAACGAATACAGTACTAATCTGTGTTGTGTATCTTCTATGTACAAGGCACTGTGCGAACACTTTTTTGAACCCCTTAGAATGTTGCTAGCTCTTACATTTGTGGAGGGAAGGAAGGAAGGAAGATGTAGGCTAGGATCCAAGAAAGCCATTCATGAATGGTATGATATGTCCTCTTCCCTGTTGCCCACACACTTTAGAATTCCTTTCTTGGGGTGCCTGGGTGGGTCAGTCTGTTATCTGTTAAGCCTTTGACTTTGGCTCAGGTCATGATCTCGTGGCTGGTGAGTTTGAGTCCTGCATTGGGCTCTCGGCTGTCAGCATGCAACCCGCTTTGGATCCTCTGTTTCCCTTTCCCTATGATTGTAGTCACAGCACTTCCAACAATTATTATTTTTTCTAATTCCAACTAGCAGTGTGTTAATTGAAATTAGGGAGAACAGAAATAAGGGGAGCTAGGCCATTACCTAGCCTCTGCATCCTCTTTTTACCTCCCACTACATCTATGAACTATTCTGGATGCCATACTGGTTAATATAGTTGTTATATTAAAAGTCCACTTTCAGTTTTTATTCTGATTCAACAAATATTTATTGTGTACCTAATATCTACCCATTACGAGGCTAGAAATTAAGTATACAAAGGTGAACACAGCATGGTTTCTTTCCTAAAGGAGTATGCACTTCAGTAAATACAACAGAGGAAATAAATGCATCAATAGAATAAAAGATAAGGGCAGAAATGGCTATTTTATTTTAATAAGAGATCCGACTTAGTAGTTCTGAATCAGAATGATTGTTAGAATTACTAGGAGAACATTTTAAGTGAGTCACAGATTCTACCATCGATCAACTTATTCAGAATTTTCAGGCATGAGGTCTTTGATTCTGTGTTTACAAAAACTCTCTTCTGGTCCCTCATGCTCATGAGGTTGGAATACAGAGGTCTAATGTATCTTAAGTGTAGGTAAGTGTGTGAAGTGGAGGTTTGCACTCAAGTAGTAAGTTAGGTGATGGTCCATGTGCTAAGGATTACTGAATCAGTTTACAGAGTATAATGTGTTCTCTGTGTGTGATTTAAAAAGTATTATTAGTGTCTCAAGATGTAAGTGGAATAAATGAAATAATATTTTTAATCAAACTAAGGACTCTGAGAGGTAAGTGACCAAAAGCCCAACTCAAATTAGCATAATCCTAAAAGAGCATGCATGGGCTCATAGATGGACAAAGGTGGAATATAGAGCCTCTAAAGTGCTATCCAGCACAGTGGCCACTAGCCATATATGAAATATGGCTGGTCTGAGTTCATATTTTCTTTTTTTTTTTTTAAGAAATTTTATTTTATTTTATTTTTTTTAATATATGAAATTTATTGTCAAATTGGTTTCCATACAACACCCAGTGCTCATCCCAAAAGGTGCCCTCCTCAATACCCATCACCCACCCTCCCCTCCCTCCCACCCCCCATCAACCCTCAGTTTGTTCTCAGTTTTTAACAGTCTCTTATGCTTTGGCTCTCTCCCACTCTAACCTCTTTTTTTTTTTTTTTCCTTCCCCTCCCCCATGGGTTTCTGTTAAGTTTCTCAGGATCCACATAAGAGTGAAACCATATGGTATCTGTCTTTCTCTGTATGGCTTATTTCACTTAGCATCACACTCTCCAGTTCCATCCACGTTGCTACAAAAGGCCATATTTCATTTTTTCTCATTGCCACGTAGTATTCCATTGTGTATATAAACCACAATTTCTTTATCCATTCATCAGTTGATGGACATTTAGGCTCTTTCCATAATTTGGCTATTGTTGAGAGTGCTGCTATGAACATTGGGGTACAAGTGCCCCTATGCATCAGTACTCCTGTATCCCTTGGGTAAATTCCTAGCAGTGCTATTGCTGGGTCATAGGGTAGGTCTATTTTTAATTTTCTGAGGAACCTCCACACTGCTTTCCAGAGTGGCTGCACCAGTTTGCATTCCCACCAACAGTGCAAGAGGGTTCCCGTTTCTCCACATCCTCTCCAGCATCTATAGTCTCCTGATTTGTTCATTTTGGCCACTCTGACTGGCGTGAGGTGATATCTGAGTGTGGTTTTGATTTGTATTTCCCTGATAAGGAGCGACGTTGAACATCTTTTCATGTGCCTGTTGGCCATCCGGATGTCTTCTTTAGAGAAGTGTCTATTCATGTTTTCTGCCCATTTCTTCACTGGGTTATTTGTTTTTCGGGTGTGGAGTTTGGTGAGCTCTTTCTAGATTTTGGATACTAGCCCTTTGTCCGATATGTCATTTGCAAATATCTTTTCCCATTCCGTTGGTTGCCTTTTAGTTTTGTTGGTTGTTTCCTTTGCTGTGCAGAAGCATATTTTCTTTAAGTGTAAAATACACATTGGGTTTTGAAGATTTGGTATACAAAAAGAATGTATTGTTTTCTTAACATTTTTCTATACTGAATACATGTTGACATAATATTTTGGATATGTTGGGTTAAATAACATATCTAAAAATTAATTTTACCTATTTTTACTTCTTTTTAATGTAGCTACACATGTGGCTCACATTATGTTTTTGTTGGACCGCATTATGCTAGAATCATTGGAAATAGGGGATCTATGCCTCTAGGACTGTCTTTCCTCTCTGCTTCTTTCTGGATGTCAGCCTTATTACCTCCAATTGCAGAGGACTTTTCTCCTAGAAGCAGAAACCTGGAATCTTACAAGGTCTCTACTAAAGAGGAATGGGCACTTCTCTTCCAGATCCTATTTTGAAAATCCTAAGGAAGAATTTTAATTGGTGCAGCTGGAATCATGAACCAATCACTGTGGCTGAGAGAATAGAATAATACTGTGATTGGCTGCATCTGGGCCAAGTGTCCATTCCTGTAGCTGGGCCAGGGCACAAAATAAAGTGGTTAGTCACTACCAGAACCACATGGGTAGAATAGAAGATTAATTTCCCTATATTTTTCAAAACAATAATAATAATTAGTGTTTGTTTAGTGCTTTCTATGAGCGAGGCATTATGATAAGCATTTTTACATAGGTTTTCTCATTTAATATGTTGAACAGCTATTTTGAGGAATTCTGATGAAATCTTACATGTAATAAATCTTGAACCATGACATTCTCCTGATCTTTCCAATCTTAATAAATAAATGAACACATAAATACTTAAGCCATACAACCCAGGAATCATCCCTGCTTCATTCCCTCCTTCCCCTTGCCTTCATCCATTTATTGTTAAATAATTAACTTTTCCATATCCATGCTTTACACAATAGCCAGAATATTTTTAAAACATAAATCTCAATTAAATAAAGCAGTTCAGTGAATGAAATCTAAACTTCCCAGCATTGTGTGGCTTCTGTTTAACTCTCCAATTCCTTCTTGTGCTATACTGCTTCTCACTACAGTTCTCACTTTCAGTTACATAGGTCTCCTTTCATGCCAAGCTCTTTTCTATCTTTGGCCTTCCCTCTTCCTGGAATGATTTTCTGGTTTTGTGAGTGGCTAGCTCATCCTTATCCTTTGTATCTCAGCTTAAGTGTCACCTCCTCAGAAAGACTGTATCCTGAACATCCTATAGAAAATGGATCTATAGTTACTTTTTAACTATCTCATCACACTCTTTTATAGCACTTATCATAATCTACACTTATTTGTTTACCATCTGACCCATTTACTCATGCATAAACTCCATGATTATATTGAACTTTGCTGACTTGTTCACTGTTCTGATCCCAGCATCTGTATAATATCTGGGAACATAGTAGGTGTTCAGTAAATATTTGTTGAATATGTGAATGAATATTTATAGATGAGGGAACTGAGGCTTAGAGAAGGTAAAGAACTGACTCAAGTCATATAGTATGAAGTGACAGAACCAAGTTCCAAACCCAGGCAGCTTGATTGCAGAGCCCCACTATTAATTGCCATGCCATAAGAAGGGACTATTGTAGTGGGCAGGCAAAACAATAAATGTCTAATAGTAGAAAGCACTGGTCTTGGTATCAGAAGTCTTGTATTCATTTTTGGCACTGTTAACTGGAGTGAGAAGGCCCCATTTAGTCCACATGGCTGGGAGTAGAGGAGGGATGTTATACAAACAATAATTGGGACCTATACCAGAACTGGAATAATTCTGAAAAAGAATGAGGGCAAATAACAAATGCCTACAATATGATTCTAGTATATTCTCAGAGTGCACTGAGAGGCTACCTATACCTTTCTTACAGAGGCCATCTCTTTTGACACTTACCTTTTGCAAATGACTTGAAATTTTGAAATATGATATTTTCTGGTGGATATTAAGTTTGGAATGAAATTGTGGGGACAGCTGGAAACAAGATAATTGCTAAATGTGAAATCTGAGAGCGCAGGCTGACAGTTGTGAGAATATGATAATATTTTCTACTATAATAAATGCAAAGTCATGGATAGACTGGTAGTTGCAATTCTTTTCTCTCTTAGTATAAATGACTCTCTCCATCCATTCCAAAAGTGTATCTAGTATTTATAGTTATTGTTCTTTAGTCGTATTATAAACTAAGGTTAAAGGTTATAGCATTTTGTTTTCCTGATGTATTTCTAAGAATATACATATGTTTTTTAACTTGTAATTTTTATCTAGAAAAAATATTAATGATTTTATCTATCTGTTCTCTGTTTATCGGTTCAAAAATAATTTAATTTTCTAGAGGATAATTATACTTGTGGAGGGGAATGCCTCATTGTTTTTGTGTGTGTGTGCTTTTGAAAGAAATTGTATGATTCATTTACCCAGGGAAATAATTTGGATTGTCTATTTACAGTTTTTTTCAATTTTCATTTCCATTGGCCAGATATAGTTAACATAATAGCCAACATGTACTTGAACTGATCACCATTATAAACCTGCCGTGACACAGGGCTTTTAGTCTTCCCTGCTTGAAGACTGTGGTCTCATTTGAACAGAAATATTTTGCAGTAAAACATTCCTCCATCTTTTTTCCCCTCTTATGGATAAATCCACCAAAACTGATCTAATATGGTCAAATTTTCAACACAGTTCATTGTTTTTTTCAAACCCATAAACTGAAGCAAATAAAATTCACTTCTCCAAGCCTTCTATAACTTACTATACACCCTCAACTTTAGCTTTCCCTATCTCCTTTCATATTATGAAAGCCTCATTCTTTATAAATGAAACACAGAGGGGGGAAAACTTAAAAGTCATAGTTAATGCTGAAATACACGGCAGGAAAATAGAGCCTTTTCTTTTTGGTGAGATCTGATTTATTCATACATTGCATACATTCACTTGCCAAACATTGACTGAACATTTCCTTTATATGAGAAACAAGGATCAAATAGAGTAGAAAGTATATAGGATCCAGGAGTCAGAAGACCAAGGTTCAAATCCTGACTCTGCCTCTTCATAACTGTGATTATGGCAGAAACAAATATCCCTAATGAGTCATGGTTCTTCCATGATTTTTAAGGTAAGGATAATAGAATCTTCTCTGCCTGCCTTTAAGGATTATGGTAAAGCTCTAAAGAATTCTGTAAATTATAGCTTTCCAAATAAATGTCAAATGTATTTCTTATTATGTGCATGAAACTACTTCATATGGAGGATGTATAAAAATCACCATTCTTTTTACTATACTTTGGTTTACCAGTCCATTTCCTGGAATCATTTTTTCATGACTTTATATTTTTAGAGAAATTTTAGATTTACTATAAAATTGAGAGGGGTTGCAGAGATTTTTCATATACTGTCTGCTCCCACACATGTATAGCGTCCCTCATCATCAAAGTCATTCACCAGAATGGTACTTTTTTTTTTGTTAAAACAAGGATGAATATGCATTGGTACATAACAATCATCTGAAGTCCATAATTTACCTTAGGGTTCACTCTTGGTGTCATACATTCTATAGATATGGAAAAATGTGTGATGACACATATCCATCATTATAATATCAAACAGTATTTTCACTGCCCTAAAAATCCTCTGTGTCCTGCCTGTTCATCACTACCCCTCCCCCAAACAATCACTGAACTTTTTAATATCCTTATAGTTTTGCCTTTTCCAGAATGTCATATAGTTGGAATCATATAGTATGTAGCCTTCTTAGATTGACTTCTTTCACTTAGTAATATGAATTTAAAGTTCTTCCAAGTCTTTTTTCATGGCTTGATATCACTTCTTTTTAGTGCTGATTACTATTCCATTGTGTGGATGTACCATAGTTTATTTACCTATTTTCCCACTGAAAGGTATCTTGGTTGCTTCCAAGTTTTGAAGATTATGAATAAAGCTGCTATAAACATCAACATGCAGGGTTTTGTGTGGATGTAAGTTTTCAGTTCCTCTGAGTAAATACCAAGGAGTGTGAATGTTAGATCTAATGGTAAGAGTATGTTTAGTTTTGTAAGAAACTGCTAAATTATCTTCCAAAGTGGCTGTACCATTTTACATTCCTACTGAGATTTTATGAGAGTTCCTGCAGCTCCACATACTTACCAACATTTGGTGTTGTTAGTGTTCTGGATTTTGGCCATTCTGGTATATTTGTAGTGGGATCTCATTGTTATTTTAATTTGCATTTTCCTGATAACATGTGATGTGGAGCATCTTTTCATCTGTATATCGTCTGTGGTGAGATCTCTATTAATGTCTTTGGACTACTTTTTAATTGGGTTGTTTGTTTTCTAGTTGTTGAGTTTTAGGAATTCCTTGTCTATTTTGGCCAACAGTCTTTTATCAGATTTGTCTTTTGCAAATATTTATCCCAGTCTCAGCTTATCTTCTTATTCTCTTGATACTGTCTTTTGCAGAGCAGAAGTTTTAAATTTTAACGGAGTTCAGGTTATTAATTATTTCCTTCATGGATCGTGTCTTTGGTGGTATATCTAAAAAGGTATCACCGCACCCAACTGAATCTGGGTTTTCTCTTAGGTTATCTTCTAGGAGTTTTATAGTTTTGCATTTTACATTTAGGTCTATTATCCAGTTTAAATTAATTTTTGTGAAGGGTGTGAGATCTGTATATAGTTTCAGTTTTTGTATGTCCGTGTCCAGTTGTTCCAGCACCAGCTGTTGAAGAGACTGCCTTGTTCTATTGTATTGCCTTTGTTCTTTTGTCAAAGATCAGTTAACTATAGAGGTCAATTTCTGGGCACACTGTTCTGTTACATTGATCTGTTTGTCTGTTCTCTTGCTAATACTACACTGTCTTGATTACTATAGCTTTCTAGTAAGTCTTGAAGTAAGAGAGCATCAGTCTTCCAACTTTTTTTTGTCCTTCAGTATTGTATTGGCTATTCTGGGTCTTTTGCTTCTCCATATACACTTTAGCTTGCTGGGATTTTGATTGGGATTACATCAAATCTATAGATCAAGTTAGAAAGAACTGACATCTTGACAATATTGAGTCTTCCTATCCATGAACATAATCTCCATTTATTTAGTTCTTTGATTTCATTCATCATAAGTTTTGTAGTTTTACTAATGGATCTTGTACATATTTTGTTAGATTTATACCTAAGTATTTCATTTTGTGGGGTGCTAATAAAAATGATATTGTGTGTTTAATTTCACTTTTTATTGCTGGTATGTAAGAAAATAATTTACTTTCATGTATTAACCTTGTATCCTCGCAACCTTGCTATAATCGCTTATTAGTTCCAGGAGGGTTTTTTTGGTTGTTGTTGTTGTTGATTCTTTCAGATTCTCTACATAGATAATCATGCTGTCTGCAAACAAGGACAGTTTTATTTCTTCCTTTCCAACCTGTATACTTATTTCCTTTTCTTACCTTATTGCACGAGCAAGTATTTCTAGTACAAAGGGGTGGTAAGAGAGGAAATTCTGGCCTTGTACCTGATTTTAGTGGGAAAGTTTTGAGTTACTCACCACCATTATATATGATGTTAGCTGCAGGATTTTTATCAAGATAGTCTTTATCAAGGTAGGAAAGTTACCCCTCTATTCCTAGTTTTCAGAGTGTTTTTCTATCATAAATTGGCAATGAATTTTTTTAAAATGCTTTTTGTGTATCTGTTGATATGATCATATGATTTTTCACTTTTAGTCTGTTGATATGATGGATTACAGTAATTATAGATAGTCTGAATGGGCCTATATCTATTAAAGGAATTGAGTCAATAACCAGTAATCTCCAAAAGAGAAAACACCAGGCCCAGATGGGTTCACTGGTGAATTCTATCAAACATTTAAGAAAGAAATTATACGAATTCCCTATAATCTATCTCAGAATAGAAGCAGAGGGAATAATTTCCTACTCATTCTGTGAGGCCAGCATTACCCTAATACCAAAACCAGACAAAGACATTACAAAAAAAGAAAATATAAATCAATTTTTCTCATGAACATAGATGTAGAAATCCTTAACCATTAGCACATTGAATTTTAAAAAGTATAAAAACAATTACACACCATGACCAAATATTATTTATTTCAGGTATGCAATTGAGGTTCAGCATTTGGACAGGATGGCCAGAGCTGGCTGGAGTTGAGTTTTTTCTCTCCTAGGTCAGTTTGGCTCTGGCTAATTAGTTTTCCCTGAAGGCAGGGAGTCCCTAAGAAGGGCAGGAAGTCCCTAAGAACAGAGGTGCTCTGTGTATTTAACAATGGTTCCTTTCCCCTTCCCCTGGAAGCTTGAGAAGAATTTTCTTTGATATTTACTTTGGGAATCTAGTTGAACTCCTGGAGGAGAATCCCACAATTACTGTGTTGGGGGCAGGTATCCCACAACAGTGTCCTCCTAGAGATTTTTTTAAAAATTATTTTTAATGTTTATTTATTTTTGAGAGAGAGAGGCAAGCAGAGAGAGAGGGAGACACAGAATCTGAAGCAGGCTCTAGACTCTGAGCTGTCAGCATAGAGCCTGATGCAGGGCTTGAACTCATGAACCAGGAAATCATGACCTGAGCCGAAGTTGGACACTTAACTGACTGAGCCACCCAGGCGTCCCTAGGGAATTTTTTACATTAGAAAATTGAATGCTATTCTTTTAAAAAAAAATAATTGTTTTTATTATTATTAAGTAATCTCTTCACCCAACGTGGGGCTCCAATGTACAACCCTGAGATCAAGAGTCACATGCTGTACTGACTGAGCCAGCCAGGCACTTGGAATAATATTCTTTTTTTCATCATTATTATTGAGATATAATTGACATAAAACATTGTGTCAGTTTAAGGTGTACAGTATGTTATTTTGATACATTTGTGTATTGCAATATGATTACTCCAGTAGTATTAGGTAACACTTAGGTCATACATTTATCATTTCTTTTCTGTGTTGAGAACAGTTAAGATTTTGTCTCTTAGCAACTTTGAAATTTATAATACAGCAGTGGTGAGTATAATCACTTTGTTGTACGTTAGCTCTCTAGAATTTATTTATCTATTGGTTGTAAGTGTATATACCCTTAACATCTTCCCAGTTCTCCCACACCCTCCAGCCCCTGGTAACCACCATTCTACCTTCTGTTTTTACAAGTCTTATTTTCTTTTAGATTTCACATATAAGTGAGATCATACATTGTCTTTGTATTTGTCTTTATGTGTATTTGTCTTTTTCTTTCTGAGATATTTCACTTAGCATAATGCCTTCAGAGTCTATCCATGTTGTCACAAATGGAAGGATTTCGTTCTTTCTCATGGCTGAATAATATTTTAGTGTGTGTGTGTGTGTGTGTGTCTGTGTGTGTGTGTATGTGTGTATGTATATCTCACATCTTTATTCATTCATCCATTGATAGACACACTTAGGTTGTTTCCATACTTTGGCTGTTGTAAATAATGCTGCAATGAACATGGGTGTACAGACTTTCCTTCAAGATACTGATTTCATTTCCTTTGGATATATACCCAGGAGTGGGATTGCCAGATCATATGGTGGTTCAATTTTTAATTTTTTGAGGAGCTGCCATACGGTGTTCCATAATGGTTGTACCAATTTGCATTCCCATCAACAGTATGTTAGGGTTCCCCTTTTTCCACATCCCCACCAACATTTATTATCTTTTGTTTTTTTTGATAAAAGCCACCCCTGGAGTTTTTAACTTCCAGATTTGTCTGTACTGAGCCTCCAGCACTTCCTCAGTTATACTCAGGTTCTCCTACTTTGCACTGGTTTCCCTCGCAGTTTCTGTTAATGAATGTCTGCTCCGGTAAGCTATAATTCCTGTATCCACCTGTCTCTCTATTCTTGGGGGCAGCAGCACTTTGCTCTGTGTCTTAGGGATCCAAGAATTGCCGATTTTTCAGTGTGTTCATATTTTTAGTCATTCAGATGAGGCAGTGACTTTCATGCTTTTTACATGTGGAACAGGAAATCAGAAGTCTCTCTGGAAACATTGTAAGACTTTGTTACATAACAATTTAAAGTGCTTTGAAATCCCCTTAAGATAGATTATACGTAACAAGGACATTATTGTTTATTTCTTGTACTGTCTTAATTATTTCCTAAAGTGGAAGTTTTAAGAGAGGCTAGTTTGGCTTCTTTATATTACTTGTAAATAATCCTGATTTTAGGATAGGGAAATCTTCTATAAGAATCTAACAAAGAGGGGCACTCAGCTGGCTCAGCTCGTAGGGCATGTGACTCTTAATCTTGGGGTTGTGAATCAAGCCCCAAATTGAGGTAGAGTTTACTGAAAAAAAAAATATATATATCAAAATGACTTTTTCCTCTAGAGATGAACTAGGTAATTTATAAAAATATTTTTAAATGGCTCAGATATATTTATAAAATGAATATTATACTTATTATACTTATTATACTTAATATATTATGACATATACTTGATATATACTTGAATACGCAGAGATGGAATTGTAGTTTGTAACATTAGATGTGTAGGGGTACCAGATAATTTAATATATTAGAAAATAAATGCAATATGTATTTAGATTTTTAGTTGAACATATATACCTCACTGAATTTGGGAGTTACGCTGTGGGGGAAAGACCATTAGTTGAGGATGGATTTGGAAGAATTGAGTTCTAATCCTAACTATGGAAAGTATGGTTTAGTGAGTAACTGGATAGGTTTTTGGGTCAGTCATGTTTTTTGAATCCCAGTTCTACCACTTTTTGCTGAGTGACCTTGGGTAAGTTTCCTAATCTTCCTAAACTTTAGTTTGTTTAGCTTAAAAAAAGAGATAATTATCGTACTTATCTCTTAGGGTTACTGTAAGGATTAAATGAGAAAATGCACAGTAAGTATTTAGCAGTTTATTAGATCATCATCATCGTCATCATCACCACCACTGATGCCACTGATTAATCATTTAATCTGTCTAGCTCTGTTAGGTTCTCTTATTTATAAAAGGACTAAATTAGTTGATTTCCTTGTGGCTATTATTATTATTATTATTTGAGTAAATGTGTTTGAGAGTGCTCTGTTAAAAGCCTGCCTAAATAGAAGATATCATCATCATCTTAGGATTGTTTGAGCTCTGAAATGTTATGACAAAAATGAAAAACCATCTATGACATTAATCCTTGGCTCTCCTGTTTTATCTCAAAGCTGTGACTAAAGCAGAGAGAAATTTGTTGCCAATCTCCTCATCTTTGCTTTCTTCATCATTATTCCATATTTATCCATCGTATATAGCAAATTACAGAAAACAGATAGGGTTTCTTAAGCCAAGACCAAAATAGGAAGAGGAGGAAGCCACAATAATAGTGGATATTTACTTAATCTTAGTATGTACCAGATACTATGCTAAGAGCTTTATATATATATTGCTGTTTAATATGCATATATATATATATATATATATATATATATAAAATTAAGCCTTTCCCCATTGTACTTCTACCTTAATCTTTTTATTCTTTGTCTCTGTAACTTTTGTCTCCTTAATCTTATTTCCCCATAATTCTCTTCTAAGAATTCTGCATTTTGGCCAAGTGCTGGATGGTGGTTTGCAACATTTATTGAACATATCTTTTACTGTTCAAACTTTATGTCCCTATTTGAAACCCCTCTTCTTCCTTTCTGTTTTCCCTACCAGTCTTTAAGCTTGGCTCAGACTTCTATTTTGAAGCTAATTATTGCTGAAGTGGCTTCCCTTCCTTGCTATAAGCACTAGCATGGAAGAAAATACTTTGCTAAATCAAAACATAGTGCTAATTTTTAAATTTGCATACAGTATAATACGTTATTCTAATGGCTATTGAATGTAAAGTTGTTCTTCAACAGCTGAGAATGGAAAAACGGTGTATTTTATTTAAATTTAGACTAATTTGCATAGGCCTTTTTGTGTGGCTTTCAATAGTTTAATTGTAATTCCAGAGTAATGAAGATGATTAGGTAGCTGTTGAAGATGGCTTAAGTCATTTTAAAATGAAAACTGCAAGAGTGCTCAAATTTATTCTCCCATCTTCTTTTGTTGTGTCCTCTCACCCAATTTCAAAATTCTAGTCCCCTTACATACTTTAAAAGAGAAGTAAATACTATTTATCAAAGTAGTAAGTAGTAAGTGACCAATGGAGAGATTTCAAGCATCTGTGGGAGACAGATTTTTGTACAAAATACCTACTATAAATAGTAAAGAATAATTAGTAAATATATGAACTATTTCCTGAAACCTCAGGAAAGTTGTTTAGTTAACAGACTGGTCTGCATTAATTATAATGACTTAGGGATCATTAATAAATTAGATTGCTTCTATTTCATAGGCACAGAGAACCCTAATTTATGAAGAGAGCATTTTCCAAAAGCTTATTTAAAAGTTGCTTATTGGGAGCTTATTGACATCTTTAAGATGTCACTGTTAGGAGCTGGGTAAAGGATGAAGCTTAAGCCACCAGGGATAGTCATGGTCATAGGAAACTATGACCAAACTCTCCAAATTATATTTGGAGAGAGAGAGAGGAGGAGGAGAGAGAAGGAGGGAGGAAAATAGGGAGGGAAGCAGAGAGAGAGAGAGAGAGAGAGCGAGCGAGCTTGATTGAGATTGAGAGTGGTTCTATGGAATTGCCTCATGTGATTGTAAAGGCTTGGTAAGTCCAAAATCTATAGGGTAGGCCTTCAGGCTTGAGACCAAGGAAAAGTTGAGTCCATAGACAGTCTGTTGGCAGAATTCCTTCTTGCTCCAGGGAGGCTAGTCTTTGTTTTATTAAGGCCTTCAAGTGATTCTGTGAGACCCACACATAAGGAGGGTAATCAGCTTCCAAAGTCCACTGATTTAAAATGTTATTCTTGAGAGGGAGTTAAGATGGCAGAGTAGTAGGGGGCCCCTGGGCCTGCCTCATCCCTGGAACACAGCTAGATTAACATCAAATCATTTTGAACACTTTAGAAATTGATCTGAGGATTAAGAGAACAATCTGCATGATTAGAAGGAAAGAATGTGGCAGGTACGAGGTGTAGAGAAGTGAACTGGGGGAGAGAAGAGCCATGGTGCCATGGAGGGGAAGGGAGCCCTTTTTGCAGATGAAGGAGAGAAAGTGGGGGAGGGAGAGCAGTGCATTGCGTTTGTGCAAGAAAAACACTTCCCGAAAACCATTGACCATTGACTGGGGAATCAAGAGAAACTATCACCAGGTTTTCACAAGCAGTGGAGCTCAAATTCATGTTTTAGCATTTACCAGAGTCAAAATGGGTGGGTGTGGTGGTACTCCTGTGGTTAAGGAGGGCAGAGGCCTGGAAGCAGACATCCTAGTGTATAGATCCCCTGGGTCACACTGGGAGAGAATGTTCCCCTCCCTGGAGTACATTTGGAAGAGGGTATACTGCCTTTGGAAGGACAAAAGACCCAGCGGGCTCCATCAAGTGGCTGTTTATCAGAAGGGACAGAAGTGCATACAGAGGGCAAATAACCTGGTTGCTGCTTTTTGCTGTGCTTCACCATGAACTCCAAGCACCTGTGCCACTGTGTGCTGCTTTTCTGGGACAAAATGGCACCAGACAGGGCTTGGTGAATCTCTCTTGGAGTGGGTCACCCTGTACTGGGTCCTTGGAGTTTTGAATCCCGGCCATGTGTAGGAGATAGAACAAGGGAGAACTGTGCTACCAGGTGTGCCGAGGGCCTGGGCACAGAGAGGGTGAGGGCAGGGATCTGACAGAAGCCTGGGACAGAAGAGGGGAAATTGTTCACTTTTCTGCGAGAGTTTCCTGAATAGTGAAGGGTACCAGCTCTCCTCCCTCTTTACTCCTGGGACAAGAGAGCAGGGTGACTCCATTTTTGCCTTGGCCCACCAACATGATTGGACTTCAGTGAGCAACACAGCACCCCCAGTGGAGGCTGGAGCCACTTACACCAAACCCTGCCCGCATATGTCCTACAGAGGCATCTTTACTAGGGCAGGTGTGACTGAGCCAGCACAGTGTACCTCTTCTGCAGATGACCAGCATGGTTCCTCAGCATTCACCAGGTCTACTGATCACAGAGTACTGCAAAGTGTCAGCTTCAGTTCTGGTAGAAATAGGACCAGGCTTTTCTTTCTTTCCTGTCTTGTCTTGTCTTTTCCTTTTTTCCTTTTTCTTGTTCTTTTTCTTGTTCTTTTTCTCGTTCTTTTCTTTTCTTTTCTTTTCTTTTCTTTTCTTTTCTTTTCTTTTCTTTTCTTTCCTTTCCTTTCCTTTCCTTTCCTTTCCTTTTCTTCTTTCTTTCTTTCTTTCTTTCTTTCTTTCTTTCTTTCTTTCTTTCTTTCTTTCTTTCTTATCAGGCTTATTTTAAACAAATCAAAACACACCTAGTTAGAGGTGTAAACACTCCCCACTGTAAGCAAGGAGGAACTCTGCAGAGGACTGACCTGTGGGAAAGAGCAGCCAAAACACAACAGCAGAGTGCACATAGAATATACCAGAAACACTTCCTAAAGCACCAGGCCCTGGACTGTGTATGGCTCCTTCTTAATATAGCATTACTCTCAGCAGAAAATATAACAAGGTTTCATAACACAGAAAAGACAGAAACCTAGACAAAATGACAAGACAGAGTAATTCTCCCCAAAAGAAAGAGCAAGAAGAAATCACAGGGGTTTACTCAAAACAGATATAAGCAATATATCTGAACACGAATTTAAAACAACAGTCATAAGAATACTAGCTGGGCTTGATGAAAGCATAGATGACATAGAAACAGATACCCTTGCTGCAGAGATAAAAGACTAAAAACTAGTCAGGCCGAAATAAAAAGCAAAACGAAACTATAACCGAGATTCAAAACTGACTAGATGTAATCATAATGAGGTTGGAAGAAGCAGAGAAACAGATAGGTGATATAGAAGATAAAATTATTGAAAATAAAAAAGCTGAAAACAAGAAGGAAAGAAAACTATTAGATCTTGAATATAGACTCAGGGAACTCAGCAACTCCATAAAGTGAAGTAGTATCCATATCATAGGAGTCCCAGGAGAAGAGCGGGGAAAAAAGGACAGAAGGTTTATTTGAACAAATTATAGTTGAGAACTTCCCTAATCCGGGGAAGGAAACAGGCATTCAAATCCAAGAGGCACAGATAACTCCCCTCAAAGTGAACAAAAACAGGTCAATATCAAGACATATCATAGTGGAACTTGCAAAATACAAAGGTAAAGAGAATTCTGAAAGCAGTTTGGGACAAAGGTTCTTAATGTACAAGGGTAGACACATAAAGTTAGTAGCTGACCTGTCCACTGAAACTTCTGGCAGGTCAGAATGAAATGACCTGATATTCAACATGCTAAATGGGAAAAATATGCAGGCAAGAATACTTTATCCAGCAAGGCTGTCATTCAAAATAGAAGGAGAGATAAAGAGTTTCCAAGACAAACAAAAACTAAAGGAGTTCATGAACACTAAACCAGCTCTGCAAGAAATATTAAAGGTGACCCTTTGAGTGGGAGAGACCAAAAGCAACAAAGACTAAAAAGGAACAGAGATAATCTACAGGAACAGCGACTTAACAGGTAATACAGTGGCACTACATTCATACCTATCGATAATTACTCTGAATGTTAATGAACTAAATGTTCTGATCAAAAGATGTAGGCTATCAGAATGGATAAAAAAAAACAAGATCCATTGATGTGCTGTTTCAGAGACTCATTTTAGATCAAAGACACTTCCAGTTTGAAAGAGAGAGGATGGAGAAACATTTATCATGCTAATGGACATCAAAAGAAAGCTGGAATAGCCATACTTGTATCAGATAATCTAGATTTTAAACCAAAGACTGTGGTAAGAGATGAAGAAGGGCACTATATCATAATATAGTGGACTGTCCAACCAGAAGATCTTGGAATTGTAAATATTTATAACCCCACATTGGAAGAAGCCAAGTATATAAATCAATTAATAACAAACTTAAACTCATTGATAATATACAAAAATAGTAGGGAACTTAAACATCCCACTTACAACAGTGGACAGATCACCTAAGGAGAGGATCAACAAGGAAACAATGGCTTTGAATGACACACTAGGCCAGATGCCCCTAACAGATATACTCAGAGCATTTCATCCTAAAGCAGCAGAATACACTTTCTTTTTGAGTGCAAATGGAACATTCTCCAGATCACATACTGGGTCACAAATCAGGCTCCAACCAATACAAAAAGACTAGGACTAAGGCTAATATGGCATCATGCGTATTTTCAGACCACAACACTTTGATACTTGAAATGATCCATGAGAAAAAATTTGGAATGACCACAGGTACATGGATGTCTGAGAACATCCTACTGAAGAACAAGTGGGTTAACCATGAAATTAAAGAAGAAATAAAATGCATGAAAGGAAATGACAGTAAAAATACGACAGTCTAAAACCTTTGGGATGCAGGAAAGGCTTTCATAAGAGGGAAGCATATAGCCATATAGGGCTTCCTTAAGAAGCAAGAAAAGTTTCAAATATACAACCTAATCTTACACCTAAAGGAGCTGGAAACAGAACAGCGTATAATGTGTAAAACCAATAAAGGAAAACAAAGAGCAGAAATAAGTGATATGGAAATACAAAACAAACAAACAAACAAACAAACAAACAAACAAACAGTAGAACCCATCAATAAAACTAGGAACTGGTGCTTCAAAAGAATTAACAAAATTGACAAACCCTTAGCAGACTTATCAAAAAGAAAGAAGAAAGGACCCAAATAAATAAAATCACAAATGAAAGAGGAGAGATCACAACCAACACTGTGGAAATACAAACAATTATAAGAGCATATTATGGGCAATCTGTATGCCAACAAACTGGGCAGTCTGAAAGAAGTGGATAAATTCCTAGAAACATATAAATTACCAACACTGAAACAGGAAGAAATAGAACATTTGAACAGACCTATAACCAACAAAGAAATTGAGCAGGTAAGCAAAAATCTCCCAACAAACAAGAGTCCAGGGCTGGATGGCTTCTGGGGAATTCTTCTAAACATTTAAAGAAGAGTTAATATCCCTTCTTCTGAAACTGTTCCAAAAAATAGAAATGGAAAGAAGACTTCCAAACTCGTTCTATGAGGCCAGCATTACCTTGATGCCAAAACCAGACAAAGACCCCACTAAAAAGGAGAATTACAGACCATTGTCCCTGATGAACATGGATGCAAAAATTCTTAACAAGATACTAGCAAATTGAATCCAATAGGACATTAAAGGAATTATTCACTACAATCAAGTGGGATTTATTCCTGAGCTACAGAGTGGGATTTATTCCTGGGCTACAGATTTGATCCACAAATCAATCAGTGCAATACACCATATTAATAAAAGAAAGAATGAAAACCATATGATTTTCTCAATAGATACATAAAAAACATTTGATAAAATACAGCATCCATTCTTGGTAAAAAACCCTCAACAAAGTGTAAAACCAATAAAAAAAGGAAAAAAAAAACAAAAAAAAATTTAAAAAGATGGAACAAACCTCAGCATCATAAAGGCCATATATGAAAGACCCACACTTAATATCATCCTCAGTGGGGGAAATCTAAGCTTTTCCCCTAAAGTCAGGACACAACAGGGATGTCCACTCTCACCATTGTTGTTCAGTATAGTACTGAAGTCCTAGACTCAGCGAAAAGACAACAAAAAGAAACAAAAGTCATATGAATCAGTACAGAAGAAGTCAAACTTTTACTCCGCACAGATGACATGATACTATATATAGAAAACCCGAAGGACCCCACCAAAGAATTGCTAGAAGTGTTACATGAATTCGGCAAAGTCACGGGATATAAAATCAATATACAGAAATCTGTTGTATTTCTATATACCAATAATGAAGCAGCAGAAAGAGACTGGAATTGATCCTATTTACAGTTGCACCAAAAACCGTAAGATACCTAGGAATAAACCTAACCCAAGAGGTAAAGGATCTGTACTTTGAAAAATATAGAATACTTCTGAAAAGAAGTTGAAGAAGACACAAAGAAATGGAAAAACATTCCATGCTCATGGATTGGAAGATCAAATATTGTTAAAATATCTATACTACCCAAAGCAGTCTACACATTCAGCACAATACATATCAAAATAACACCAGCATTTTTCACTGAGCTAGAACAAACACTTCTAAAATTTTTTGGAACCAGAAAAGATCCCAAATAGCTAAGGTAATGTTGAAAAAGAAAAGAAAAGTGAGAAGTGTCACAATTCTGGACTTCAAGCTTTATTACAAAGCTATAATCATCAAGACAGCATGGCACAAAAAACACACATATAGATCAAAGGAACAGAATAGAGAACCCAGAAATGGTCAACTCATCTTCCACCAAGCAGGAAAGAATATCCAATGGAAAAAAAAAGTCTCTTCAACAAAGGGCGTTGGGACACCTACATGCAAAAGAATGAAGCTGGGCCACTTTCTTATACTGTATACAAAAAATAAACTCAAAATAGATGAAGGACCTAAATGTGAGATCTGAAACCAATAAAAATCCTATGAGACAGGGCAGAAAGTAATTTCTCTAACATTGTCTATAGCATCATTTGTCTGCATATGTTTCCTGAAGCAAGGAAAACAAAAGCAAGAATGAATTATTGGGACTACATCAAAATAAAAAAGCTTCTGCACAGCAAAGAAACAATCAACAAAACTAAAAGACAACATACTGAGTAGGATATTTGCAAATGATAAAGTCTTACTAGCTCAAATATTTAAAGAACTTATACAACTCAACACCAAAAAACCCCCAGTAATCAAATTAAAAATAGGTAGAAGATGGGTGTCAGGGTGGCTCAGTTGGTTGAGCATCTGACTCTTGATTTTGGCTCAGGTCATGATTTCAGGGTCATTGGATCAAGCCCCATTTTGGGCTCTGTGGTGACCATGGAGCGTGCTTGGGATTCTTTTTCACTCTCTTCTCCTCTTTCCAGCTCATGCTCTCTCTTTCTCTCTCTCTAAAGAAGAAAAAGAAAAAGAAAAAGTCAAAGAAAAGAATAGACATCTCTCCAAAGAAGACATACAAATAGCCAAGAGAGACATGAAAAGATACAGCACATCACTCATTATCAGGGAAATGCAATTCAAAATCACAACGAGATACCACCTCACATCTGTCAGAATGGCTAAAATTAACAACTCAGGAAACAACAGATGTTGGCGAGAATGTGGAGAAAGGGGAACCCTTTTGCACTGTTGGTGGGAATGTAAACTGGTGCAGCCACTCTAGAGAACAGTATGGAGGTTCCTCAAAAAATTAAAAGTAGAACTACCCTACAACCCAGCAATTGTACTATGAGGTGTTTATCCAGAGGATACAAAACTGCCGATTCAAAGGGGCACATGTACCCCAATGTTTATAGCAGCATTATCAACAATAGCCAAATCGTGGAAAGAGCCCAAATGTCCATCAACTGATGAATGGGTAAAGAAAATGTGGTGTGGAAACACACACACACACACACACACACACACACACACAATGGGATATTGCTCAGCCACCAAAAGGAATGAAATCTTGCCATTTGCAACAACATGGATGGAACTAGAGTGTATTATGCTAAGTGAAATAAGTCAGAGAAAGACAAATACCATATGATTTCACTCATATGTGGAATTTAAGAAAGAAAACAGGTGAACATATGAGAAGGGAAGGAAAAATAAGGTAAATCTAGAGAAGGAGGCAAGTCATAAGAGACTATTGACTATAGAAAACAGGGTTGCTGGAGGAAGGTGGGGGATGGGCATTAAGGAGGACACTTGTGATGAGCACTGGGTGTTATATGTAAGTGATCACTAAATTCTTCTCCTGAAACCAGTTCTACACTATATGTTAAATAACTTGAATTTAAATAAAAACTTGGAAAAAAATAAACAAAATAAATAAAATGTTAATTTCAACAAAAAAGTACCTTAAAGATCCAGAATATTGTTTGACCAAATATCTGGGCATTGTGGCTTAGCTATGTTGATACATAAAATTAACCACTATTCATTCTTTTTGTTTTACTTTTTGGGAAGTCTCATTAATTTATCTTCTACTTTATTTTACAGATCTCTTCAGTTTTTCACTTTAGCTTGCATCTTTCATGTTTGGGATGTTTCTCAAATCTCCTGTGATCCTTGGTTGTCCGTTTGTATTTGAACATGGGCCTCTTTAAAGTGGGTCATAACTCTGTATTCATGGTTAAAGCTTATAACTATAGGGACATTGAAGGATCCTTCAGTGTCAGCATTTGTTAGCTTTTTTTCTTGTGCTGGGTAGATATTTGATTGTTCTCTGTCTATAAGCATTCTGGGTGCTAAATTGAGGAAGAAATCTTTATATTCAGGGTGTAAAATTTTACTTAATTACTTTGCTTTTAGTATTTTTTTTTCCTACTCTCAGCTGTAGCAGCTACCCTTCATCCAGAGAACTTCTCTTTAACTCTCTCAAGAAAATAAACCATAGTCTTCTGCTGGGATGGTGAAGGGATAGTTGTTTGGGTGTATGGAGTGGAGTGTCAAGAGTTCATTTTCCTTAATTGACTTTCAACCATTCCTTGGAGTTTTAACCTTCAGACTCACTTCCAGAGGTACCTGGTACCACCTATTTCTAAACCCTTTGGAACTTCTGCTGTGCAAATTAGGTTTGCTTTCTTGGCTTTCCTTACCTCCAGCCATGAATTCAGGTTTTCGAGGTAGTTCGTGTTTATCTATCCACTTTCCAGTTTGCAAAGTCTTGTTGCTGTTGTTTTCTTTTCCATGTTGTTTCTTCTTGTTGGGTATATCTTAAAAACCCTTTTGTGGTAATTTTAGGAGATTTTAAGAGCATGTATAAGTTAATGCATGCATTTGGTGTGTCAGCTTTTTGTTTCTTAGAACTTATGGAAATTTTCAAACACATGCAGAAGTAGAGTGAATAGTAATATGAGTCCTCATGAATCCTTTTCTCAGCTTCAAAAATGATAACTTGTCAGCATATGGCCAATCTTTTATGTATATTCCCCCATATCCTCCAGATTATTTTATAACAGTCATAGACCTGACATCATGTTATCTATAAATTCTTCTGCATATCACTCTGAAAGATATTTTTCTTCAAAAAGCAAAATTATAATGCCATTATTAAGACCCAAATAAACCTAATAATTCCTTGATATCAAATACCCACTGAATGTTCAAATTTCCACAATTTTATCACTAAATTTTTTTACATTTGGCTTATTCAGATTTGTATTAAAATAAGGTCTAATGGTGAAGATTTTTTTTTTATATAGGTGAAGATGTTTTTTAAGTTTATTTATTTATTTTGAAAGAGAGAGCCTGAGCATCAGCTGGGGAGGGGCAGAGAGAGAGGGAGAGAGGGAGAATATCAAGCAGGCTCCCCTGAGCCTGACAGCTCAGAGCCTGATGAGGGACTCGATCTCACGAATTGTGAGATCATGACCTGAGCTGAAGTCAGAAGCTTAATGGAATGAGCCACCCAGGCAACGCTAAATATGTGAAGATTTTAATAGACATTTCACCCAAGAAGATCCACAAATGGCTTTTCAGCAACAGGAAAAGATGTTCAACCTTTAGAGAAATGCAAATTAAAACCACAGTGAGATACCACTACACATTTGTTACACAACACACAACACACACACACACACACACACACACACACACCACCCCTTCAATTAAATGGCTATAATTGAAAAGACAAACAATAACAAATGTTGGCAAAGATATGGAGAACCTGGAACCTGCGTTGCTGGTAAGAATATAAAATGATACAACCAATTTGGAAATAAGCTTTTTCACAGTTTCTTAAAAGGTTAACCATAACCTTTAACCATAACCACTGTGGTAGTTCTATTAGGTATTTACACAAGTGAAATGAGAACATACGTGATTGACTGTTAATACTAGCATTAGTCATAATAGTCCATCCCTAGAAACAATACAAATGTCTGTCAACTGGTGAATGGACAAAATAATGAAGTATGTCTCTACAATGAGATTCTTTTCAACAATCAAAAGCAACAAACTACTGAGATATGCTACAACACGAATAAACTTCAAAAACATTATGTTCAGTGAAAGGAGCCAGATGCAAAAGACTACATATTGTTTGATTTTATATAAGTGTAATATGCATAAAAGGCAAATTTATAGAAGCAGAAAGCAGACTGAATGGTTTCCGATGGTGGGCACAGTCTTTTTTAATCTATAGGTTTTCCACTTTCCCTTTTGCCTTTAATTTTTTGGTGAACACTTACCTTTTTATCCTTGGCTTTTTCTTGACTCACCTAATACTAACATCCTGTATACTGTTTCCTCTCCAAAGTTGCTAAATGAAACTTCCCTATCCTTGGTCACAATGTTTTCTCTTAGGGCTTGCCTTTTCAGCTTTTTAATTTGGTTGTTGAAAGTATTAAATCAGAAAATGTGAATAATTTAGCATGATTTCAGGCATGTAGTTTGCATTTAAGTAAGTGGTATTTATATTGAGATTTGGAATCAATAGGATATACACACACACAGTATAGGAGTGCTGACAATACTGATTCCATCTTTGGCCCTCCATTTTGTTCATGTCTAAATGATGACCTCTCTTGGCTACTTATTCTGGGCCACTTGGAAGTTAATATACATGCCTTAGAAATGCCCTCCGGGGCTTGTTTTGGCCTCCCATGCATGAACCTGTTAGAGATTACAGTCTTTCCCCTTCCTGATACACAGGTGGTGGCACAAGATTTACTTAAAGGTTAGCTGTCAATTAGATGCCTGTGAACCTTTTGATCTTACTACAGTGCTTTTCTGTGTCTCCTGTCACTCTATAAAATCTGTGGACTAAGGTTTGGATTTTGTGGAGAATAACTGTGTAACTTCTGTGGATCATCATTCACTTGATCCCTGCCCTGTCAGTTATCGTCAGTAAAACTGTGTGTGTATTGTTTGGAGTTGCCTGTTTTGTTTTCCACTCTTAGAGTGCTTTCTCAGTTTGGGGTACACTTTACTGTTTTTCCTCCACTTTCTAACACACAGAGAAGGAGAATGAGAGGCAGTCACAGAGGGAGGGACACAGAAGTTTTTTAAGGAATTGGCTCATGCAGTTGTAGAGCCTGGTACGTCTGAAATCTATAGGACAGCCAGGCAGGCTGGAAATTCAGGGAAGAGTTGATGTTGCAGTCTTGAGTCTGAAATCTACAGGGAAGGCCAGGCAGGCTGGAAACTCAGGCAGGTTTTCTGTGTTAATAATCCACGGGCTGAATTCCTTCCTCTGGAAACCTCAGTCTTTACACTGAAGTCCTTCAACTGATTGGATGAGGCCCACCACATTATGGGAGGTAAAGTGCTTTACTGATTTAAATGTTAATAACATTAAAAAAATACCTTACTAGCAACATCTAGACTGGTACCTGACCAAGCACCTGGGTACCATAGCCTAGTCAAGTTTACACATAAAACTAACCATCACAGTACCTATTATTATCTCTCCACTTTGATTTTCTTTACTCAACACTGAATTAATGGACCAGGGTTTTAATAGTACTTGGGGAGAAGAATTCAAAGAAAGAACTTCAGCAGAAATCTGGCTCAGATGAGCTAGGGCAGTGGTTTTCAATTATGGCAGTTCTTAGCTCAGAATGCAAATTAGAATCATCTGGGGTGGTTTTAAAATGATGAGTGGCCCCCATCACACATCAGTTGAGACCCAGGTGATTTAATTGGTTTGGGCTGAGAACCTCTGAGCTAGACACAGCTTAGTCCCTTGCTACCCAAGTGTCACCTGGAATTTTGTTAAAGTGCAGTTTCAGTCCCATGCAGATTAAGAGTCTGGAAGAGTTAAAGGTGTGCCACAATTCCATTCCAATGTTTAGGGTCCAGTTTTAGTGTTTGGCAATATTGTAAAAAGACTGAATTTGGTTCATTGTAAATTCAGGTAATTATTGATTTTATCAGTAGGTTTTCCTCTTTTAACATGCCATGACAGTATGAAAAAGTGAGCACAAGCTTATATTGCCTTGAATTGTTTCTGAAAGGAAAAATGATTTGGTAAGTACTTGGCCTTTAATGTGGAATTTCTCAGCAACCAGAGTCATTATGTGGATTTGGGGAAAATGAATGTTTAAAATGTTCTTAGACCATTCTTAGTTGACAGACGATTGCATTTAGAATTTACAGTGTTAGAAAAATGACAGTTGGTGATTTGGAATCTTTACACAAAAAGGTTTGTCTTGAAATAAGAAATACCGAAAGTCAGTGAGAGAGATACAGGAGGGACTCATTTTGCTCATTTTTTAAACCTAAATTTAACTTAGAGATTAGTGGCCCTGGAAAGGTAGTGCTCTGGGTCATCATGGACAAGAATCAGGCTGTGCGTCACCAATCCCATACTTTGACATTTACTTGCTTGGGGATTTTGGAGAAATACCTTTCCAATGGTAAGTTTGCTTATTTTAAACTAGGGTCACATACCCACAAACCATCTCACATGGTTTTTCATAAGAGTGAAAATAACCCATTTAAATGTGTAGTACAAAGGAAGTATTTAGCAATGCTTCTTTCTTTTTCTTTCTTTCTTTCTAATTTTTTTTAATGTTTATTTATTTTTGAGACAGAGAGAGACAGAGCATGAATGGGGGGAGGGCCAGAGACAGAGGGAGACACAGAATCGGAAGCAGGCTCCAGGGTCCGAGCTGTCAGCACAGAGCCCGACACGGGGCTCGAACTCGTGAACCACAAGATCATGACCTGAGCCGAAGTCGGACACTTAACCGACTGAGCCACCCAGGCGTCCCAGCAATGCTTCTTTAGAGTGAGTAAGAAGATACGGCCAGTGAGAATGTCCACTTGCATTGATTGAAACCAGCATTGAGTTCTTAGCATAGCAATTCTTGCACATAATTATAAAATAATGTTTTAATAAGTAAATAAATTTTGCTTTACTAATCAATCTCTAGTGTTTTTGGCTAAAGGGATCCACTTCTCCGGGGCTGGAACTTTAGAAACCAGAAACTTTAAGAAACCAGATCTTGTATTCCTGCTGAAATCACTGAGATTTTTTATCAAAAGAAGTGCAATTCAAAACAACTTGTTTTTGTTTATTACATACCTACCCTTCTGATCTGAACTTGAAGCCTGTCCAGTAATACATTAGAGTGAGGAAATTCCTACCTCCCTTGCCTTAGAAGCCCAAGTTATTTTAGTGAGGCCCATAGACTCCCCTGCAAAAAATGGTCAAGGGACTCTGATGCAGTGAATTGTACTTGTATTTGTGAAAAAATCTTTAATAAATATAGTCTATAGTTGTAGTTGGCAGATCATTTTTCTTTTTGCCTGCATATTTCTGTGTAATGGCAGGAAGACACTTAAAAGCGTATTTCTGCTGGTGGTTGTTTTATAAAGGAATATTTAGGGTCAATGCCCCTTCTTATTCCCATTTGTCACTTTCTGTCTGGCTATAGCCAGTTTTAAGAAAGGAACTATACATTTTGAGGAAGAACATTTTTTCACTTGAGTTATTACCTAGGGCAAGACATACTTTGTCTTTTTAAAAGTCTAACTAAAAGACACCTTTTTGCACTTTCCCTTATGAAACTGTGTTAAATCATTTTGGTTTCAAGGAATGGAGCCTTACTCCCTCTATCTAAAGGGGGGAAAAAGGATTTATTGCAAAGAGTCATGTGGACTGGAATTGGAAGTTGTGTGGATCTCTTAAAAACTCTACGAATTCATTCCTCTCCCAGTGTCTCCCTCCCTTTTGGGTCATATAGCACATAGTAAATGGACTACGATTAATATTTGTAGAATGAATGAATAGCCTTTTCTCTTATTACCTCTGCTTCTCTTCCCATGTTTGCTTCATTATCCTTTTGTTATTAACTAGTCTGTGTCTATTTTTAGGATTAATTCCATAGGGAGAAAATATGACTGATTCAGCAAGTTATCATGGATCCTCTATTTGGACCCAGGGGGTCATACTTGAGTCAAGTGTCTACCTTGGGCTAATCATTGACCACCAGCCTATATCTCTTTTTCTAGTCATGAGGCTTGTGTTAACCTGGACTAAGATATTGGAAATTGTAGGCACTGGGACTAATACGTCCACTATAGAAGTTTAACTCCAGTTTAAATTAATAGGGAAACTGGCTGGCAAAGAAGAAGAAAAGAGAATTAATATCAAGGGGCTGTTAATTATAGAACACATTGTAACCTTTTTTTATGTATCATTTAACCTCTTCATAGTACTGTATTGTAGGTTTAATATTATAATTTTAAATGTAAGAAAAGTGCATCTTAAAGATGTTAAACAGTCTTTCACAAAGTCACTTTGTAAGTATGTGGTGGAGTCTGGGATGTAAACCTAAGTCTCTTTGCCTCCAAATAATCTCCTGTTGTTAAAGCACCTTGCTTCAGAAGAGCTTTATCCAATGGCAATGCAAATATAATGCAGGCCACATACGTAGTTTAAAGTCTTCAAGTGACCGTACTAAAAGAAGTAAAAAGAGACAGATGAAATCATTTTTAATAATATATTTTATTACGAGTGAGGTATTATACATTCTTTATCTCATAGCAATTATTCAATATGTGAATTCAATTCACTATACCTACAACACCTCTTGATTTAGATTAACCACATCTGGCTAGTGGTTGCCATATTGGACAGAGCAGCAGTTGAGTATGAATGTCTAACCATTTGTTACAGTTGTGATCTGCATTGAACCTTTCAGGCTATCAGTTACTGATCCATTAAATGAAGGATATTAATATCTCATATACCTGAACTGTAGAGTAGTGCATTAGATAATTTATGTAGGACTAAGATTAAGTATTCAAAATGGCTTCCTGGGAATTTACTCTGGGAGCGTCCATAATTGAGTTCCAGCTAATGGTAAATGCTGCTAGCTGCTTTAGAGTGATTTTGTCAGGTAATCTATAAATCATGCTTTGAGTTTCTTGAAGGTCAGGTCTTTAACATTTTTGACAGCTTCTATAAGAAAGAAAAAGGTTTGGTTCCTGAGTGCTTTTCTGTGTGTATGCTTTAATGTGTGCTCCACAGTGATATGCAAATTATTGACTATATCTATATCTATATCTATATACTACCAACTGATTTGATAATCTAATTGTGGATATATAGTAGATATGTCACATTGTCATTTTTGTCATTTTTCTATTAATAATGATCACACATGAGGAAAAGTTAGTAAGCAGACGTATCATCCTAGGTGTATTATTTGCTATCTTTTGATGGACGTTTGACAAGGAACTTTGTTGACAGTATGTGTATTAATACCATTATAATGTGGTGTGTATAAGTACACACACATATACATGCGAATGGATACATATATGTAAGTATATATAGAGAATGAAAAAGATAAAAAATAAGATATATATGTGTATATTTATATGTATAATGAGAAAGTCAAAGATATTAAGAATTAATAACACATCACATTAATAAAAGAAAAGATAAGAACCATATGATCCTGTCAATCGATGCAGAAAAGACCTATGACAAAATCCAGCACCCTTTCTTAATAAAAACCCTCGAGAAACTCGGGATAGAAGGAACATACTTAAACATCATAAAAGCCATTTATGAAAAGCCCGCAGCTAACATCATCCTCAATGGGGAAAAACTGAGAGCTTTTTCCCTGAGATCAGGAACACGACAGGGATGCCCACTCTCACCGCTGTTGTTTAACATAGTGTTGGAAGTTCTAGCATCAGCAATCAGACAACAAAAGGAAATCAAAGGCATCAAAATTGGCAAAGATGAAGTCAAGCTTTCACTTTTTGCAGATGACATGATATTATACATGGAAAATCTGATAGACTCCACCAAAAGTCTGCTAGAACTGATACATGAATTCAGCAAAGTTGCAGGATACAAAATCAATGTACAGAAATCAGTTGCATTCTTATACACTAACAATGAAGCAACTGAAAGACAAAGAAACTGATCCCATTCACAATTGCACCAAGAAGCATAAAATACCTAGGAATAAATCTAACCAAAGATGTAAAAGATCTGTATGCTGAAAACTACAGAAAGCTTATGAAGGTAATTGAAGAAGATTTAAAGAAATGGAAAGACATTCCCTGCTCATGGATTGGAAGAATAAATATTGTCAAAATGTCAATACTACCCAAAGCTATCTACACATTCAATGCAATCCCAATCAAAATTGCACCAGCATTCTTCTCGAAGCTAGAACAAGCAATCCTAAAATTCATATGGAACCACAAAAGGCCCCGAATAGCCAAAGTAATTTTGAAGCAGAAGACCAAAGCAGGAGGCATCACAATCCCAGACTTTAGCCTCTGCTACAAAGCTGTCATCATCAAGACAGCATGGTACTGGCACAAAAACAGACACATAGACCAATGGAATAGAATAGAAACCCCAGAACTAGACCCACAAACATATGGCCAACTCATCTTTGACAAAGCAGGAAAGAACATCCAATGGAAAAAAGACAGTCTCTTTAACAAATGGTGCTGGGAGAACTGGACAGCAACATGCAGAAGGTTGAAACTAGACCACTTTCTCACACCATTCACAAAAATAAACTCAAAATGGATAAAGGACCTGAATGTGGGACAGGAAACCATCAAAACCCTAGAGGAGAAAGCAGGAAAAGACCTCTCTGACCTCAGCCATAGCGATCTCTTACTCGACACATCCTCAAAGGCAAGGGAATTAAAAGCAAAAATGAATTACTGGGACCTTATGAAGATAAAAAGCTTCTGCACAGCAAAGGAAACAACCAACAGAACTAAAAGGCAACCAACGGAATGGGAAAAGATATTTGCAAATGACATATCGGACAAAGGGCTAGTATCTAAAATCTATAAAGAGCTCACCAAACTCCACACCCGAAAAACAAATAACCCAGTGAAGAAATGGGCAGAAAACGTGAATAGACACTTCTGTAAAGAAGACATCCGGATGGCCAACAGGCACATGAAAAGATGCTCAATGTCGCTCCTTATTAGGAAAATACAAATCAAAACCACACTCAGATATCACCTCACGCCAGTCAGAGTGGCCAAAATGAACAAATCAGGAGACTACAGATGCTGGAGAGGATGTGGAGAAACGGGAACCCTCTTGCACTGTTGGTGGGAATGCAAATTGGTGCAGCCACTCTGGAAAGCAGTGTGGAGGTTCCTCAGAAAATTAAAAATAGACCTACCCTATGACCCAGCAATAGCACTGCTAGGAATTTACCCAAGGGATACAGGAGTGCTGATGCATAGGGGCACTTGTACCCCAATGTTTATAGCAGCACTTTCAACAATAGCCAGATTGTGGAAAGAGCCTAAATGTCCATCAACTGATGAATGGATAAAGAAATTGTGGTTTATATACACAATGGAGTACTATGTGGCAATGGGAAAGAACGAAATATGGCCCTTTGTAGCAACATGGATGGAACTGTAGAGTGTGATGCTAAGTGAAATAAGCCATACAGAGAAAGACAGATACCATATGTTTTCACTCGTATGTGGATCCTAAGAAACTTAACAGAAACCCATGGGGGAGGGGAAGGAAAAAAAAAAGAGGTTAGAGTGGGAGAGAGCCAAAGCATAAGAGACTGTTAAAAACTGAGAACAAACTGAGGGTTGATGGGGGGTGGGAGGGAGGGGAGGGTGGGTGATGGGTATTGAGGAGGGCACCTTTTGGGATGAGCACTGGGTGTTGTATGGAAACCAATTTGACAATAAACTTCATATATTGAGAAAAAATAAAAAAAAAGGAAATGAGCACTCTTGTACTTGAGTGGGAGAATAAATTGCAGTTACTTTAAAAAAAAGAATTAATAACACAATAGAAAATATTATTTGTATTGTCTTTGCACCCTTGTTTAGAAGTGTTTATGAAACACTCAGCAGTGTTCTAGGCACTCCATGGTTTCTTGGATAAACAGTTGTGATAAAACATTCTGGTAAAAACAATTCAAATAGTCCCTTTCCTCATGGAGCTTACCGTTTTGTGAAAGAGATAGACATTAAATACAATTATTGGAACACAGATGTGAGAAGTGTTATGAAATAAGAGTACATTGTGCAGTGAAGACTTTCATGCGGAAATAATATTTAAACTGAGAACTAAAGGATGAAATGGAATTAGCCAAGCAAAAGGGAAGAGACATTTCAGAAACAAGTAACTGAATGTGCAAATACAAGATCTTGGAACTTTTAAAGAACTTAAAAAAAAAGATCAATGAGATATAAATAGTATATTTTTCACTTTAAAAGTTGGAGAACCAAAGCTGTGTGATGTTAAGTCATTTGTCTAAGATCATGTATTAAACAGTTCACTAGGTAATATGGAATCTTAGGTTGTCCTTGCCTTTGCTTTTTTTCCTTTTTAATTAATGTACAATAAAATTTATTGTGTTTGGTGTGCAGCTTTATGAGTTTGGACAAATGCGTGATCATGTAACCATTACCACAGTCAAAATATGAAATAGTTCCATCACCCCCAAATGCCCTTATTCAGCTCTTTTCTTTTTTCCTCCCCAGCCCTGACCCCTGACAATCACTGATCTTTTCTCTGTTCCTGTATTTTTGCTTTTACCATAATGTCATATAAATGGGATTTTATAATATGTAGTGTTTTGTGTCTGGCATCTTTGACATTACATAAGGCTTTTGTAATTATTGTCTGTATCAGTAATTTATTTTTATTTGTGAATGGTTTTCCTTTCTATGGGTGTACACAATTTGTTTATCCATGTACCATTTTAAGAAAATTTGCCTTTTTTTTCCTTCCCTTTTTGGTGCTTATAAATCTACTATACATATTCAGGTACAGGCTTGTGTGAAAATAAATATTTATTTCTCTTGTGTAAATACTTAAGAGTGGAATTGCTGGATCATATGATAAGTGTAACTTTATGGTATGTTTATTAGAAACTGTTTATTAGACTGTTTTTCAATGTGGCTGTACAGTTTGCTTTCCCTACAGGGATGTTTGAGTGTTTCAGTTGCTCTATATCCTTGCTAGCTCTTAGAGGTTGTTAGGTTTTTTTTCCCATCCTCAAAGGTATGTAATGGCATCTCATTTTGGATTTATTTTCACTTGCAGTGACTAATGATTTAGAGTATATTTTCATGTGCTTATTTACCATATATGTGTTTTATTTGATGAACTTATCTCTTTAAATCTTTCGTCCATTTTTAAAAAATGATTATTTTGGTTTCTTAATAAGTTTTGGGAGTTCTTTGTATATTCTGGATATAAATTTTCGTTTAATATATGATTTGCAGATATGTTTTTCTAGTCTGTGGCTTATTTTGTATTGTTTTAGTAGTGTCTTGGCAAAGCCAAAAGTTTTTATTTTGATGAAATCCAATTTATCAGAAAAATTTTATGGAATATTCTTTTGGTACAACAATTTGTTCTATTGTTTTTTCTGAAAACTGTATATAATAGTTTTATGTTTTATATTCAGGTCCATGATACATTTTGAGGTTTTTGTTTTTGTTTTTGCTTAGAGATACCCATCTGTTCTAGTACTTCTTATGAAGAACACTGTCATTTCTCCATTGAACTGCCTTTGCATTGACAATATTTATGTTGGTCTATTTTTGGACTTTATACGTTGAAAACTCCATGAGACAATACTATAATTTTTACTCTTAATTGTCAAACATGTTTTAAAGAACTCAAGATGGAGAAATAGTCTATTTACCAGAAATTTACCATTTTCTTTTGTTCTGTCTTTATTTCTGATGTTTCACGTTTTCTTCTGGTATTATCTCCTCTGTCTGAAGAACTTCTTTTTAGAATTTCTTTTAGAGACGTATCTCCTTTTTCTTTTTTTGTTAAATGTTTATTTTTTGAGAGAGAACGTGAGGAGGGGATGGGGCAGAGAGAGAGGACAGAGGATCTGAAGCGAGCTTTGCACTGAAAGCAGTGAACCTGATGTGACACTTGAACTCATGAGCCATGAGATCATGACCTGAGCTGAAGTCAGACTCTCAACTGACTGAGCCACCCAGGTGCCCCAGGAGGTCACTTGTTTAATAGATTCTCTGAAGTTTTTACTCATCTGAAAATGTCTATTTCATGTTTATTCCTGAAGGATATTTTCACTTGATATAGAATTGTGGTTTGAATGTTGTATTTTTTTCAAGTCCTTTAAAAATGTGTGCCATTTCTTTCTGGCCTCCATGGTCTCTGATGAAAGATCCTGCTTTGAAGTCATTAATACACTATAAGTAATGCATCATTTTTCCTTGGCCACTTAAATGTTTTTGCCCTTAATTTTCAGAACTTTGATTGTCATATGTCTAGGGTTTTGGGGATTTACTCTTTTTGAGGTTCACTGAACTTTTTGAGTCTCTGGATTTATGTCTTTTGCTAAATTTGGAAAGTTTTTAGCCATTAATTTTTCAGGTATTTTTTCTGCAGTACATGCTTTCTCTTCTTTTGGGACTGGGATGATATGAGTACTAGATATTTTGGTATTGCCCTTCAGGTGTTGAGACTATTTACTTTTAAAATATATTTTTCTCTCAGCTGTTTACTGGATAATTTATATTGACCTGTATTCAAGTTCAGTAACACTTTCCTCTGTCATCTTTATTGTGTTATAGAACCCATTTAGTGAGTTTTAAAATTTTTGTTATTGAAATTTTTCAGTTCTAAATTTTACAGTTGTTTCTTTTTTATATCTTTTTTTTCCTTGCTGAAACTCCTTTTTTCATTCATTTCAAGAGTTAACTGCTTTAACATCTTTGTCAGCTAATTCTAACATATGTATATCTTGGCATTGATGTCTGTGAATTTTCTTTTCCCATGTAATTTGGAATTTTATTGGTTCAATGTAATGCTGAGTAATTTTGTATTATGTTCTGGACATTTTGAATATTATGTTATGAAACTCTGGGTCTTATTTACATTCTATGAAATGTTGATATGTTTATTGTAGCAAGCAGTCAACCCAGAGGGTTTAGGTTGCAAGTTCTGACCAGCACTTCTATGGTTTGTGGTTTCAGTGTTAATTACATTTTCAGTGCTATTGCAGTACTGTTTTGATCTCTCCTATGTGTTTGCAACCAAGTGGCCAGTCTGAGATCTGAGCAGTGGTCTGTAATTTAGCTCAGGCCTCAAGTCTTTGCTCTGGTGTTTAGGATCATATCCATTCATGTGCAGCTCAGGATGGGTTAACTTCCCAACTCTCTCCCTCTGTACAGTATTCCTAGTGCTTTTGGGTCCCTTAAGCAGAAAACTGGGACTTTAGTTATTATATTGTGTCACACATGTCCCATGGCATCACCTGTGTTCAGGGCCAGGAGAAAAAGCAACAGGAATTCCCCCCTCACTCTTAGACCACAGCTCTTCTAGTAGGAAAGGAATTTTATTTTTCCTTTAAGTTTTAAGGCACCTGTGCGTCTCTCCCTGCTGTCACTGTTGCTGTTGTCACTCCCACAGGACTGCCTGGGGAGTGAGGCATTAGAAAAGAGAAAATTAAAAATAATAAAAAAAAAGAAAAGTTGGTATTTCTCTTATTCTGTCTGAATGTTATGAATCCCCTTTTCTACTTGTTAAGCCAGAACTGGAGGGCTTCTCCAGAACTCTTTCTGTTCACACCTTGGTGTTTACTCTGGTTTTGGTGTACCTTGAATTCAGACTGGGAGGGATAATGAAGGAAAAACAACAAACCCACTGTTGTTGTTTTGAATTCTGGGCTTCTTCTCCAATCCACCTACTATTATTTACTGTTTGGAGCTCTCAGATAGCTTACTCTGTGCATTATGTCCAGGTTTTATGGATGCATTGTAATGCTTTTTCCATCTTACCCAGAACCAGAACCCTAGGGACACGTATTATTAAATTCTGGCTAATGGTTTTAGTGGAGGAAAAGTAGTCACAAAATTATGTATTTGTGCTTCATTTTAGCTTTCACTTGTCATGACTAATTGCTTATTAGTTAATTAAGAATTGCTGTCTTGATGGGGCTCTTGGTATAGGAAGGTGAGTTTTCACTTTTGCAAATCTTTCAATTCACATGAAGAAGATAGACTTAGAAAACATTTCCCTGTGATAAAGGATATAATCATAGTGTGTGATTTGGGAGTAAAACACTTAAAAGCTGCATGATATTTTTATGTTTTATGTTCTCTACTCATTATGGAAATGAGTATCACATGTACACAACCATTCTTCATAACTGCCTTGACATAGAAGGTAGTGTAGTGGAAAAATAATTTGGTTCAGATTTTGTAGTGTCATTTGGAATATTTCTTTAAGTTTTTCTGTCAGTTGTACCAAATACAAATTGACATTCAATAAGATAACTAAAGAGAACCTGGAGACTTATATTTGAATGATGCTGTCCATGAGTTATATAATGTAAGTTGTTAAGATCAAAGATTCTAGAACCAGGTTACTTAGAATTGAATCTTGTTTACTTCTGGTTGTGTGACCTTGGACAAGTTATTTAAAATATTTGTTCATGTTTCATCCTTTTAAACTTTTCCTGGTAACAGTACCTACCTTACAGTGTTGTTTTTAAGATTAAATAAGTTAATTGTCTTTATCTGATTGACTTATTTCACTTAGCATAATACACTCTAGTTCCATCCATGTTGTTGCAAATGGCAAGATTTCATTCTTTTTGATTGCCAAGTAGTATTCCTGTGTGTGTGTGCGTGTGTGTGTGTGTGTGTGTGTGTGTGTGTGTGTGTGAGAGAGAGAGAGAGAGAGAGAGAGAGAGAGAGAGAGAGACACCACATCTTCTTTATCAGTTCATCAGTTAATGGGCATTTGGGCTCTTTCCATACTTTGGCTATTGTTGATTTCCCTCATATTTGAAATTTAAGAAACACAACAGATCCACATAGGGGAAGGGAAGGAAAAATAAGATAGAAACAGAGAGAGAGGCAAGCCATAAGAATTCTTAAATACAGAGAACAAACTGAGGGTTGCTAGAGGGGAGGTGGGTGGGAAGATGGGCTAAATGGGTGATGGGCATTAAGGAAGGCACTTGTTGGGGTGAGCACTGGGTGTTATACGTAAGTGCTGAATTACTGGGTTCTACTCCTGAAACCAGTACTACATTTAACTTGAATTTAAATAAAGAAACTAAATTACTTGAAAGAAAAATGTTGAATAAGTTAATATCTGTAAAGCACTTAGAACAGTGCTTGTCACTCTCATTACTTTGGAAAATTGGATCTGTTGGAGTTAATAATAGTACTGGTATTTATTGATGATTTAAGTACCAGGTACTTTGTTTACTTAATCTTTATCACCACTCTACATTTGTCAGATTATGAGATTGATATAAAGAGAATTTGTTCAAGAGCACATGGCTAGTAAAGTGGCTGAGACAGAATTCAAAGCTAGGCAGTTTGACCTCAGAATTCATGCTTGTAGCTACTATATCATATTATCAGAAATGGATAATCCGTAGATATTATTTTAAACTGATGGTGTATGACTATCAATACTATCTTTATTAGTGGGTAGAGTTTTGCTGTGGAGCATATTTTGTTCATATCTATGAATGTTTTTTAGTTTTAAATTTATAATTAGAGATTTACCTGTTTCAAATGGCAGAAAAAATACTTATGCACCTTATAAGAAAACAATAAACAAAAAACAACAGATACATACATTCCATCTTCAGTAAAACCATAAGGTATCTCTAACCTTCATCTACAGGATAGGGAGATATAAAGCAGGAGGGAGAATTATAGATAACTTAGCAGTGAGAATGTCAAATCTGACCATCTGCATATGACATACCATTGATAAGCAAACTGATTCATCCAGCATAACCTAAGAAAGGATCAGGAATCAGAGCTGCTAGGTATTACAGAAGATGGGATGAGAATGTGCGGGAGAGGTGAAGTGGGATGCAAAAAGGATTATTTAAATTAATAGTATTTCCAGATGCTAATGATTACTGCTTCCCTATCTCTGCAGCATTCTACCTAGTCTATGAGAACTGAATCTGAGAGAAGACAGAGGAGAGAGCTGAGTGATAAGTCAAAGTCTGCATATTAGTAATACTCCTAGTTCCTTCCTATGCTTTAGCTCTGAAGTATTAGCAACAAGGCTTACAACTACCTTTCTATCCTCACACCTGTTTAGATAGGAGATTGGAGGATCCTTCTCTGAAGAAATGATAGACTCCAGAGAAAATCTCTATAGGTAATGACTTGTGGACTTTCCTGACGAAAAGAAAAACGAGTTGGTGTGATTGTTATACAGTGAATCTGGTAACTTGTCAAGCATTGCCCACATGCACATAGCTTCCAGTTGCCTTTTTAAATATCTGAGATATGAACATAGAACCAGTTAACCAACAGTCAATTGAGGACAGCCTCCAACAGAAAGAAAGAGACCAAAATGAAGAAATACACAGAAAGAGCTCTGAAGAAAGGGAGATGGTTAGGAAAAAGAAGAAACCTTAAACAAATATTATCAATACCTTATATGAGATAAGTAGATTTGGCATCCATAAAATAATGCTATGAAAAAGGAAGAATAAGAGATTAAGAATTATTGGGACTCCATAAAAATAAAAGGCTTCTGCACGGTGGAGGAAACAAATGACAAACCTAAAAGGTAACCTACAAAATGGGAAAAGATGTTTGCAAATGACCTATCTGATAAAGGGTTAGTGTCCAGAATATGTAAAGAACTTACAAAACTCAACATCCTCAACATGAATAATCCAATTGAAAAAATGGGCAGAAGACATGAACAGACATTTCTCCAAAAAGACGTACAGATGGCCAACACATACATGAAAAGATGCATAACATTACTGATCATCAGGGAAATGCAAATCAAAACTACAATGAGGTATCCCCTCACACTTGTCAGAAGGACTAGAGTCAACAACACAAGAAACAATAGGTGTTGGCAAGGAAGTGGAGTAAGAGAAACCCTCTTGAACTGTTGGTGGGAATGCAAACTGGTGCAGCCATTCTGGAAAACAGAATGGAAGTTCCTTAAAGAGTTAAAAATAGAACTACTGTATCCCCTACTGGGTATTTACCCAAAGAATATAAAAATACGAATTCAAAGTGATACATGCACCCTGATGTTTATAGCAGCATTATCTACAATAGCCAAATTATGGAAACAGCTCAAGTGTCCATTGGTTGCTGAGCGGTAAAGAAGATGTGGTGTAGGGGCACCTAGGTGGCTCACTAGGTTAAGCGTCTGACTCTTAATTTTGGCTCAGATCATCATCTCACAGTTCATTCAAGTTCAAGTCCCACATTGGGCTCTGTGCTGATAGTGCAGAGCCTACTTGGGATTCTGTCTCCCTGTCTCTGCCCTTCCTCTCCCCCTTTCTCTCAAAAATAATCCCCCCCTCAAAAATAATCATTAAAAAATTAGATGATGTGACACACACACACACACACACACACACACACAATGGAATATTATTCCATCATAAAAAATAATGAAATCATGCCATTTGCAACGACATGGATGGAGGTAGAGAGTATTATGCTAAGTGAAATAAGCCTGAGAAAGACAAATATTGTATGATTTCATTCATATGGAGTTTAAGAACAAAACAAAAGAGCAAAAGTAAAAAAAAAGAGACAAATCAAGAAACAGACTATTAATTCTAGAGAACAAACTGATGATTACCAGTGGAGAGGTGGGTGGGAGGATGGGTTAAATAGGTGATGGGGATTAAGGAGTGCACTTGTGATGAGCACTGGATGTTGTATGGAAGTGTTGTTTCACTATATTGTATACCTGAAACTAACATAACACTATATGTTAACCAACTGGAATTTAAGTAAAAACTTAAAAATAAAAATAAAAGCAGGGACGCCTGGGTGGCTCAGACAGTTGTGGCTACTTTGGCTCAGGTCATGATCTCATGGTTCATGAGTTCAAGCCCTGTGTTGGGCTCTGTGCTGACAGCTCAGAACCTGGAGCCTGCTTTGGATTCTGTGTCTCCCTCTCTCTCTGCCCCTCCCCAACTCACACTCTATCTCTCTCTCTCAAAAATAAACATTAAAAAAAGAAGCAAAAAAAAAATGCTGTAAGCAATAAAATATTCAATAGAAGGGTTAACTGGAGATAAGGAGATCTCCCAGAAAACAGAATTAAGACATAGGGGCACCTGGGTGGCCCAGTTAGTTAAGTGTCTGACTCTTGATTTCAGCCCAGGCTATGATCTCACAGGTTTGTGGGTTTGATCCCCATGTAGAGCTATGCACTAATAGTGTGGAGCCTCCTTGAGATTCTCTTTCTTCCTCTCTTTCTGTCCTTCCCCTATGCTTGTACACTCTGTCTCTCTCTCAAAATAAGTAAACTTTAAAAAAAGGATTAAGAGATAATGAGATGGGAAATAGGAGAAAGAAGATATGGACAATCAGTAGCAGACATCTAACATCTGACTTTTAGGAGTTCCCAAGAAAAAGAACAGAGAAACAAAGGGGAGGAAATTTTCAAATGAATTAAAAAGGAATAATTGCCAGGACTGAAAATGTGTTTCAAGTTTAAAGAAACTCACAGGTGTGCCCAGCACAAAGGGAGTTAGAAAAGGTCCACACCAAGACACATGGTAATGTAATTTTCATACTCTAGTTTGGTCCCCTTGACCCATTTTAATCTCCTCTTACCCTTGCTTTTTCTTCATTTAAGAGGCTGGAAAGATAAAAACTTGCTTTGCTAAATAGCTATGGCCAAGTGTGATAAAGTGCTAGCCTATAAAATGTAAGTAGAAGTCTGAAGAATTTCTGGGAAAACTTTTGTTTTTTTTGATATAGGCTGTACTTCTTTTAATGGCTGGAGCTACAGTGGTCATTTTTTGACCATAAGAATCACAGAGGTCTTAGAGCTGACATGGTTCAACTGCTGATTTAATGATATAAGCAACCACCCACCTCTGGATTTCTTGTAATGTTGGCGGATAGGAGCATACCCTATTTGGCTAATCCACTGTATGTTGATTTTCTTTTACCTGCAACTAAATACAGCCCTAACTACATACTTCCAGAAGATCTCCTCCACCTAAATAAATAAGTAAGTAAGTAAGTAAGTAAGTAAGTAAGTAAATAAATAAATAAATAAAATTCACATATAAAGGATCAGGGTTATCAAGGGTATCATATCAGGGATAAGAATGGCATGAGATTTCCCAAAAGCAACATTAGGAACTGTGAGATAGTAGGAGTAAGCACTGAATAATTCAGAAATAAAATAATTTTCAATCTTGAATTTTATATTTGGCCAAATTATTAGGTGTGAATGACAGAGATATTCAAAGTTTTAAAATATTTCCTTCCTGTGTACTTTTTCTCAAGAAGCTAGTGGAAGGTGGGCTCCACCAAAATAAGGTATATATACACTAAGAAATAGCAAAGTATACGATCTAGAAGCATGAGCTCTAACAGAAGAGATGCAAAAGGAATTCCTAGCATAGCCCAGAGAGCCAGTGCAGATTGGAACAGGGGCAGAAGATTTCTAGGGGACCTAACCACAGAAAAAAACATCTGATAGGTTTGACTTTTAGAAAAATTATATTTAGAATGTCTCTATTACTATTGGAATGTGGGAGATTTACCCAGAGATTGAAAAAGAATAATAAAGTGTATGCAAATCAATTTTAGAAAAATGAAAAGGTATTAACAGAAAGGAATTAGAATCAGAGTATAATGTTTTAATCAGTAAGCAATATTTACTTAGTCATTATGAAAATAATTATGGATGTAGCCCCAAATTATGTTTCAATCATATTGGAAGTCTGTGGTGGGGGAGACGAAGTGGGTATAAAGAGAAAATCCTCATACCATGTTAGATGCCAATACATTAGTATATACACATGATTTAGAAACATAGAGTTAAATGCCAAAAGCAGCGGTTGAATGAATGTAATGTGGTTATATCTGGGAATGGGAGCGCCTTGATGGTTGGATGACCAGGAGAGCGGTTGCCACAGGACTGTTGTGTTTTAAATCTTTCAGCACTGTTTGACCATGTGCATGTATTACTTTGGTAAAAATAATTCAGAAAAAGAAACCTCACAAGTAGAAGAACTCTGATATTTTTACATTTAAAATTTCCTGAGCATGTAGTGTTGTTTCAAACTGACATTTTTTTGCACATTTTCTTTACCCTTTCTGAAATGTTTCTCTTCCTTTTGTCTTCCTGGAAAAATCCTACTCAATTCACATGATTCGGCTAAAGTGAAGCCATCCTAGTCTTCCTAAGCAGAGTTAGGGTTTCCTTCTTGGTGCTATGGAATTTTGTGTAAACTTGTTTTATATCATTTATCTTTTGACAGTTATTTGCTTGCATGCTTATCTCCCTTCCAGGATGATCGGCTCTTTCAGAGTTAGGGAGGGGTGTTTCAATTTTTGCTTCCTCTGTAGCACTTAGCATAGTGCCTAATTGTAGTAGATGGTCAGTGAAAGTTGAATGAAGTAATTGATCTAGGATACAGAGTTAGGAAACCTGTGTTGAGGTCTAGCTTTGTTTTTCCCTTTGTCTCTTGCCTTGATCAAAGCATTTGACTTATTGTTGCCTTAGGATCCTTGTGGAAAAACTGTATGTGATGAACTTCAAGGTTTCTAGGAATTTGAAAATCTTTTATTCTTTTTTTTTATTAATAGCCCTAACATTGCAATTTAAAATTCATGTAAAATAAAACTATTTCCTACATTTTACTTCCTAGCCCTTACAGAAATTTGTAAGTGTGTCTTCACTGTTGTTTTTTTTTTAAAAATCTATTCTCTATAGACTGTAGCTTTCAGAAGACAAGGATATGGCTGTCCTGTTCAGCATTGTTTCCCAGTGTTATTAGACTTACATGTGGAGACACACAGTAAGTATTTGCTGAATAAATACATCCTGACAGTAATTTTATGGATGCTTCAACGATCCAGTTGTTCTTTCAGACATTTTAGAAAAATATCTTTAATTCAAAATCCAATAACTGGAATTTGCATATGGTCCTTATCATTGATGTAATATCACTTCCATCTGCATATTTGGAATGGTTTTCCATTTCCTGTGTGTTCAGTGCTATTTCACTCTTTTAATTACTTCATCAAAATGTCTGTCTTTCATGAGGTCTTTCTGAGTTTATCTCTTCTTCCAAGTCTCAGCAACTTAGTGTATGAGAGCTGTGGTTTATATAAGACTTTTTTTTGTGTGTGTGTGTGTGACTTAAACTTTGTGTGTGTGTGTGGGGGGATGAGTTTTTGTGGCTTGATAAAACACTCTTACGTTTAAATGAGTCAAATCTAAATGATTCAAATCTACAAGCTGGCTTTCCCTTGAATACATGTGAATAAAAAAGTCAAGGACTTGGCAAAGATTATTTTAGACTTTGCCAAATCCGATATTTGGAAGTGCAGTTTAAAAGTTTAACCAAATTCCAAACGTCACTAAATTTATTCCTTTCTGACTATAAGTTGCAAATTGCCAAGAAACTAAATGAAAGTGTTTTTTTCTACCATTGGATATCTTCTAAATAATCTGCAGCCTTTAAGAGTCGTCTCTTATGCCCCTGGATGTATGTCCCAATTAAAAAGTATTCATTGTTGGGGCACCTGAGTGGCTCAGTTGGTTAAGCATCTGACTTGAGCTCAGGTCATGATCTCAGGGTTGGTGAGTTTGAGCCCCACATCGTGCTCTCTGCTGTTGGCACAGAGCCTGCTTTGGATCCTCTGTCTCCCTCTGTCCCTGCCCCTCCCCCCTCTCAAAAATAATACAAATAAGTAAACATCAAAAAAAGTATTGTCATTATTCCAACTTTGTGCAACAACTTCATGTCATTTATCTATCTATACATTCTCCTTCCCTCCTTCTCCCCTCTTGTCTTGTCTTTCAGTGCCAGAAATGCTATGTGATTTAGGTTATAGGCTAATCCAGGGGAATGTGAAGCAGGAATAGATCTAACTCTTTCTGAGTACTATATACTTCAAAGTAGACACGTCAGATACTTGCTATGTACTAGGCATTGTGTCAAATGCTTTAGTCCTGTAATGTGTTTTATTTTTCCCATTTTACTGAAAAGGAAATTAACACTCCTTGAGGAACAAGCAATTTTGACATCATTCAAAGCTAATCTTCGGAGGATGAATGTAGTAGGAATAAATGTTATATATTGTGTGCAGGCCCTATTAAACAACTGCACATACAGAATTGATGAAACATGACTTGGCAACAATTCTTATGGGAAGCTTATAGAATTTTGTCATGGTAAGCTCAATATAAGTAGCGATATGATTAGACTACTTTTTGGCTACATTAAAGAAACAATAGTAGCTAGAATTAGGGAGATGAAAAATCTCAGTTTGTTTTATTCTGAATTCTGGTTAGACTGCATTTAAAATAGTTGATGTGGTTGAGGCACAGATTAAAGGGTTATGTAGATATAATGAAATGAATTCAGACTAGGAGTTTCTCAAAGGTAGGTAATGTGTCCTTGTTGTGTTCCTGGAACATAACTGTATTAGCAAAGTTCTCCAGAGAAACAGAACCAACAGGGTGTATGTATATATAGAGAAAGAAATTTATTTTAAAGAATTGGTGATTGTGGAGTCTTGGCAAGACCAAAATCTTCAAAATGGACTGGCATGATGGAAACTTAGGGAAGGGTTACAGTTTGTCCAAAGTTGGTTTGCTGGCAGAATTCCCTCTTCTTCCTAGTAGGAGGTCAGTTTTTTTCTATTAAGGCCTTCAGCTGATTGGATGAGGCCCTCCCACATTATGGAGGATAATCTGCTTTGCTCAGAGTTGATTTAAATGCTCATTTCATCTAAAAAATACTTTCACAGAAACACCTAGAGTAATATTTGACCAAATATCTAGGTACCATGGCTTAGTTAACACATAATATTAGCTGTCACAACAGATAATCACTAAATATTTCTTGAGTGAATTAATTAATACAAATATGAATGAAGGGTATGTAGGCAGTTGAAGGAGATGGCTATGATTAGCTGGGGAAGAAAAGACTCAAGGATGAAAATAAAAGCTATTTTTAAATGTTTGAAGAGCTTGCAGATACTAGGGATAGTGAGGGCATGGGGTGAGATTTGAGGCAGAAAACAAGAGGATAGATAGAAATTTTATATGTAAAACAATTGAACTCCTCTTCCCATTCTTTTGCACACATTTTCAACGAGGCAGCAAATTTCTAAGGAGTTCAATATATTCTTCTCTGAAAGAATTGAATGACTCTAAAGAAAAGACTTCCATATATGGCTATTTGGGAGTCCTTCAATACAAGGTTACCTCCCAAACCAGACATCTAAAAGGAAAACCCTTGTACCAACAATTTCGTTCATACTCAACAAAGCTTGCAATCAGCATTATAGGGCTTCATTTAAAAAATAAGTAGGTGGGCAAAGATACCAATTTATCTACCATTTAGACACAGTGTTAAGTGATTTACATGTGTTATTACATTTAATCCTTACAACAGTCTTATGAGGTAGAGTATTAGTAACATCACCTCCATTTCAGATGTGAAGCACAGATTAAGAAACTTGTCAATAGGTACATAGTTTGTATGTGATTAAGATTTAAATCTGACAGATGGACTGGCAAGGAGCATAGATTTGGAAGTTAAATGGAAAAAACTTCAGATTGTAATGTATCTATTATTGGGAAGAGTTGAAAATAAGATCTTCATGGTTTTATTTTTTTATTTTTATTTTTAAAAAAATTTTTTTTTCAACGTTTATTTATTTTTGGGACAGAGAGAGACAGAGCATGAACGGGGGAGGGGCAGAGAGAGAGGGAGACACAGAATCGGAAACAGGCTCCAGGCTCTGAGCCATCAGCCCAGAGCCCGACGCGGGGCTCGAACTCACGGAGCGCGAGATCGTGACCTGGCTGAAGTCGGACGCTTAACCGACTGCGCCACCCAGGCGCCCCTTCATGGTTTTATTTTAAAATGTTTACTTAGGATATACCTAAGTATATATACTTAGGATATATAAAATGGTATACTTGCCATTTTCCTGAAGAGGTAATTCCAATATAAACCTAACAGTTTATAGAGAAGAGGCAAAATTTACTAAATATTTTGGTGGTCTGATTTCTTTTTAGATTGGAACACTGATTCCCAATCTAGTATCTATGAATGCCAAGGGGAACACAAAACAGTATGAATCTTTTAAAATTGTCTTCAGTATTAAAGAAAACCTAAGTAAATTATATATTTACTTTCCCTAAGACTGTGCAGATGAACTAAAATATCAAGTTTATCAACTCCTTATTTTATCACTGGGTCATTTGTGACATTAAAAATGGTAGTCAGGTGGTGGATGGACATTTCTTATTTTAGTTTTACATTTCTGATTTTTTTCTCCTCTCCCTGTTATTTTCCTCCCCTAATTAAAAAAAAATTAATGTTTACTTATTTTTGAGACAGAGAGAGACAGAGCATGAGCATGGGAGGGGAAGAGAGAGAGGGAGACACAGAATCTGAAACAGGCTCTGGGCTCCGAGGTGTCTGCACAGAGCCCAGTGCGGGGCTTGAACTTGTGAGCATGAGATCATGACCTGAGCCAAAGTCAGACACTTAACCAACTGAGCGACACAGGCACCCCTCTCCTGAGTTTTTAAAAAATTGGAATATAGCATACATATAGAAAAGAGCACTCAGTATAAGTGTACAAATTTATTATTACAAAGCAAAAACAAAACAAAACAAAACCATGCAATTACCACCCAGAATAAGAGAACATTACTAACTCTCAGAAACACCCCTTGTGCTTCCTTCCAATTGGTAGTACATATTTTTATTGAAAGTGTATCTAGGAATGGTATGTCTAGATTGTAGTAGCTTTTTTTAAGAGTGGCTATACAAAATTTACACTTCTAGAAATATGTGAGTGCTTTCCATCATAACCATCATTTGGTATTGTTAGTCTTTTTCACTTAGCCATTCTAGCAGGTATATCTTTTTTCATTTGTGGTTTGCCTTTTCACTTTATTAATGTTGTCTTTGATGAATAGGAACTGTTAATTATTTTTAAAGTTTTATTTATTTGTTTTGAGAGAGAGAGAGCACGAGCTGGGGAAGGACAGAGAGAGAGGGAGAGAGAGAATCCCAAGCAGGCTCTGCAATATCAATGGCTTTCTCTGTATGGCTTATTTCACTTAGCATCACACTCTCCAGTTCCATCCATGTTGCTACAAGACTCAGTCCCAGGAGCCGTGAGATCATGACCTGAGCTGAAATCAAGTTGGGCACTTAACTGACTGAGCTACTGAGGTGCCCCAGGATTTGTTAATTTTAACTAGTTCAAGGTATCAGTGTTTTTCTTTGTGGTTAGTGTTTTTTGTGTCCAATTTACGACTTTTTGCCTGCATCAAGGTTATGAGTTCTTTCTTTATGTTAACTATCAGAAGTTTTATTATTCTTTCACAGTTAGATCTATTAATTATTAGGAATTGATTTTAGAAATGATGTGAGGTATATGTCAGTTTTCATTCTCCATATTGATATTCAGTTGAACCAGTACCACTTTTTGAAAAGATTATTCTTTTTCTACCACTCTACAGTGACACTTATAAAATACATATGTTCTGTTCCATTGGTCCATGTATTTATTCTTGTATAAATATCACACACTATTTTTTTTCTTTCTCTAAATTTTTGTTTAAATTCCAGTTACCATACAATGTACTATTAGTTTCAGGTGTACAATTTAGTGATTCATCACTTACATAAAACACACAGTGTGCTCATCACAACACGCGCCCTCCTTAATACCCATCACCTGTTTAACCCATCACCCTACCCACCTTCCTTCGAGTAACCCTCAGTTTGTTCTTTATAGTTAAGAGTCTGTGTTACGGTTTGCCTCTCTCTTTTTTCCTTACTACGTGATGTGATGTGTGTGTGTGTGTGTGTGTGTGTGTGTGTGTGTGTGTATATATATAGAGAGAGAGAGAGAGAGAGAGAGAGTATTACTCAGTCACAAAATAGAATGAAATCTTGCCATTTGCAATGATGTGGATGGAGTTACAAAGTATGCTGAGCAATATCATACTATTTTAACTACTATTATCTTGATGTCTGATGGTGTGCCTCTTCACATCTTTTCAAGATTCTTTTGATTTTTTTCTTTAAAAAAATTTTTTTTAATCTTTATTTTTGAGAGAGAGAGAGAGAGACAGACAGACAGACAGAGTGCGAATGGGGGAGAAACAGAGAGGGAAACACAGAATCCTAAGCAGGCTCCAGGCTCTGAGCTGTCAGAACAGAGCCTGACATGGAACTCAAACTCACTAACCACAAATTCATGACCTGAGCCAAAGTTCAGTGCTTAACTGACTGAACCACCCAGGTGCCCCATTTTGATTTTTTCTTATATTAATTTTAGAATTAGCTTGTCAATTTCTACAAAAATCTACTTGAGATTTTTATTGAAATTGCATTGACTCTGTAGAACAATATTGGGAAGTGGACATATTTTCAATATTTCCTCCATTAGGATGGTATATCTCTCCATTTATTTAGGTCTCCTTAAATTTTTTTTTCAGTTTTATTGAGATATGATTGACAAATATATTTTTAGGTTGTCCACGTGATTTTTTATTTTTTTATTTTTATTTTTGATGTCTTTTTTTTCAATACATGAAATTTATTGTCAAATTGGTTTCCATACAACACCCAGTGCTCATCCCAAAAGGTGCCCTCCTCAATACCCATCACCCACCCTCTCCTCCCTCTCACCCCCCATCAACCCTCAGTTTGTTCTCAGTTTTTAAGAGTCTCTTATGCTTTGGCTCTCTTCCACTGTAACCTCCGTTTTTTTTTTTTCCTTCCCCTCCCCCATGGGTTTCTGTTGGGTTTCTCAGGATCCACATAAGAGTGAAAATATATGGTATCTGTCTTTCTCTGTATGGCTTATTTCACTTAGCATCACACTCTCCAGTTCATTCCACGTTGCTACAAAGGGCCATATTTCATTCTTTCTCATTGCCACGTAGTACTCCATTGTGTATATAAACCACAATTTCTTTATCCATTCATCAGTTGATGGACATTTAGGCTCTTTCCATAATTTGGCTATTATTGAGAGTGCTGCTATAAACATTGGGGTACAAGTGCCCCTATGCATCAGTACTCCTGTATCCCTTGGGTAAATTCCTAGCAGTGCTATTGCTGGGTCATAGGGTAGGTCTATTTTTAATTTTCTGAGGAACGTCCAGACTGTTTTCCAGAGTGGTTGCACCAATTTGCATTCCCACCAACAGTGCAAGAGGGTTCCCGTTTCTCCACATCCTCTCCAGCATCTGTAGTCTCCTGATTTTGTTCATTTTGGCCACTCTGACTGGCATGAGGTGATACCTGAGTGTGGTTTTGATTTGTATTTCCCTGATGAGAAGCGACGTTGAGCATCTTTTCATGTGCCTGTTGGCCATCCAGATGTCTTCTTTAGAGAAGTGTCTATTCATGTTTTCTGCCCATTTCTTTACTGGGTTATTTGTTTTTCGGGTGTGGAGTTTGGTGAGCTCTTTATAGATTTTGGATACTAGCCCTTTGTCCGATATGTCATTGCAAATATCTTTTCCCATTCCGTTGGTTGCCTTTTAGTTTTGTTGGTTGTTGCCTTTGCTGTGCAGAAGCTTTTTATCTTCATAAGGTCCCAGTAATTCATTTTTGCTTTTAATTCCCTTGCCTTTGGGGATGTGTTAGGTAAGAGATTGCTACGGCTGAGGTCAGAGAGGTCTTTTCCTGCTTTCTCCTCTAGGGTTTTGATGGTTTCCTGTCTCACATTCAGGTCCTTTATCCATTTTGAATTTATTTTTGTGAATGGTGTGAGAAAGTGGTCTAGTTTCAACCTTCTGCATGTTGCTGTCCAGTTCTCCCAGCACCATTTGTTAAAGAGACTGTCTTTTTTCCATTGGATGTTCTTTCCTGCTTTGTCAAAGATGAGTTGGCCATACGTTTGTGGGTCTAGTTCTGGGGTTTCTATTCTATTCCATTGGTCTATGTGTCTGTTTTTGTGCCAATACCATGCTGTGTTGATGATGACAGCTTTGTAGTAGAGGCTAAAGTCTGGGATTGTGATGCCTCCTGCTTTGGTCTTCTTCAAAATTACTTTGGCTATTCGGGGCCTTTTGTGGTTCCATACGAGTTTTAGGATTGCTTGTTCTAGCTTCGAGAAGAATGCTGGTGCAATTTTGATTGGGATTGCATTGAATGTGTAGATAGCTTTGGGTAGTATTGACATTTTGACAATATTTATTCTTCCAATCCATGAGCACGGAATGTTTTTCCATTTCTTTATATCTTCTTCAATTTCCTTCATAAGCTTTCTGTAGTTTTTAGCATACAGATCTTTTACATCTTTGGTTAGATTTATTCCTAGGTATTTTATGCTTCTTGGTGCAGTTGTGAATGGGATCAGTTTCTTTATTTGTCTTTCTGTTCCTTCATTATTAGCGTATAAGAATGCAACTGATTTCTGTACATTGATTTTGTATCCTGCAACTTTGCTGAATTCATGTATCAGTTCTAGCAGACTTTCGGTGGAGTCTATTGGATTTTCCATGTATAATAGCATGTCATCTGCAAAAAGTGAAAGCTTGACTTCATCTTTGCCAATTTTGATGGCTTTGATTTCCTTTTGTTGTCTGATTGCTGATGTTAGAACTTCCAACACTATGTTAAACAACAGCGGTGAGAGTGTCCACGTGATTTTTTAGAAGATGTACATGTGATTGCAATATACATATGGATAAATATTTAAAATAATGTTTTATAGTGTTCTCTGCAGAGCTGTTACTCATATTTTATTAGTTTTATTATGAAGTGTTTTATAGATATATATTTTAAAGTTTTTATTTATTTATTTTGAGAGAGATAACGTGTGTGCATAGGCACACGGGGTAGGCGCAAAGAGAGAAGGAAAGAGAGAGAATCCCAAGTAGTTGGTGTGAAGCCCAGTGCGGGGTTCAAACTCATAAGCTGTGAGATCATAACCTGAGCTGAAATCAAGAGTCAGATGCTTACCTGACTGAGCCACCCAGGTGCACCCTAGTGTTTTAGCTTTTGATGTTATTATAAATGGTACCATTTAAAAACTTCTATTTTTTTTTTTTGCTGCTGCATAAAACCAATTGCTTTTTAATTTTCATCTCAAATCCAGTGATTTTACTATATTTACTTATTAATTCTAGTAATTTATCTTTATATTCTTTTGGATTTTCTACATGATAATAGCAGTTTTATTTCTTAGTTTTCATTGCTTATATCTTTTATTTCCTTTTCTTTCTTGTTGCATTGACTATGACTTCCAATAAAGAGCAGTGATGTTAGTGGCATCTTTATTTGGTTTCCATTCTCAAGAAGAAAGTTTTCATTCTTTCACAATTAAATATGATGATTGCTGTAGATGTTTATTTTTTATTTATTTTTGTAGTAAAATGTGCATACAGGAAGTATGCATAGCACATTTGTACAACTCAATTCTTATAAACTTATGAACTTTATTTTTGTAGTAAAATGTGCATACAGGAAGTATGCATATCACATTTGTACAACTCAATTAATTCTTATAAACTTATGAACACATTTGTATCATAAGCACTCAGATCAAGAAATCAGCCCCTGAAATTCTTCCCTTAATTATTTGCATTTACTAGCTCCAAAGGATTACCACTCTCCTGATTTCTAAATCCCATTACTTTTTTTAAGTAGAACCTCTTTAATCAGTCTAAGACAGTTCCATTTTCTTACTAGTTTGCTAGTTTTTTTTAAATAATGAATTGGTGTTGAATTATAGAAAGCATTTCCTGCATCTGTTGAGATGATCATATAATTTTTCTTTCTTATGCTGTTCCTGTAGTAAATTATGTTGCATTACTAGAATAGACGAAACTTGATGATCCCTTTCATATATTGTAGGATTTGATTTCCTGCTACTCCATTTAAGAGTTTTACACTCATATTCATGAGTAGGATTTGCCTTTTGTTTTGCTTTCTTGTGATATCCTTGTGCAGTTTTGGTACTAAATGTTATCCTGGCATCCAAAACCACATTTGGCCTTGTTTCCTATTTTTTCCATTCTGTGAAAGAGTAAGTGTACTATTGGTGTTATTTCTTCCTTAAGAATTTGGCAGAATTAAGAGATTCACATAAAAAGTTGTCTCTAGGATGGGTTAGAATGGGGAGAAAATGGAGATAGGGACTTCTGTTGGTTTTTGTTATAATTCTGATGTAAGGTGATGATGGCTTTGACTGGGTTGGTGGCATGGGAAGAGAAAGGACAAATAATAGCAATGTCAACATTCTGATTCATATAGCATTTTATAACTCATACATTGCTTTTATTTGATCTTTATAGTGACAGTGAGTAGAAGATTTAAAGAAAGGATGAGTTGAAGAGAACTGTAAGGTTTGGCTTTTAAGTTATTGAGAGATTACAGGTGTCACTGACTTCTGTGGGGATGTCAGCTTCTTTCTTTTTTTCCTCTTGTTTAAGAAGGATTACTGAAAATGTGTATTTATTATCTTCTTCCTTGAACCACATTTGAAGGAAAGAAGAAATATAAAAACAAAAATAACTCAGTGATGATGCTGGAAATCAAGAAGAATGGTCTAAGGAGACCATAATTTCCTTATTTGTAAAATGATAGGCTTAGATTAGGTGATTACTATATTTTTCAGATTTCTAAACTTCTGTTAATTATACAAGCTGATTTACAAATTCACATCTTCTTATGGTAATTTATTTCATAGAAGAGACCTGGGAGACTAAATACTAGTATCATACCTTTAACTATTTTTTAAACATTACTCTTAACACAGTACTACACTTTTGGGAAAAGGCAATGGAATAAGGAGCAATGGTGTTGAAAATGCTCAGAAAAAAATCAACTTTTAAGCCAGAATATGAGCCACATAATTTACCTTACTGCTTGGGGCAGCAAATAAACAAATCAATGCAGTTAATCTTAATACAGTAAATCTTGGCTCAAATGTGAAGAAAATTGAGTAGTGGGGGACTGTGGCAGGGAATAAAGTGAATTCTGATAAAAATAAGGAAGAATAAGTAAGGAAAAAATGCTCCTCTTAAGTTTTATATTTCAATAAACATATGCTTGGTACTTTTCTAATAGATTCATGAAAACTATTATAGTAAAAAGTATTATAGTACAGGTTATTTTTATTTCAAATATTTGTATTTTTCATTTGGGAAGACAAGGCACAAAGGCAAATGGCTTCAAGGGTTCTTAGGTTGCCAGCAGGAGAAAGCAACTCTAGCTAAGGAAGCAGGAAAGGAATTTATTGGGAAGTTACTGGGCAGTTTACAGAATTAAAAAAGGGCCGAAAATCAGGCTCAGGGCAGCATTAGGTGTTTAAACAGCAGGATTTTCTCTTCTTCTCAGAGCTCCAGTTCTGGGACTTGATCTTTTCATTCTTAAGCCACTCTACTTTAGATCTAAATTTTGGAAGCCATCTCCCTGGCAGAGCTTGGTTATTCGACATCCCTGTTGAAGTGAAAAGAACAGCATATTGATTCATAGTCCCTTAAAGAAAATATACAATAGAGAAGGGAGAGTTCTCTGAAATGTAATGGAGTGCTGTTACCAAAAGAAGGAATAAATGAATTTTAGGCAACCAGATCCCCACAAATGTTTACTATGTAGTCCAAATTGAGGCATAGTTCTAAGTAAAAGAACTCCTAATTTAGATGGAATAAAGCCCTCTCCCCACCATCACCAAAACAAACAAACAAACAAACAAACCAATGAAAACCTTTCTTTTTTGGAGGATTTCTAAGCTACTTTCTGCTTGCCTACTTTTCCAGCTTCTATTTAAAAATTTTTTTTTAAGTTTATTTATTTATTTTGAGAGACAGAGAGAGAGAGAGCAAGGAAGCATGTGCAAGCAGGAGGAGAGGCAGAGAGAGAGGAGAGAGAGAATTCCAAGCACTCTCACTGTGAGTGTAGGACCTGAGGTGGGGCTTGATCTTATGAACCAGGTGATCATGACCTGAACCGAAATCAAGAATCAGATGCTTAACTGACTGAGCCACCCACGTTCCCTTCTCAGCTTCTATTGAGTAAGTAGATGGCTTTATAAGTTTGCTTTATGTCAAGCCCTTTCCCCCTGCTTCTTACTTTTCTTCAGAGGTATGGTCATATGTAAACAGATTGCCAAAACCTGTGACTTGCCGCTTTCACTTGGCTGCTAAGCATTTATAGCTGCTAGGATTCCTCAACTACTCTTTTCCACACTGTCCAGGATGTCTTGGCACTGACTGTTCTGGAACTAAGACCAAGAGTGCTGGACTTCCTCAAACACTGTATATATAACTCATTTTCCCCCTGAGGTCATTTTTCATATACAGACTTGGATAAAGGTCAGTTAGGAGTCCAGGAGGGCAATCCATAAAGGATGCTGGGGGTAGAATAGAAACATGGCACTAGATAGCACAGTTTGCTGTAATGTGAAAAATCTAAATTTGTCCCCTTTCCCACTGAAGTAGATAGTATCTTGGAGTGGAAAAATTATTACAATTGGACAGTACCCTTCCACTATGTGAAGTAAGTTTTGAATTTTATTTAAAGAATACAGGTTTGAAAGGGAAATCAATTATTTACCTGTGTAAGACACTCATATACCTATTTGGCTCAGTTTCTCACACTAACTACTCATTAACACAGATGCACCTTGTCTTAAATTGGGGGCACAGTGTGGTGGTGTGGGAGAGTGGAAAGATCACTAGGCAAAGTGTCAAAAGGCAGAGGCTGTGGGCTTAGCCTTAGTTATCTCTACAAATTCCAAAATTGGAGAAGAGGAGTAGAGGAAAGCTGTAGTTGCTCTCTATAGTTGCTCAGGACCTAGGCAGGTTAGAGCCAACTTCTTAGTGTCTTGAGTGCAGTCTTCTGCTTTGGGAAGTAATGATGATATCTAAGGATGGAGACTTTCCTATTTGCAGGACACTGTCTCAGGCTTTTAAAATATATCATCTAAATCACCTGGCAAGTCTCCAAGGGAGATGTTGTTACTCTCGTTTCATTTCACAGGGCAGGAAGCTGTCTACAACTGAAGAACTTGTCACATGGCCAGTAATTGCAAAATCTAAATTTAAACCCCAGTCCTATCTAACTCCAAAGCCCATGCTCCTTCTTTCTTTAAGAATTTTATAATCTGTATAAGATCTGTTATTCATCTTTGTATCCAGTGTCTAATTCAGTATCTATCACAGAGTAAGCTAGGAGCGAAGATAAGTGAATGTGAGCAAAGGCACAAGGTATCCGTGCTCAGGTATATTCTACTTAATAATATATAGGCCAGTGTTTTGAACAAGGAGTATGTGAAGGAGAGTTGTGATGTTATTTTGAAAGTTAGATTGAGGTGGGATCATGAAATCCTTTGATGATTAGGTCAAAGGATTTAAAATATTTTCAACAGTCATTGTGAAACCCCTGGAGATTTTTTTTCATAGGAAAAACGTCAAGGGGTAGCACTGTGTTTTCCAGTGTCAGGAAAAATGAGTTGGATTTTGGGGATGTTGAGATAGAGGTTCTAAGGAGGTCATTGGCAGGGCCTAGAAATACATGATTCGCTTTGGAGAGAGGTCAAGGATTGACAAAGAAATTTGAGAGGCACCCACAGAGAAAACCAGAAAAAGAAAAAAAATCACTAACCAGTCTATATATGAATGAGTGAATAAATGGCACAGCCCACAAGAAATACGGTGTTAAGTGTTAGTTCCTAACAAGGTTTGCATCTCCATTCCTTGTGACATCTGGGTGTAGGGATAGAGAATTCTGTACCATACTGTTCTTTCCATCTGGTCTAGGAATACTGGGTGAGCTCTCTGGAGACATCTGCTAAGTTTTTCTTTCTCATGTTGGCTTCTCTACCTTTACATTTTCTGTCTTTCATTCCCTTTCTCCCCTACTGGATTCTATTTTCTCACACTTATTGCTGCAGTAAAAATGTTTGGTGGCATAGTGTGAGGGAAAAATAGAATGGACTATATAGCACTTGGATATTGAGTGGGAAGATGAAAGCAGAAAATATGAGATTAATTTGTTATTCTGTATTAAAATCCTACTATTTCCCTAAACTTGAATGGTACTGTGTATCTTTGATAACTGAATAGCATTCATAGTATTTAGCTGCATTAAGCAAAGTCATATGAACAAGCTAGACTACTTAGCATTATAGAAAATTTGAGACAATTTTTAGGACCTATTTGCCTTGGCTGAATAATGGCACTCTTGTTCAGGTGACTGTTAGATAAAAAGAAAAATATTTTATAGCATATGAACTGGATTCTTTAGCTGTCTTAAGTCTACCTTTGTGCTCTTTCTTATTGTCGATATTATATAAATAACACGGATGTTCTGCTTTAAATGTACCTTAGAAAATAGTTCGGTGCCAGGTTTGACTATGGAGAGGCTGTCATGTTTTTCCACTCTGAAACTTACTCTGTGCTTTTTTTTTTTAATACCCTTTTACAAATACAGTCCTGAAATGCTTTGTTTCCTTTTTTATGCATAAGAGCATGCTCATTGGAAGCATATTGTGTGTGAAGATTGTCAGTTGTTCAAACTTGTGCACTGATGGTGAGCTGAAAATCTTTTTTAGCCTTCTTCTTTGTAAAAATGATTTTTACAACACCACTCCACAAATATTCAGTGTTAACAGTAAAATTACTTCTAGAGCTATTAAAAAGAAGAATAAGAAAAACCCTATGTTAAAAATGAATAGTGCATTTATTTTAATCTTTGGCTTCACTCCTCCACCAGCTTCCTATTTGGCTACTTAAAAGGGTGCAGTAAAATTCCCCAAAAGTGTTAATATTTATTTCTGGAACTGCTCCAGGAGCATGTCAAAAGAATTTTGAAAAGAACATTCACTTAGGTATAACAGCTTTGGAATACATAATAAGATATATTAGTATGCTTTTAAAAGGATCATGGGTAGAGCATGAAGGATATGAAAGTGTATGAACCCCTTTATTGTTGTTCATGATTAAACCAAAATTGTTTGCATGTGAACAGATTTAATTGTTTACAAAATCTACATAACACTATCAACAGAATGAGATGATGGGGGGGAGGCATAAGAGCTTTTAGCCTGATTATGATTCATAGATGTTCATCTAATAAATTGCTTTTCCTGAATCTGAAAGAAAAATAGCAATGAGAACAATTAGGTACTTATAGGCAACTAAAAATAATTCTATTGATTCCATATTTTTAATTATGAGTTAATCTGGGTTAGAAGAGTGACAAGACTTAGAAAATGAATAAGGTGTCCTTAGATTCTTTAGGAGGGTCCGTGACAGGGTAACTAGATATCTCTTTTTAAAGAAATTGCTCTTCTTAACAATTTGATTTATTATATAAAGGATTTTTTTAAACGTTGATTTTCTTAAGTGATTATATGAAACTAGGAAAGAGATCAACATAATCATTCTCTCTCTAAAAATTGTATTTGTTGTTATTTTACAGTTTATAACAATACATCTATTTTCAGTTTCTCTTACAGGTTTCACTCTACACTGGTCAGATATGAATGGGTTTTTGACAATATGTATGGTTGTGTTGTTTAGTGAATGTGCCTAACTATTGTGGTAGTCTTATTGCTCTACCAGTCCCATCACACATAGTTTTGAAGCCATTCTCCATGTGTCCTCCAGAGAACTCTTTCTTTCTAATACATAAATTTGATCATATCAGTAGACTATTTAAGATTCTTGACTTTCATGACCCCAGCCTTCTCACAGAGTCTTCCCTATGTACGTATGTCAGCAACCTTACACCTCCCTCTACTCTACCTGGAAAATAGCTTTGTTTTGTTTTGTTTTGTTTTTGTCTTTAGGACAAAAAACACTTAAGCACTCATGTCCTTTTTTATGAAACCTTCTCCGGACTTTTGACAGGCCGATTGGTCCTATGTTTTTTGTCTTTTGTATTTTCAACTGTATACAAAATAGAATTTTATCATAACACCTATGACACTTTTTTGGTGTCCATGTTTGTGTTCCTCTTCTAAACTCCAAAGAGGAAATCCCAATAAATATTAACCTTGGGGATTCAGGAACAAGAAATCATAATTCCTAGAAATTCTTGGGAATTCTTAAATCATAAGCTGTTCTTAAAATATTTCTAGCAGTCTTTATATCCTGTATTCATTATTATGAATATCTAAAATTTTGTATACTGTATGAAAAATGTTAAGTTTAGTAGTATCAATAAAGAACTGCAGCCTCCAATGAATATTCAAACCCTAGAAAACACCAGTGAATAGTTAGTGGGTTTTTTCAAATAACATGACATTCAGACTTCCTACCTAGTAAAACTAAGAGACCACACAGAATCATGTGGCAAGTGGCTAATGTGAGGACTTACTTTGCTTCCAAAACTCATAGGATTTGTATAAATTATATTATGCATATAAACACGTTCTTATTTATTTTATTTTCAAGAGTGGTTCACTTTTAGCAGCAGACGGGGCCATGAACAGACACATAACTTGACGACAGCAACAAATAAGTCTGACCAATTAATTAAATCATGACCATCTTTCTTTTATGTTTGCCTTCCCTGGTTCTTAGCAATGTTGACCTGAACCCTCTACTCCTTGTGTTGTGTCAGCACTTCCTACTCTTGCTGCTAGCTTGATGTGTGTATATTCCTTTAACCAGTGATGTCTCCATGTTGTTAAGCTTTAATTCTCACAGCAGATTGTAATACTTTTCCTAGTTCTGATTTTCTCTATTTCTTGACTCATTTTGGGGGGGGGATGGGGGATTTGGAATTCAGAAAAATAATAAATTTTCTGAAAAATGCTGGAAACTCATTCTTGTATGGAAACAATCTCCAATGCCTAGTATATCAGACATTCAGTAAAATATTTTGAGATATTTCTTAAGTGAATATTACTTTGTAGTCCAAAAGCATCTAACATAGTATCTGGTACATAGAGATACTTACAATATTTTAATGATTGTATCTGTAGTTCTTTTGTTTTTTTTTTTCAACGTTTTTTTTTATATTTATTTTTGGGACAGAGAGAGACAGAGCATGAACGGGGGAGGGGCAGAGAGAGAGGGAGACACAGAATCAGAAACAGGCTCCAGGCTCTGAGCCATCAGCCCAGAGCCTGACGCGGGGCTCGAACTCACGGACCGCGAGATCGTGACCTGGGTGAAGTCGGACGCTTAACCGACTGCGCCACCCAGGCGGCCCTGTATCTGTAGTTCTTTTGAATCAGGGTCATGATAAAGTCGGGCATCAGAGTTTAGATTTGGTAACTGCCACCAGAAATGCCAGGTTATCTTTTATTATTTAGGTGTCTTGGGAGTCGATAATCCTTTATTTACCTAAAATCAAAGAGAAAACTCATAAGATGTTTAAAAGTCACCAAAAACTTTGTGTAATGTGCTTTTGTAGAACTCTCTTTTATAGAGTTTGTTTCGATGGCCATTAATTATTTGATTATTTGCTTGATGTTTGAATTTTTAAAAATTTTTTAAGGTTCTTATTTTGAGGGAGACAGTGAAAATGTGAGGAGGGGAGGGACAGAGAGAGAGGGATTCCCAAGCAGGCTCCACACTGCCAATGCAGAGCCCAGTGTGGGGCTTGAACCCACAAAACTGTGAGATCATGACCTGAGCTGAAACTGAGAGACGCTTAACCGACTGAGCCACCCAGGTGCCCCTCTTGATGTTTGACTTCTTGATTGAGCTACCTGAGGGCAGGGATTATTTCTTTTGTATTCACAGGTGTGATCTTAGAAGGTACTGGTTAACCACAGTATATGCATGGAATAGGCAGCTTATTTAGTATTTATTGTATGCATAAGTGAATGAAGAAGATGGCATTGTGAATGAAGAATAATACCCCAGGATGTGAGCCTCTTTTACTGAGATCCCTGAGAGATTCTGAAGAACACAGTTTGAAAACCACTACTATATTCCTTGATACAGGCTGAATAAATATGTCACATGGTCTTGCAAAAGATTTTCTCTATGAAGGACTGGTAGTGAAATGTTACTATCCTAACTGTATACCTTTTACCCTGTCTGTTTTAGTAACATTTTTTGTTATAAGAGATAGTGCATTATTAATATTGTCATTGATCCTATTATTTACTTCCTTGTGACCTCTTTAGAAAGAGCGTTTCACCCCTTTCAACTTACTGAATAGTTTTGCTTAAGTATTGATCCAAGGATATCATGATACAATGTTCTTCTAAATTCTGAAGGTTAAAAAAATTCCTTATTTAGATTTTTAGTATCTCCTCCTTGTTTAGTGTAACTAGTTTTGTGGGATGGAATAGTAGATATATTAATACTTAGGACGTTTTACTTATGTCCTGATTTCATCGTGGTATCAAATGGGGGTAGGGTGAAGGCAGAAAACTTAATTTGGAAAAGTTGAACTAGAGGGGGTTAAATGCCAGAAAAGGGCATCTAATCTTCTGAATAGATATTTTAGATAAGAATTCCCTGAACATGTTATTGTTGAGACTTTCCTCAACTTGTTTTCTCTGTTTCTAACACTGAAGACCAAGCCAACATACTAGTTTTCTGTATTCTGATGATTCCTGGGGTATCAGATGATCAAGATAAAAAAATCCAGTTTAGTTCCATACGGGACTAGTTTCTGGAGCTGGAAAATGTAGAGGTGGAAAGCAGCTACTCAGTCAGAATATGTAGTTGTTGTCATGGAAAACTAAAATTTATACTTAGAGTGAAAATGTAGATGTTTCATTAGTACAGATTTTTATGGAAAGTCAAACAAAAAAGAACTAGAACAGAAGAGCATATTATCAGATCTTTTGTACTGTTTAATTTTGATTGGATTTTTATCAGGTGTTTTTTTATTTCTTTTAGTTGTGGGAAACTTGATCTAGTATTTATATTTGTGGCTGATTTAGAGTATATTGAGCTAGCTAAGAAGAATTTTCCCCATATGTATTTGTCAAAAGCAAATAAAGCTATCAGTTTTGAACTTGACAACACAATCTTCACTGAAAAAGAGCAATCAAACACATTTAATCTATTCATACAAACTGAATTCTATCCCTTGAGTCACTTAACATAATTAGGATATTTCTGCTTAGGATTGTAAAATGCTTCCACTATTTTGTAAGGATTTAAAAAGGAAGACAAAGGAGTGGCTCAGTCAGTGAAGCGTCTGACTCCTGGTTTTGGCTCAGGTCATGATCTCAGGGTTTTGTGAGTTCAAGCCTGGTGCAGGGCTCTGTGCTGGCAGCACAAAAATACCTATTTATAAAAACCTAGAATTATTGATGTCTTTTGTGTATTGAAAATTTGAGTTAGATGATAGGGAATTTGGTTTACTTTGAAGTTATACATTTAAAATAAATGCTATAGCATGAAGATGGGACTTTCAAGTTACTAGGGGACTTAAGATAAATTTTAGAGAAAAGAAAGAGTTTATAAAAATAATTCCAAGATAAATGGTATTTTTTAATCTATATTTTTATATTGAGAGGAGGGAGTAGAAAAGAAAACCCCTATACTAGGCCCTACTAAGTGGCAGCTTCTTGTTCCATAGGATTAAGCAGTCTACATATTTAATGCAATCCCTATCAAAACCCCAACAGCATTTTTCACAGAACTAGAACAAACAATCCTAAAGTGGATATGGAGCCACAAAAGACCCCGAAAAGCCAAAGCAATCTTGAAAAATAAAAGCAAAGCTGGAGAAATCACAATCCCAGATTTTAAGATATACTACAAAGCTGTAGTGATCAAAGCAGTATGGTACTGGCACAAAAATAGACATATAGATCAGTAGAACAGAATAGAAAATCCTAAAATCATGATTAGATGGTCAGTTAATCTTCAACAAGACAAAAATATGCAGTGGGAAAAAGTCTCTTCAACAAATTGTGCTGGGAAAACTGGACAGCTACATGCAAACTAATGAAACTGGATGACTTTCTATCACTTTCTTACACCATACAGAAAAATAAACTCAAAATGAATTCAAGACCTAAATGTGAGACATGAAACAATAAAAATTCTAGAAGAGAGCACAGGCAGTAATTTTTCTGACATTGGCCATAGCAACATATTTCTAGATATGTCTCTTGAGGCAAGGGAAACAAAAGCAAAAATAAACTATTGGGACTACATCAAAGTAAAAAGCTTCTACAGCAAAGGAAACAATCAACAGAATTAAAACTGGGAAAAAATTTGAAACTGACATATCCAATAAAGGCTTATTTGCTCAAATATTTAAAGCACTGATACAGCTTAACACCCCCCCCAAATAATCTAATTAAAAATGGGCAGAAAACACAAACAGAAATTTCTCCAGAGAAATGGCCATTGAAATGGCCAACAGACACATGAAAAGATGCTCAGCATCACTCATCATCAGGAAAATGCAGATCAAAACTACAATGTCATATCACCTCACATCTGTCAAAATGGCTAACATGAACAACACAAGAAACAACAAGTGTTGGTGAGGATGTAGAGAAAAAGTGACCTTTATGTACTGTTGTTGATGGGAATGCAAACTGGTGCAGCCACTGTGGAAAACAGTGTGGAGGTTCCTAAAAAAATTAAAAATAGAAATATATGATCCAGTGATGCCACTACTGGTTATTTACCCAAAGAATATGAAAACACTAATTTGAAAAGATATATACACCGCTGTGTTTATTGCAGCATTACTTATAATAGCCAAATGATTAAAGCAGCTCAAATGACCATGGGTAGATGAATGGATAAATGCTACAAAAGATATCAACCATATATCATATAACCTTACTGAATCTGTAAGAAACTGTACTTGCAATGAAACCAGTGAACCTAAATCACTGTTGATAATATGGGTGTCACTTATAACACAATTATTAAGAAATGTTTCTGAAATGACATAAAGAGGAAATAATACTGTAGCATTAAAGTTCTACATTATTTGATCAAGACTTTGGGGTCAAAGTAAGAAGAGAAAAATGCAAATTATGCTTTGTTAAGGATGAATATAGTTTTAACCTAATTCTTGACATCAATAAGAAATACAGGTTTAATGTATTTGTAAAAACAAAAGGACTAATAATAGAAATAAAATGTTAAGGAAAAGTTTTGAGAAAGGAATAAAGAAATGAAAAAAGCTTGATTACAAAAACTAAAGAAAGAGTACAAAGAACAGGAGAGGATAATAATGACTGTGTAAAATTCAGTCACAGGAATAATACCAAATGTGAACACATTAAAAGACAAAGCTTTTCATATTGTAGACCAAAAAAAGCCAACTGCAGTTATGACTGTTTTTAAGAGATGTGGCCAAGATAAAATGACAGAAATAGAAGGAAAAAAATGGATAGTCAACACTATACCAGTTAAATGAAAAGAAAGAGAATGCTTAGGTAGCAATATTAATAGCTAACAAAATTCAAGATGAAGAGCATTATATAACATTAAACTGTAATTTTTTGGTAATAAAATATGTAATACATAAAGATGATACATCATTCTTTTGCTTAACTGAAAAACGTAACAAAACTTATGAAGCAAATTTAGAAATACAAAGAAAATTTGGTAACAGTTCAATCACAGACTTTCTCTTCCTGTTCTCCACCATGGTGCAGGGTCAAGATGAAAAGGATAACCCCTTGCAGGAACTTTGCATCTGCAAACTTTGCCTCAACATCTGTGTGGGGGAGAGTAGAGAGAGACTGATCCTGGTGGCTAAGGTGCTGGAGCTGTTTACAAGACAGACCGCTGTGTTTTCCAAACCTAGATGCACTATTAGGTCCCTTGGCATCAGGAGAAATGAAAAGATTGCCATCCTTCATAGTCTGTGGGGCTAAGGCAGAAGAAATCCTGGAGAAAGGTCTAAGGGTGAGGGAGTTGGCATTAAGAAAAAGTAACTTCTTCGGTATTGGAAACTTTGGTTTTGGGATCCAGGAGCACATCTCTCTGGGGATCAACTATGACTCAAGAATTGGTATCTATGGCCTGGACTTCTTTGTGGTGCTGAGTATGCCAGGTTTCAGCATCACAGACTAGAAGCTCAGGACAGGCTGCATTGGGGCCAAACATAGAATCAGCAAAGAGGAGGCCGTGCACTGGTTCCAGCAGAAGTATGATGGGATGATGGGATCATCCTTCTTGGCAAATAAATTACTATTTCTATCTAAAACGTCAGTAAAAACTTTTCAGTGAAACGTGGAAAAAAAAAGTTCAACCACAGTGATATACTGTGTATGGTAACATTTCTTAGATTGTGATGATGAAGTAGAAAAGCTAAGGGTATAGATGGTATGAATTATGCAATTAGTAGTTTTAAAAATACACATCTCACCTTTAAGAACAGAGAATATACTTTTTAGTGCTTATGTAACAGAAGAAAATTACATACTTGTTTTTAAAGAACATCTAAAGAAATTTGAAGTTGAATAATTATTCTCTCTGACTATAATGTGGTAAACTATAAACACATCATTAAGAGACAACAAATTTAAGCACTTATAAATTTAAAAGCAAGCACTAATTTTCAGGGTGAAAAGGAAATCAAAAGTGAATTTTATAAAGTATATATATAATAATTGAAATTAAAATATGACTTGTCAAAACCTAAGTGATGTGGACAAAACCTTACTCAGTAGAAAAGTGATAGCCTGTTATGCTTTTGCTTTCAAATAGGAAAGAATAAAATAAGCATTCAACTAAAGAGCTAGAAGAAAGAATACAACAATAATTGTATGATGAATTGTTATAGTTAAGAACAGAAGGTAATATGTTAGTACAAGTACATGAATAAATAACTCATCTGGTAGGTGTTTGATAAAAATCAAGTTAACTGGGGGGTGCCTGGGTGGCTTAGTCGGTTAAGTGCCCAACTTCAGCTCAGGTCATGATCTCACGGCTCATGAGGTTGAGCCCCACATCAGGCTCTGTGCTGACAGCTCAAAGCCTGGAGTCTGTTTCCGATTCTGTGTCTCCCTCTCTCTCTGCCCTTCTCCTGCTCATGCTCTGTCTCTCTCTCAAAAATAAATAAACATTAAAAAAATTTAAAAAATCAAGTTAACTGTATCTTTGAATATGATAATAAAATAGACCCACCTAGGCATATGAAAGAAAAAATAATACAGAACATTAGGAATGAAAATCGTGGTAGAATTGCAAATATAGAAGATAAAAAATATAGGGGCGCCTGGGTGGCTCAGTCGGTTGGGCGGCCGACTTCAGCTCAGGTCACGATCTCGCGGTCTGTGAGTTCGAGCCCCGCATTGGGCTCTGGGCTGATGGCTCGGAGCCTGGAGCCTGTTTCCGGTTCTGTGTCTCCCTCTCTCTCTGCCCCTCCCCCGTTCATGCTCTGTCTCTCTCTGTCTCAAAAATAAATAAAACGTTAAAAAAAAATAAAAAAAAATAAAAAAAGAAGATAAAAAATATAAAAATGTGTAGTTTTTATTCAGTAAGAAAACATAAGTGGAAATAATTAACTTCTTAAAAAATGTCATTTATGGAATTAATGCATGTCAAGGTTGACTGTATTGATAGATCAGTAACCATTGAACACATTGGAAATTTTAAGGATTTACTCTACAGAAGTGCTAGTACTAGATTATTTTACATGTGTGTTCTTTTAAATTTTCAGGTAACAGACAATTTAGTTTCTGTTGGTTGATTAGAAAAAGACAGAAAACTCTTCAGTTTACCTAACTCTCATATCAAAATTGAAATGAGATAAGAAAACTGGAGACCAATTTTACATATGAATGAGGATGCAAAATCCTAAATTACAAATAGCAATCCAGTACCATATTAAATATATATATATATATATATATATATATATATATATATATATATACACACACACACACACACACCATAGGGAGACAAATTTAATTCTAGGAGTGTAAAGATGATTCTTACCAGGAATAAATATGTTAATGTATTAAAAGGGAAAACCTATATAATCATCCTGGAGTATATCCTAAATAAATTTAACAAACCATAAGAGTATTCTGGATTACTCTTTATAGAAATAATGACGATTACTCTGTGTCATGCACTGAGCAAGCACTTTACATGGACTGTCTAATGTAACCTTCCTAAAAACCCTATGAAGTAGCTAGTACTGGTATGTTCATTTTATAGATAAGGAAACTGAGGCACAGCATGGTTACATAATCTTACCAAGGTCATGCAGTTAGAGATGGAACGAGCATTTGAACTTTGACAGTTTGAATCATGAATCTGTTTTTATTCATTATGTTAAAAAAATTTTTTTTTAATGTTTATTCATTTTTGAGAGAGACAGAGACAGAACGCGAGTGGGTTAGGGGCAGAGAGAGAGGGAGACAAGAATCCGAACCTCCAGGCTCCAAGCTGTCAGCACAGAGCCTGATGCTGGGCTAGAACCCATGAGCTGTGAGATCATGACCTGAGCTGAAGTCAGATGCTCAACTGACTGAGCCACCCAGGCGCCCCTACCCATTATGTTGTTCATTGTCTTTTTGTTCATTACTGAAAGAACAAAAGCTTCTTTTAATGGCAAAAAGATATACATGAGAATCCAACAGCAAAGGTCATACCAAATGGTGAAACCCTACCAGACAGGCCATAAAATTCATCAGTACGACAAGAATTATCCTCTCATTATTTTAGTGGTTCTTGTCAATGCTGTTTTTTAAGGGGAAAAAAATTCAGGATAAGGTCAGCTGATTAACAGTTCCATCTGCAACCTGAAATCCTCCTTGCCATGAAACATAACATACTCACATACTCCAGGGATTAAGGTGTAGATATCTTTGGGATACGATTGTTCTGCCTAGCACAGTATCTTTGGAAATATTGTTACCTAAGAAGAGAATGAGAATAAGAACAATTTCCACCAAAATCAGTGTTTGCATAATAGTGAAAGATTAATCTGCCTTGTGAGTTGGTTTAATTTTCAAGAATTATACTCATAGAAGAGAAGATGAGGGTGGGAGAATAATGTTTTATACTCTGAGACCCAGTGACAAAGTTGAAACTGTGTTGAAATAGATGTTCTAGTTTTCTTCTCATATTTTCTTAACTCTGTGGTTCTCTGTATGGTTACAGATTCTTATATTCTAAAATACTGTCTTGTGGCATATACTATATATATAGTAGAGAGATCATAAATTGTGTGATTATAACTCAAGGAGTTATTTCTGCTCACAGTTGGCCAGTTCTGGTTTGCTGTGTGAATATGTTATTGCAATTTGCATCAAGTGATTCAGGGTGCATATTATTCATTAGAAAATATTTGGTTAGTATAATTTTAGCTATAGTGTTCCCTATGTAAACTCACTTACGTAAAATGTGCATTTATGGTCTCCATTGTGACTAGGTCGTAGGTCTATTGCATAGCTTTGCTTAGAAGATGAGAAATTGTTACATTTTCTGTGACTGAATCAAATATGCATTTATTTATCACAAAGTCAGTGTTTTCAGTTACTTTTAGAAAGCATTTTAAATTATCAGAGTTAATCTTAAAATTTCCACATGTAGCTATCAAGCACTTGTAATATGGCTAGTCCTAATTGCAATGTGCCATAAATATAAAATAAACACTGATGTTGAAAACATTACCAGAAGGAATTTAAAAATACCTCAATAATTTTGTATTGATTATGTGTTTAAATGATAGTATTTTGGATATAGTAGATTAAATCAAATATATTAAAACTAATTTCACTCTTTTTGCTTTTTTAATGTGGCTATTAAAACCTTTAAATTTACATGTATATTCACATTATTCTAGATCCATTTGGTCCACATGAGACACTTCTAATGATAATAGAAGCTCATGATAATAAACTTACATCATCACTATAGGGATGAGAACTTAACTTACGATACTACACTCAAAAGCATGTGTACGTCTTTGCAGTTCATCCAAAAATGGAAACAAACTATTCAGATACAAATTTCAAAGAAGAGGGACTTTGTTTTGCATTGCATGAAATTATCTGATGCAATAGAAGACTATTCCTACATACTTTGACACCCTCCCTGAGGCATTCGATGCACATTCTGTATGAGTTTCTATATCTGGAGCCCTGGAGTGATTTCAAGTGTCAGGGGTCATATATGAAAATCAAGGAAAGCTGTAACAGTCTTATGTTGCTAGTGGATATTTCCCATAGGTTGGTAGAGGGCGTAATGATCAATTTGTGGAGTAGCTGTGCCTAAATCTTATTTACTATATTTGTGAATATAATGGCCCAAGAAATTCAGGCTTATAGTTTATTTAGGAATAATCTTCTTTAATATGTGAAAGCTCAGGGAATAAAACATTCTGACTAAACAATGTCCTGGTTATTTGAAAATTCTCTAGGAAACCTATTTTATGTTTGTTTTAAAACCTACTAATCCAATTTTTTTTTTTTTTTTTTTTTGCATTCGTACAGATACTTAACAAAGGAAATTAAACCTTTGGTAATTAGGGATCTCAGATTGTCTCAGAACATTCATCCTGGGCAAGAATCTCCACATACAGAATTTAAAATATTGACAAGTATATATAGGAGAAGGAATTGACTGCACATTAGACTAACACCAAAGATCTATACATTACCCTTTTTTTTTGAAATAAGAATGTAACAAGCATTTACAATTGCTTAGAAACTCTTGCACTTTGTAAAACAGATTTATGTTAATATAGGCCCTCTTTAAATTTGAGGATTATTATTGAGAAACAAGGGGAGCACAGTGCAAAATGTTGGAATGAAGTAGAACATTAGCACAAAGCTTGAGCTTTTAAACATCAAGTTTTATTATTTAAAATATGTTTTTAGTTGGAAGCTTTGGGTCTGGCTTATTTATAGTGTTTCAAATATGTGTGCATGTGCTCTGGGTATGTGCGTATAGGCTCTGTCAATAGGTACAGTCCAATATATTTATATATATACTAAATCCCCATGCTAAACCTCCTTGCTTTAAAAAAAAGATTGCATTCACATCCATTCTGTTTAGGAAAGCAGACATGCACTAGAGATTTTTTTTCATGCTATCATAATTTTTTTTTCTGATAATGGGGAACTGAGGATGGTATAGGTACATGGAATCTATAGACCCTGAATCTTATTTCAGTTATAAATACCAGTATCTTCCTTATTAACCATTTATAAGGTCTCATAACATACAGGACATTTTTAGAAATAGATGGAGTTAATTTACAGTATTTTCTTATTTCTTTTCCCTACTTTGCTGGAGGTATTCCTGAGCAACATAGTGTTCTAGTTAACTTTAACTGAAACTTGGGTTTCCCCAAAATACACCACTGCCCTTGCAGTTCTCTGTAATGGAAATATCTCATCATCATGCATTTCATTCATGGGAGAAACTTCATTATTTTTCTCTTATCGTATCATACACATACCTTCTCCCATAGGTTTTATTTTAGACATATCTATTTGAATTTCCTCCCTCTTTTCTATCCACTACTATATCTCCATTAGTTCAGATTTCTTTGCTCCTTCCCTAGACATACTATCCTAACTCTCTGCCACTAATTTGTGTACTCTGTTCACCTTCCAAATGTCACAAGAACTCTCATTCTAAAACACTGATCTTGTATCTTTCTGATACAAGATATCTGTCCAATAATGCTCTTAGATCCAGGTTGCCTACAGAATAAAGACTAAGCTTCTTGACATGTTATAAGTCACTTCACAATCTGAATAAACCTGTGTTTTCTTCCCTTGTAATTTATTGTCTTTTTGTTTTTCCTTGAAGGGAATACATGATAATTTTGACTCTTCAAATAATTCAGAGGTGAATGATGTATTTTTGCATGCATTTTTTCTATGTTAATGCAAATCTTAGACAATGGGAATAATAACAACATCTGTCTTTTAGTTGTGTGGATATAAATCAGTTAATACATGTAAAACATTTAGGATATTGGCACACAATATTCTGAAGTTTGCTTTTTTCACTTAATATGTTTTAGTTAACTTTATTTTTCCTTCCAAATTTTTATTTAAATTCTAGCTAGTTAGCATACAGTCCAATATTGGTTTTAGGATTAGAATTTAGTGATTCTTCAATTACATACAAATGTTTTGGTTAACTTTCAAGGTCAATACATATAGATCAAACTAACTTACTTTAGTAGTTGATATTCCGTGGTGTAGGTGGATCTTAATTAGTTTTTCCCTTTTTGAAGGTCATTCATCTGCTTTTTTTTTATAGTACTAAAATTATACAGTAACTAGTTTTGTATCTGTAGTCTTCATATTAGTACTTTTATTTCATAGGCATCTAGAGGAATTTGAAGAAAAAAATTGTGAAACAAGAAGCACTGAGAGAATCTGTGTACCACCAATTATAAACAGTCCTAAAAAATATGATTCTAGTGCCAAAATAGAGAAATCAATGAATACAAGAAAACCCCTAGAAATAGACCAGCACTGCATATAAGAATTTACTATAAGATAAAGTTGATATTTGAAAAATGTAAGAAAAGATAAAATCATTCAAGAAATATTCCTGAAAAAATGTTTTCATGATTGAGGGTGAAAAATACTCATTTCTCTGCCTCATGCTATCTGGTATCCCTTTCCTCAACTTTGTCTGTTACCTGGTAGTCCAGAGACATGAGTTTAATCCATTCCAGAGAATAAAATTTCTCATTCTGCTGTTCCAAGAAGAGCAAGGAATCTGAGAATCTAATTGATAATAGATTTTCAACCAATGCTGGTAGTTATTTCAATATTCCACTCCTTTTTATTTTTGAGTAGTATTCCATTGTATGGATATATCATGATTTATTTATCCATTCACCTGTTTTTCTTAATTTTAATTTTTTAAATGTTTATTTTTGAGAGACAGAGAGTGAGTGGTGGGGGCTGGGGGTGCAGAGAGAGAGGGAGACACAGAATCCAAAGTAGGCTCCAGGCTCCGAGCTGTCAGTGCAGAGCCCAACGCAGGCTGGAACTCATAATCTGCAAGATCATGACCTGAACTGAATTCTACCGCTTAACCCACTGAGCCACCCAGGCACCTCTATCCATTCACCTGTTAATGAACCTTTGAATTGTTTCAGTTTTGGACTATATAATAAATAAAACTTTAGGAATATTTATATATAAATCTTGGTGTGAGCATATGCTGTCATTTCTCTTGACTAAATAACTAGAGTGGAGTGACTGATTGTATTGTAGTTAAATATTTAACTTGTTAAGAAACTACCAAATTGTTTCCTAAAGTTGTTGTACTATTTTATGTGGCTACCTGCAGTATGTGAGAGTTGTAGTTGATTTATATCCCTGTCAACATTGGTTTGCGAAGTCTTTTTAATCATGGCCATTCTAATAGATATAACTAGTATCTCATGACTTTAATTTGCATTTCTCTAAAGACAAATGATGTTGAGCACCTTTTCATGTTCATACTTGCCATCTGTATATCTTTGTTGTAGTATCTGCTTCAAATCTTTTGATTTTTTTTAAGTTGTTGATTTTCTTGTTCGTATATTTTAGGGTTTCTTATCTGGATCAAAGGCTATATCAGAAAATGTGATTTGCAAATGTTTTCTCTCAGTTCATTTCCTTCTTATTCTCTTTAACAGTGTCTTTGAAGAGCAGAAATTCTTAACTGTTGAAATTTTAAATAATTTGTCAAATTTTCTTGTGTAGGTCATTTTGGTGTCATATCAAGAGATCTTTGCTTCACCTAAGGTGACAAAAATTTTCCAATATATTTTCTTATAGAAGTTCTATAGTTTTAGGTTCTGCTTTTAGATCTAGGATTCATTTTTAAGTTAATTTTTGTATATGGTGTGGTGAGGTATGGTCAAACTATTTATTTTGGCCTAAGGATATCCATTTGTTTCAGCCCAGTTTTTTGATCGGACTACCCCTTCTTTAATCAACTGCCATAGTGCTTTTGTCAAAAGTCAGTTGCATATATGTACAGGTGAAAATGTATTCTGTGTCTCTCCATTCTGTTCCATTGATTTATCTTTAATATCATACTCTCTCTCATTTACTATATAATTTCATCATAGCTTGTAATCAGGTAGTATAAGTCTCCAACTTTTTTCTTTTTCAAAATTGCTTTGGCTAGTTGAGATCCTTTGTCTTTCCACATGAATTTTAAAATCAGCTAGTCAATTCCTATGAAACAAGCTTGCTGGGATTTTTTTTAAGATGAAATTTATTGTCAAATTGGTTTCCATACAACACCCAGTGCTCATCCCAATAGGTGCCCTCCTCAATGCCCATCATCCACTTTCCCCTCCCTCCCACCCCCCCATCAACCTTCAGTTTATTCTCAGTTTTTAAGAGTCTCTTATGGTTTACCTCCGTCCCTCTCTGTAACTTTCCCCCCCCTTCCCCTCCCCCATGATCTTCTGTTAAGTTTCTCAGGATCCACATAAGAGTGAAAACATAAGGTATCTGTCTTTCTCTGTATGACTTATTTCACTTAGTGTAACACTCTCCAGTTCCATCCATGTTGCTATAAAAGGCCATATTTCATTCTTTCTCATTGCCAAGTAGTATTCCATTGTATATATAAACCACAACTTCTTTATCCATTCATCAGTTGATGGGCATTTAGGCACTTTCCATAATTTGGCTATTGTTGAAAGTGCTGCTATAAACATTGGGGTACAAGTACCCCTATGCATCAGCACTCTTGTATCCCTTGGGTAAATTCCTAGCAGTGCTATTGCTGGGTCATAGGGTAGATCTATTTTTAATTTTTTGAGGAACCTCCACACTGTTTTCCAGAACTGCTGCACCAGTTTTCATTCCCACCAACAGTGCAAGAGGATTGCTGTTTCTCCACATTCTCTCCAGCATTTATAGTCTCTTGATTTGTTCATTTTAGCCACTCTGACTGGTGTGAGGTGATATCTGAGTGTGGTTTTGATTTGTATTTCCCTGATGAGGAACGACGTTGAGCATCTTTTCATGTGCCTGTTGGCCATCCGGATGTCTTCTTTTTTTTTTTTTTTTTTTTAAATTTTTTTTCAATGTTTTTATTTATTTTTGGGACAGACAGAGACAGAGCATGAACGGGGGAGGGGCAGAGAAAGAGGGAGACACAGAATCGGAAACAGGCTCCAGGCTCCGAGCCATCAGCCCAGAGCCTGACGCGGGGCTCGAACTCACAGACCGTGAGATCGTGACCTGGCTGAAGTCGGACGCTTAACCGACTGCGCCACCCAGGCGCCCCATCGGATGTCTTCTTTAGAGAAGTGTCTATTCATGTTTTCTGCCCATTTCTTCACTGGGTTATTTGTTTTTCGGGTGTGGAGTTTGGTGAGTTCTTTATAGATTTTGGATACTAGTCCTTTGTCCAATATGTCGTTTGCAAATATCTTTTCCCATTTTGTTGGTTGCCTTTTAGTTTTGTTGGTTGTTTCCTTTGCAGTGCAGAAGCTTTTTATCTTCGAAAGATATGGGATTAGAGTCATTGTGATATCTGTAGTTTTCATGCTTGTAGTGGTGTCTCTGGTACTTTGTGGTCCTTGCAACATTTCACTCACAGAGTCCCCCTTAGGATCTCTTGTAGGGCTGGTTTAGTGGTGATGAATTCCTTCACTTTTTGTTTGTTTGGGAAAACCTTTATCTCTTTTTCTATTCTGAATGACAGACTTGCTGGATAAAGGATTCTCGGCTGCATATTTTTTTTTTTTTGTTCATCATATTGAAGATTTCTTGCCATTCCTTTCTGGCCTGCCAAGTTTCAGTAGACAGGTCTGCTACTACCCTATGTGTCTACCTTTGTATGTTAGGGCCTGTTTATCCCTAGCTGCTTTCAGAATTCTTTCTTTATCCTTGTATTTTGCTATTTTCACTATGATATGTCATGCAGAAGATCGATTCAAATTATGTCTGAAGGGAGTTCTCTGTACCTCTTGGATTTCAGTGCCTGTTTCCTTCCACAGACCAGGGAAGTTCTCAGCTATGATTTGTTCAAGTACACCTTCAGCCCCTTTCTCTCTTCTTCTGGAATTCCTATGATACGGATATTGTTCTGTTTGATTGCATCATTTAGTTCTTTAATTCTCCCCTCATACTCCTGGATATTTTTATCTCTCTTTTTCTCAGCTTCCTCTTTTTCCATAATTTTATCTTCTAATTCACATATTCTCTCCTCTGCCTCTTCAATCCGTGCTATGGCTGCCTCCATTTTATTTTGCACCTCATTTGTAGCATCTTTTAATTCCTCATGACTATTTTTTAGTCCCTTGATCTCTGTAGCAGTAGATTCTCTGTTGTCCTCTATGCTTTTTTCAATCCCAGTGATTAATTTTATGACTATTATTCTAAATTCTTGTTCCGTTATATTGCTTAAATCGTTTATGATCAATTCGTTAGCTGTCACCACTTCCTGGAGTTTCTTTTGAGGAAAATTCTTTCGTTTCGTCATTTTGATTAGTCCCTGCAGTAGCTCCAAACTGCAGGGCACTTCCCCTGTGGCTGTCTGGAGTAACTTGTGTTGGTGGGCGGGGCCACAGTCAGACCCGATGTCGGCCCCCAGTCCAGTGCTGGGGCCAAAGTCAGACTGGTGTGTACCTTATCTTCCCCTCTCCCAGGGGCAGGACTCACTGTCCAGTGGTGTGGCCTGTGTCTGGGCTGCTTGTACACTGCCAGGCTTGTGGTGCTGCTTCGATGGGATCTGGCCAAGGGTGTATTAACCAGGGTGGATCTGCAAGGTGCACAGGGCGGGAGGGTCAGGCTTAGCTCACTTTGCCATCAGTGGTCCCCTGCAGAAGGAGCCCTGCAGCACCAGGAGGGAGGCAGGCCCTGCGGAGGGATGGATCCACAGGAGCACAGCGTTGGGTGTTTGCGAGGTGCAAGCAAGTTGGGTGACAGGAACTGGTTCCCTTTGGAATTCGGCTGGGGATGGGAGAGAGAAATGGTGCTTGCCAGCGCCTTTGTTCCCCCACCAAGTCCTGTCCTTCTGTGGCTCAACAACTCTCCCTCCTGTGATCTTCTCGCCCTCCCTGCTCTCCGAGAGCAGAGCTGTTGACTTTTAAAATTCCAGATGTTAAGTCCCACTGGCTGTCAGAACTCACACAGTTCGGCCCCTCCACTTTTGCAAGCCAGACTTCAGGGGCTCTACCTTGCCTGTGGGCTGCCCCTCCACCACCCCGGCTCCCTCCCACCAGTCCGTGTAGCACACACTGCCTCTCCGCCCTTCCTACCCTCTTCCGTGGGCCTCTTGTCTACTCTTGGCTCTGGAGAGTCTGTTCTGCTAGTCTTCTGGCAGTTTTCTGGGTTATTTAGGCCTATGTGGGTGGAGTCTAACTGATCGGCAGGACAAGGTGAGCCCAGCATCCTCCTACGCCTCCATCTTCCCAGGTCTCCCACCTTTATTTATTTTTTAAGAGAGATAGAGAGATAGAGAGAATTGGGGAGGGGTAGAAAGAGGGAGACAGAGGATTCAAAGCAGCCTCTGTGCAGTGAACGCAGAGCCCTATGCAGGGCTTGAACTCACGAACTGTGAGATCATGACCTGAGCTGAAATCAAGAGTTACCCGCTTAACCACCTGAGCCACCCAGGCCTCCCCACCCCCCCATTGTGATTTTTAATTGTATTTCCCGGATGATGAGTGATATTGAGTATCTTTTCATGTCTCTTTTGGCTATCTGTATGCCTTCATTGGAGATATGTCTGTTCATGTCCTTTTTCCTTTTTTTGGTTTTTCTTTAGAGAGACAGCATGAGCAGTGGAGAAGGGCAGAGAAAGAAAGAGAATCCCAAACAGGCCGTACACTCAGGATGGAACCTGAAATGGGGCTTGATCTTACTACCCTTGGAACACGACCTGAGCTGAAAATGAGTGGATGCTCAATTGACTGAGCCACTCATGAGCTCATTTTAATTGGATTATTTTTAATCGCATTATTTGTGTTTTCTTGGTGTTGATTGTATCAGTTCTTTAAATATTTCAGCTAGTAAGTCTATATTATTTGCAAATATCTTCTCCCACTCAGTATATTGTCTTTTAGTTTTGTTGATTTTTTTCTGTGCAGAAGCTTTTTATTTTGATGCAGTCACAATAGTTTATTTTGCTTTTGTTTCCCTTGCTTCAGGAGACCTATTTAGAAAAATATTGCTATGGCCAATGTCAGAGAAATTACTTGCTGCCCTCTGTTCTAGGATTTTTATGGTTGCAGGTTTCACATTTAGGTCCTTAATCGATTTTGAGCTTATTTTTGCATGTAAGAAAGTGGTCCAGTTTTATTCTTTTGCATATAGGTGTCTTGTTTTCCCAGCAACATGTGTTGAAGAGACTTTTTCCCATGGCATATTTCTGCCTTCTTTATAGAACTTTAATCAGCCATGTTATTGTGTGTTTATTTCTGGGTTTTGTATTCTGTTCCATTGATCTATATGTGGTTTTGTGCCAGTACCATACTGTTTTAATTGCTATAGTTTTGTAATAAAAGTTTAAGTCTGGAATTGTGCTTCCTCCAATTTTCTTCTTCTTTTTCAAGATTGTTTGGCTACTCAGGGTCTTTTGTGGTTCCATACAAATTTTAGTATTATTTGTTTTAGTTCTGTGAAAAATGCTGTTGGGATTTTGATAGGGATTGCATTAAATGTGTAGATTGCTTTCAGTAGTATAGACAATTTTAACAATATTTGTTCTTCCAATCCATGAACATGGAATATCTTGCCATCTCTTTCTGTTATCTTCAGTTTCTTTAATCAGTGTTTTTTTTGTTTATTTTTTTATTTTTTTCAATATATGAAATTTATTATCAAATTGGTTTCCATACAACACCCAGTGCTCATCCCAAAAGGTGCCCTCCTCAATACCCATCACCCACCCTCCCCTCCCTCCCACCCCCCATCAACCCTCAGTTTGTTCTCAGTGTTTAAGAGTCTCTTATGCTTTGGCTCTCTCTCCCACTCTAACCTCTTTTTTTTTCCTTCCCCTCCCCCATGGGTTTCTGTTAAGTTTCTCAGAATACACATAAGAGTGATAACATATGGTATCTGTCTTTCTCTGTATGGCTTATTTCACTTAGCATAACATTCTCCAGTTCTATCCACGTTGCTACAAAGGGTCATATTTCATTCTTTCTCATTGCCACGTAGTACTCCATTGTGTATATAAACCACAATTTCTTTATCCATTCATCAGTTGATGGACATTTAGGCTCTTTCCACAATTTGGCTATTGTTGAGAGTGCTGCTAGAAACATTGGGGTACAAGTGCCCCTATGCATCAGCACTCCTGTATCCCTTGGGTAAATTCCTAGCAGTGCTATTGCTGGGTCATAGGGTAGGTCTATTTTTAATTTTCTGAGGAACCTCCACACTGCTTTCCAGAGTGGCTGCACCAGTTTGCATTCCCACCAACAGTGCAAGAGGGTTCCCGTTTCTCCACCTCCTCTCCAGCATCTATAGTCTCCTGATTTGTTCATTTTGGCCACTCTGACTGGCGTGAGGTGATATCTGAGTGTGGTTTTGATTTGTATTTCCCTGATGAGGAGCAACATTGAGCATCTTTTCATGTGCCTGTTGGCCATCCGGATGTCTTCTTTAGAGAAGTGTCTATTCATGTTTTCTGCCCATTTCTTCACTGGGTTATTTGTTTTTCGGGTGTGGAGTTTGGTGAGCTCTTTCTAGATTTTGGATACTAGCCCTTTGTCCGTTATGTCATTTGCAAATATCTTTTCCCATTCCGTTGGTTGCCTTTTAGTTCTGTTGGTTGTTTCCTTTGCTGTGCAGAAGCTTTTTATCTTCATAAGGTCCCAGTAATTCATTTTTGCTTTTAATTCCCTTGCCTTTGGGGATGTGTTAGGTAAGAGATTGCTACGGCTGAGGTCAGAGAGGTCTTTTCCTGCTTTCTCCTCTAGGGTTTTGATGGTTTCCTGTCTCACATTCAGGTCCTTTATCCATTTTGAATTTATTTTTGTGAATGGTGTGAGAAAGTGGTCTAGTTTCAACCTTCTGCATGTTGCTGTCCAGTTCTCCCAGCACCATTTGTTAAAGAGACTGTCTTTTTTCCATTGGATGTTCTTTCCTGCTTTGTCAAAGATGAGTTGGCCATACGTTTGTGGGTCTAGTTCTGGGGTTTCTATTCTATTCCATTGGTCTATGTGTCTGTTTTTGTGCCAATACCATGCTGTTTTGATGATTACAGCTTTGTAGTAGAGGCTAAAGTCTGGGATTGTGATGCCTCCTGCTTTGGTCTTCTTCTTCAAAATTACTTTGGCTATTCGGGGCCTTTTGTGGTTCCATATGAGTTTTAGGATTGCTTGTTCTAGCTTCGAGAAGAATGCTGGTGCAATTTTGATTGGGATTGCATTGAATGTGTAGATAGCTTTGGGTAGTATTGACATTTTGACAATATTTATTCTTCCAATCCATGAGCACGGAATGTTTTTCCATTTCTTTATATCTTCTTCAATTTCCTTCATAAGCTTTCTGTAGTTTTCAGCATACAGATCTTTTACATCTTTGGTTAGATTTATCCCTAGGTATTTTATGCTTCTTGGTGCAATTGTGAATGGGATCAGTTTCGTTATTTGTCTTTCTGTTGCTTCATTATTAGTGTATAAGAATGCATCTGATTTCTGTACATTGATTTTGTGTCCTGCAACTTTGCTGAATTCATGTATCAGTTCTAGCAGACTTTTGGTGGAGTCTATCAGATTTTCCATGTATAATATCATGTTATCTGGAAAAAGTGAAAGCTTGACTTCATCTTTGCCAATTTTGATGGCTTTGATTTCCTTTTGTTGTCTGATTGCTGATGCTAGAACTTCCAACACTATGTTAAACAACAGCGGTGAGAGTGGACATCCCTTTCGTGTTCCTGATCTCAGGGAAAAAGCTCTCAGTTTTTCCCCATTGAGGATGATGTTAGCTGTGGGCTTTTCATAAATGGCTTTTATGATCTTTAAGTGTGTTCCTTCTATCTCGACCTTCTGAGGGGTTTTTATTAAGAAAGGTGTTGGATTTTGTCAAATGCCTTTTCTGCATCGATTGACAGGATCATATGGTTCTTATCTTTTCTTTTATTAATGTGATGTATTACGTTGATTGATTTGCGAATGTTGCACCAGCCCTGCATCCCAGGAATGAATCCCACTTGATCATGGTGAATAATTCTTTATATGCTGTTGAATTTGATTTGCTAGTATCTTATTGAGAATTTTTGCATCCATATTCATCAGGGATATTGGCCTGTAGTTCTCTTTTTTTTACTGGGTCTCTGTCTGGTTTAGGAATCAAAGTAATACTGGCTTCATAGAATGAGTCTGGAAGTTTTCCTTCCCTTTCTATTTTTTGGAATAGCTTGAGAAGGATAGGTATTATCTCTGCTTTAAACATCTGGTAGAACTCCCTTGGGAAGCCATCTGGTCCTGGACTCTTATTGGGAGATTTTTGATGACTGATTCAATTTCTTCGCTGGTTATGGGTCTGTTCAAGCTTTCTGTTTCCTCCTGATTGAGTTTTGGAAGTGTGTGGGTGTTTAGGGATTTGTCCATTTCTTCCAGGTTGTCCAGTTTGTTGGCATATAATTTTTCATAGTATTCCCTGATAATTGCTTGTATCTCTGAGGGATTGGTTGTAATAATTCCATTTTTGTTCATGATTTTATCTATTTGGGTCATCTCCCTTTTCTTTTTGAGAAGCCTGGCTAGAGGTTTGTCAATTTTGTTTATTTTTTCAAAAAACCAACTCTTGGTTTCGTTGATCTGCTCTACAGTTTTTTTAGATTCTATATTGTTTATTTCTGCTCTGATCTTTATTATTTCTCTTCTGGTGGGTTTTGGCTGTCTTTGCTGTTCTGCTTCTATTTCCTTTAGGTGTGCTGTTAGATTTTGTATTTGGGATTTCTCTTGTTTCTTGAGATAGGCCTGGATTGCAATGTATTTTCCTCTCAGGACTGCCTTCGCTGCGTCCCAAAGCGTTTGGATTGTTGTATTTTCATTTTCGTTTGTTTCCATATATTTTTAAATTTCTTCTCTAAATGCCTGGTTGACCCATTCATTCTTTAGTAGGGTGTTCTTTAACCTCCATGCTTTTGGAGGTTTTCCAGACTTTTTCCTGTGATGGATTTCAAGCTTTATAGCATTGTGGTCTGAAAGTATGCATGGTATGATTTCAATTCTTGTATACTTATGAAGGGCTGTTTTGTGACCCAGTATGTGATCTATCTTGGAGAATGTTCCATGTGCACTCGAGAAGAAAGTATATGCTGTTGCTTTGGGATGCAGAGTTCTAAATATATCTGTCAAGTCCATCTGATCCAATGTAGCATTCAGGGCCCTTGTTTCTTTATTGACCGTGTGTCTAGATGATCTATCCATTTCTGTAAGTGGAGTGTTAAAGTCCCCTGCAATTACCACATTCTTATCAATAAGGTTGCTTATGTTTATGAGTAATTGTTTTATATATATGGGGGCTCCCATATTCGGCGCAGAGACATTTATAATTGTTAGCTCTTCCTGATGGATAGACCCTGTAATTATTATATAATGCCCTTCTTCATCTCTTGTTACAGCCTTTAATTTAAAGTCTAGTTTGTCTGAGATAAGTATGGCTACTCCAGCTTTCTTTTGACTTCCAGTGGCATGATAAATAGTTGTCCATCCCCTCGCTCTCAATCTGAAGGTGTCCTCAGGTCTAAAATGAGTCTCTTGTAGATAGCAAATAGATGGGTCTTGTTTTTTTATCCATTCTGATACCCTATGTCTTTTGGTTGGCGCATTTAGTCCATTTACATTCAGTGTTATTATAGAAAGATATGGGTTTAGAGTCATTGTGATGTCCATAGGTTTCATGCTTGTAGCGATGTCTCTGGTACTTTGTCTCACAGGATCCCCCTTAGGGTCTCTTGTAGGGCTGGTTTAGTGGTGACGAATTCCTTCAGTTTTTGTTTGTTTGGGAAGACCTTTATCTCTCCTTCTATTCTAAATGACAGACTTGCTGGAGAAAGGATTCTCGGCTGCATATTTTTTCTTTTCATCACATTGAAGATATCCTGCCATTCCTTTCTAGCCTGCCAAGTTTCAGAAGAGAGATCAGTCACAAGTCTTATAGGTCTCCCTGAATATGTTAGGGCACGTTTATCTCTAGCTGTTTTCAGAATTTTCTCTTTATCCTTGTATTTTGCCAGTGTCACTATGATATGTCGTGCAGAAGATCGATTCAAGTTACGTCTGAAGGGAGTTCTCTGTGCCTCTTGGATTTCAATGCCTTTTTCCTTCCCCAGATCAGGGAAGTTCTCAGCTATTATTTCTTCAAGTACACCTTCAGCACCTTTCCCTCTCTCTTCCTCCTCTGGAATACCAATTATGCGTAGATTATTTCTCTTTAGTGCATCACTTAGTTCTCTAATTTTCCCCTCATACTCCTGGATTTTTTTATCTCTCTTTTTCTCAGCTTCCTCTTTTTCCATAATTTTATCTTCTAGTTCGCCTATTTTCTCCTCTGCCTCTTCAATTCGAGCCGTGGTCGTTTCCATTTTATTTTGCAGCTCGTTTATAGAATTTTTTAGCTCCTCCTGACTATTCCTTCGTCCCTTGATCTCTGTAGCAAGAGATTCTCTGCTGTCCTTTATACTGTTTTCAAGCCCAGCGATTAATTTTATGACTATTATTCTAAATTCACTTTCTGTCGTATTGTTTAAATCCTTTTTGATCAGTTCATTAGCTGTTTTTATTTCCTGGAGATTCTTTTGAGGGGAATTCTTCCGTTTGGTCATTTTGGATAGTCCCTGGAGTGGTGTGGACCTGCAGGGCACTTCCCCTGTGGTATCTTGAGTAACTGGAGTTGGTGCGTGGGGCCACAGTCAGACCTGATGCCTGCCCCCAGCCCACTGCTGGGGCCACAGTCAGACTGGTGTTTGCCTTCTCTTCCCCTCTCCTAGGGGCGGGATTCACTGTGGGGTGGCATGGCGGGTCTGGGCTACTTGCACACTGCCAGGCTTGTGGTGCTGGGGATCTGGCGTATTAGCTGGGGTGGATAAGCAAGGTGCATGGGGGCGGGAGGGGCAGGCTTAGCCCGCTTCTCCTTAGGTGATCCACTTCAGGAGGGTCCCTGTGGCAGCGGGAGGGAGTCAGACCCGCTGCCGGAGGTGCGGATCTGCAGAAGCACAGCGTTGGGTGTTTGCACGGTGCCAGCAAGTTCCCTGGCAGGAACTGGTTCCCTTTGGGATTTTGGCTGGGGGATGGGCGAGGGAGATGGCGCTGGCGAGCGCCTTTGTTCTCCGCCAAACTGCGCTCTGTCGTCCCGGGGCTCAGCAACTCTCCCTTCCGTTGTCCTCCAGCCTTCCCGCTCTCCGAGCAGAGCTGTTAACATATAACCTTCCAGATGTCAAGTCCCGCTTGCTGTCGGAACACACTCCGTCTGGCCCCTCCGCTTTTGCCAGCCAGACTCTGGGGCTCTGCTTGGCCGGCGGGCCGCCCCTCCGCCCCGTTTCCCTCCTGCCAGTCCGTGTAGCATGCACCGCCTCGCTGCCCTTCCTACCCTCTTCCGTGGGCCTCTCGTCTGCGCTTGGCTCCGGAGACTCCGTTCTGCTAGTCTTCTGGTGGTTTTCTGGATTATTTAGGCAGGTGTAGGTGGAATCTAAGTGACCAGCAGTACACGGTGAGCCCAGTGTCCTCCTACGCTGCCATCTTCCCTCTGATCCTTTTTTAATCAGTGTTGTATTGTTTTCAGAGTAGAGGTCATTCTCTCTTTGGTTAATTTTATTTTTAGGTATTGTATTATTTTTGGTGCAGTCATTAATAGCTATTGTAAATAGGTCTTTCTGCTGCTTCATATTTAGTGTATAGAATTGAAGCAGATTTCTGTATATTATTTTGTATCCTTTGACTTCATGGAATTCATTTCAATTCTAGGTTTTGGTGGAGTATTTCAGGTCTTGTATATATAGTATCATGTCATCTGCAAATATTGAAAGTTTTAGTTCTTCTTTATTAACTCAGATGCCTTTTACTTCTTTGTGTTGTCTGATTGCTGTGGGTAAGACTTCCAATAGTATGTTGAATAAAAGCGAGAGTGGATATCCTTGTCTTCTTCCTGACTGTAGGGGAAAAGTTCTCATTTTTTCACCATTGAGTATGATGTTCATTGTGGGTTTTTCATACATTGAGGTATTTTTCCTCTATACCTACTTTGTTGAGGGTTTTTATCACAAAGGATTCTGTACTTTGTCCGATGCTTTTTCTGATCCTTTTGAAATGATCATATGGTTTTTTATCCTTTTTTTTTAAAAAATATTTATTTATTTTTGAGAGAGAGAGAGAGAGAGAGAGAGAGAGAGACAGAGCATGAGCGGGAGGTGGGGAGTGGGGCAGAGAGAAAGGGAGACACAGAAGCTGAGGGAGGCTCCATACTCTATCAGCACAGAGCCCAACGTGGGGCTCAAACTCACGAACTTTGAGATTATGACCTGAGCTAAGGTCAGATGCTTACCCACTGAGCCACCCAGGTGACCCCCTTCATATTTGTTATTAACTGTATTATGTATTTGGTTTCTCCCATGTTGGGTGCAAAAATACTTAAATGATTTTTATATCTTTTTGTTGAATTGTTCCCTTTATGATTATATAGAACCCTTCTTTGTTTATTTTTACAGTTTTTATTTTAAATTCTGTTTTGTCTGATAGAAGTATTGCTACCCCAGCATTGTTTTGCATGATAAATATTTCTCCATCCCCTCACTTTCAGTATGCAGGTGTCTTTAGGCTTGAAGTGAGTCTCTTGTAGGGCACTATATAGATTCATCTTTTTTTTTTAATCTACTCTGTCACCATATGTCTTTGCAGCATGTAGTCCATTTACATTGAAAGTAATTATCAATAGGTATTTGTTGCCATTCTGTTACTTGTTTTATAGTTGTTTTGGTAGTTTTCTCTGAGCCTTTCTTTCTCTCTTTGATGGTTTACTGGCTTTCTTTAGTGATACTCCTTTTTCTTTATTGTTTATATATGTATTACTGGTTTTTGATTTTTGGTTACTGTTAGTTTTGTATATAACATCTGCATATAGTAGTCTGTATGAAGTTGATGGCTGATTAAGTTTGAACCCATTCTTTACTCCCCTCTCCAGCATATTTCACATATATGGTATTATATTTTACAACAATTTATTTTGTGAATCCTTTGGCTGAATTTTACAAATATACTTATTATACTGCTTTTGTGTTTTTTACTTTTCACACTCTCACTTATGGTCTTTCATTTATACTCAAAGAATCCCCTTTAATATTTATTGTAGGGCTGATTTAGTGGTAATCAATTCCTTTTTTTTTTCTTTTTTCTTTGTCTGAGAAACTCTGTATCTCTCCTTCTATTCTGAATGATAGTCTCCCTGGATAGAGTGTTCTTGGCTGCAGATTTTTCCCTTTCAGCACTTTGATATATCATATTAATCCCTTTTTGTCTTCACAGTTTCTACTAAAAAATCTGTTGGTAGCCTTATGGAGTTTCCCTTGTATGTAACTGTCTTCTTTTCTCTTGCTGCTTTTAAAATTCTCTGTTTATATCACTACTTTTTGCCCGTTTAATTACTATGTGTCTTGGTATAGACCTCCTGGGGTTGGTTTTATTGGGTAACTCTCTTCCTCCTTTTCCATATTAGGGAAGTTTTCAGCTATTATTTCTTTAAATAAATTTTCTGCCCCCCCTTTTTTCTCTTCTCCTTCTGGTATCCCTCTAATGAGAATATTATTATGATTGTGGAGTGTCTGAATTCCCCGTCTACTCTCATTTTGCAGCTTTTTTCTCTCACCTGCTAAGCTTGATTACTGTCCCTTATTTTTTCTTCCAGGTTGCTAATTCATTCCTCTACTTCTTCTAGCCTATTTATTCTAATAGAATAATTTTTTTTTATTTTCAAGAAGGTGAGAGCATGTGAGCAGGGGAGAGGGCCAGAAGGAGAGAGAGAGAGAGAGAGAGAGAGAGAGAGAGAGAGAGAGAATGAATCTTGAGAAGGCTCCATGATTAGCATGAAGCCCAATGTGAGGATTGATCCCACAACCCTGGGATCATGACTTGAGCCTAAATTAAGAGTCAGACCCTTAATGGTCTGAGCCACCCAGGTGCCCATCAAGTATATTTTTCACTTCAGTTATTATTTTCTTCATCTCTGATTGGTTCTTTTTTAACTCTGTGTTAAGAGTCTGGTCTCACTGATGTCCTTCACTCTTTTCTCAAGTTCAGTGAGTATCTTTATGATCATTACTTTAAATTTTCTTTCAGGATATTACATATACCTCTATTGCTTATGTCTCTTGCTGTGATTTTGTCTTCTTGTTTCATTTGGGACATAATCCTCTGTCTTCTCATTTTGCCTGTTTTTGTCTGTTTCCTTGTGTTAGAATTGTCAACTAGTCTCTTGCTCTTGAGAGTAGTGAGCAGGGTGTGTACTTATAATGAGGTGGCAATTGTCCTCCTCCACAGGGGACATGTAGCTGCTGCAGAGACTCAGGCTGGCAAGGGAACTCCACAGTGTGTGCAGGTGAGGGTTGCAGTTTTAACAAGGTGCCAGGGTCCTCCACAGTAGGTTGGGGGAGGCAGTGTTGGCAAGATTTGCAATGTCTGGGAGAGGGGATCTGCAGCACCTAAGGCAAGTGTGGCTTTAAAAGGGGGCAGGGTGCAGTGTAAGCACTAAGTAGTGAATGCATGCACCCTGCTGTTTCTGCCACTGCACAAGGCTATGTGATTATGCTGGGGAGTGGGGGGGGGGATGGCACCTGCCAGCTCTTTTGTTCCTGGAGAAGTCCCTCAGGAACTCTGAAATTAATAACTGACTCTCCCTCCTGTGCACCCCAGATGTTTTTCAAACTGCTGCTTCTAAGTGGTGTCTTTGAGAACTATTTGTTGTGTGTTTCTTTAAGGGCAGGGACTCATTTTCCTTTCACCCTTTGTGCTTGCTCTCCCAGAGCCCAGCCACTGATTTCTAAGTTCCAGGCTTTAAGTCCTGCTTGTTACAGGAACTCATGAAATTCAATTCCACTGATTTTCAAAGCTAAATGCTGTGGGGATTTGTCTTTCCTAGGCTTTCCATTGTGATAGTCTCTTTGTCACCTCTCTACATGCCTGTGTTGCAGCTCCCTCCCTCTGGTGACCAGACCCAAGGGGTTTAGCTCCCTACTGTATGTATGCCCTTCCTACCCTATTCGATGTGACCTTTCCTTGATATTTAGGTGTGGGGTTTGTTCTGCCAGTCTTTGGATCATTTTCTACATTATTTGTGCTGATGTGAGTGTTATCTAGTTATATCAGTGGGAGGAGGTGAATTAGGGTCCTCTTCTGCCACCTTCCCTGGGGCTCTCTAGACCTTAGTTTTGAGGGCTTTAATATTGTCATGAATGCCAGATAAAGTAATTTTTTGGTCTACTTTAGGAAAAGTGGCTTTCAATTCCTTATGTTTTCAAAAGCTAAAAATATTTCTATAGTAATAATGTCAGGATAAAATGGGCTATTTTATGTAGTTACGTTATCTCTAAAATATGTTGTTTTGTAAAATGATAACTTTAGAACTGTTAGAATCTTCTGGTTTACAGCAGTCCAAATCTTCAACTATATTTTCAAGTATGAAATACTTATTTTCTTGGTAGCGTTTAAATAGCAAGAAGAGTTTATATATTCTTCCCATAATGCAGAAATATCTTTTAACTTATATAAATCTCTGCCATCTTAGAAGGGTTGTGTTAAAAGGGAGGAGGCAGGTGTTATGAATCTTTATTCTTTGGTATAAACTACAGTGGCTGAGTGTTAATTGCTTCCAATATTTAAGTAATGAAATAAAGTAATAGGGAATTTTTGTATTCAGATTTTATTACATGGCAGTAGGCCTACATTCACTAATAATTTCTCTACATCAAATAAATTATTGTTCCAAGGAGAATACATGAAAGATGGCATTCATTTTCTACATGACTAAAATTTTCATATGCAACATGCTGCTGGCTGTGGGACTATCAGGCTTCTTTGTTTTTCAAAGCACGATTCTGCTTAACTGTTAACTCTGCACTTGTGCTTTATTTGCAGCATCTGGCGAGGCCCCAATGTAAACTGCACAGACAGTTCGGGTTACACTGCTTTACACCATGCAGCCTTAAATGGACATAAGTAAGTGCTCCTTATTTGGACTAGAATCCTTGTGTATGTAGTTACATGTGATGAACTTTATTATGTTGATGAGACCTGTCTCATGTTGCCAGGAGTCCCTTGGGCTTAGGTGAATTTGAAGAGGCACCAGGGGGCAACACTGACAAGTTAAACTTGGTAGGAATGTTGCTGTGGATGATTATGTGCAGAGTGTAAACTGAGAGAATTGTTGTAAAATAGTCAAATACCACACAAAGAGAATGAAAGAAGTGATAGGACATGTTAGTTATGCATAACTGACGGGAAGGAATGGGATAAAACCTGTTATTAATGCCTCCCTACCTTTTTTGGGTGTCTTTATCAAACATGGGGAGTATTCACCAAGAGTAAAATCTTGATAGATTCTTACTATGAATATGAGTCACAGGCATTTATATGAACCACTTCAAAATCTTTCACATTTACTTAAAATGCTTTTTCTTTGTTACTCAAGATAGTCTTTCTGGTTTTTAATTTCTTTCTGTGGAATTATGTTTCAGTAATGTGATAGCCTACAATATGGACAATGAAATAATGTGTAACCATAACCATCACTTCATTTCTAGTATTTGACCTACTTTACCTTATGGTTTTGTGCCAGAGTCACAGTGTGAGGAGTCCTTTGAATGATTCAGATGTCCTGTCTTCCCCCATCGTAGAACAAAAGGGATTCTTTTTATGTCAGTCTTTCTTATCTGTTTTTCCTTTGCTCTAATGGCCCAAATTAGTCTTCCCAGATATGGATCATTTCATTTCACTTTAGTTTTTTAGATGTGATAATATTGCCTTAAACATGCTAGATACAAAAAAAAAAATTAAAAATGCTGGTTACCTTTTGCTTTCCCACCTAACCTTTCTTTTATTCTATGAATTGAGACACAGGATCAAGTCACACTTGATCACATTTTATGGACTTAAAGTTTTTACACAAGAAACTTATCATTTTGCCATTTATCATTGTGATATTTTTATCTTCAAACTTATTGCAGAAACCTAGCATTATCATTCTGTTTAGATATGGAGATGTATCTATATCTACGCATATGTAATTATATACGTAATCATAATGTTTTGTCACTTGGATTCTTAGTATTAGAATTCCCAAAATACATTTCTGTTTATCCACTCCCTAGTCTGTATTGAATCATCTTATACCATGTAACTTAGCACCTTTTATTTGCTGGATATTTTTCAAACTTTATTGTTGTCCTGATGAATTCATGTGTTCAGATTGCTATCATTTGAATATTTTAAAGGAATTACTATTTTTTCTTCTTTGTACCTGGGTCATCAGGAATAAAAGCAAATGAAATCAGCCCAAGAAATACAATGCTGATGTTTTCTTTGGTCATCTTAATTGTCATTCCTAATTCAGAGGAAATTCCAGTTGGGAAAATAACTGGAAAGACTATCAAATCTAATGGACAGAGGATCTTAGGCCTGAGCATTGGAGCTATACTGCTTTTCTTGTTCTATCATAGCTTGTCATTATAAGTACTTCTCAAAATAATATTTCAAAATGGATTAGCATTCATATTCCTCCATGATTTTCCATGTTTAGGAAATGTTATTGTTCATACATGATGACCTATGAAGTTCTAACTTCTAACCATTGAGATATGGTTCCCTATGCCCACTGCATAATTGTTTGTTTCTATTAGCAATTTATAAAGTAAAGATAATTTAAGTGAATTGAATATCAATCATTAAGATTGTGACCATAAAGAGATGAGTGATTTGACTAGATATCTTTTAAGATCTCTTTGATTGCAGATATTCTCTGAGAATTATATATCTCTGCTTTTATATGAAGATCCCATCTTTTTAACATTTTCTAGAAAGATTTTCTCAGTGTCATTGTACAGGCATTGGAAAAAAGCAGGAAAATTTCTGATTCCATCTTCCCATCTCTGCTGGGTATGTGACCTTTCCCCATTTAATTAACCCATCTAGTGCTGAATTCAGTGTACTGAATACATAGGCTGGATGTTTCTCATTGTTCCTTTCAATGGTTGCATTTTATGATACACTGCTTTGGTATTTGTGGCTCAGTTATGTACTGTGATGCTAAAATTCTGAAATTTACATTTCCATCTAGAGTGTAAGATTTACGGACTTTAAATTACCCATGGATTTTTGTAATTAGAGATGATTTATTCAACCCAAACCCCCTCCCCTAATGGAGAAACAAGAGCATTCTGGATAAATGACATAGTGGTCATTTAGATATTAAGGTGGGGCTGTGTCTTGAGTTTAAGTGTTTTAGTTCTAAGTGCATGCCTTTGCCAATACTGTACATTATCTTCTCTTTGTGACTCTGCACATCAGTTTCCTAAACTCTTGCTTGCTTTCCTCTGTTCTGTTGTCTATTTCTGGACTGCCTCCCATCAACTAGTGTGTTCATACAGAATGCTAATTTTAATATTGGTTTAAGAAAATATATTTGAAGGAGAAAAAATGTCATAGAATATATCTCAGAGCCAGAGAAGAATGTTTTCTCTTTGCTTTGCTTTTGCTATTCTCACTTAGCAAGGTAATGAGCAATTGATTATTTTGTATTCTTCCCAAGCATGTGTTAGCAGTCAGCACAGAAACACATCATTTCCATGTTTGTTGCTATTGTTGTTGTAGCCATCATCTGTAAATTGTGTCTGAAAACATTATGATTTCTAGGCTAAAGTTCATGGAATCATAGAGCTAGAAGTATTATTACAGGGTTCTGTAGTTTATTCTTTTCCTTTGAACACAGGCTTTTCCTTTACCCTCAACATATGGTCTAAGCCTTCGTACAGCAAATTATGCCCATATTATATCCTCTTATTTTGTATGTTTTACTGGAAGCTCTTGTTTATCAACTCTAGTTAATCCTCAAGCAGAATAGGACCTTATACCTGAAATACATTGTTTCATAATGAACAATTCATCTCACTTAGCCAAATCAAGACACAATAGAAAATGTACTTCTGTTAGTGATTTCCTGGGTCATTTGTAATTGCAGATTAGAAAATTATTATCTTCAAATGATAGAAAAAAACCCCCACCGTCAGTAGAACAAAATCCACTAGCAATGATTATAAATTATTTCAGTAGATAGGCAAGAGACCTATTTCTGTTTTTCTTTTTTAAAATATGGAGGATTCATTTTCTCTCTCATGTATGTATTTCTGCCACAAATTTGGTTCTCTTAATTCTCTTCCTAGTAGACATTAGCCAGCCAGCTGGCCTGATTTTCTGCCTTTCTTCTTGTCTCTCACCCTCCTTCCATCACTTCTTTCTTCCCTGCCTCCTTCCCTTTTTCCTTCCTTTCTTCCTTCTATCGCTTCTTCCCACCCTTCCTTTCTTCTTTCCTTTTCCTTCTTCTGTCCTTCCCTTTTCTCTTTTTCTCATCTTTTCTTTTTTTTAAATAATAATCTTATTGTTCACTATAAAATTTTAGTAAACATTTGTATTCATATTTCACTTCTCCTCTTCTTGGCAAATTATTCCTTTCCTTTTTTTCTTAAGTTTCATCTCATTAAACTATATTGGGCACGTTGCGATTCTTGGATGCTGTTTTGAAAACTGTCAGCACTAAATTGTTACGTTTATATCTTTGAAATATATGTGTCTTTGATATGTGTGGGGTTTAAGTATTTTCTGTTCTTGCCTCATTCTTTGAATATTTAATGCTTGGATTCTAGACTCCATTATCTGAAATCCAAATTGTATCTCAAATTGTATCTAGAATCCAGATGGTAAGCTATGTGTACTTTTGATTCACTCTTTCTTAGGTTTTCTAATGAAAGGAGAGAACTTCCTCTAAAAATTTATATAGTCTGGTCCATGAAATTTCTCTTTGGATAACCTAGAAATAACTTGGATATAATTGCTTCTTTCCTGGATAAGGGTATTAACTAGTTAAAATTTGCTCTTATTCACTTTCTCTGGAAATCTGAATTCAGTATAAAAAGAAGCTCCAGCTATAAAATGGAGTGTATGTCCTAGAGTCTTTTGACCATGTTGAATACATTTGCAACTTTGTTTCTGTTAAGGAGAAGTAAAATCTTCAAGAAAGTCTGAAATAAAAAAGGCCTTAATTAATTTGAGAATTTCATTAGTTTGTTCCTACTATATCCATATAAAAATGACTTGTGTTTACTTCAGAGTTATTTAGACTACTGGATAGAACAAAATAAATGTCTTCGGTTATGATTCAATTATAGGGAAATTTGCTTTTGAGGTAAAGAAATTTGAATGTTGAACCTTCCCAATAAACTTAATTTTGCTCGGAACATATCCTGAAACTTCTTTTTTTTTTTTTTCAACGTTTTTTTTAAAATTTATTTTTGGGACAGAGAGAGACAGAGCATGAACAGGGGAGGGGCAGAGAGAGAGAGAGGGAGACACAGAATCGGAAACAGGCTCCAGGCTCTAAGCCATCAGCCCAGAGCCTGACGCGGGGCTCGAACTCACGGACCGCGAGATCGTGACCTGGCTGAAGTCGGACGCTTAACCGACTGCGCCACCCAGGCGCCCCATATCCTGAAACTTCTTAAAAGACATTTCATATTAATTAGAAGTGTATTTATATCTATCAGAAAATGAAGCAAATTAAATACATTAGCAAAAATCAATACTTTTAGAATTCCTATTTTTACCTGAACTTCTATATTAGCTTCAGGCTGCAAAATGTTGCAGTGATTTAAATTATGTTGTTATTAAATTTAATTTACTCCTGGGAAATGGAGTTATTTTTTCTGTGATCTCATCAACCACATTAACTTTAGGATTTTAGAGCAATTCTTATTTATCAAATGCTGTATATAAGAAAGAATGGCACTTTATGGTTAAGATATAGAGGTTATTTCTCTGCTATTTTATAAACTTTATTCATCAATATTACTTAATATTTCATGTCTACTAACCTAGCACAGTCAACATGTTCATTTGTTGATACCACTGGAAGATATAAGGTACAACTTAAATAAAAATGAAAATTAATAATACTAATTTGGGGGGATCCTAATGTTAAATAAATCCTTTCAGCTTAGATACTATAGATAGTACCCCAAATTTAGTTTATTCTTAATGAGTCTGGATGAAAAGGGCCTGTTTAATACATATTACTTGTAATATACATGTACAAGTATACATCATTTCTTAATATACATCATAAGAAAGATTAATGGCAATTTGTTGATTAATATCTTATTTATGATTCAGTAAGACTGACAGACACAGTTTTGATCAGAAATATAACTTTAGGGATGCCTCGCTGGTTCAGTCAGTATAGCATGGGACTCTTGATCTTGGGGTTGTATGTTCGAGCCCCATGTTGGGTGTACAGATTATTTAAAAATAAAATCTTTTTAAAAAAAGAAATATAGCTTTGTATTTCACAAATATGTTTTCACATTAGAAACCTGAGCCATGCCATTTCATTAGCTGATATCTTTGAATAAGGTGAAAGGTACAACTTAAATAAAAATTTAAACACACATTTAAATTTACAAATAAACAAATTTAATAAAATGAATAAGTTTTTTAAAAACTTAAATATAATAGTGTTTAGTTAGGATCTTAGTGTTCACCAAAGGCAATTTCATAGGCATACAGATTAGTTTTTTCAGATTTAGATATTAGGTACTGGTAATATCACATAATACAAATGTCAGTAAGTTAAAATTTTCATTATCTCACCAATCTTCCTGATAAATAAAGAATAAATGTATATTACATACACTATTAGAAAATGTCAACAGGACTTGAGCCAAGGAACAAATGAAACTCTGAATGGATTTTGTGGAGTAAGAGAAAATAGCATTGATGAACCCCTTAAACTATCTTCTTTACCCTTTGAAAGGAAATGCTTTTAGAAGTTTCAGAATATTTTTTTTTTATTTGGTTAGGCATTGAGGAATAAGGTTAAAATTCTTCACATAAGTATCTTTCTCTGATAAATGAATTTGGAGAAGGCTATTTTGTGGTAGTGTAAATTCCACTTTTTAGATCCATATATTTAACTGTATCTTCTTTTGGTATCATTTTACCTTTTACTTAAATACTGAAATCTTTCATTAAAAAAATTGCTGGGATTGGTAAACATTGCTGTAGCTTGCCTTGAGAATATGTGTGATTGCATACAAATTTACAGTCATACCTGTTTTTCATTTGATTCACACCACAACGCATTCAGATTGTCAGGAAGACGTAGTCTTTAAATTCTATTTTAATAATACCTGAAAGACTGACAGAGGTTATTTGATTTGCTCAAGATAACCAAATTAGTAAATAGTAGACTTGGTACCTTAAACCAGATATTCTGATTTTTAGCTGCTTTTGTTATTCATAGGTCTTGAATCCTTTTTACCCCATTGTAGCTGTTTATCTCAGAATGGAAGACCCTATATAGTAACTCTTGCATGGCAGAGAGGTGAGGAGAAATATATGAACTGGACAAGCTTCAAGTGTCATTTGGATTTTCAGATTTCATTTTTACAAAGGTGATTTGCTGGAAGCATTTCTATTTTGAAAGGATTTTATTTTTACTTGGGGCAAGAACTAATATTTTCGTATAGTGCTTTACTGTTTATTGAGTGGCTTCTTTTCTGTGATCTCAATTAAAGCTCCTACCAATATTGACCAGTAGGCATTATTATTATTATTATATCCCCTACAGAAAAGAAAAAGAAAACTGAGCCTAAATAATTTCTCTAGGGTCACATCATTAGGCAGTTTGTGTAGCTGGGACTCAAATCCAAATTTTCTAAATTCAGATTTTATACTACTTGTTCTTAAAAAGAATATTAAAATGAGATTTATTCTTATTTTCACTGAAATCTTATCATTAGAAAATCTAGGACTCCTTGGAACTTTAATATTTGTACAACATTTTTTTGGTTCTTTTTCATCATGATTTCATGCATTTATCTGTTAAATCTAGTGTTTCATGTGTGGGGAATGAAGAATAGTTTTCCCTTTACCATTCAAGATTCTTAATTGAGGAACTCTTCCCTCTCCCCATAATAAAAAGATAGATTAGCAGGAGAAAAACAAGAAGTTTAGTTACATGTATACCTCTTGTATACATGGGAGATAACCCAGAAAAACGGAATTAAACTGAATTAGTCCCCTGAAATGGCCCTTGCCACCACCTTAAATATCATTGCCTGCTAAAGATGAAAAGATGTTTGTCAAAGAGAACCAGTTATGGGAGGTTAGGAGGAAAAGTGCAGTAAACAAGGTATGGGGTTGTTGTACAGATACAAGTTGCTACCTTCCTCCTTGATAATTCTAGAGATATAGAGTCCTTTTTCATTTTCTGGTACAAAAAAAAGGGAGAGAGACTTCCTTACAAATGGGGATTTCTGTTATAAATTTAAATGTCTATTACAAAAAGGTAACTTTTAGTCCATTTTCAGAGCTTTTCCAGCATCTACTCTTTCTTGAAAGTAATCAGCCTAAAATCATCCTTATGCCAAAGAGACATATTTTGGGGTGGTATATTCTGCTCCCCTTCATAAGTTTAGATCACATTCTGGGCATTATATTTTACTTTTCACTGTAATGTTTGTGTTGTATCATGTCTATTTTGTATGTTTGTAGGGGGTAGCTATTATAGTTCTAAACTATTCAGACTTCCTCCAATTTTTCTCATTTGTTACTTACATTTAAAGTCTGGCTTCATGAAATACTTAAATTTAGCTCTTTGTGTTACATTTGTTCTTACTACCAGTGATTTGTTATATATGAGAAACAACTTTAGAATTTATTGTAATTGCATATGTATATATGCATGTGTTTGTATATCTGCCTAGGATTTCATTAAGTGAATTTAATAGATTTATTTGCTTCAATTTAATTGCTTCATAAATGCTTCCAGGTAAAAGTGCATTTTTTGTTTAGAGTTACTGTTTTTAATTGTTTGATACAAAATTCAATATAATGTGTACCAAAACTTGTTAATTGTTCCTGAAGTTGGATATTACAGTTCAGAATTTTTGCTTTGAAAATTTGTTGGGGATTGGGTACAAAATACTATAGGTAGGGTATGTTGAGTATGAATTGATATTGAATCAGTAGTGGAACTTGTCTCATGAACGAATTTCCTTCTTGAAACCATTTTTAAAGAAAAAAAATATTTATTGATTGATTTTGTGAGAGAATGCATGTATATACGTGTGTGGGAGGGGCAGAGAGAGGGAGAAAGAGTACCAAGTAGGCTCTGTGCTGTCGGTACAAGTCCAGTGCAGGGCTCAATACCATGAACTGTGAGATTATGACCTGAGCCAAAATCAAGAGTTGGTTGTTTAACCAACTGAGCCCCCCCCAGGCACCCCTTGAAATCATTTTTTTAAGCTTGGAAGGGAGAGATGAAGGAGTGCAGAAGTATGAATAACACATATTCATAATATGTTGTATGCCATGGCTGAAAAATTATTAAACTTTCCCCCCCTTTCCTGCTGTCTGCTTTGTCTTTTATATGCATTTTCAATTTATTATTTCCACTCTTTGCAGGAATAATGTATAAATTCTCTAAAAGTCTCTTGGTAGCATGATTTTTTTTTTTTTCTAAATAAGGAGTTTGCTTATCCTCAGCTTTTCCTTCACACTAACTCTCAGGTATGGGCTATTTGAGAAAAAACCCTTTTAAAAAAAATAGGAAGAGGTATTTTTATTTTTACTTTATTTTTTTATTATTATTTTTATTTTTTTTTTATTTTTGAGAGAGAGAGAGAGATAGAGAGTGAGCAGGGGAGGGGCAGAGAGAGGGAGACACAGAATCGGAAGCTGCTCCAGACTCTGAGTGCTCAGCACAGAGCCCGAGGCGGGGCCTGAACCCACGAACCATGAGATCATGACCTGAGCCGAAACCAAGAGTTGGATGCTTAACCAACTAAGCCACCCAGGTGCCCCGGAAGAGGTATTTTTAAAAAAGTGTTTTACTTGTTTCATTCAGTTATGAAATTAGATAAATGTTTCCCAAATGAATTCTATTAAGGACTTTCATTGGTTAGTTAGTGCTCTGTTTGTGTATGTGGTGTTGGTGGTTTTCCAGGTAAGTAAAATAGCCAAATGTTGAATAGGCTAACACTTAAACCCAATTTTATGTCTCTTACTCTCAATTGCCAACCAGCAACTGGTATACTTTCATTGTTACCTGTTTAATGAAATCTGTGTGGTTAGCATATTTTCTTTTCTGTTTTTTTTTTTTCTTCTAGGGACATAGTTCTCAAACTACTTCAGTATGAGGCATCAACAAATGTAGCAGACAACAAAGGCTATTTTCCCATTCACCTGGCTGCCTGGAAAGGAGATGTAGAAATTGTGAAGATTCTTATTCATCACGGACCATCACATTCTAGAGTCAATGAACAGGTGCACTTGTCAAATGTTTGTTCGTGCTATTGTGTTTTTAGTTTTGCAAAGTAAGGTAACAATGAAGAATTGATAATTTTTGTCTTTATTCTGCCAAAGCTCTTTTCACTGCTAAATTTCCTAAAGGAGAAATTGTAAAGTTCCTTTGCACTTGTATTAGTTACATTGGCACTAAGTTGGGCATTTATAAAGATATTTGTTAATAAGAGAATCCCACATAAAGGAAATAATTGTCATATTTTTGATTGCCTTATATAAGCATTCATTTTGTAGTTTTTGAATAAGATAGAACAGAATTCACATTTGTAATATGAATTAGAGCTTTTCTTTTTCTTTTCTTTTTTGAGAGAGAGAGAGAGAGTGTGTGTGCACCATAAGGGGGGTGGGCAGAGGGAGAGGGAGAGAGAGAATCTTAGGTAGGCTCCACACCCAGCATAGAGTCCAACAGGGGGCTCCATCTTGTGACAGTGAGATCATGACCAGAGCTGAAATCCAGAGTCAGTACTTAACCGGCTGAGCCACCTAGGCACTCCGAATTAGAGATTTTCTTAATAAAATTTTAAATGCTAAAACATTGATGATGGATTCATTGCAAAATGCTTCCCGTGTATGTAGCACTTTCACAGTAAATAGAATTTTGTGAATCAAAATGCAAAATACAGTATATACAGTTGCTAGTCATAACCGTAAATATTTAAAAACATTTTTTTAATGTTTTAATTTATTTTTGAGATAGAGACAGAGCATGAGCAGGGGAGGGGCAGAGAGAGAGGGAGACACAGAATCTGAAGCAGGCTCCAGGCTCTGAGCTGTCAGCACAGAGCCTGATGCGGGGCTCGAACTCACGGACTGTGTGAGATCATGACCTGAGCTGAAGTCGGACACTTAACCGACTGAGCCACCCAGGGGCCCCACAACTGTAAATATTTTTAAGTTAAAAATTTCCTTTGCGTATGCCCAGAGTGAGTTGAATAAAACCCAGCAGCAATATAATGACAGAGAAAGTAAATATATTTGCAAGTGCATAATATCCATATTACACATAACTGACATATTAAGAAAGGAATGCTGGTCTCTCTATTCTAAATAAATAAGACCCACAGATTCCAGAAAGTAAAATATGGTCCCCTAATACAGTATGATAACAAACATCTTGAGCTCTGCATGCCCCCTACTGTTCCCATTTTGTAAAACTATATTTGAAAACCAGCATGCAGTCCAACAATTGAATTACAACCATGGCATTAAGCTGCAGGTTGGCAGTTGTCCAACATCAATGCAAGTAGGTTACTCTAGGGCAAGCACATCTAATAAAGTGCAATTAGCATACTGTTCAAATGCATACAGACTTTGCAAGCCTTTGACTGAAATTCAGACTAAAGAATGAAAAGTAACCATAGCTCTAACTATAAACACCAAAGGGAAGAAAAATACATTTTTCCCCCAGAAAAATGCACTTGTAGAAAGTTCCTGTAGGTAGGGAAAATGTTTTATTAATTGGAAAAGTGTATTACTAATATTCATCACAAAATTTCCATGCTTATAGGTTATAGAATGCAGAATATTTTTTTATGCAAATATACTCATAAATTCAATATTTAAAAAATGAGAGATATGTCTATCTTTATCAGCATATCATGCTGAAGGGAAATTTTTGGGAATGCTGTTATGTTTGTCAGAAAATCAAAAGTGAAAAGATCATTTGTGGGATGAGCCATCTGGTGGTTATTCTTAAAACTGTCTGAATGCCCCAAAGTGAACCTGAAATAATAAGATGCAAAAACCATCCAAGGTTAAAAAAGAGGATGCTAGGTTTTACAAGCAAAATATTTTTTAAATGATATGAAAATAAAAAAAACACTTAGAATTAATTTATATTTGAAAGTTGTTTTGTCTTGTGGTTTCTACGGGAAACAAATTGAAAATTTCTTGTGATTTTTAATACCTTGTTTTAATATTTGTTTGTTTTTTATATGGTACTCCTTTAGCACTGGCCTATTTCTATCATTCAGTGTCATTTCTCCTAAAAGTTTCTGATGTGGGAATGTTATTTTCATAGCAACTTTTCATTTTAGGTTTATTTATTTCCCCCTCTGAATAGGACAGAAATATACTAGTTACTTATAAACCTTTATGTATTTAAGCAATAGAGGGAAAGAATAAAAATGGTAATTAACATATACTGAGCCGTAAGAAATATACTAGTTACTTATAAACCTTTATGTATTTAAGCAATAGAGGGAAAGAATAAAAATGGTAATTAACATATACTGAGACGTAAGACGTAAGCTTAACAGGTTATGCTAAGCACTTTCACCTATAATATGTTATTTAGTTAATTCTCACAACCTCTGAAGTGATATTATTACTCCCATTTTATAGGTGAGAAATCAGGCTCAGTAAAGTTACATAACTCATCTAAGGGCACACATTACTGAATTACTAACAGTCAGACTTGGACTCTAATTCCAGAGCCCTCCACAATAGCACATTGGTATTGTCATTGTAAATCCGTTGCTTATGGAGTATTTACTATATGCCAGGTGATGTGCAAGGTACTTCATCTATGTTATCTTACTAAGCTCTACTGTAGCCTGATGAAGTAGGGATTAAATATTGTTCTTATTTTATATGTGGGAAGCTACCTTGGAGAGATTAAATAACTTGCCCATGATATCACATCTACTAAGAAATGCAGTTGTCATTAGTTTTTTTTTTTTTGATAATTTTTTAAATGTTTATTTATTTTAGAGAGAGAGAGAATGAGAGGGTGGAAGAGGGGAGGGGAGAGAGAGAGAGCGAGCATGAGCAGGGGAGGGACAGAGAGAGATGGGGACACAGAATCTGAAGAGGCTCTAGGCTCTGAGCTGTCAGCACAGAGCCCAATGCGGGCTCAAACTCAAGAGCTGTGAGATCATGACTTGAACTGAAGTCGGAGCTTGACTGACAGAGCCACCCAAGCACCCCAAGAAATGCAGTTAGTATTTGAAGGCAGGTTTTTTCCGACGCAAAGCTCAAGCTCTTAGCCAATAACACTCCATATTATTATAGTAAATTATGTGTAATTGTCAGGGCTTCATTCTGATTTCTGAAAGTAGTCTTTGGTTTCTAATACACCTTTCTTTAAACATAATTCTGTCTTATATATTGATATTTAAAGTTTACAAAGCATTTTCCTATACCCTAAGGTTTATAGAGAGGATAATATTCTAATTTTACAGATTAGATAGGTTCAGAGAGATTGAGTGGTTTACTATTGCTTGTAAGTGTGGGGGTTATTAGCACTTCAACCTAGGTCACCATTTTATACTGCTCTAAAATTAGTGGTCAGTTTAGGGCAACATAATTTTGAAAACAAAGTAGACCTTGCCCCGATTATCATTTTTATAATTGATACATCCTTCCCATCTTTTGTCAGCTGATTTATTATTTCCTTTTTTCTGATGTCATGCATGTTTACAATTTATATTTCTCTGTATATTCATCTCTTCCCCCCCTTTTACCTCTTTCCTCCAACATTAGGGCAAAAACACAAAGAGCCTAGCTCATAAGTATATTCTCTTGCCATTTACCAAAATTCAAACCTAACTAGTGTTAGTTTCCATTGGTTTTACTTTCCAAAGCAAGATGTTTTGGAAAATAGCTTTTGTTAGCTGTTTTTTTCCTACCACCCATTGTCTAGAAGTGTCCTATAGTTTTGGAGAACACCCATTTGGTTAAAAAAAAAGAAGAAGAAGAAGAAGAAGAAGAAGAAGAAGAAGAAGAAGAAGAAGAAGACGACGACGACGAAGTAGGGATTAACTGTTCAAGAATGTTCATTGTAGATCTACTAGCAGTTATCAATCAGTTCTTCTTCAGAGTCTGTTTATTTGAAATTAGATTCTTTTAGATCACTTGTTAGTATGGATACAAGTATACAATCATGCCTCTTATAAAGATAACACAGTTGTGGTCTTTCTCATGTGACAATACAAGTATGTATTGATCATGGATAAATTCTATGAGTATTTTCTTCTGAGTAAGTCTGGCATGGTTGAAATAATTTTTTTTGACTTCTGAACAATGATAATTGGTGTTAATAGACACAATTTCAATTTTGCACTTATAATATCCTATGCTAAGGCCTCTGCAAAAGTAGAGAGGTCTTTGAGGAATGATTATTTCATAATTGCCATTTCTTTTTCTCAAAGAGGTGCTGTTTTGAAAATTGAATTTCTTTCCAACCAAGGGCAAATTTTATTTAGTCAGAAGGCATATATCTAGATCATATTTTTATGGTGTAGAGTAATAAAATTGATTTTCTTTTTTTTTTTTTTTCAACGTTTATTTATTTTTGGGACAGAGAGAGACAGAGCATGAACGGGGGAGGGGCAGAGAGAGAGGGAGACACAGAATCGGAAACAGGCTCCAGGCTCTGAGCCATCAGCCCAGAGCCCGACGCGGGGCTCGAACTCACGGACCGCGAGATCGTGACCTGGCTGAAGTCGGACGCTTAACCGACTGCGCCACCCAGGCACCCCTAAAATTGATTTTCTTATCAGGCTTCTACAACTTAGCCAGATAAACAGGGAGTGTAGACCTGTATCTGGTCAGTCTCTATGAGGAAGTAGACTGTAGCAATACATTCAAACTAAGAACGGGAATCACTGCCTCCAAAATGATGGAAGAAATAATGCCTCCAGCTGGATTCCCATCCATCAGATCTTAACTTTTTGGTGACTGCCTCCAGGGAGTAGGTTTTTTTCTGGGCCTTATTCTTTGGTCTTCAAATGCCCTCTTCTGATACTTTTATTTGGAAGGTAAGTAGTAAGAAGCCTTTCATAGTGCTCATTTAAAAATTTTTTTGCTACTCTGTCTTTAAGTTTTCAAATCCTTCCTCTGCTTTCAACTCTTTATTCTCAGCTTATCTGCATTCATCAGCCAGAGCAAGTCTGAGTTACTTTTAGGGACATTAAGATTTGTTCCGGTTTGAACCCTGCTTACTCTTTTAATCATATGGTCAGAGCATATATCTAAGTATTTATTTCCTATTACAACTCAGGGTTCTTTTCAGCAAAATCTGTAGAAATTCTGCTTTCAGATCACTAATTTCCTTTCTTCTTTGGCAATATAACAATACTTGGCAGGCAGTGTGGTGTAGGAGAAATGAACCAATGTATATACACATTCAGCAAATGACAGTAGTAATAGTTGTTATTGTGGAAGATGGTTTTAAGAGCACTGACTTTGGGTCTAGGCTACCTATGTTCAGATCCTGGCCCCAACACTAAAAGGCTGTATATTTGAGGGCAAGTTATTTAACTACTCAGTGCCTCAGTTCCTCATATATAAAATGGCAATAATGATAATATTCGTATCTATCTCACAGTGAGGTAAACGTAAATGTAACTTGTAAATGAGTAAACATCTATGGAATGCAACTGTGCCTGGTACATAGTGTTAGTTATGATGATGACTCTGATGATGGCAGCCCCTTTCTCAAACCCTCATTCAGGATCATTGCATTTTTGCTATTAAAATTTCTTGTTTACATTTTTCCTAACGCTTCTACCTCCTGACATAGTCATATACCATCTATCTACACCATTTGCCTAAATGTACTGAAACATCCATCTACCTTATGAGTGGTTTAGTAAATTTTAATTCCAGCATAGTTAATATACTGTTATATTTGTTTCAGGTGTACATTATAGTGATTCAGTAACTCAATTTGTAACTCAGTGCTCATCTAGATAAGTGTACTCTTTTTTTTTAAATAGTTTTTCCAAGTTTATTTTTGAGAGAGGCAGAGACAGCATGAATGGGGGAGGGACAGAGAGAGAGGGAGAGAGAGAATCCTAAGCAGGCTCCGCACTGCCAGCACAGAACCCAGTGCTGGGCTTGAACCCACGAAGCCTTGAAATCATGACCTGAGCCAAAACCAAGAGTTGGACACTTAACCCGCTGAGCCACCCAGGCACCCCAAGATAAGTGTACTCTTAATCCCCTTCACCTATTTCACCCATCCCTCTACCCCGCTTCCCTCTTGTAACCATCTGTTTGTTCTCTATAGTTAAGAGTCTGTTTTTTGGTTTGCTTCTTTTTTTTTCTCCTTTGTTCATTTCTTTCTTAAATTCCACATATGAGTAAAATCACATGGTGTTTGTCTTTCTTTGTCTTATTTCACTTAGCATCATACGCTCTAGATCTATCCAGGTACACTTTTTATCTTGCTAAACTTCTAGGAAAATCTTCTTGATTTTCCATTGGAACCCTTATTAGGTGTATATGTAATACTATGATACTTCTTGTAGATTGTCTGGCAATGGGTCTCAGTCTGTCTCTCAATCCATAATTACATTTCAGAATGATGCTGTTTAATCTGAGGGCCAGTATGTCTTCATTCTCTTTGCTAAAGGAGCAATAATTTGTACTTACATGGAAAATAAAATGAAACTTAATTTGGGAAATCATTCCGTCACTCTTTCATTATCAAGAATTTACCATTTCAAGTGCCTTTTGGAAAGCTAGTCTGTTAAAAGTATGTTATAATTCTTATTACTCTCTCTCATTAACAAATGTCATGGAGGTATGATGCATAGTACAGATAACACTGACCATCTGGGCCCAGCAGGGCCACTGACTAACATGGCTAAATCATTTATCGCTCTTGAAAATTGAAATATATAATATAGGGAAAAATTTGACTTTTCCTCTTAAAATGATTAAAATTGTGATTTTTTTAATGCAATAAATGAGATCCTTTTTATCAGATATTCTATTAGGCATACTTATTAAAATAGATAAGTCATAAACTTACATTTTCAAAGTATCTTTGGTTTTAAATTACTGTTTAGATTTTGATAACTGAATTTCTGAAAATCCTAATCTTACATCTTTGTCTTAACAGAACAATGAAAATGAAACTGCGCTACACTGTGCAGCTCAATATGGACACTCAGAAGTAGTTGCTGTTCTCCTAGAAGAGCTCACCGATCCTACCATCAGGAACAGTAAGCTAGAAACACCTTTGGACCTGGCAGCACTCTATGGACGACTTAGGGTGGTCAAAATGATCATCAGTGCACACCCTAACTTAATGAGCTGCAACACTAGAAAGCACACGCCACTACACCTTGCTGCTCGGAATGGCCACAAAGCAGTTGTTCAGGTGCTATTGGAAGCAGGGATGGATGTGAGCTGTCAAGTGAGTCTCCTTTTAGCTTTGCATTGAAAGTGATGATGCTCTTGCTTTGCTTTGAGATGCAGATGTTAAAAGTTGTATGTAGAAATCTTACCATTTTTAAAAATTAAATTGTCCAGAAATATTTTTGTAACTACTACATTCAGTACACTGTGCCACATACTGTTTGGAAATATGAAGAGATATAAGGAGTAATTTCTAACTTCATTCTAATTTTAGGGCTATAGGAGTGAAAAATTATTACTAGAAGGCAGTTGTGTGTGGTATCATTAGTAATTGTTTCCTTTTTTTCCCAGTGTCTAGCACATAGCCCAACACACACTAGGAATACAATCAAAGTTGAGTGAATGAATGAATGAATCACTCAAAATTCAATTTAACATTTTTGAGTATGTATGTTGTGTTTAATATGTTGACACATTTAGAATCCCTTTTTTCACAGCCCCCCTGTGGGATTGAGAACTATTAAGTAACAGTAAAGAGATGAGGAGTCAGATTCAAAGACTTAAGAAGCTTGCCTAAGGGTGCATAGCTGATAAACCTAGAATATGAATTTATATTTACTGATTAAAGTCCAGGCCTTAGTAGTGTGCTGTCTATACATGATTAATGAAGGAATGATCACTCTGCCTAGGGCAATCAGAAAGAATTTTATTGGAGAGTTGTGATTTGAGCTTTGAAGCGTGGGTAACATTTGGATAGGTTTTATTTCTCTGCAAGGAAAGAGCAACCTACTTTTTTTTTTAAGGGCAACCTACTTTTATTATCTGTTTCAAGTTAACTCCAATTCCAAGGTTAGCTTCTTTTTTCTTTAGCCATTTTTTCATTTTACTACTGTTTTTTTTTTTTTTTTGTCTCCCAAGTCAGTGGCAGCATTTTTATCTTCCAGAGACCCTTTTGGTTCCTGTCAGATTGTGTCTTCTTCCCCTGTGTATTAGTATGCTATTGCTGTATAACAAAGTCTCTTGAAACTTAATGGCTTAACATAATGATTACTCATTTAGCTCGTAATTCTGTGGTTGGTGATTTAGTCTGAGCCTTGGTAGGTAGCTCTGTTTTGGTTGGGTTCTCTCATGTGTCTGGGGTCAATTATAGGTCATTTGAGTAGCTCTGTTATAGGATGTTGCCTGGGGTAATAGTGAGGCTGCCTTGTGTCTTTCATGATCCAGCAGGCTGCCTTGGGCTTGTTCATGACAGGGAACATAACAGTAATATGGTTCTATGTGCATGCATGTGTACACATGAGAGAAGGAAGGAGGGAGGGAACAGGAGTATACAAGGTCTCTTGAGGTCTAGACTGGGAGCAAGCATACTTACTGTCTTTTCTGCAGTGTTTGATTGGCCAACAGTTCACAAAGGCAGCTGAGATTCAAGGGTTGGGAAAAGAGATTCTACCTCTCAATTACAAGGGGGTGTGAATTGTAAAAGGGGTGTGAATACCCAGAGGGAACAAATGCAGCCAGGTTTGTAACATTCCAAGTGGAATTAGTGTTCACAACTGTGGGGTTACTTTTCCTAGGAATTGTTTAGAGGTTGAATCTTGTGTCTCTGGGGGATTTTTCATTGAAGTTTTAAAAATCATAGGCCTTCCAATCCTACATTTAAGACTGGCACCCTAAAACAGACTTTTAATTAGAGCTTTGCCTGTATTATTTAGTTATTTATAAAACCTTTTTTAAAAGATGTTTGTTTATTTTTGAGAATGGGGGTAGGGGCAGAGAGAGAGGGGGCCAGGGGATCTGAAGCAGCCTCCATGCTGACATTAGAGAGCCCAATGCAGGACTCGATCTCACGAACTGTGAGATCATGACCTGAGCCAAAGTCGGATACTTAACTGAGCCACTCAGGTGCCCTTATAAAATGTTTTCTTAATTTTTAAATTTATTCTACTTTACCAGTCTTGAAAATCAGCACAAGAATTTTTGTAGCCTTCATATTAAAAAAAGCAACAACTTCCCCTCAAAGGGGTATTGAAATGAGATACATATTTACTATTGTAAACATACTTTCTCTAGAAGTATGTAAACATACTTTCTCTAGAAGTATGTAAACATACTTTCTCTAGAAGTATGTAAACATACTTTCTCTAGAAGTATGTAAACATACTTTCTCTAGAAGTATGTAAACATACTTTCTCTAGAAGTATGTAAACATACTTTCTCTAGAAGTATGTTTAATGATAAGCTAGATATTTATTTTCTTTATGTTGAATTTCTTTAATCTAGAATTACTGCTTTGATAACACTTCTGGAATACTTTTAAATTTGGTGGCTCAGAGTACTTTATAACCAAGGACTTTACGATGACTGAGATCAGTAACACACTTCATGTCCATGGCCAAAATGTTTTCATATTTTGTACTAGATGACATGGCCAGAAGAGAAAGAGTCTGGATTCAATTTTATATGTATATGGTACATCTTTTCTTATGCAAAATACTACTTACTGTATTTTGTGCTTTTGGAGAATTGAAGATAAGTAAGATCTCTGCCCAAAACTTAGTGGAGGACACAAAAACTTGCAAGAATAACTCCTATACATGACATATTAAAATAAATAGTAGGGCAAAGTGCTAAGGACATAGCAGTGAAGAAAATATGGATTGTAATATGGAGGACTTGAAGAGACATTGATAGAGTGATATTTGAAGAGGGCCTTGAAGGTCTTTAGGATTTTGAATTTAGATATAACTTAGCTTGCAGATGTGCATTTTATGTGGTCAAAAAGAGTGTTTTAAGATATTGAATTTGAATGCTTTTAGATGGGCTGTATACCTTCTAAGGTCCCAACCTTTCTCTACCATCATTGCCAGATTCATTCCTTTAGATTTTCTACTTTGCTCATATAGCATTTGGGTTTGTTACTACACATATCAGGTGAAAGGGGCACAGTATGTTTAGACCACTATGAACTTAATCAGAAGCATCAAGGCTGGTACCTGATGCTCACTCTATGATTTCATCTTGAAGGTTTTCTAGAAGTAGAGCTTACAGCATATTCTAAAATATATTTCGATGAGTTGAATCTTTCAGCATTTAGTTAGCCTTAGTTGATGTTTTTTTGTTATTCTTGCTTTGTTCATAGAAAACATGTTTTCTGTTTGTTTTATTGCCTTTTTTTGGGTCAGTGTTTAATTTTATTATGTGATTCAAATGAATTATCACCAAGTTTGCCCATCAGATTCACTGCAAAATGTTTTAATATCAAATTTGAAGTTGGTATTTTTTGATATCTCACTGTCTGAGAGTGAAGAATACCAGACAGTAACCTTGAACTGTTTGAATGACTTTAATATTCATTAAATTGCTCTAGCTAACAAGTTGGAAGTTACCAGTATTAAAAATAATCCCATTTGGTAAATTACAGCAATACACTATTAGACTTTAATTACATTCAAGTCATTATGAATAATTCTTTAAAATTTAGAGATGGCTCTGGAAGATCTTGTCTTTTCCTTGTAATTACAAATGTTTTAAGATGCATAATTTGTGTTAGTATTTTCTGTAGAAGTTTTGGTTTCTGCTTCATTTATCTCTGAGCAGTTTTGAATTATAACACATATTTGAACTAGTGAGAAAAACAATTTAATTCCAGCTTAGGTGAATTTCAAATTATATTTATGTATAAACCCTTTAATCCTAAAGGATTTCTTAATAAAGAGAATCTGTCATATTAAGATATTAAGAAAATGAGTTTTAACTGGCAAGAGTCTCTTGAAATTAGTAATCATTTTTATGGATTTCAAACCTGATTTGAGTAAGTGGGTAGTAACTCCAAAGACTATGGACTCTTTTTATGCTAGTTCTTTAACTGTATTTCTTGTAAGCTTCTCTTATTAAAATTTAAAAAGTTAAGGACTAGCAAAATACTAAGTCAACTGGATTTTATTTTAATATTAAAGGAAATGAAAGTAAAATTATAGAAAATTAATAACAAAGAGTAAAAGTTCCCATACTAGGAGCTGTTAAGATACAAAGCTGAGTAAGGTACCATTTTTGTTCTCTAAGTGCTTATAGTGGCAGGAGAAATGTGTGCCTAAATGGATAGATTACATTTTAATAATCCATTCACTCTCCTTCTTTCCTAGATAATTATTTAAAATTTTTCCTTTCTTCCCCAAACTCTAACTCTTTCCTCCCTGTTATTTCTCTGTGATCTTGACTTTGCTTTTACTTAACTGAGAAAATAGAAGCTATTACATATTTGAACCACCACATTTGCCAGTGGATGTGTATCTTCCTTCCATCCTGGTGCTTTAAATGAACTTTTTAGGTTTATCCCTAAGGCTGAGTCCTCTACTTGTGCACTGGATCCTCCCCTTAAAATACTATGCATTTCCCCCTCTCTCAATTGCATCATCTTTATAGGGACACAAAGATGTTACATTTCCCATCTTAAAAAAAAAAAAACAAAAAACAACTCTTTCTTGAACCCACATTTCCCTCTAGTTCTTGTTCCCTTTTTCTGATCCCCTTCATAACAACATATTTAGAAAGAGTTGATTTTACTCATTATATCAAATTTCTTTCCCCCATTCTCTCTTGAAGCTACTACTCCATCTCTCTCACTCTTTAAGTGTTTTTCCCTTTGGTGAAGGTGACTAATGACTGCCATATTGTTAGATCCAACAGCCAATTCTTTGTCATCATTTTACTTGATTTATCATTGGCATTGACAAATCTCCCTCCTCTTTGAAAGGCTTTTTTCTTTTGACATCTGAGTCACCATTCTCTCTTGCTTCTCTGCTCCTTCTTGGTCTTACTTTAGGTAGAGTCTAAGACCTTGAATGCCTTTCATTTAGCCTTGCAGCTAGATAAATCTGTCAGGCCTCACAAACCTGTTATTCATAGGAGTTGGTAAAGGATTAAACCTTTCTGTTTTCTGTCCTCTTTTGTAAAGTCACACCTCTCTGTCCTCAGCCAGGCTTTGTTTAATTTCTTCCCAGTAGATCTTTACACTGTAGCTCTGTAAACCCTTGTAATAGTTAGCTATTGACATTGCCACAATATTCTGTACAATAAACACAGAAATCTCAGTAGTATATAATAGTAAGCAATGGCCTTTTTTTCTCATTCACAGGTTTGCAGGTAATCTGGGGAAACTCTGCTTCAGGCTGTAAGTTAGCTTGCTCTGCTCTATGTATATATTCCCTTTTTCCTGGGACTAGCCAGGACATGGCCTAAGTAAGCTCAACCAACAAGGCACATTTTAGTCTCTACTTGTATCATGTAGATGCCATACATTGGCTAAAGCAAGTCACAAAGCTAAGTCCCAGATCAAGGGGTGGGGAAATATACTTCAGCCATGTAAGTGGATGGCGCTTCAGTCATATGACAAAGGACATATGAAACAAGGAGCGAATAGTGTAATCTACTCCATCCCTATTCCATGGTTAACTGCTCTCATCTTCCTGATCTCTAAGTATCAGAGTGTCCCCAGGGCTTAGTACTTAGACCTCTTTTCTTCTCTGTCTGTACTTACTTTCTAGTTGACCTCATCCAATCCCTTGACTTCGACTGACATCTTTGTCTGACAGTAACCAAATTTATTCATCTTGGACCTTACCCTGAGTTCTAAATTAGGTACATAATTGCCTGCTAAACATATCTATTGGATGACTAGTGGGCATCCAAGCAATATTTCCAAAACTGAGCATCTAGCTTCCATAATTCCTTTTCCCCAGATTTGCCCATCTTCCAGTCTTTCCCATTTCAGCAAATGGCATTACCATCCTGCTAGTTGTTTGGCCCCCAGACAGAATTTCTTTCATATTTTACACGCAGTTCCTCAAAAAATCCTATTGGCTTTGTGCTCAAAATATATCTAGAATTTCACTACTTTTCATGCCCTCTACTATCACCACTATAGCTTAAGTCTTTTACATCTCCTGCCTCCTGCCTGGTTTCCCTGCTTTTTTCTTTGCCTCCATATTAGTCTGCTCAGGCAACCATAACAAAATCCCAAAACTGGGCAACTTAAACAACACATATTTATTTTCTCAGTTCTAGAGGCTGGAAAGTCTAAAATTCTGGCGGATTCTGTTTCTGGTGAGAGCTCTCTTTCTGGCTTGTAGATGACTGCCTTCTTGTTGTGTCCTCAAATGGTCTTTTGTGCAGAGAGAGAGCGAGCGAGTGAGAGAGCTCTGGTGTATCCAACTCTTATAAGGACACAAATTCCGTGAGAAAGGTTCCTACCCTTATGACCTCATTTAACGTTAATTACTTCCAGAAATGCCCTGTTTTCAAATACAGTTGCACTGTGGGTTAAAGGTTCAACATATGAATTTGGGGGTAAGGGGTGGGCACAAACAGTCAGCCCGTAACAGATTCTTTTCAATCTGTTTTTAACAAAGCAGCCATTAAACTAAACCAGATTATATCACTTTACTGCTCAAAAAACCTCCAGTGGCTTTCCATCTCACTTGGAGCAGAAGCCAAATTCCTCACAGTGGCTGACAGGTGTCTTATACAACTTAGTTCCACTGCCTTTTTGAAGCCACCTCTAACTATCCTTTGCCATTTTTTCACTTAGCTTAGCCCTAGTGGTATTGTTGCTCTTGCTGGAACATACCAGATAAGCTTCTGCCCACATGACTTCTACCTGTGCTTTCTTCAGGTGTCTGGTCAAATGTTACCTTACCAGGGAAGCCTTCCCTGACCTATCTGACTCACCACTCAAGCAGCTTCTTTTCCTTCCCTTTAACTGAAAATCCATCTTCCCTATTGGGGCACCATATTCCCACCAGCAATCTCAGGCCAGGCTACTAGGCACCATGCTACATAAACAAGACGATTTGTTCCCTGTCCTCATGGAGTTGAAGGATTAGTAGAGAAAACAGGAACTAAAACTATAAATGAAAATTACCAATTGTATTAGTGCCATAAAGGAAATACACTAGTTGCTATGATTTTGAAGGAAGGCATGGGGATGTCTCTCTTAGGATGTGCCACTTAATTGGTCCCAGCCCAAGATGGTTTATAAGAAAGAGAATATACATAGAGAGAAGTTGAATGAATACTCAGAGAATTTCTGGAAAAAAGAAACATTATAAGAGGGGTGCAGGATAGTACAGTTACATATAATCAGTCATTTACCATGTATTTATGGGGTGCCTGCTTTGTGCCAGGCATTGCCTACTATGTGCCAGAGAATATAGTAGTAACAGAATAGAAATTGTGCCTACAGAAGGGAAGATGACTCTATAAAGGTATGGAGTAAAGAACAGTGAGATATGGGAGAGGAACTCAAAGTTATAGCAGTTCACAGGAAATTTCTTTGGTTGGCTGTTTTATTGCCAGGTTGTGGAAAAGTGTGTATTTTTATGTAGAGTGCAAGGATCCAAAGAAGAGACTGAAATTGAAGACGCAAGAGAAAGGGTGAAGATACTTCATGAAATTCAAGAAGTGGCAGGACGTGATAGATAAGAGCAAAGTAGAGGATTAGCTGTAAGGAGGATAACAGAAGAAAGGACAGGTAAAGACAGAGGCTGGAATTACCTTACGTTAAATAGGAAAAGTCTGCCTTTGAATAGGAGGAACATTATTTCTGAATTATTTGAAGACACATTTCTCTTATGCCACCCCCCTCCTCAATCTGAACTTTCTTATAACCTTCAGCTATTCTTCACATGATGTTTTTCTGTCTTTTGTCATTTGGGACCCTCTTCTCTGGGTACATTTCAATCTGCCAACATTCCTGTAAAAGTTTATTACCTACAGTTGAACACTGTATTCTAGCTATAGTCTAGCTAATGCAGGATACAAAAGAACAGTTTCTTCCCAGCTTCCTCTGAAATCATGTGCAGTAAAACCTTGGCTTGTGAGGATAATTTGTTCTGGAAATGTGCTTGTAATCCAAAGCACTTGTATATCAAAGCAAATTTCCCCATAAGAAATAATGGAAACTCAGATGATTTGTTCCACAACCCAAAAATATTCATATGAAAATGATTAGTTCTGTAACATATTACAAAATAATAAAGAAAATACAAAATATAAAGAAAAATAACCAAATTAACCTGCATTTATCTTTGAAAACCTTTATGGCTGGTGTGAGGGAGACAAGAAAGGAGGGTTATTGGGTAGGATGACTTTCACTGTCACTAGTGGAATCACTTCTATCTGTTGGCTCAGTGAAATAAGTCTTTTTCTTTTCATGCAACTTTAACCGGGAACTTATCCAGTGACACTTGCTTTTGCTTCCTTTTGAGGATTTCGCAGAAATGTGAATTGCGCTGTTGTGAAATAGATTCATCAGTCTCATTGCTACAGCCTTATTTGGGTGGTGCTTTCCTACAAAATTTTGCATTGTTTCCCACGTTTCACACATGTCCCTAATCTCATTTGAAGTGTGGGATTGCTCCACCTTTTTTTCCTCCTGCTCTGCAGATGAGATGCAGATGTAGACTTATAAAATCTTGCAATTTCAGCCATTCACATACCTGATTTATACTTCTTGATGACTTCCGTCTTCACTTCCACTGTAATCATCTCCTTCTTACTGCCTGTCTTTTCAACCTTTTTCTGCATGGCCATTGTATATGCTCCCTTGGATGGTGACTACAGTACAGTATTAATAAACTCTTGTCATACACTGTATTTAATGTAACTGGCAATAAGGCAACAGAGGAAAGGGTCTATGTCTGTAGGCAGCCTGACCTAGAATGAAGCAGAGTCTTCTTAAACTTATTCTTGTATGGAAAAGTGAAGGACCGTCCGTCAGTGCTTTGAAGTGACAAAAAATACACTAGTGCTAGTTGTGGGCATCTTCCAACGTTCTGAAAAATCATTGATTTCTGCCAAACATCATGGCCTGAGACCAAGCATCTGAGCTTGGGAGATGACCACCCAGAGTCTGCAGCAAGACGGAGAGAAGAACTATTGGCTCAGTTGTGATCATATGCCATTTGGCATCACTTATTACTTGTATTACAAGACATCGTTTGTTAAATTAAAAATTATTAGAAATGTTTGCTTGTCTTGTGGAACATTCACAGAACAAGTTACTTGCAATCCAAGGTTCTACTGTATTTATAAAGGCTAGGATGTTCTTATCTTTTAAATTCTTTTATCCTAAGAGATGCCCATAGGGCTAATTGGTACTAGCCAGGGTGCCTGTGGTTGTTACTGCCGAGTTAAATGCCATTCTAGTTGGCTTTTCGTTATCTCCGTTGAAGTTATCTTTATTCACAGGTTCTTATTTCTTACAATAGTTATGGGTCTTGCTTCTCATAGTTTTCATCTCCACTGGTACCTGTGCTATTTTCTCTACTGATCATCACACAGTCTTTATAACTTGTCATCTTTGTTCTGTTTTCTCCTTTAATAAAGAACTGGTCTTCCGTTATCTGGTCACTCTCTTTTGTAAGCTCAGGAGGACTATGTTAGAGTGTTAAATTCAGAAGGGGGAACCAGTGCAGACAAGCTCTGACATCTCTACATCTCTTTTCTATCTGCTGTTTTGGCAGTCTGGTGGAATACATAACCCAAGAAACCATTTTAAAACACCTTGAAATTCTGTATAAGATATAACAAAGATCTCTTTATATGTGTGATTGAACTTCCCACAGAAGCCACAGGAATACATAGGGCTAAAAACAAAAAGGAAAGAAAAACTCTGGACTTAAAACATGGTTTCACCCTTTCCTATCCCTTATCTTGTTTTTTCAGCTTTGGTGCTACTGAGATTTGGCCTTAATAGACATTTCAAATCAATAAGCTAATTTCTTTTGCCTTCATCAGCAATTCAACTATTGACATTACTATGTATATCATTTTATTTTCTGTCTTAGCTGTTTTCATTATAACTTGTGTTCAGAGGGATTTTTCTTTAGCAGTGCTGAGATATGAGTGCTTCATAGCTCATTACTGGATAAATTTTTAAGTGTTACTGTATTATCAACCACATAACTATCTGTTTTATCTATCTTGGAAATTATATTTTATTTTATTTCGCTTTATTTAATTTCATTATCTTATTTTATTTTATTTTTTTTTAATTTTTTTTCAACGTTTTTATTTATTTTTGGGACAGAGAGAGACAGAGCATGAACGGGGGAGGGGCAGAGAGAGAGGGAGACACAGAATCGGAAACAGGCTCCAGGCTCCGAGCCATCAGCCCAGAGCCCGACGCGGGGCTCGAACTCACGGACCACGAGATCGTGACCTGGCTGAAGTCGGACGCTTAACCGACCGCGCCACCCAGGCGCCCCAATCTTATTTTATTTTTTGAGAGAGAAGGAGAATGCATGCAAGGAGGGGAGAGGCTCAGTCGAAGAGAGAGAGAGAATCTCAAGCAGCCTCCACACTTAGCGCAGAGCCGACGTGGGGTTAATCTCACAACCCTGGGACCATGACCCAACCTGAAGTCAAGAGTCAGATGCTTAATCAACCGAGCCACCCAAGAGCCCTGGAAATTATGCTTTTTTTAAATGATTAATTAAAAAAATGGAGAAATATAATCCACGAGAAAAGCAGTACCAAAATCCTGGGGTTGAGAGGATTTGGGTTCACCTATTTCGGTGCTATTTCTTTGTTATTTCTTTGTATTCCACTTGCTTAGCACATGTTTTGGACTAAATATTATTTCATGAAAATACAGTTTTTCAAGATTTGGTGAGTTATGGATTATAGATTTGGAATAGAGCACTGAGAATGGTACTAATTTGAATGAGGGTGATAGACGCAGACTCAAGGTAGGGTGTGGTAAACTGGAGAATATTCTGTAATTAACCTGTATTTTGATAAGGAAAAGTTCATAGATGTGACATATTTAAATTTCATACTGTTTATGATTAAATGTGATACCAGGAAATGGTTCCTGATATCACTGTTTACCTTAAATTTATGAGGACAACCCATTCCATTTTGACAGTTCTCATGTTCTCTTACTAATTACAAAGAAGCTAATAACCTTGGATTTGGAAAAATTGATTAATTTTTTTTCACGCTAAAAATATGTTTATCATCTGCTAACCTTTTCTAGTTTTATTCAAGGAGTCAGGGTCTCCTTATCCATTGTATAAAAGTACTAGTTCTATTTAACATAACCTTTTTTTCTTGGAATAATGTAAAGGAGATTATCTATCTATGCACACATACACACGCTATATATATATATATATACATATATATATATATATATTTATGTATAATTTTAAAATATTAAAATCATTGAGACTTTTAAAAAGTTTTCTAATTGCATTTTTAACAGCAATGATAATACTCATTATTTTATAAGTAAATAAAATGCTTTTTAAGTCTTATTTGTTGTTTATCTTGTTTAGCATTCCCAATAACCCTATCTAGTTTTTAATACTTTCTTTATTTACAAGCTATATGGATTTTCAAAGATATTAAGTGATTTCCCTAAAGTTATATAGCAACTGAAAGCTAAACTGTCACTGGAACCCAGGTCTTTTACATCTGCTTCCTCCTGAAGAATTGTTTATTTATAGTGAAGTTTACATAATTTCATTTCCTAGAATAGTCCATTTCAGTGCCTACAGTGCCCACTCTACTGTATCAGAGTATCTAGGAAACCAAATTAGTACAAAAAAAGTAGACATTATTGTTATATTTTTATTTTCTTAAAAATTTTTTTTAACATTTTATTTTTGAAAAACAGAGAGAGACATGGTGTGAATTGGGGAAGGCAGAGAGAGAGGGAGACACAGAATCTGAAGCAGGCTCCAGGCTCTGAGCTGTCAGCGCAGAACCTGAAGTGGGGCTTGAATCCACAAGTGGTGAGATCGTGACCTGAGCCAGAGTCAGCCACTTAACTGACTGAGCCACCCAGGTGCTCCTAGTGTTATATTTTTAAATATTAGACTTAGCCTTCTCTTAATCATTTTCTATTCAACATTACTTCTTGGACCTCTAGTCCTTCTGAATTAAATTCATGGAAATTCTCTTTTTAAGGATCTGTAGTAACCACTGTTTGAAAATGTGTTTATTTTGCTCTCATTCTTTGAAGATAGTTTGGCTGGCTATAGAATGCTAGATTGGTAGTTATTTTCTCTTGACACATGAAGATATTATACTTTCTTCTTGTTTTATTGTTTTTGTGGAGAAGCCAGCTGTTGATCTAATTTTTATTTTTAGACAGTTTTTTCTCTTAGGATGTTTTTAAGGTATTCTCATTATCTTAGGTGTTCTGTAGTTTGCTGTAATATATTCAGAATGTATTCTTCTCACTTAACCTTGCTTGGTATTCCCAGAATTGAATATTAGTATCTCATTAATTCTGGAAAGTCTTTAGTCATTGAATTACTTATTCCTGTCCTCTTCTTCTAGAACTGAGTCTTACTCTATTCAGTGTTTTACATTTTCCATCTCATGTTTCTTTGAATTGCATTATGTACTTAAAAAAAAATCCACCATCCAGTTCAGTACTTTTTTTCCCAGCTGTATCTTATCTGTTATTAAACCTTTCTATTTAAAATATTATGTTTTCCATTTTTAGAAGTGCTATTTAGTTCATTTCAGATCTGGCCAGTTTTAATACTCCTCTTGTTCTTTAGTTATATTTGATATCTTCTTTTCATGGATCATATATATTTTTTATATTCTGTAGCTGACCATCACATAACATGTGAAGTTTTTATAGGTATTATTCTTTTATTCTTGCTCATGGCTTGTTTTCTTTAATGTTCAGTGATTTCTGATTTTGAATTTGTGTTTCTTAGAGCTTGATCTGTTGGAACTCTCAGAGGCCTGAGTTTAAAGTGTATTATTTTCACAATGGATTTGTATCTGTTTCTGCTAATAAGCATTTATATTTACCTTGGTACTACAAACCCAGGATCACTTAATTCTACATTTTTCACTCAGGATTGGAGGGTTAGGGGAGCACAGAGATTGTGTAATTTTGATCCCAAGACCATGTGAGGGCAGAACTGTGGTTAGAAATTCTTAGGGGGAGGGTGTTATTTTTGCTACTACTGTACTCCACTTAGAACTATGATCTAGATAGGAATTTTTAATTTCTCCGTCTGTGCAACACATTTATTATTATTTTTTAACTAAGGATGTTGTCCTTTACAGATTTTAGGTTTTATTTTTTTAAAGTAGTCTCTGTGCCCAACATGAGGCTGGAATTCATGACCTCAAGATAAAGAGTTGCATGCTCTCCCATTGAACCAGCAATGTGCCCTCCAGAGGTTTTAGATTTTTGCAGGAGCCCTTGATCTATCTCTCAGCTTGCTTGGGCTTCTTTGTCTCCTGCCCTCTCGCATCTTGAGTAGCTGGTTAAAGCCCAGGCACTAGTCTGCCATGGATTGGCGGTTTGCCTGGAACAGTTTCCTGCTCCAGTACTAAAGCCCTGGGTTCCTAGTTTCTGTCCCCACTTCCCTTCCCCAGGCTCTGAGGAATTCCGTTATTTTTCCTTTTCTTCCCTGTATTTAAAATGTAGTTTAGTTTTTCAGAATATTTAAGGTATGCTATTCCAGGAAGAGTTTTTCTAACATAAAGTCCAAATTTTTTTAAGAGTGGAAGGAAATAAAATTAGTAATCAGAAAATTGCTTGGGAAACACAATAAGAGTGAAAAGAATTAGATTATTTCAAAGGGTATTTTTCAGAGAGTCAAAAAATAATGTATTTGTACCCCATATTGAGATTATTTCTTAAGGAGCTGAATACATTTCCGTAGTTTATTTTTCCTTTTGTACAGTTTTATAAAATATTTATAAATTATTTTTATTTCCATTTTTTATTAGTGTCTGTACATATCATGACAGTCAAACTATAATTCAGATATATTGCAGTCATGCTTTTTTTTGAAGATAAATTTAGATCACATTGATTCCCAGTCTCCTTAGTAATGCATTTGTAAATCATTTTAGAGTGGGTTAATTGTGCAATAGGATTTTATTGATTAACAAAGCTTTTACATTATATATTATTTTATAATGATATTTTTACTTTGAACCGAGATTAGAGTCCCACAGTAGAGATCAGTTTTAGTACAAGGAGACAGAATTGCCATAATGACATTATTCAGTTTAACACACATACACATATGCAGGAGGACCTGCATTGGATTTTGTTCTTAGAATTTCTTCTTTTATTCCATAGTACCTTTCTGTCAGGGTGTGCTTAGATTACAGAGAATATGTACAAATACATAAAGTCACAGGATTTTTTTTAACTTGTAAGCATTCCTAATGCAACTGTGCTTTTTTCTCTTTTTCCTTTTTCTTTTTACTTTTCTTCTTCTTCTTCTTCTTTTTTTTCCAGACAGAAAAGGGGAGTGCACTTCATGAAGCAGCTTTATTTGGAAAGGTGGATGTTGTGAGAGTTCTGTTAGAAACAGGTAACTATTGTGATTCTCCATGGAGCTTTTTCTGCCAAATACAATTTCTATTTCAGGAATAGACAAAGGGAAATGGCACAGTTCTTTCATAATCACCCTTACTTTTTACCTTTACTCCACATTGCAAGTGCATATTCATATCACATAGAATTGAGCCTCAATGTTTAGATAAAATTGATATAAATGTGCACCTTCCTTTACTCAATAGACTTGTCAGTAAAAAGCTTTTAGAAATTACAATTGTATACATTGAAATCACATTGAAATATACTAGAGAAATTACCAAAAGGAATAATAATTCTCTGCCTTCTACAAGAGAGAGGAACTGATCCTTATGAAATCATGACAATTGCTCGGTTTATCGAAAACATAATATTTCCCTAGATTATTATATTGGGAACTGTGATTAATAGTGTTCCCTATCTTTAAGGCATATTTACCTTGTTATTTCATCAACTGAGTAGCTATTGTTTGTAAGCTGCAATGATTTAAGGGAATGTTTTAGAGGGAATGCTTTGAAGGAATAACAAAGAGGCTTATTTGTCTTCATATGTATATTATGAATAAAATGAAATAAAATTGGAACTGAGGTTGGATTTTTTTAGGATCAAAAAGCATGGGTACAAATTCATACTTGGAAACTATTGATGTGAGTCTTTTGTGCTACAGACTACATTTAATGTATTTATTTTCTGCTGTAAAAAAATGGAAAACATTAGCTGACTGTGGCATTTTGGTTGTAGTTATACTGAGTGAAAATTTCATGTACATTTAATTTGGACATGTAACACGGTGATATAATAAATGTGTTATAAGCAACCAATTACATATGTGCTGGTCACACATTTCTACACAAATTTAAGCAAATACTTAATTATCTTATTATGATGACCTAACATTTGAAGCCGGATTCTAAAAACTGGCTTTGTTTGCAGTTAGATGTTTAGAAAGTTTATAAACTTTTTTGGGGGTCATTGAAAGTTATTTGTTACATGAAAATAAGTTCTTTAGTACAATAAATATTTTTAGAATGAAAATAATTCCAAAGGTGTTTTAATTACAGAACAAGAAGTTTGCTCACCAGGTAGATGATTGAATGTTGTTTACATTGAGTATAATCTTACATAAATAAATATGAGATATTTGACTTTGTAGCTGGACAAATAGTATTTGGAATCAAATAGTATTTGATTATTCAAAATAATCATGCTTTTTCAACTTTTGTGAATACTTAAGTATTCTGAGACTGTTATATTATGCACATGATACATCATTATTTAAAATGTTTTTACCAAATTACACAGAATATATATATCACAGGACCATTATACTTTAGGAATTCATGTTCTAAATCAATAATATTTTTCAGCTTGATAGTGTATCATTTAAATAGCTATAATCCAAACTGGTTATAATTCTAAAAAACAGTCTGGGGCGCCTGGGTGTCTCATTCGGTTAAGTGTCTGACACTTGATTTAAGCTCAGGTCATCATGATTTCATGGTTTGTGAGCCCATGTCGGGCTCTGTGCTGACAGTGTAGTGCGGAGCCTGCTTGGGGTTCTCTCTCTCTCTTTCTCTCTGCCCCTCCCCTGCTTGCATGTGTACTCTCTCTGTCTCTCAAAATAATTAAAAAACAAACAAACACACACCAATCTTAACGATTGGGTCAGTGCCTTTTAAGACTTAATTCATTGTCAAGAGTGTTCCTTCTCTTTGGTAGCAGTAGACCTCCACCTTATTTCTTTCTTTCTTTTTTTAAAATTTTTTTTAACGTTTATTTTTGAGAGACAGAGAGCGACAGAAAATGAGCAGGGGAGGGGCAGAGAGAGAGGGAGACAGAATCCAGCAGGCTCCAGGCTCTGAACTGTCAGCACAGCCTGACGCAGGGCTCGAACCCACGATCTGTGACATCATGACTTGAGCCAAAGTCAGATGCTTAACGGACTGAGCCACCCAGGCGCCCCTCCACCTTCTTTCTTACTAAAATCATGTGTGTGTGTGTGTGTGTGTGTGTGTGTGTGTGTGTGTGTCTGTGTGTGTGTCTGTGTGTGTGTCTAGGGTTTTAATTTTTTCTAAAAATCACTTTCAGTGCTTGATCTGTATATGTTTGATACGAGAACAGTTATATGTTGACAGTATCTTCTGATGACACTTCAGTGGTGTACATCTAGTGGATTTTTCTTTTTCTTTCAGGAATTGATGCCAACATAAAGGATAGCTTAGGTAGAACTGTCTTAGACATTCTGAAAGAACATCCATCTCAGAAATCTCTCCAGATTGCAACACTCTTACAAGGTAAACAATATTGAATGATGGATGAGTTTGCCTTAAAGTTAAGATTAAATTAAATCTACCATAGTTTTCTCTTGAGTTTTTGAGTTAATGTTTACTTTTGAGTGAACTTATTTACATTTTTTTCTGGTAACCCTTAAACTAAATAATAATACTTCTTAATGTTTTATTTCTGTTTTAAACTAATCAGTATTTTAAGAAAAGCTAAAGTGGTTTTTCACTCATTTGCTATTAAAAGGGTTTTTTTAATCCATATAGCAAATATGTAGTTATGAACTTGAAGATAATAAGCCTATAGGGTGATGATGATTAAGTATTATCTTACACTTGAATAATGCTTTACGAATTTGCAGTTTTTTTTTATTGTTTTGCCTGTTTTCTATAACTTTGTGAGATAGGTAAGTCTGATATCATTATTCTCCTTCTTGCACATGAGGGGAACTAAAGCCCCAAGAGGCTGATATATAACCTATTCTAGGTGGTAGAACTAGTACATAAATATCGGGTTAACAACAAAGATGGTACTTAACTGGAAGAATACAGATTGTTTCCTCCCTAATCCAGGAGTACAAGATGATTCGGTCTTGCCAGGCTTTGTTTTTGATAAAGGTCATTAAGTAACTGTATAGTTAGTGAAGCATTAGGTGTCCTGAAGGTTTGACAACCATGTAGGTACTACTTTTTCATTGTAGGATTGTACACTTCCTTACTTGATCTAAGACTTTTAATGGGATTTAGATTTAAATACATTCCCTTTTGGGACATTTGGGCTCAACAAATGAGTGGATAAAGAAGATATGATTATATACACACACACACACACACACACACACACACACACACACACACACAATGGAGCATTACTCGGCAATCAAAAAGAATGAAATCTTGCCATTTGCAACATGGAGGGAACTAGAGTGTATTAAGCTAAGCAAAATTAGAGAAAGACAAATATCATATGACTTCGCTCATATGTTGAATTTAAGATATAAAACAGATGAACATAGGGAAGGGAAGCAAACATAATATAAAACAGGGAGGGGGACAAACCATAAGAGATTCTTAAATATAGAGAACAAACTGAGGGTTGCTGAAGGGGTTTTGGGTGGGGGGATGGGCTAAATGGGCAAGGGGCATTAAGAAGGACACTTGTTGAGATGAGCACTGGGTATTCTATGTAGGGGATGAATCACTGGATTCTCCTGAAGTCATTGTTGCACTATATGCTAACTAACTTGGATGTAAATTAACAAAAATAATAAATAAATACATAAATACATAAATAAATACTTTCCCTTTTTGCTTTGTGATTAGGCCTGACATGTCGTATGTTCCCTTAAAAACCCAGACATTGGGGCACCTGAGTGGCTCAATCAGTTAAGCTTCTGACTCTTGATCTCAGCTTAGGTCTTGAGCTTAGGGTTGTCAGTTGGGCTGTGTCAGTTGGAGCCCTGTGTTGGGCTCCATGCCTAGCGCTAAGCCTACTTAAAAAAAAAAACAACAACAAAATAACAAAACAAACAAAAACCAAAAAAACAAAAAACAGACATTTGTTCTACCCTTTCCAGTTAGCTTCTACACTGCTCAGTGGTGATTATCCCCTGATTGTTACAGATTGGTGGCAAGTGTAAATAGGGGAGGAAGCTGGGATTGTTTCCTTGGATGTCAGTTGGGAAGTTGAAGAACAGCTTTATCCTATGAGAGATAAATGAATTAAAACCAAGTCAGGCAGGTGATGCATAGATACAGGAGTCAACAAAAGCCAAGAGGGGTAAAAAAAATGTGCTACAGGAGGTCATGCATGCTGTCTTCTCTATCTTCAAAACCTGTCAGGGAAAGGAAGTCCCCTGCAATTTTCTCGTTAATAAATAACTTAATTACAAGTCAAGTGCTTATAGAGATAAATCAAAATACATGAGTAGCTCTTCATATTAATTCAAATCAGATTGAATGAAAGCTAAAAAAAAGAAAAAAGAATGGTACATAACATTTTTTCTTCCCCTTCTAGGTGATTTATATTTCATATTGAATTTTTGTATCTAAATTAAAAAAAAAACTGAGGCTTGTGAATATTATGTCTTTTGGGAAAAGCAAAATAAATGTCCACTAAAAAGAGGGTATGACATAATTCTAGACATTTACTGCATTGATTTAACTTAAATGAAAGTGTTATTACATAGGAGTTAACTATCTGTGTTCTCTTAAGTGGTCAAAATTCATTACGTATGCCAACTTGTGATAGGGTATATGGGACATCTTTGAATTTTTAAAATTATTGGCAGGTTTTAGAATGTAAATGTATTATCTATATTCTTTGCATTCCTGGGTCACACCAGTGGTACATTTTAAGTTTTATGAAAAATTCTTTTTTCACTAAAGCCAATTTAGAGTAGATAAAATTACTATTTGTGTCCTGGAGGAGGAATTCACTTTACATAATTGCTGCATTTGGTCAAAAAATTTAAGGATAGAATTCCATAGGTTTCTTTCTTTTCCTAGTAGAATTTTCCTAGTAGAAATGCCCTTAGGTAGAAACTGTTTGGATAGTATGAAGACACAATTGTTTGGAATGAGAACAAACTTTTTTTTTTCTTTTGTCTTTTTTTTTAACTTTATTTTTTATTTTTTAAAATTTACATCCAAATTAGTTAGCATGTAGTGAAGCAATGATTTCAGGAGTAGATTCCTTAATGCCCCTTACCCATTTAGCCCATCCCCCCTCCCACAACCCCTCCAGCAACCCTCAGTTTGTTCTCCACATTTATGAGGCTCTTCTGTTTTGTCCCCCTCCCTGTTTTTATATTATTTTTGTTTCCCTTCCCTTATGTTCATCTGTTTTGTCTCTTAAAGTCCTCATATGAGTGAAGTGATATGATTTTTTGTCTTTCTCTGAGTGACTAATTTCACTTAGCATAATACCCTCCAGTTCCATCCATGTAGTTGCAAATGGCAAGATTTCATTCTTTTTGATTGCTGAGTAATACTCCATTGTATATATATACCACATTTTCTTTATCCATTCATCCATCGATGGACATTTGGGATCTTTCCATACTTTGGCTATTGTTGATAGTGCTGCTAAGAACAAACTTTCTTAACTAGTTTTTAAGAAAAAGATTCCTTCTGAATAAAGTGTAAGTAAAAGATCACTATGGGGAGAGATCAGTTGATTTAATCCTTTAGATGGAGACTACAAACTAGCCACTGTGAGCTCAATGCTTTTGGCAGATAGCAGATTGATTTTGTTTAGATTAAATATTTTTGGCCACACTGTGTTTCCATAAAAATTGAATTGGCTTTCAACATTTACAAATGTAGGGTTTCAGCTAAAACTTCAGAGTTTTGTTGGTTTCTCAAAAAATGCAGGCTTTTATTTTACTTTACTGTCGAACTTTGGATGGGGCACCTACTTTCTGGTTAATCATGCTCCACATGCTTTCTGTTTTCTCCATGATATTGGGGCTGAATATTCATTGACATTTATCCCTGCATTCAGATGCTTAGAGTGAGATGTTTTCTCGTCCCATGTTTATCTGGCTGTGTCTCTTATTAGCTGTATGAACATGGCCAAATTAAAATCCTTCTCCTTGATCCCCCACTTATTCTCTGTCTCTCTCTCAAAAATACATAAACATTAAAAAAAGTGGGGGGAGGGCCTCCTGGGTGGCTCAGTCAGTTAAGCGTCCGACTTTGGCTCAGGTCACGGTCTCACAGCTCATGGGTTCAAGCCCTGCATTGGACTCTGTGCTGACAGCTCAGAGCCTTGAGCCTGCTTTGGATTCTGTGTCTCCCTCTCTTGCTCTGTCCCTTCCCTGCTCATGTTCTGTCTCTCTCTCTGTCTCTCAAAAATAAATAAACATTAAAAAAATTAAAAAAAATAAAATACGATCCTTGAGTTGTCATCTTTAAAACAGATTGTAAGAGTTTGTGTCATTGTTTTGTGAGGATCAAGTGAGTTAATTTATATTACTTAGAACACTGCTGGGTGACATATTTAAATTTTGGCTGCTCTAATATTATTATGTCTTCATCAAAGTTACAAAAATGAGAGATAGGCTGAGTGTGAAATATTACTTTAGGAATAATAGGAGAGAATGTTATTTCTTTGTGGAAGTAAAGCTTAATGTGAAATTATGCTTGTCTTACAAGAGTAAACACCATTATAAACTTCATTCATGTTACCTAACTGGTTGTGGTGTCCATTGAATTTGATGTTCCTGTTTAGGTATCAAGTCTATTCAAAGCATCTTTAAGATGGTTTTAAATCCTCACGTAGAATACACTTAAGGAAACTAAGGGTGTTATTTTATCTTTAACAGGTGAATTTATTTATAACAGGTGAAAGAATGTGTCAAATTTAGTTTCCACAAAAAGAGTTTATGAGTCTCTTCCAAAATATCTTTTAAATTTTAATTAAAAAGATTTAAATTAATAGCTCATCATCAAGTTCTTTCAGTTTTTTCGTTTTTTTGAAGTTTTTTTAAAAACTTAGGATGTATTTAGGATATGAGGAAATAAATGAAAAGCTGATCACCAGAAGTAAAACATAAAGTTTAGTTATTTTAAAATAAATGAATTCGACTATGTAATTTCAAAAACTTGTATACACAGAATATTTAGAAGGTGTGGGAAGATCAGCAGCCCTTGAAGAACATGTACATGAAGATACAACACAAGAACTACATATTTCATCTCCTGTTGAATCTCCTTCCCAAAAGACTAAGAGTGAGTAGTTAATTATAAAGCCCTTGAAATAACACTAGACCTTTATGTCCAAATTTGTTCTATACGTACAAAAAGGCTAACACTTGAAAATTTGAGGCCTAGTAACTTATATCTTATACTTTGTATTTTATCCATTTTTCAGTTTATTGAACTCTTCTATTCGTCAGGCCCTATTCTTGGCCGTGACACAGTAGCTAGCAAAATTAGTAATCTCTGCTGTCATGATATATACATGGACTAGATATTTCACACTAGATTTGTTTTCCAAAATGTATTTTTAATGTAGAATAAAAATATTGATATCTGGATTATAACAGCTGGAGTTTTATTTTTTCCTAGAAGAAATTAGAAGTATAAAGTACCTTTCTGAGAATGATTAGAAAAACGCATATTTGCATGCAACCTACAAAATATTCATGTTTTGACAGATGATGCATATTATTTATCTGTTACTTCTGTGTTTTTCCTTTATGTCACATAACATAATTTTAGTTTATTACTTATATAATTATTTATCTAAATACATTCTATTTCTTTTTATTGAAACTAGGATGTAAGCTCCCAGCACCATTTAAAATTTGTTAATGAATTCTGTCATATGAAAGATTATTAAAGATTAAATGTTACAATGAATGAAACCTTAGGAATTGTAATTCCAGATGTTTTTATGTAATATGTATAAATGAACCTTCAATACTTATTTCTATTTTGAAAAAGAATAATAATAGGCAAAATTGGGATTTCTCCTTGTCTTTTAATTTAGTCTTTTCATTCTTGTGTTAATTATGGTTCAGTACCTTGTTTTCAACATATTTTCTGATTTACTTAATGTTGTTTGTCATGAGTTCTGTCATATACTAGTCATATTTTTATTAGTTAATAGGAAATTTTAGCAATAGCCTTTCTTAAAACTTAGAAAAAAATTACTGTCTTATAGGTGAAACTGTGACTGGAGAATTATCAAAACTCTTGGATGAAATAAAACTCTGTCAAGAAAAGGATTATTCTTTTGAAGATTTGTGCCACACAATATCAGACCACTACTTAGATAATTTGAGCAAGATTTCAGAGGAAGAACTTGGGAAAAATGGAAGCCAGAGTGTAGTAAGTAAGGGGGGAAGGAAGACAATGTGTCTGTCTTTGCCAATTCAATGTGTATCTAAAAGGCAGGGATTTGTGCATTATCCTATCTTCAGATTCTGCCAGTGTCAAATGTCAAATTCCCTATTGCTCTTTTCCTGATGTTCATTGGTATTTTACTCTCACTGCATGTGTAGGGGAAGGACTGCTTTGATAAATCACTGATAGTTTGTGATGATCTTGCTGCTGTTGACTTGCTTAATACATGAAATCATAGTTTCTTTGATTATGTTCTTTAAGTCTCACTGGGCATGATGATAATTGGTTTCCAAAGAAAGAAAAAAAATCTTCCTTTTGTCTTTCTTCCCCAAGTTCTCTATGAATTTAGTCTACCCCATCTTGATTAAAGACAGAGCTGGGCTATGTGTGTATGTTCCCCAGTCACTCTGTATGTTATGGTAGGAGAGAGACATTTTGGAAAATTTGACCTCCGTAGTTTTATAATCTTATTCAAATCCCTTATGCAACCTACAAGCTCAGAATCTAAATCATGAGTTAGAGATTACTGATCATTTGGATTTCTATATTAACACAACAGCAAGAAAAACTATAGAGCATCAATCAGTTTAAAATTAAGATTTGTATACCTATTTTGTGTCATATAGAGGTAGGATTTATAGGGTGTACTGGTATTAAAGGAAATGCATTATTATAACATGAAATCTTTACTCACTTTTAGAACTTAATTTGTTATAGAAACATTATGCTTTCTTCAAAAGCTAATAAGAGTGTATTGTGTTAAGTATGTCATATTATTTATGAAAACTAAAAACATTGCCAAGTATAGTGACTATAAAGAGAATGTTTACTTCATTTAACTACTTACTGTGTGCTGACCCTTGTTTCCCAGCATAGTCTAGCTCCATGGCTGGTCTTACTCCTTTTGTTTTGTTTTTTGTTTTTTTGTTTTTGTTTTTGTTGCACTGTCTTCTTTAAAGCATTGTATTATTGGCTCCAGTAAAACTCCTTATGAATAATTATGATTAATTACATATATACTGAAGTAAATACATGCAAGTTTTACCAAATGAAATTTTTATATTAATGAAATATTTACTGTAGTGTCAGTGTACTTTAATGTCAGGACAAAATTTCCTGTTTAAAAATCTAAAACTTATATATTATCTCCAAATTACAAACCAATTACATTTCAACATTTCCTTGAAGGTTGGTTACAAGTTTTTCTTTTTTTTTTTTAATTATTTTTTTGAAGGTTGCTTACAAATTAAAACATATTTATCCTGTATAAATATAATGTGTGGTGTTTAGGTTTTTAGGTTTGTTCCTAAAGATTTCTCTAAACTGACTATACTTCTGCTCCTCTACTTCTAAACCCACAAATTTCTGAAAGCCCTAGTTTTCTCAACCAGTGGTTTCTAAACTTTTTTTTTCTTGGTTGTACATACCATAGCAAACAAATTTTAAGTAAATCTCCCAATTGCATGTATTCATAAATGATGTATATCTATTACTATTTTAAGAATTTGTGCTATAAATTAGGTATATACTACAAGAGAAATTCAAGTAAGAAGGATACAGAATAAGTGTAAATAGAAGCTCTATTTTTTTTCCTTTTAACTCACTGAGTATCTAGTGCACCCTGGGGTCTGCACTGCACACTTTACTTGGAGACCAGGCTTACAGATTTCATGTAGTGATAGCAGGGATTTTAGTATTACGAAGGTAACATAGTTTAGGGGGACGTGGTCAAATATTTTTTTTGTAAGTCTAAGACTCTATTGTGATAGTAGCAAGAGACAAATTAATGCTCATAAATTGAACTGAATATCTTACAATTCAAGCATCCTTTCATACAAGAAATCACTCTTTGTTCCTGTGACAAACCTTATATTGTGTTCCTTGAAAGTATTGTCATATTAAATAATAAATGTTACATGAGGCAGAAAAGCAGAGGGTACATATGAGTAAGGCAAGTAGTTTGATTTATCTGAAATTACTGATAGAGTTTATAAAGGGAGAATATGGGAGATAAAATTAGAAGGATAGGTTGAGGTCAGGCCATGGATGATTTTGAATGTCAGGATAAGAATTTTGGTATTTATTTTTTAGAAAGCTAGAGAAATCTAAAGGATTTGGGGCAGATAAAAGACATCATTGGAAGTGTCCTTTCAGAAGATTAATCTAATAAAAACTTGTTATCAATGTTTAAAAAGTAATCTGATTACTTTGACCCTTCTCAATAGTCTGTGTTTCATTTGGGTTCATTTGCATTTGTTGAATATTTCTGTTCATCAAAAATGTTTTTTCAGAATTTGTCATGAATTGTACTCTCAAATTATGCAAAAAATTAAGTACTTATAGATCACCTAATATAGATATTTGTTACCATGTTGTAAGTTATAGGGTTTATTTATTTATTTATTTATTTACGTATTTATTTATTTATTTAGAGAGTGTGCATGCACTCACACGTCCACAGTAGGGGGAGGGGCAAAGGGAGAGAGAGAGAACATTTTCAGCAGGTTCTACACCCAGCACAGAGCACAATGTGGGGCTTGATCTTGACCTGAGCTGAAATCAAGAGTTGGACTTAACCTATTGAGTCACACAGGCACCTTACGTTATAGGATTTATGATAGCAGTAATGAAACATGATTCCTGACTTAAAGGAGTTCAGAATTCCTATTCTAAGAAGGCTTTAGTCACAGTGTACAGTAATAAGATTAACATGCAAAACACCAAATGTATATTATGAGTGCTGACATTTATTAGGTGCTTGCTATTCAAATGCTTTATATGAATTAAGCCACTTAATCCTCATAGTAAAGCTAACTGTGGATTTATAGACTGGGGAAATGACTCAGCTGGCAAGTGGCAGATCTAGGATTCAAACTCAGAGCTAATATCTTTAATTTCCAGCTACATTTCTCATAATAAATTACCCGGTGGTCAAAGGAAATTTTTTTTAAAGGGAGAGACTAGTGAAGACTTACTGGTAGTCACTGAAGGCTTCATGGAGGTAGGGAGAGACCAAACTGGGCTCTAGTGGAAGAGGAGATATGTCTTGTACTTGTTTTGGAATGAATGAATGAGTGAAAGGGAAGATTCCAGCTTGCAGAAACAATATATGCAAAAGCAGAGGTGAGACATAGCATATGATTTGAAAAGAATGGTTTATTGTAAGAGTTGATTTTGGAAAGTAGTGGGAAACAAATTTGGGTAAGTAATGATAGTCCCTAACACTTATGGAGCACTTTATTTCTATTAACTGATCTAATCTTCACAATAACCCTATGAGATAGGTAGTATTATTCCTCCCATTTTACAGATGAGAAAATGGAGGCACAGAGGACTTTTATGATTTTCCCACATTTACAGAGTAATTGCCAGACCCAGGATCTGAAAACCGGCAGTCTGAGGTTGGTGCTGTATCTGTTACTGCTCAACGGTTTTGTTTTGGGAAGATAATTAGATTTGGGAAGCTAGTCAGAAGTTTAATATTGTTGCTGAGGAGAATATACGCTTGAATAGGAGAGTTCTGTCTTATAGGTGACATTTTGGGAATATAAAAATGGTAATTATAGTCAGATGTTCTGGGAAGAGACTTGGAGATTCTCAGCAATGGATATATGTTAGACTTATCTGGAGAGGCTTCAACATATACTGATACCGTCAGGTACCATGTCCTGACCAAGTAGACCAATGAAATCAGAATTGTTTGAGGTGGCTCTGAGCCTTGTTTATTTAAAAAGCTATCATGCATACTGTTGGTCTACAGGACTAAAAATCTGCAGGGTCTTACTGAAGTAATTCAGGTAATTGAGACCTGAGATACTGAGTCAGAACTGAGATCTTGATAACACTGCAAAATTATAGAATTTTAGAGCTAGAATAAGTCTCATCATAGGTATCCAGCCCAATTCTCCCACTCCCCAGTGTAAGAGCTTCTAAAAAATCTCTTGAATTTGAAACATTTTCAGTTTATCATCAAGGAAAATTCCCAGTATGGTCCAGCCATAGTCCTAAATTAAAATTATTTCTGTGTTATATTGGAATGGTAAATGTGGAATAAGATTTTTGCTTATCATTCACATTATTGGCTGAAAGATGGGCATTTGGGTTCAGTTAAAATTTAATTTTAGGTGATAAGAAATACCCAACTTGTTCATTGTATTAGGACAATTCCAAAAGTAATTTAAAAGAAATTAAAATGTAAGTAAAATGTTTTGTAGCATTTATATTATTAATAAATGTATTTTACACATTAATGATGTATTTGAATTTTGGGGATATTTTAACTGTTAGTTCAGTTTAGCTTTCATTGCCTTTTTTTCTTCCAATAGAGGGCACTCTAATTCAGTAATTTAAAATACAAAATCCGCTGTCTTATGTAAGAACTTTTACTTTTGAATAAGAGGTTTCTGGTTTTATTAAAATATTAGCCTTAGGTAGTAGCTTGAACAATTTTACTAATGCAAGTGAATTAAAAGTTAAATTCTTATTATGATTGAATGTATTTGATTGAAGGTTTTACATTTAACGTGGAGGCCAGCTCCAGTTAAAATCACATTTTCTCTTGCATAAATTTTAATTCAAAAGTCAGTCTGTTTTAAATGCTTTTATAATATGCATATGGAGCCATTTTCTAAGTTGAATTAGAACATTATATAATCTAGAATGTAAATTTTTAAGAAATATAAATATCTTCACATTCTTTAGCAACCCATGAAATTCAGAATTTTAAAAGAATATAAAATAATCCGAAAAAATGTTCTATTCCCTTCATTTATTTTCCCAAGTCATATATTCATTGCTTCCTCCATGTGTGTACACAATGTGCACAGCTCTTAAATGTGATTACACTGTGCCACAAAATTTGATTATAGCATACAGGTCATTAGAGCAGACTTCAGAATCTAGATTTCAGGAAAACTTTTTTTAAGATTTAAAATAGAAGAAGCATTATTGCCTCATTAGCTTATGTTTCTAAGAAGTAAATAGGAAGTTTATGGATGAAATGCTTTATATGGTTTTTCTCCTAAGGGAAGCTTGGATACAAACAGCATGTAAAACTTACTGTTTGAAAGGGATTGTATTGGCAGGTTATGTGCATTATAAATCAACCAGTACACTTCTTTTCTGTTCTTTCACTTTTTTTTTCCAATGTAAAATCTTTAATTACAGGTGAACCTTCTGAAGCAAGATGGTTTACTTTAGTATATCAAGATTTTAAGATTCAGCATTTCATTATTTTATACTAAGCTTCTATAATCTGCTTGAGAAAACTCTCAGGGGAGTTGTTGGGGGTTATCTACATAAAATATACTTAATTTGGCGCAAGAATTCATCAGGTCTTAAAGGTTAGTAGAATCAAACTAGGTTGCCTAGAATACAAATGGTGTTTCTAAAATTAAGTTTACTTTCAAAAATATAATTTCTAGAGCTTAATATCAGGAATGTACTAATTTCAGAATTGTGAGAGACTTTGGTGGTGTGTCATCCAGTTATATTCAGAGCACTTTGGGAAATGAATTTTCTGAAACATAAGATAGAGCGTTCTTGCAGGATTATAATTGACTCTTCAGCACATGAGGTTTTTTTTTTTTTTATAGTGGAACTGAATCTTAAGCAGCAGTAACTATTAATCTTACAGGGAGTATTCAGAATATTTCTAATTTAAATAATTCATACCTTTTATAGTTGAACAAATTTTTTTGGCAGCAGTGACTCAGGCTGCTCTGTACTAAACCTAGGCTTGGATTGTCCTAACAGATTTTTCAGGATTTAGGGAATGCATAGGTTCTGTTGACTTACATTAATATTTTGAAGTTAATAGTGTTAACTGTATGTGTGTACCATATGTACATACAAGGAGAACTTCATAATCAGAATGGTAAGTCTTTTATCCCTCCTCTCATCCCAGGAAGAACTTGTACCTGTAGTGAATCTAGGAAGGTCATTGAGATATCCTTGGCTTCTAGAAGAGAAGAGTCATTTTTATGAACTTCCAACACAATTGCTTCTACCTTTCATGACACATCTCTTTGTTCTGCTTTGTGTTGTGTATGTACACATTTTTATATTGCTTCTTACAGACTTCTTGATTGTTGGGTCTATATTTGATTGATATCTATAATCACATCCTGCCTAGCACAGTACCTTGCATGTAGTGATCTATCAGTGAAATTTTATTGAATGAATAATTGCATGAAAAGGCAAACACTGCATGAAAGAGTACATATAAACCCATGTAAATAAACCATTTTTATTGAGAAACATGTTTAATTATTTGGACATGAATTACAGAGTCCAAGGACAGGTTTTTACTGTTCTGCCACTTACTAGGAGGGTGATATTTGAAAGTTGTGGATCTTTCCAAGTTTTAGTTTCCTCCTCAGTTAAAATAAAAAAAAGTTTAACACGACTTTCTGTCAGTCACAGAAAAAGAGCTACTCTTTTTGTGCTGCTAAAGACATGCTATTTTTATTTTTGTTTCATAGATTTTGTCCCAACTTTGTCCACACTTTCAAATAACTACTCAATATCAACATAAAGGGGATTTCTCTAGTGAAATGCCAAATGTTCTATTCTTGGATTGGTCTTCGTCAATATTTTGCCATGAAAAAAAGTCATCTATCATACTTAGGTCTGCAGATGTTAGAGAGGAATAGCAAACATGACAAATAATTGAATTTATATGAAAAATTACTTCAATAAACAGATTCTTGCTTCAAAGTAAAAACAGAATTCAGTGGGAGTTATAATAAAATAAAATCCTATATTTAGATTCCTAAAAATTCTATGGTTTAATTGTAAGATTAGAGAGATTTAATTGGGGAAGATATGCATACAGAAAGTTCTGGGGTATTTAAATGACCACAGCTACAATGTGAACAGTGAGAAGTGGCTGCTAAAAATTAATAAACACTTTCCAAACTATCATCTCTGCAAATATAATACTAGAAGCTAACATTTATATTGTACTAAGTTTTAACTATGTTTTAGACGTTGTGTTAAGCATGCTAAAATCATTGTCTTTTTTTATTCCTCACAAAAGTGCCATGGGTAGGTTTTGTTATCCTCAGTGTAGAAATCAAGAGTAAAATAACTTGTCTAGGGTTATAGAGCTACCAAAAGGTAAAACTGGGATCCGAATTTAGGTCTGATGTCTTACAAGGTCTTGATCCTAACCCAGTGGTTAGTCATGAAAGTCATGTCATCAATGGTTATTAGTGACAGTCCTTAAGTCATTAATATCTTCCAGATTGACCTACCCTCACCTTTTCATCATGCTTGCCATTTTGCAGGTGCATACTCTTATTACTGCTCACTGAGTTACTTTGAGTCTTTTATTCTGTCCACATGCCTTTAGTGTCTCCTCTTCATTTGCTGCAGCTTTTTCTTAACACTACTGCCAAGTCAGTATGCCTTAAGTGCAGTTCTGATCATGCCAGTCTCCTTCTCAAAGCTAGACCTGGTCCTCACCGTAAAAATTAAATATAGACTTTTAACTCTGGCATTCAAGGCTCCATCTTCTAGCTTCATTATATGTTTCCAGCTTTCCCCCATTAATGTCTTAGAGAAATAGAATGTTTTGATAAAATGGGTGATTCTCCAGCACATCTGTCTTTACTTATCTTTGCCTGTGTTCACAATATTTCATTCATATATGATTCTTTTCTCTAGCTTCTACATATTGAAAACCATCCCTTACAAAACCTTTTATTAAAAATATTAAAAGACCTGTTTTGATCCTCCTATTGAAAGCCAACTGTTTGGATTGGATAACATTAACATTTTATTTACAAATGAGTTATGTAAATTTCATCATCTGCTGTGTATTATTTATGCATGAATCTGTTTTGGCTTTGCTTATAAACCTCTTGATGACAGGAGAAATACTTATCCCTGTATTTGTGAGGAATTAAGCATAATTCTTCACCCGCACACTTAATAAATATTTGTTGAATTGATTTGATAGGCCATGGACATCTGAAACTGATAACTGAATGTAGATACAGACCTATGGATAAAGCTCTAAGATGGAGTCTTTCTAATCTCCGAAGAACTCTCTCTATTGGTTATTTCAAATAATGAATGCCTCACCATTTATTTTGAAGATTACACGAAATACTTGGTCAAACTATATTATAAACTTCCTCACTTGGGGCACCTGGGTGGCTCAGTCGGTTGGGCGTACGACTTCGGCTCAGGTCATGATCTCGTGGTCCGTGAGTTCGAGCCCTGCATCGGGCTCTGGGCTGACAGCTCAGAGCCTGGAGCCTGTTTTGGATTCTGTGTCTCCCTCTCTCTCTGACCCTCCCCTGCTCATGCTCTGTCTCTCTCTGTCTCAAAAATAAATGTTAAAAAAATAAAATAAAATAAAATAAACTTCCTCACAACATAAAACACCAACATCTTAGACCAAGTCGTGTCTTCCTTTTGTAGTAATACATTTCTTTCACTGACAATAAGGAAATCTTACATTATAAATACCACATTTGGTTCCTGATAACATATATAATGAAAAATCTATAAGAATACAGGAACATATGTATCATTTATATTTTAATTTTAAAATTCTTTAGTATTCTTTTTTTTTTTTTATACATATTTACTTATTTATTTATTTATTTTTTGAGAGCATAAGAAAGCATATGCGCACAGCGGTAAAGCAGAGGGAGAGGGAAAGAGACAATCTTAAGCAGGCTCCATGCCCAGCACAGAGCCTAATTTAGGGCTCAATCTCAAGACTGTGAGATCATGACCTGAGCTGAAATTGAGTCAGTCACTTGATCAGCTAAGCCACCCAAGCACCCCAAATTCCTCAGTATTCTGTGATAAACATTTTTAAAATTCATCCCTGTTATTCTTTCTGTATGAGTTGAGACAGGCTATTTTTGAAGCAGTTTTTTTCCATTAATCATAAAGAAAAAGTGCCTAAGCAAACACCTTGTTTTTTCCTAATTGTTAATGATTCTTGCTGATTATGATGCACCCAACCAATGCAAAGCATTATTGTGTGCATGCACTTAAGATGTATTTGACACTAAAATATCTCTTAATATTATAAGCATTCTTTTTAAAATTTTTTTTTTCAACGTTTATTTATTTTTGGGACAGAGAGAGACAGAGCATGAACGGGGGAGGGGCAGAGAGAGAGGGAGACACAGAATCGGAAACAGGCTCCAGGCTCCGAGCCATCAGCCCAGAGCCTGATGCGGGGCTCAAACTCCCGGACCGCGAGATCGTGACCTGGCTGAAGTCGGACGCTTAACCGACTGCGCCACCCAGGCGCCCCTAAGCATTCTATTAAGGTATCCAAAGGCTGTAAAGTGCCTTCCTAAAGAATTCCTAAAGAAAAATATATTTAGAATATTTGAAATTTATGAAGCTTGTGATATTATCATTGTATTTACTTTGCAGCTGCAACATGTCAGTTTTTATTTCACTACATTTTCTCTGATCTCTCTCTAAACCAACTGGAATTTAATCTTACTAATAGAAGGGCCTAATTGTTATGATTTCCCTAAGAATCTATACTTTACATTCAGGAGATTATTGTCATATTTTCTTGAAAGTTGAATAATAACTTGACTTTCTTCTAATCTCACTTTCTGGATAATGATGGTGTTAACTTTTGACAACTTTCAGCCACATGCTACAGTTACCTTGTGCATTTATCATAATGGAACTAATTTGTAATTCTATTTCAAGGTATGCTTTTGAGAATTCTTGATTCTCTTTTGGAGTAAAGGCCTTGGACAGCCTGCTGTTATCAAAGAATCCCATTTTGCTTCCTAATGCCATAGGATATCAGTCTGGAGCCTGAGCTTAAAGAGATATGTCAGTGATGATAATCACTTCAGTGTTCAGGGAACTGTTTTTCACCTTGAAGAGCAAAGTAATTCTAATGGAATTGTGGACTGGTAACCACACCCGCCCCCCCAAATTACTGAAAGCACTCATGCTTTCAGCGTGTTTTTTCATGTGACTATTTGAGATGTGATTACTGAATATTGGAATTCATTCACCCTCTAACAGTTGAAAAATTAAGATTCTCCATTATGCAATCAAAGTCAATAAAAGTAGATAGAAGAGATACTGTGTGGTCTGCTTTAATCTCAGGTCTAGATATTTAAAATTTCTCATGTTATTTTCACTTACCTTTGTCAGAATTTTTGTTTCAACCTTCTATGCTTTTTAAAGTTCAAATGTTTCAGTTGCTTACAGTTTCACAATGGTTCTATGTAGTTGATAGCTGCCAGTCTATGCTATCAGATAACTAACAGTGAGAAACAAAGTTTGAATTTGGAGAAAGAATAAGGTAGTCAAGAAGATGAATTTGACAGGAAATGAAAAGCTCTAAAATGAACAAAGGTAATGAACCCAGTAAGAATTATGTATTAGTAAAGTGGACATTGCTTGCCCCCAAAATCAATGAGACAAACACTGACATGTTATATCATTTCCTATATTCATCCAATCTGTGTTGCTCAAATAAATCTATTCTTGAAGGCTTTAGAATATTTTCTTTTAGCCTTTACTCCTAGTTTTGTGCCAGTTTCCTGAACATTGGAAGTATCTTTATTGTCATAGTTATTATTATCATCCTCACTAACTGAGACTCTGCATTAAAGCATTATGCTAATTTATTCAATAACATGTATTCATACCTTGTATTGGCATTATAGTATGGAGAACAAGAGTTTTGAACTCAAACAGACTTGTGTTTGAATCTCAATTCTACTTTTTAGATAAATATTACCCTGATCTTTATATTTGTCACTTGAATAATAATGTTTCTATAGTCTTTCTCATCTTGGCCTACTGAATCAGAATGTCTGGAAGTGGGTTATTTTTAATAAACTTCCTCAGTGGTTCTTACATTCAATAGTTTGTGCACTCTTCACTAGAATATTTTTTTAGAAAATTTAAAAAATGTTGGGGTGCCTGGGTGGCTCAGTCGGTTAAGCGTCCGACTTCAGCTCAGGTCACGATCTCGTGGTCCGTGAGTTCGAGCCCCACGTCGGGCTCTGGGCTGATGGCTCAGAGCCTGGAGCCTGCTTCCGATTCTGTGTCTCCCTCTCTCTCTGCCCCTCCCCCGTTCATGCTCTGTCTCTCTCTGTCTCAAAAATAAATAAACGTTAAAAAAAAATGTTGACATCTTAGATAATCAGCTACTCGCAATCATTTTCTTCTTGCCCTCACAAATCTGTGGATCTCAGATTACAGTGATATGACCCTAATTTGTCCTTGCCTTCTTTTTCTGCTCCTATGCATACAAATTTGATTGGTCATCAGGACAAAATAACTTACCTTTAAGGGTTGTTTCTTCTATTTCTATGAAAATTGCCATTGGAATTTTGAAGGAGATTACTTTGTGTAATATGGAACGTTTAATAATATTAATTCTTCCAGTCCATTAGCACAGATTATCTTCCCATTGCTTTGTGTCTTCTTTAATTTTTTCATCAAAGTCTTGTAGTTTTCGGTGTGCAGATCTTTCCCTCCTTGATTAAATTTATCCCTAAGTCTTTTATTTTTTTTTAAAGCTATTGTGAATAGGGTCGTTTCCTTTATTTATTTTTCAAATATTTTATTATTTGTGTATAGAAATGGAATTTATTTCTGCATGTTGGTTTTGCATACTGCAATTTTACTGTATTTGTTGATTAGTTCTAGTTTTTTGGTAGTCTTTAGGATTTTCTATATATAAAATCATATCCTTTGCAAACAAACAATTTTACCTTTTCCTTTTTTGATTTGGGTGACTTTTATTTCTTTTTCTTGCCTCATTGCTCTGGCTAGGACTTCCAGTACTGTGTTGAATAGGAGTGGTGAAGGTAGGCATCCTTGTCTTGTCCCTGCTCTTAGAGGAAAAACTTTCACCCTTTCACCACTGAGTATGATGTTAGCTGTGGACTGGTCATATATGGCCTTTATTCTGTTGAGGTATGTTTCTTCTATACCCAAGTTGTTGAGTGTTTTTATCATGAAAAAGGATATTTTGTCAGATATTTCTTATGCATCTATTGAGATGATCATATGATTTTTACCTTACATTCTATATAACTTAACTTTTAATTAATTCTTTTATACTTTAAATTAAATGACAATGTTGTTAAAGTACCAAATAAAGTATGAAAGTAGTATTTAAAGGGTTATCATTCTTCTCTTACTCTCATTTTCAGTTCTTCAAACCTATATTCACTGTTGCTCACTTGTTCCTTAAAGTTCTGTCTTCTCCCTCACAACCTGCCCCCAATACCTACTTCTCCCTTCCATCTTCATTTAAGTAAAATTCGCTAAGAATTTAATTGTAAACCGAAGAGCAGTGTTTTATTTATTTTTTTATTGTCCATCCCAAGTGCCTGTTATTCCTAGCATATAGTAAGTGCTTAATAATTGTTTTTTGGTCATTAGACTGCTTTTTAAAAATTTGATAGTACCAATGTCTTTCATCTCACTTATTATATCTAACCAGAACTCATTTTATCCTCTCACAGCTATGACTTCCAAAGCTCTGGACTATGTAAATTAAGATGAGGTCATTTTACCAACGTAATTAAAAAAAAAATTTAATGTTTACTTGTGTTTGAAAGAGAGAGAGAAAGAGCATGAGTGAAGGAGGGGTGGAGAGAGGGAGACACAGAATCTGAAGCAGGCTCCAGGCTTCAAGCTGTCAGCACAGAGCCCATCACAGGGCTCAAACTCATGAACCGCGAGATCGTGACCTGAGCCGAAATCGGATGCTTAACTGACTAAGCCACTCAGGCACCCCTTTACCAACATAATTTTAAAAGATTGTATTGGCTCAGTGGCATCCTTCATAAGAGTTAAGCAAAGTGCCAGATGAGGCCTCAGTCAAATATTCTCAGAGTTTGTGTTTCACATTTATAATAACTTATTGTCTTTGTACTGGTGTTATCCCCCTTCTGATAGAATGTATAACCAGCACACCATACAGGACAGAAGTGTGTGTGCATGTGTGCGTGTGTGTGTGTGTGTGTGTGTGTGTGTGTGTGTGTCAAGAAGGAGATAGAAAACAGAAGGGAAAATGGAAGAAGAGGAGAAGGGATCATATTATCATTAGGGGCTTGTGTCTTTGCCCTTTGATTTACAAGTTCGCTAATTTTATCTTATCCTTTGGAGCAAGTGGCATTTTATGGTTTTGGGAATCCAGCCATAAACACTGAAGAAAGTGATCTTTTCTAGACATAGTAATGTCACAGTCTAAAGCATAAAAATTCTAGATTATATACGAGAAGGTATACTTCAGATTTTTTTCTTGATGCTTTGATTTTCATAAACCTAAAAGCATATTTAGTTAACCAAGATATTCTGATTTATGCTTAGTAATGAGATCAAGTAACTGAGAGTGGGGTGTGGTTGCTTACATATAGTGGATAAAGGAGGCCTCTCTGAGGAGTGTAGTATAAACTGTAATCTGAAGGAAGAGAAAGATCCAGTCACATAGATACCAAGACAAGAAAATTTGGAATGAAAGGAAATTCTGTTTCCTGAGGTGAGAATGAGCTTGCTATGTTAAGTACCAGAAAAGAGGCCAGAGGCCATTGGTATAGAATGAGTATACTGAACTGGGTAGAGAATAAAATGGAATGAAGTTGGAATCCAGATTAGATAAGGTCTTGTAGGTCATGGAAAGTGGTTTGATTTTTTTTAAGCAGGAAAGTGATATCATTTGATTTATGGGAGCAAAGTTGGAAAGTCTGTCTCTTCTAAATTCACTGATAATTCTATTTTAATATCAGATATCTGTATGGTATTTATTGCATAATACATTTTATAATATGGTCAGTGGTTATTTATCATATATTGGCTGTGTGCCACATTCTGTGCTAGGCCTTGAGATATATGTAGCAGTCAAGAAGAGTGATAGGGCCCCTATTATCACTGAACTTGTAGTTCAGCAGTGGACATAGACATGGACATAGGCTATTATGAAACAGTGTAGTAAGTAACGGGAAATACAAGGTAGTATTAAACACATGGGAAACATATTGGACTCAGATTTGGGTGATTAGGACAGAGTTTCCAAATTTGCTCATTTTCTCCTTTTTTAAAAAATTTAATTTATTTTTTAAATTTACATCCAAGTTAGTTAGCATATAGTGCAGCAGTGATTTCTGGAGTAGATTCCTTAATGCCCCTTACCCATTTAGCCCATCCCCCCTCCTACAGCCCCTCCAGTAACCCTCTGTTTGTTCTCCATATTTAAGAGTCTCTTATGTTTTGACCTCCCTCCCTGTTTGCTCCTTGAGTCTTCTGTCAACCATGCAACCACTATCCTAACTGTTTATGTTCTCCTTAGCTGTCTCCTTTTTTCTCACATTCCCTTGGTTTTCTGTTCTTTCTTGGGCATTCTCTTCCACAGAGGGGGAACTGCTCTTTGAGTTCAGGTAGTAATAACTAAATGCTATTTATTTCCAAATCTGTAATTCTACTTTCAACTTCTCACTGCTCTCCAGTTCTGTATTACAATTGCTGATAAGGCCTCTTTTCCTAAACATCCCTCTGTGATTTAAAACTCAAACTGTGAAAATACACATTAATCATCTTCCCATCCAAATCTATACCTGTGCCCATGTTCCATCTTTATTTCATTCTTCCAGGACAAATAATTTCATATTATGTTTGATTCATTCCTGTTTCTTTCATTTTCCTGGTCTACCAGAGAGTTCCCATTTGTTTATTCTCATCATCCCTACTTGACCCCACTTCACCTTCCAGGAAATGCCACATTTCTTTATTCATTTTTACAATAAAACTCTAGAAGAATGTTTTTCTTTTTCCCGTGTCCCTCCTCTGTTTTCTCTTAAAACCAATTCAATCAGGCTTTCTCCTTCACCAGGTCCCAGAACTGCCTTGCTGAGGTCTACACTGACTTCCACATTGATAATTCCAGTAGACGTTTCTTACCCCTTTTCATACTTGATCTGTGAGGAACATTTGCCAATGCTGACCATGCTCTCCTCCTTCACGTGCATACTTTCTTCACTGGACTTCCTAGATACCACACTCTCCTGATTTTCTTCCTTCTTGGCTGGCTACCCCTTTTTAGTCTCCTTTGCTGGTTCTTCCTCAGCTCCCTGACCACTTAACACTTAAGGGCTCTAAGGCTCATTCCCTGGACATCTCTTTATCTGTACTGACTCTTTTGGCTGAGCATGCTGAATAGTCTCACAGCTTTAAATACCTACCTTGGACTAACATATCCCATGTTTACAGCTACAGCTTAGATGATCTTCTGAACTCCAAACTCTTATACTTAATTTCCTATTTGACTTCCCCATTCATGTCAAATATCCTTTTCAAACTTAACATGGATAAAAATGAACTTCTGCATTTCATCTCCAAACCATCTGGACTTTCATTTTTCCCATTTCAGTAAATAGTGACTCTGTCCATCCAACTTCTGTCCTCCAAAAGGAGCACTCGCACACTCCTCTTTTTTTCATGCCTCACAAGCACTTGGTTTTGAAATCCAACTCACTCTTCCTTCGTAATATATCTAGAATGCAACCACTTCTTACCAGCCCTACTACTGCCACCGTGTTCTAAGCCACTATCATCCTTTGCCTGGATTATTAAACTGGCATTCCTGTTACCACCATTGTCCCTCCCTACAGTGTATTCTTAAAAAAGCTGCCAAAGAGATCCTATTGGAATGTAGGTTAAATTATGTCACATCTCTACTCAAAACCCTTCTGTGGTTTCTGATCTTGCTCTGAGGAAAAGGCAAAGTCCTTATACTGGCTCAAAAGGCCCTTCATGACCTGCATACCCACCCTTGCCCCATCCTTACCTCTCACACCTAATTTTCACTACTCTGTTCCCTACCCACGCTGTTCTAGCCACATTTGGTTCATTGCCATTGCTGGAAAACACCAGGAACACTGCTGCTTCAATATTCTTGCACTTGCTGGTCTTTCTTTCTGTAGTTATCTTTCCCAGGTATCTTTATGGCGTGTTCTCTCAGGTTTTTAATCAAACATCAACTTCTCAGTGTGGTCTTCCCTGATCACCCTATTCAAAATTAGCCACCTTGGCAATTCCTACCCCTCTTTTCTACTTTTTTTTCTCCACATTACTATCATCATCTAACATACCATGCATTTTACTTACTGTATTTGTTTGGGTCCTTTGGTTAAAATGTAGGCTTTACTGTGAGCAGAAGTTATTTTTTATTTTTGTTGTTGTTGACTATCCAGGGCTTAAAATGATATCTGGAACATAGTATTCAGGTAATAAATTTTATTGAATTAGATAATAAACTCACTCTACTATATGCCCTTAACTTTCTACATTTGGATTATAGTGTCTTGACCTGGTCATCTATAGAGCATAAAAAGCATGTATTTTAGAGTTGTACAAATCAGGATATGTATTTTGATGTTTCCTTTTACTACCTATATGTCTGGTTAGTTGCTTTCTTTGAGCTTCAGTTTCCTCTGCTGTAAAATGAACATAGTAATCCCTGCCTTAAAGAGTTGTCATGAAGACTAATATGTGAGAATGTGTCAAAGTGTTATGACCGATGCCTGTGTAACACTGCCAGATGAGCCTTCCTGAAATGTTTTTATTCTATGGTCTCTGTGGTCAAGAAATAGATGAGGATGTATTTTGACTACTATATAGTGTTGAATTCTTCTTCTTGGATTTCAAGAATGTCAAGATCTTCCCATTCTGTTTCTGTACCTCTTTATGACATTTTTTTTTCTTTTCTTCCTCCTCCCACCAACATACCTTATTCTTTTGTCATTTACCTAAATATATCACAAGCATTTCTTTCTCAGTGTCTCTACTCATTCTCTTTCATTCTTCTATCTTTCCTGTTTTTTTAAATGTTCATTTTCCAAGTTTTTCTTTCTCTATGTAGTAACCTCCTCACTTATTCCAGCTCAGAACAATTTTTGTTTGAACAGGTGGAACATCTCAGAAGAAAAATGGGAACTATTAAAAATTAAACAGAAATTCCAGAATTGAAAAGTATAAATACGTTACATTAAAAAACCCCAATGAACTTCAAATAAATTTGTAATCTGTATACTATGCAATTGCAAAATTTAGTAGCTAATCAGTCGTCATTTTAAAGTATATTATGAAATAGGATGTTGAGTGAAATTGTTCTTTTGCCACAGGATCTGGCTAGAGCTTAAAATTAAAAACAAAGAGAAGTTAATACAGTGTGGAAGGAGAACATTAAAAGGTGGGATGGCAATGATCATTTGACTATGAAATAAGGAAACTGAGGGGCATGTCATAAACTGACTTCTGTACAGTTGTGTCTTCTCACTTATTATTTTCCCCACTGACTAGTACTTCTATGAGTTTTCCATGCTCTTTTTTTACCTGTCTTTACATAGTTGAAGTTCTCACTAATTTCGCCATTTTTAATTCTCATCCATCAAACCTAGACCCTTAAAATCCTAGCTTATCCTTAAAACCTCTGCTTGGTCTGAATTAGGGGCTCCCCCAGTGCTTCATATGCTCTGTAAATAATACTTACTGTTATTGTGATTTTAGTAAGTAATTGTGAATTTTGTTGGTTTGTTGTTCTTAAAAATACTAGACAATGAACTCCTAAAAGTGTATCATCTGCACCTTTCATCTTTATATTAGCAGATTCTAATACTATGCCTATCAGAAAAGGAGACTAATATACATTTATTGAATCAGTGAACCAAAGAAAATGGATGGATGGATGGATGGATGGATGGATGGATGGATGAGCAGATGAATGGATGGGTAAATGTTAGAATACAAAATTGAGAAAATTGAGAAAAACTACTACCTCAAGATCTTGTCTAGGAATGGTTTCATTTTATTTTCATCTGTTTTTTTTCTGAATGCATGTTAATTCTTATCAAATGAAAGCTATGCTGATGAGAACATTTTTACTTCTTTTAAAGTTATTCTGGAGTTATTTTCTGGCAGTTTTCTTGAAACATTTTGTTACTTTTGAGATGCTTTATAGGAATGTGATAAAACTGATGACTAGTTTTTATTTTTATTTTTTAGTTTAGTAAAAGAGGCTACATTATTCTTATTAAAACATATATATTTTGGCCAAAAATTCAATTGATCACTAAAGCCATTAATAAGGTTAATGTTAATTCAAATGTTAAAAATTAGGATCTGTTAGGATTAAGCAAAATATAAACTTAAAAAAATTTTTATTTAAAATGTAGACTACTTATGAACATTAAAATATTTCACAATTTGAGGGCGCCTGAGTGGCTCATTCGGTTAAGCCACCGACTTCAGCTCAGGTCATGATCTCACAGTCTAAGTCTGAGCCCTGTGTCGGGCTCTGTGCAGACAGCTTAGTGCCTGGGGCCTGCTTCAGATTCTGTGTCTCCGTTTCTCTCTGCTCCTCCCCCACTCATGCTCTGTCTCTCTCACTCTCAAAAATAAATAAACATAAAAAAATTTTTAAAAATATTTCTCAGTTTGAATTAAGTATTTGTGCTGAGTTTGGGAGATATTAAAATGTTTTAATTAGAGTAACAAAGCAAGTCATGAATATTCGTAGTCATATATTAATGGTATAATAATAAGCTGTGTTAAGGTAATCTAGCTGTTCAAAAAATTTGACAAATCATATAATAGCTCAAATATAATGGAGGTTTATTTATCACTCATTTATAATCCATAATAAGTGTTTTTGATCAGGAAGTGGCTCTCCAGATGTGAAGTCAGGAACCAAGACTCCATCTTTCTAGTGGTTCTGCCATCTTGAGCATAGGCTTCAAAAGGTCACTTGACTCATCTGTAAAAGGTGGCCAAGGGTAAACAAGATAGGGGATACAGATAGGAAGTTTTAGGGGATGGGTCTGAAAACAATAACTTCTCATATTCCATTGACCAGTACTCAGTCGTATAGTCACATGGCCATTCCAGTCTTCAAGGGAAGCTAAGAAATTAGTCTAGCTACATGCCCAAGAAGTAGAGAAAACAGGTTGGTAGTCACTTAACTGGAATTGGCTTCATAATATTTTTTATATTTTAAATAATTTTTATCCATATACATACTGATTTTTATAGTTCTCTGTCATAGAAAATTTTCATATAATTATATGTAGTTTCACATTTAAGCATGCATTTATTAATTAAAATCATCCCCATTAAAATTGTGGAGTATCTTTTAAAATATATTTTTTAATGTTTGTTTATTTACTTATTTATTGAGAGTGAGCATGAGTGACAGGAGGGGAAGAGAGAGAGAATAGAGAGAATACCAGGCAGGCTCTGCACTGACAGTGCAGAGCCCAATGCTGGGCTCCATTCCAAGAACGATGAGATCATGATCTGTGCCTAGATCAAAAATCAGAAGTTTAGCTGAATGAGCCACCCAGGTGCCCTTGGAGTATCTTTTATATAACAAAAATTAGGTCTTTATGTAAGAAAATTTCAAGTTCTAATTAATTCCGAAAGGATATTATAGTTATTTCTGAGCATTGGCTTATTATATAGATAATAGGTCCTTTATTTATAATTTAGAGTGATTATTATGAACACTTATACATAATTTTTGATGCATTTATTTACATATCAAGTTATAAATATGTGCTTCATTCACCAATTTACACATTTAAATAAATAAAATCAGCAATTTTAATGTGTTTGAGTGAGAAAGAATCTGAGGTCTTGTTTTCCAAAAAATTAGTGAAAATGACTTGTTTCTTTTTGGCACTAATAAATCCCACTATGAAATAAAATGTTAATGATATTTGGTCTGGTAGAAAAGTCAATAATTACTTTAAACAATCATAATTAAAAGTTGGATTATACACTTGTGCATGTGATAGTATTACCTTGATATGCTATTTTTGGATTCCTTCCCTATAGTGAACTATTTCTGCTTTCATTGATCTGCTTTAGAATTCCTCTTATTCTTTATACTGATTCCTCTCCCAAAGTGATATTTTTCATCTATCTGTCAAGATCTTTAAATCCTGAGAAACAGTTTCTGCAACACCAGCTTCTAATGGTCACAAATGTAGCCTTGGGCCTCATTTTGTTTACATTGACTTCCTTAAGGAGGATTAGATTATATTACTTTGAAATGGTTCTATGTTTACACTGTAGATTCATGGTGAAGTTTTCTCTGCTTCCATTGAAGAGAAGTGTCAAGCAGAAGACTGTGCACCCATTCCCAATGCCAGGGGAGGACTCTAACTACATGGAGGATAGCAGAGATTATCACTATGCTAGCCATCAGGAGTAGAAGTCAAACATTTCTGCCCATTACATCTTGATATTGGAGTTGCCAGGGAAGACACAATGTAGTCAAGCAGTGGATTGAACACTTTTACTTACATGGAGAAGAGACAGAGCAAGATCACTTCCAATAGTATGTCAGTCCCTATGGCCAGCAAGTCTCCCACCTGGCAGCCAGTGTAGAACACGAGGCCTACACACATCCCTCTTGTGCAACAGAAGGACCTTGCCACCTCTGTGGAGTCTGAAATACTGGAAGCCGGGGGTGTGCCCAAGGGCTATTGATACAAACACTTAGTAGAACAAGGGAAAACTCTCTGGGCCTGAAACAGGGGAAGATATTGCCTCACAAGGCCATAACTTGGCAGTGTTCCAGGCCCAGGGACCATTCTTATATGAACAAATAGGGGAAGACTGCATATGACTTTGCCTTTCCCAACAAAGTAACACCCATATATACAGATTATACCAGGTCAGTATTGGAAATAGGCGAACAAAATTTTCTAATTTCTGCAATATTTTATTTCTAATTTTCCATGTACCTCTTCAAAACCAATTGAAATTGGCTTAAGCAAAAAAGGAATATATTAGCACATATAAATGAAAAAATCAGGCTTTTATGTTGGCTAGATGAAGTACTCAAAACAGTGTAATCTGTTATCTGTCCCTTTCCATCTCTCAAATCAGTTTTCCCCTTTTTAAACAGAGTAGCATCATAAGCAAGCTTTCCCCACAGAGTGGCAAAGAATGTAATTAGCCCTTGGTTTATTATTTTTTTCTATTTCATTTATTTTTATTTATTTTTTAAAATTTACATCCAAGTTAGCTAGCATATAGTGCAATAATGATTTCAGGAGTAGAATCCAGTGATTCATTCCCTGCATGAAACACCCAGTGCTCATCCCAACATGTTTCGTCCTTAATATCCCTTGCCCATTTACCCCATCCTCCCCACCCACAACCCTTCCAACAACCCTCAGTTTGTTCTCTTTATAAAGAGTCCCTTATGTTTTGCCCCCCTCCCTGTTTTTATATTATTTTTGCTTTCCTTCCCTCATGTTCATCTGTTTTGTACCTTAAACTCCACATATGAATGAAGTCATATGATATTTGTCTTTCTCTAATTTCGCTAAGCATAATACCCTCTAGTTCCATCCATGTTGTTGCAAATGGCAAGGTTTCATTCTTTTTGATTGCTGAGTAATACTCCATTATATGTATGTATGTATGTATGTGTGTGTATGTATATGTATGTATGTGTATGAAAGAAGATGTGGTATGTATGTGTGATACGTATGTATATATACATACATACATACCACATCTTTATCCATTCATCCGTTGATGGACATTTGGGCTCTTTCCATACTTTGGCTATTGTCGATAGCATTGGGGTGCATGTGCCCCTTCGAATCAGCACACCCGTATCCTTTGGATGAATGCCTAGTAGTGCAATTGCTGGGTTGTAGGGTAGTTCTATTTTTAACTTTTTGAGGAATCTCCACACTGGTTTCCAGAGTGACTGCATCAGTTTGCATTCCCACCAGCAGTGCAAAAGTGTTCCTCTTTTCTCATCCTCATTACTATCTGTTGTTGCCTGCTGTTGTTACTTTTAGCCATTCTGACAGGTGTGAGATGGTATCTCATTGTGGTTTTGATTTGTATTTCCCTGATGATGAGTGACGTTGAACATTTTTTGGTGTGTCTATTAGCCATCTGGTTGTCTTTGGAAAAGTGTCTATTCATGTCTTTTGCCCAATAATCTTCACTGGATTATTTTTTTGTGGGGGTGTTGAGTTTGATAAGTTATTTATAGATTTTGGATGCTAACCCTTTATCTGATATATCATTTGCAAATATCTTCTCCCATTCTGTTGGTTGCCTTTTAGTTTTGCTGATTGTTTCCTATTCCGGGTAGAAGCTTTTTTATCTTGATGCATCCCAACAGTTCACTCTTCTGTTGTTTCCCTTACCTCCAGAGACATTGTGAGTGAGAAGTTGCTGTGGCTGAGGTCAAAGAGGTTGTTGCCTGTTTTCTCCTCTAGGATTTTGATGGCTTTCTGTCTTACATTTAGATCTTTCATCCATTGAGTTTATTTTTATGTACAGCATAAGAAAGTGGTCCAGTTTTCCAAACGCCATTGCTGAAAAGACTGTTTTTTTCCATTGGATATTCTTTTCTGCTTTGTCAAAAGATTGGTTGGCCATATGTTTGTGGGTCTATTTCTGGGTTCTCTATTCTGTTCCATTGATCTGTGTGTCTGTTTTTGTGCCAGTACCATACTTTCATGATGATTACAGCTTTGTAATACAGCTCGAAGTTCAGAATTGTGATGCCTCCAGCTTTGGTTTTCTTTTTCAGGATAGCTTTGGCTATTTGGGGACCTTTCTGGTTCCATACAAATTTTAGGATTGTTTTTTCTATTTCTGTGAATAATTCTGGTGTTATTTTGATAGGGATTGCCTTGAATGTATATATTTCTTTGGGTAGTGTCAACATTTTAACAATATTTGTTCTTCCAGTCCATGAGAATGGAACATTTTTCCATTGTTTTGTGTCTTCTTCAGTTTCTTTCATGAGCTTTCTGTAGTTGTCAGTGTATAGATTTTTTACCTCTTTGGTTATTTATTCCTACGGTTTTTGGTGCAATTATAAATGAGATCAATTCCTTGATTTCTCTTTCTGTTGCTTCATTATTGGTATATGGGAATGCAGCCAATTTCTGTGCATTGATTTTATATCCTGCGACTTTGCTGAAATCATGGATCAGTTCTAGCAGTTTTTTTGTAGAATCTTTTGGGTGTTCCCATGGTGTTCCATCCATATCATGTCATCTGTGAAGAGTAAAGTTTGACTTCCTCCTGCTGATTTGGATGCCTTTTATTTCTTTGTCTTGTCTGATTGCTGAGGCTAGGACTTTCAATAATATGTTGAGTAACAGTGGTGAGAGTGGACATCCCTGTCTTATTGTTGACCTTAGGGGGAAAGCTCTCAGTTTTTCCCCATTGAGGATGTTATTATTGGTGGGTATTTGTATATGGCTTTTATGATCTTGAGGTATGATCTTTCTTTTTTTTAATTTTTATTTAATTTATATTTTTAATTTATATCCAAGTTAGTTAGCATATAGTGCAACAATGATTTCGGGAGTAGATTCCTTAATACCCTGTACCCATTTAGTCCATCCCCCCTCCCACAACCCTTCCAGTAACCCTCTGTTCTCCATATTTAAGAATCTCTTATGTTTCTGTCCCCCTCCCTTTTTTATATTATTTTTGCTTCCCTTCCTTTATGTTCATCTAGTTTGTGTCTTAAAGTCCTCATATGAGTGAAGTCATATGATATTTGTCTTTCTCTGACTACTTTTGTTTAGCATATTACCCTCTAGTTCCATCCATGTAGTTGCAAATGGAAAGATTTCATTCTTTTTGGTTGCTGAGTAATACTCCGTTGTATATATATATATACACCACATCTTCTTTATCTATTAATCCATTGATGGACATTTGTGCTCTTTCCATACTTTGGCTATTGTTGATAGTGCTGCCATAAACATTAGGGTGCATATGCCCCTTCAAAACAGCATACTTGTATCCCTTGGATAAATGCCTAGTAGTGCAATTGCTGCATCATAAGGTAGTTCTATTTTTAGTTTTTTGTGGTATTGAGTTATGGTCTTTCTATCCATCTTTTCTTGAAGGTTTTTATCAAGAAAGGATTCTGTATTTTGTCACATGCCTTCTCTGCATCTGTTGGGAGGATCATGTGGTTCTTGTCCTTTTTTTTTATTTTTTATTTTTTATTTTTTTTATTTTTTTTTTTAAATTTTTTTTTTCAACGTTTATTTATTTTTGGGACAGAGAGAGACAGAGCATGAATGGGGGAAGGGCAGAGAGAGAGGGAGACACAGAATCGGAAACAGGCTCCAGGCTCTGAGCCATCAGCCCAGAGCCCGACGCGGGGCTCGAACTCCCGGACCGCGAGATCGTGACCTGGCTGAAGTCGGACGCTTAACCGACTGCGCCACCCAGGCGCCCCATTGTCCTTTTTTTTTAAATAAATTATTTTTTGGGGTGCCCCATTGTCCTTTTTTTTTAAATAAATTATTTTTTGGGGCGCCTGGGTGGCGCAGTCGGTTAAGCGTCCGACTTCAGCCAGGTCACGATCTCGCGGTCCGGGAGTTCGAGCCCCGCGTCGGGCTCTGGGCTGATGGCTCAGAGCCTGGAGCCTGTTTCCGATTCTGTGTCTCCCTCTCTCTCTGCCCTTCCCCCATTCATGCTCTGTCTCTCTCTGTCCCAAAAAAAAAAAATAAATGTTGAAAAAAAATTTTAAATAAATTATTTTTTAATGTTTATTTATATTTGAGAAAGAGAGAGACAGAGTGTAAGTGGGGCAGGGGCAGAGAGAGTGGGAGACACAGAATCTGAAGCAGGCTCCAGGCTCTGAGTTGTCAGCACAGAGCCTGAAGTGGGGCTTAAACTCACCGACTGCAAGATCACGACCCAAGCCAAAGTTGGACACCCAACCAGCTGAGCCACTCAGGCACCCCTCTTTTTCTTTCTTTTATTAATGTGTTGTCACATTGATTTGCAGATGTTGAATCAGCCCTACATCGTAGGTATAAATCACACTCGATGGTGGTGAATGATTCTTTTAATGTATTGTTGGATATGGTTGGCTACTGTCTTGTTGAGAAATTTTGCATCCATGTTTATCAGGGAAATTGGTCTGTAGTTCTCTTTTTTTTAGTGGGGTCTTTGGTTTTGGAATCAAGGTGATGCTGGCCTCATAGAATGAATTTGCAAGTTTTCCTTCCATTTCTATTTTTCTGGAACAGCTTCAAAAGAATATGTGTTAACTCATCTTGAAATGTTTGATAGAATTTGGGGTGCTTAGGTGGATTAGTTGGTTAAGTGTCCAACTTCAGCTCAGGTCCTGATCTCCTGGTTCATGAGCTTGAGCCCCACATTGGACTCGGTGCTGACAGCTTAGAGCCTGGAGTCTGCTTTGGATTCTGTGTCTCCCTCTCTCTGCCCCCACCCCCCTTGCCCTCTCTCTGTCTCTGAAGAATAAATAAGCATTAAAAAAAAATTTAAATGCTTGATAGAATTCCCCTGGAAAGCCCTCTGGTCCTGGACTCTTGTTTTTTGGGAGATTTTTAATTACTAATTCAATTTCTTTACTGGTTATGGATCTGTTCAGATTTTCTGTTTCTTCCCGTTTCAGTTTTGGTAGTTTGTATGTTTCTGGGAATTTGTCCATTTCTTCCAGATTGCCCAATTTATTGGCATATAATTGCTCATAATATTCTCTTATTTTTTGTATTTGTGCACTGTTGGTTGTGATCTCTCCTCTTTCATTCTTCATTTATTTATTTGGGTCCTTTCCTTTTTCTTTTTGATCAAACTGGCTAGGGGTTCTCAATTTTGTTAATTCTTTCAAAGAACCAGCTCCTGGTTTCTTTGGTCTGTTCTATTGGTTTTTTGTTTGTTTGTTTTTGTTTTTGTTTTTGATAGCATTGATTTCTGCTCTAATCTTTCTTATTTCCTGTCTTCTGCTGGTTTTGGGTTTTATTTGCTATTTTGATTTTCTAGATCTTTAAGGTGTAAGGTTAGGTTGTGTATCTGAGACCTTTCTTCTTTTTAGGAATTCCTGGATTGCTATATACTTCTCTCTTATGACAGCTTTTGCTGCATTCCAGAGGTTTTGGGCTGTGGTGTTATCATTTTTATTGGCTTCCATGTACTTTTTAATTTCCTTTTTAACTTCTAGGTTAACCCATTCATTCTTTAGTAGGATATTCTTTAATCTCTAAGTATTTGTTGTCTTTCCAAATTTTTTCTTGTGCTTGATTTTGAGTTTCATAGCATTGTGGCCTGAATATATGCATGGTATATCTCAATATTTTTGTACTTGTTGAGGGCTGATTTATGTCCCAGTATGTGACATATTCTGGAGAATGTTCCATGGGCACTCGAGAAGAATGTGTATTCCGCTGCTTTAGGATGAATGTCCTGAATATATCTGTTAAGTACATCCGGTCCAGTGTGTCATTCAAAGCCATTATTTCCTTGTTGATTTTCTGTTTTGATGATCTGTCCATTGTTGTAGTTGGGGTGTTGAAGTCCTCTACTCTTATGGTGTTATTATCAGTGAGTTTCTTTATGTTTGTGATTAATTGATTTATATTATTTGGGTGCTTTCACATTTGGAGCATAAATGTTTATAATTGTTAGGTCTTCTTGGTGGATAGACCCATTACTTATGATATGATGCCCTTCTTCATCTCTTGTTACAGTCTTTATTGTAAAATATAGATATAAGTATGGCTACTCCAGCTTTCTTTTGGTTCTCCAAAAGATGGTTCTCCATCCCATTACTTTCAATCTGAAGGTGTTGTTAGGCCTAAAATGGGTCTCTTGAAAACATCATATAGGTGGATCTTGTTTTCTTATCCATTCTGTTACCCTGTGTCTTTTGATTGGAGCATTTAGTCCATTGACATTTAGAGTGAGTACTGAAAGATATGAATTTATTGCCATTGTGTTGCTTGCAGAGTTGGAGTTTCTGGTGGTGTTCTCTGGTCCTTTCTTTTGTTGCTTTTGGTCTTTTTTGTTTTGTTTCATCTTTTCTCTCCTCAGAGGGTCCCTCTCAAAATATCTTGCAGAGCTGTTTTAGTGGTCACAAACTCCTTTAATTTTTGTTTGGGAAATTCTTTATCTCTCCTCCTATTTTGAATGGCAGCCTTACTGGATAAAGAATTCTTGGCTGCATATTTTTTCTGATTCAGCACGTTGAATATATCTTGCCACTCCTCTCTGACCTTACAAGTTTCTGTGTATATGTCTGCTGTGAACCTGATCTCTTTTCCCTCATAGGTTAAGGACTTTTTTTTTTTTTTTACCTCGCTGCTTTTATGATTCTTTCCTTGTCTGAGTATTTTGTGAATTTTACTATGATATGCCATGTTGATGGTCAGTTTTTGTTAAATCTAATGGGAGTCCTCTGTGCTTCCTGGATTTTGATGTCTGTGTCTTTCCCCAGTTTGGGAAAGTTTTCCACTATGATTTGCTCACATAACCCTTCTACCCCTTTTTCTTTCTCTTCATCTTCTGGAACCCCTATGATTCTGATATTGTTCCTTTTTAATGAGTTAATGAGTTCTTTAATTCTTATATCATGCTCTTTTGCCTTAGTTTCCCTCTTTTTTTCTGCGTCATTCTCCATAATTTTGTCTTCTCTATTGCTAATTCGCTGCTCTGCTTCATCCATCCTTACTGCCATTGCATACGTTTGAGATTGCATTTCAGTTATAGCATTAAAAAAATTTTTTTTTTAATGTTTATTTATTATTATTGAGAGAGAGACACAGAGAGTGAGCAGGGGAGGGGTAAAGATAGGGGGAGAACAGAATCTGAAGTAGCCTCCAGGCTCTGAGCTGTCAGCACAGAGCCCGATGTGGGGCTCAAACCCACAAACTGCGAGATCATGACCTGAGCCAAAGTCGGTCGCCTAGCCAACTGAGCCACCCAGATGCCCCTTCAGTTATAGCATTTTAAATTTCGTCCTGACTAGATTTTACTTCTTTTATTTCCACAGAAAGCGATTCTATGTGTTTTTCAGCCCCAGCTAGTATTTTATCATGATTCTAAATTCTAGTTCAAACATCTTATTTATATCAGTTGATTAAGTCCCTGGTTGTCATTTCTTCCTGTTCTTTCTTTTGGGGTGAATTTCTTATTTTTTTCATTTTTAAGGAAGAAAAAAATTATTTTCAAAACAAAAAGTTAAAATTAAAAAATTAAAAACAACACAAAAAATCAAATAAAGGAAGCTAGATCCTTGGTGTATTTTGGTCTGGTTGCTGAAATAAGCTTGATAGACTAGAGAAAAAAGGGAAAGAAAAGAAAAGGGAAAAAAAAGAAACGTAAGAAAATTAGTAAAAATAAAAAAATATGTATACAATAAAATAGAATAAAATTAAATGAAGAAAGTAAAATAAAATTAAAAATTTTTCAAAACGAAAGTAAAATAATTAAAAACTTTTTTCATGATATGAAAACAAAATAAAAATTGCTTTTCTTTATCTAAGAATAAGTAAAGTAAAAGAAAAAAATGAACAGTTAGATCAGTGAAAGGAATGAAATATGAATGAAATTACATCCAGTTTTCCCTAGAAGTAAAACTATGAAGCACTTTATAGTCCATACACTATGCAGGTGGAGAGACTGTGGTCATTGTCTAGGGCTTGGTTGGAGCAGTTGGATGGGCTTGGTGTAATGGCTCTGTTCTCCACTAGGTGGCGCTTCCTAGCTTATTGGCATGGATCTGTGTGATGCCTGCACGTGTATGCACAGGCACTGGAGAGGTGAAAATGACATCACCCAGCTTCCCATTCTTTTGCCTCAGAACTCTGTGCTCATCGACCTTACATCGGGCAGCCCTCCTTTGTCTCCAGCTTCTCTCCAGTCCCCACTTCTACACTGCAACCAAGTTGTCAGTTTGCCTGGCAGCACCTCTCCCAAATTTTATCTCAGACGGGGCTGTGTTTCCAATCCCCTCACTTATGAGGGCCCTATTGCTAGGGCCTGTTCTGACCCTCTGGGGAGGGTCTTACCAAGCAATGGCTGGTGCCTGCTTTTCCACAGGAACTCGTGTGACTGTGCCACAGCAGAGGCCCAGAGACTACATCTGGGTGCTAGCCTGCCCCAGAAAACATTCATGTGATCATGCGGCGCCAGAGGTTCAGAGATTATGGAAAATCACAACACACAACTGGTGCCAGACTTCACCACACCCTAGTGTCCTGCTCCAACCCAGCAAACATGGATGTTCTCTGGGGTCCTCTGGGACCTTTTCCTGTGGGGAGGCTGCAAGGCCTCTACCAAATGTCCTCCCAAGCAGGGGAACTGCCTCTCCCCATGTGGCCAGAGGACTCCTCAGACCTTGCTGTCTGCTCCTGGGGATTCACCCTTCCCATCAGAGCCACGAGTTACCGAGCTGTGGAATTTCTGACTCTGCACTCCCCTGTTTATAGAGTCCCAGTAGTATTGACACCTTTCTCCCTTTCCTGTTCAGATCCTTATCAGTGTTTCCACTCTTTCTCTCCAGCTGCTTATGGGAGGAGTGCTTTTCCTGTACTCTCCCCACCTCCGCCGCCCCCGCCTCTGTCTTCTCTCTGCAAACAAAAACAGCTCCCTACCCTCTGCGACTTCTCTCTTTCCCAGTTCACCTCTCCGTACCACATACCTCCTGAGTTCTGTGGCTCAAATTATGCAGATTGTTGTGTTAATCCTCAGATCAATTTTCTAGGTGTGTAAAATAGTTTGTTGCTAATCTAGTTGTATTTCAGGGATGAGAGAAGCAGAGAACTTCCATGCTTGCCCATGGTTTATTTTTAAGGGTTTTTTTTGCTCAAAACTCCAGCCAAAAGAAAAAAAGTCTTTCCCTAAATTTCAGCAAAATTTCTAACTTTGGTCACACTTTGACCATGACTCAATTCCAGTGTCTAAAGAGATGGATACAGGATTAGTCAGGTCTGGATTATGTGCCCACATCAGAGCTTGGGTGATGAGGTAATCCTTCCTTGATCAGAATTGTTCAGTTACATATCAGTGGTTCCTTTTGAACTATATCCAGCAGAGTTGAAAATGGGCTTGTGTTGCACATGGTCAAAACAGACCAGCTTTGAGTATGAATCTGTTGCTGCTGAAGAGAGTTTGGAAAGATACAATTCTTGTATCAAGTTACTGAGAGTGACTGCATTTGCTTCTTACTCCTAGGTTTTCATGTTGCTTATTTCAGTAGGACAGAAAATGTTAATGAAATTACTAAGAATCATTAGAGTATCACATCTGTCTTGCCCAAATTTCGACTATGCTAATGTTCCATATTTTATGAGTAGTTGAAGTCATTAAAATCTCTACTCATATCTCGCATTATTGGTGAAGCCTGCCTCACTTCTCTCCCAAGAACTCTAATTTCTACTACACTGCTTTATCTTTCTTCATAGGACTTAGCACCGTTTGATATATTACATATTTGCTTACTTATTTTCTATCTCCTTCCACTAAAATGTAAACTTTTTAAGGACAGCAGCTTCAGCTACTTAGTTTATTGCTCTATTCCTAATATCTGGAAAAAGTCTGGTATATAGCATATACTCACTGTGTATTTGCTAAACGAATGAATAAATGAAGACTGAAAAGTTAGTTTGACAGTAAATGGAATCCAAATGGATGATTTCTAATTTCTTAATGCTGAAAAATTAGAAAAGTATTTATTTTCATGGATAATATTTATTCCAAAGTCTAAAGAAAAATCACAGTATTAGAAGAAAGATTTACTTTGTGTTTTTTATAAAATAGTAATATTTAAAGTAACTGATAGTAAAATATTTGATTTCAAATCCAGCTAAATGAAAGCAGATCAGTGGAGCATTCACTTCAGGCTGTTTTTACTTTCACCTGATCATACACATTATCCTTGGTATTCATACTAAGATTTCTGGGAAGGATCAGAGTTGCACCTGATGGCACCCAAATAAAATGAAGTTATCTAGTCCATATGGACATTGAAACTTAACGTTAATACCATAATGCCTTTTCTACTAAGATGAAGTAGCTAGTCACAATAATAGGAAATGCATTGTCAACCTTAAGGGTTGTAGAGAAAATAGAATTAAGTTTCTACCTCTAATAATAGAAAGTGAACACATGGGGGCAAAAGTGCTTTGAGTACAGAAGGAAAAATTGCATTTATACATCATTATTCTTTACTTTGAGACTCTTGGTGTGCCTATGTGTATCTTTTTGATGGATTGTTTAGGAGTTTAGCTATTGTTTCTTGGCAAGCCACATGTGTAAATTTCTACACATGTGTGAAATGAGAGACACTTGAGATAGCAATGCAGTCTTAAAAGACCGGGCTTAGTTAAATGCAGAAGAGGAGAAAGCATTCATTCTAGGCCAAGGGAACTTCTTGAGCAAATCATATAAATGGGCTGCAAATATGTTTGCAGCAATATGACTGAGTTGGATGGCTGATGTACAGAGAGGGAAAGGGTTATAGAGACAGGAATCTGATGAGATTTTGAATACTTGGGTAAGCAGTGTGAAAGATATTTTTAAAATAACGGGGAGCCATTAAAGATTTTTGGAACAGGAGTTTAAGTATGAAATAGTTTGAGGAGAGGGAGGTAGTTTGCACAGAAACCAGTTAAGTGACAATTGCACTTCTTTGGGAAAGAAGATCCAGCTGAGAGTGGGGAGTTATCAGGAAAGAAATTTATGACTTTATTTGCCTGGTGGCTCTAGGATGTAGGAGAGAGGTGGAAGAGAGGAATCAGGGATCACTACCTTCTGCAGCTCAGAAAACCACTGATCTTAGTTTTTTGTAGTTTTCTTAGGCGGACCTTTATATTTTTTTGTTCTTGGGATGAGAGTCTTTTCCCATATCTGTAGGCTTACAGTAATAGAAGTCCATTTTGTAGAGATTCTGATAATCATTACTTAATATAATTAAGTGCCTGTTGAGAGAGGTTACTTAAATCAGACACTGTCTGAATAATTAAGGCAAAGTTTCTGCCAGCTAGGTTATGCATTAGGGAAAGCACTTAGGGGAAGCTGATACAGTGTCATGAAGTCAGAGGATTTTGTTATCAAGGCTTCTTGGCCAGTTTAGTGAAGAGAAGACATTGCTAGTCATTGCCTGGAAAAATACAAGAATATGAAGATATGCTTGAAAATAGCTTCTAATATCCATGGTTGAAAAAAAATCAATTCAGAGAGTAAGAACTTAAACACTGGTGTGCATTTCAGTGTATATTTTCCTAGTTTGTTTTTTACCAATTTAGTAAACAGCAAGATACTTAGATTCAGCCTTCATACCACAGCCCTTGTCATATTGTTTCCTAAGTTGAATTACAAAATGTAGTTCTTTTTTTTTTTTTTTTTTTTTAATTTTTTTTTTTCAACGTTTATTTTTATTTTTGGGACAGAGAGAGACAGAGCATGAACGGGGGAGGGGCAGAGAGAGAGGGAGACACAGAACCGGAAACAGGCTCCAGGCTCTGAGCCATCAGCCCAGAGCCCGACGCGGGGCTCGAACTCACGGACCGCGAGATCGTGACCTGGCTGAAGTCGGACGCTTAACCGACTGCGCCACCCAGGCGCCCCTACAAAATGTAGTTCTTAATGAACTCAGCCTCTTTTGGCACTTTTTTTTCTCTAAATCTGAATGCAGATCAATGGTTAATCTTCTAAATTATCAAATCTATAATAAAATGCATATAAATCCTCATAACAGTTTGTAGAGCCTTGGCTTTCTGATATTTAACAATCAATTTTTAAGTGTGCTGAAGTATCTACTTAGAAAATACATACTTTGCTCAATATTTAAAACTTCAAATTGATCATTTTTTTCAAATAGAACATAGGGAAGGAATAGGTTCAAAAGTAAATAGATTCTAAAAATACTTTGTTTTTTACTTGCCATTTAATTTCTGGATTCTCTAACTTTGAGATGAAAACTTAAGAAATTCACCATTTTTGTGACTTTTTAACTTCACTAAATAAACATTTTTCTCTGCAAAGATATGAGTACACATTAGACACTTTGGGGATGCAAGCATTTATAAGATATACTTTCTGAGAACTTGAATTCTCAGCATTGTGTAATGACATACATTCAAATAAATATTTGTGGCCATACTTCTTAGTTACAGAATCTATTTCCAAGTAGCTGTAATCTTTTGGGGATCACCAGGTTATAAGAGAGACTGGGATGTTTAATGGTTCATTAAATATTTCTGTAAATATTTTTTTTTTAAAATTTTTTTTTTTCAACGTTTATTTATTTTTGGTACAGAGAGAGACAGAGCATGAACGGGGGAGGGGCAGAGAGAGAGGGAGACACAGAATCGGAAACAGGCTCCAGGCTCTGAGCCATCAGCCCAGAGCCTGACGCGGGGCTCGAACTCACGCACCGCGAGATCGTGACCTGGCTGAAGTCAGACGCTTAACCGACTGCGCCACCCAGGCGCCCCTGTAAATATTTTTATAAAAAAACTTTCAACAGTGGCTTCCTCTGACAAGGGAGCACGTTTCATTGCATGTAGTTTTTAAAATTCACAATCTTTAAAGAAAAATTGGTTTAAAGAAAAAAAGCATTAGTTGCTGTTTGAATAAACATGTTGAAAATACTGTGCTGGTGGCACATGATATATCCTCAGTTCCTCAGCTTTCACATATGCATGGCACATGCTCATGCTAACTCACTAGCTGCCCATGCCCAGCCTTTTACCTGTAGCTCCCACTATATTCTACAGTATGTTAACAAAAAAAATCTGTACCACTCGTGTTTAGATGTTCTGTAATATTTTTGTGATTCTCTCTAAACTTCAAGGAAAATTTAGATATACTATTGATTGTTACCTTTAGTTTATTCTTCCTTCTTTATATTGAAACTGAGATTTTAGAGGTAAGGATACATCATCTTTGAGACACTCTTTCTATCTACATGGAACAAAACTACCCCTAGAAAAGTGGAGCCAAGAAATGTGGTGTATTGGAGGAAGGTATTTGAACTGGATCTTGAAAAATGGACATAAATAACTAGAGAATATTGAGAGAGATGGGTTGGAGTAGTACATTTAGAAGGAATGACAAAAGAAAAAGAATAAGTTGTATCTGGAGGATGATGAGTGGTTTTTTCTGGAACAGAGAATAAATGTAGGGAAATGTAGACAATAGGACTTCTCTCTAGTTCTTATCTAATTGGACTAATTTTTGTTGTTTATTTTTGAAGGTATTTCCTTTAGAAACTTTTGCTTACTTGTTATCTGTGACACCACAGTTTCTTCTCTTTTTCAAACTACTACTTTTTGAATTATTCTCTAAACTTAGATCCTCTATTTAGACTCCTGATCCCACTTCTCATGGCTTGGACTATCACTTAAATAGCAAAAACCTCCAGTTCTACATCATCAGCCGTAGCCTTCTCTTGAACTTCATATGTACACTTTCGAATTCATCCTGGACATGCTTACCTGAATGTTTTTCAGGCTTTCAGAGTTCAACATTTCTAAAACCTAACTCAGCCTGTCCTGCTTTTCCTTACTTATCTCTTAATTCAAGTAATGTTATCACTATGTGCACAATTATACAAGCCAGAAATCTTACAGTAATCCTGTATTTTCCCTTTTCCCCTGTGTAATCATTTTGCTAAGTCTTATTGATTTTAAAATAGTATTCTCCTTCACTTACTTGGTTTTCTTTGGCAAAAAGCCTGATTTTTGTTCTTTATCTGTGATTTGTATGTGATAATTATCCTTTTGTCAAAATTCAGTCTTTCATTGTTCCCATTCATTATTGCTTATCTTTGTTTAACTCAAACAGTTTTGTCTTTAAATTGGTTTAGAGCACATTATGTGTTCAAATGTTTTCTCCTGTTTCTTGAATTGACTTTATGGGGCAATATTTATCTGACCCTCACATTGTTCCTCTTCTTATGAATTATAGTATGCTTCCACATTAGCTAATGATTTGCTTGTCTGACACACCCTTATGTCTGGTGTGCTGTGTGCAAGCCAGGAACAGTGCTGTGCTGCTGCTGGATATGATTCCTGGAATATTTTACAGAGGTCCTACAGTATAGTATTATAATAATAGCTAATATTTCTTGATAATGTTCTTCATGGAACTTACTTTTAAATGGGAGGAGAGAGAAAATGAAAATAAAAATGTGAAAATAGTATGAGAGAAGATGGTAAGTGCTATGGGGAAAAAATAAAGTATAGAAGGGGTTGAGGTAGAATGAGGGGTTTAAGTTAAACTGGATGCCCAGAGAAGGTCTCATTTCTCAATGAAAGTAATATTTAAGCAAAGACCTGTAAGAGATGGAGTCAGCTGTCCAAGGGATGAGTAGTCCAGGTGGAGGGAAAAGCAACAGCATACATCTTGAGCTGGAACAGGGCCTGACTTGATGAGAGAGACAGTAGTAGGAAAGGACAAGGTCTAAGAGATGTGGAAGAGGAAGTTATTTTAGGGCTTTTGTGGTTGGCTGTAAGTATTTTCAGTTTTTATTTAATCATCTCAGTTACCATAACCCAATGAAGACCTATCATTATTCTCATATCTAATCCCTAATCTCACGTAGAGATTAGAAAACTGAGGCCTAAAGTGCTTAAATTACTTCCAAAACCCACACAGCTGTAATTATGAGTCAGGATTTGAATTATCCAGTATAACTTTTGGTGGTGTTTAAAGTTAAAAGGATTTTAGAGAGTTTTTAATCTTACCTTCGTGTAATGAGTGCCTTTTATTTTGTTTTTGGTTGTTCTGGGGGCCAAAAACAAAAACAAATGAAAATATTACCCAGAGTATTAAAGTGATGATATTAAAATGTAAGTTTCCTTTGAAACTCCAAGATAATGGATGCCATACTCCAAAGTGAAGTTGAAGGCCACAATGATTTAAAATTTATAAAGAAATTATAAATTTATAAAACTTATAAAGAAGTTAGTGTAGAATTGGTTAGACAGTACTTACACTCCTAAAACACAGGAAGGGTGTAAATGTCCAGGAGATTGGGGGAGAAATTTTAGGGAGAGATATTGGAGTATGTGAATACTCTCTCCAAATTGGAGGAGGGAAATAGTTGTTATCCTTTGCCTGAAGTCTAGGAAATGGTGGCCTTAGACCACCCAGAGAACTTAATATCTGCCCTTATGGTTTAGAGGACACAGGAATTAGTATGTGATATCTACCTTGGGTTTTCAGTCATGATACTGCCTAGTTTCTGTTCACCCTTTCACCCCCAGCCTCACAGCCAACTTTGAGCATGTTTGAGGGAATCTGCTAGCTGTCTTTACTTGCCTTCCAGATGAGTTATTACTTGCCTTCCAGTGAGTTTTGGTTTGGGCCAATCCTTCCTTCAATTAAGTCCCATAGCTTACAAAAATTCTGTAATTTTTTGATGTGAAATGCCATTCTTTGTAGTTTCTAGTACTAGTTTTACCCTATTAAAAATAGTTTCACTGATCATTTTAATAGACATCTTAGGAAGTGGAGAAGGGAATTAATGGGTCTTATTTACTCTGATAGCCATCTTATTCAGAGGTCAGTCAGATGAATTTAGAAAAGAAACTCTGAAAGAAATGGAATATAAGTTGCAGGGGACAGAACTGTGGGAAACAATAAGATGGCTATGGTAATACTGCACCAGAGAGACAGTTGTGATTCAAGAGATTTTTCAGACACTGACTGCGGCAAGTTAGAGGAGTTAAAGGTGGCTTGGAAGACGTCTGTATTGTTGCTGATAATAGTAGTGCCATGGATGGAGACAGGAATCATACAAGCAGGAATGATTTGGGTTTAGAAATAATAAAATGAGTGTTGAACTTGATTTGGAGGAGTCTGGTAAGGAGTAGTAAATATTTCAGTGAAATGGTGCTTTCAGTGACCTGGACTTAAATCCCAGCTTCAGTGCCTCCTAACTATATGACTTTGAGCAAATTATGTACATTCTTAAAGGAAATAATTATCTTTACTATATTGTTGTGATGACTGAGAATACATATTAATGGATATGTATTCTGTTATGCATCTAGTACAATTGCTGGCATGTAGCAGTTTTTCAATAAATGAGTTATAATTATTGAGAGCAATAGAATGTCTGTGGAACTGTATCTTAGATTGGGGTTTGTAGATTATGGAAATTATTGGTCAGTAACTTAATTGGAGGTAGTGAAGTAAAAGGATGAGATTGTTCAGGATAGAACTGGTAAAGCTAGAAAAAGAAAAAGCAATGACTTGGGAAGCTGAAAACACTTGAGAAGAAATGCTGAAAGAGATTATACAGATAGCGAGAAAGTAGTAAAAGGTGATGATATTAGAGGAACCAAATGTCATGTAAAACTAAAGAGGGCCTTGATTAGGATGACAACTGAGAGGATACCATTGATTTGGGCAATTAGGAAACTATCTTTTATTTTTATTTTTATTAGAGAGAGAGAGAGGGTGTCCAGGGGAGAGGGACAAAGAGAGAGAAAGAGAGAGAGAGAGGGAGAGAGAATCTTAAGCAGGCTCCATGCTCAGTGAGGAGCCCAAGGCAGGATTTGATCTCATGACTGCCAGATCATGACCTGAGCCAAAATCAAGAGTTGGATGCTTTACTGACTGAGCCACCCAGGCACCCCTTGGAAAATATCTTATAATAAAAAGTACCTTGAGAGAATAATTTTTATAAAGTTTATAGAAGGGGAAGCCAAATCCTAGTATTTCATTAAAGAATGAATTGGAGATGAAAGAGTGAATATAGCTGATACCGACAGTTTTGTCAAATAGTTTGGTGGTGAAAGCAAGGGGGAAATATGTGTTGTTTGTTTGTGAGGGAATCATGTTTGTGGAAAGAAAGGGTAGTTTAACATGTGGGAGGAATGAGTATTTAGGTTTTCCAGTAGAGAGAAAAAAGGAAGATGTTAAATAGATACAGTAAGGTAGAAGTAGGAAGAAAGAGTAACAAGAATATGGGGAAGGATTAGTCATCTGAAACATGAGAGTGAGGGGTAATGAGAGGTAAAGATGGGTATAAGTCTGAGGGGAGAAAGGTTGATAAATATAATGCCTCATGAAAGATTCTTTATGAAATTGGAAGCAGGTCCTCTGCAGGTGAGGGGTGATACTGAAGTTAGGGCTTACATCAGTGATTAAAGTTAGAAAGCGGTATTGTGGGGAGTGAAAAAAAAGGAATGGACATGAATAAGTAACACAAGTGCAAAATAATATGGAAGGCCCCATTAGCATTTTGAATCACATTGTAATGAAATCAAGGCAGTGTCATTTTCTCAGCCATAGACAACCTAGAAGCAGGGCTAGAATAAATAGATGGTTGTTCAGATGCAGCTGTAAAGATTGGCAGATTAGGTAGAGGAGAAGGAAAGAATATGTGGGAATTAATGAGTATTATTAACCATTAAGGGGAAGGATATAATTATTTATTTATTTATTTTTAAATTTAATCCAGGTTAGCATATAGTGCAACAGTGATTTCAGGAGTAGATTCCTTAATGTCCCTGACTCATTTAGCCCATCCCCACTCCCACAACCCCTCCAATAAACCCTCTGTTTGTTCTCCATGTTTCAGAGTCTCTTATGTTTTGTCCCCCTCCCTGTTTTTACATTATTTTTGCTTCCCTTCCCTTATGTTCATCTGTTTTGTATCTTAAAGTCCTCATATGAGTGAAGTCATATATTTGTCTTTCTCTGACTAATTTCATTTAGCATAATACCCTCTAGTTCCATCCATGTAGTTGCAAATGGCAAGATTTCATTCTTTTTGATTGCTGAGTAATACTCCATTGTAACTCCATTGTATATATATACCACATCTTCTTTATCCATTCATCCATCAATGGACATTTGAACTCTTTACATACTTTGGCTATTGTCGATAGTGCTGCTATAAACATTGGGGTGCATGTACCCCTTCGAAACAGCACACTCACATCCCTTGGATAAATACCTGTAGTGCAATTGCTGGGTCGTAGGGTAGTTCTATTTTTAATTTTTTGAGGGACCTCCATACTGTTTTCCAGAGTAACTCTTCCAGTTTGCATTTCCACCAGCAGTGCACAAGAGATCCTCTTTCTCTGAATCCTTGCCAACGTCTGTTGTTGCTTGAGTTGTTAATGTTAGCCATTCTGACAAGTGTAAGATGATATCTCATTGTGGTTTTGATTTGTATTTCCCTGATGATGAGTGATGTTGAGCATTTTTTCATGTGTCTGTTATCCATCTGGATGTCTTCTTTGGAAAAGTGTCTATTCATGTCTTTGCCCATTTCTTCACTGGATTATTTGTTTTTTGGGTGTTGAGTTTGATAAGTTCTTTATAGATTTTGGATACCAACCCTTTTTCTGTTATGTCATTTGCAGATATCTTCTCCCATTCTGTCGGTTGCCTTTTAGTTTTGTTGGATGTTTCCTTCTCTCTGCAGAAGCTTTTTATTGATGAGGTCCCATTAGTTCGTTTTTGCTTTTATTTCCCTTGCCTCTAGAGATGTGTTGAGTAAGAAGTTGCTGCGGCAGAGGTCAAAGAGGCCTGCTTTCTCCTCTAGGATTTTGATGGCTTCCTGTCTTACATTTAGGTCTTTCACCCGTTTTGAGTTTATTTTTGTGTATGGTGTGAGAAAGTCTGCATGTCACTGTCCAGTTTTCCCACAACCGCTTGCTGAAGAGACTGTCTTTATTCCATTGGATATTCTTTCCTGCTTTGTCAAAGATTAGTTGACCATACATTTGTGGGTCCATTTCTGGGTTCTCTATTTTGTCCATTGATCTGAGTGTCCTTTTTTGTGCCAGTACTATACTGTCTTGATGATTATAGCTTTGTAATACATCTTGAAGTGCAGGATTGTGATGCCTCTAGCTTTGGTTTTCTTTTTCAAGATTTTTTTGGCTATTTGGGGTTTTTCTGGTTCCATACAAATTTTAGGATTGTTTGTTCTAGCTCTGTGAAGAATGCTGGTGTTATTTTGATAGGGATTGCAGGATACAATTTTTAAAACCAACCGGGTCTTGATAGTGCGTTCACTGTGGTCTGATAGCATAATTTTATTTTCAAATTACTGATAACACTCACTCTACTGCTACATTTTGGGCACTGATTAAATGCTCCATCTAACTAATTGAGCACAATGAATAAGAGTGTGTACTAGAGTTATAACATCCTGGGTTTAAATCCTGCTTGGTTGCTTATGAGCTCTAAGACTTTGGATAATGCAATTATCTTCTTTGTGCTATGGTTTTATCATGTGTTTAAAAAAAGACAATTAAAAATACTCTCTCTTACAGAGTCATTGTGATGATTAAATGGGTAGTACATGTGAAGTTTTTAGCTCAGTGCTGAGAACACTAAATTTTCCACAAGTGTTAGCTATTGCATTAGTCAACTATTGCCACAGTAATATTGTGTAACAAACTTCTGCCAAACTCATTATCATACCAAAGCAAACTTTTAATTTTCTCACTCATAAGTGACTCTTTAGGCTGTGGTTTGTTTCTAGGCTTTGAGACAAGTTTAAGTTTGTTCCTTATCCCACATTGTGAGGTCCAGTTCAAAGGGGCATGGGGTACTTGGATTGTATTCATATGTTGATGTATGAGTTCAAGAGTAAGCCCAACTCTGCAAGCTTATATAAAACTCTTCAAATATCCTGCCTGCTTATATTCCAGTGGCCAAGCAAGTCATGTGGCCGAAGATAAAGGCAATGGGGGTGGGAAGTATACTCTGTTCCAAGGAAGAGAAGTGAATATCTGCTTGATAAAATTCCAGCTTAGCTATGACATTTCAATGCTTTTTAAAACAATGTTTATTTACTTATTTTGAAAGAGAGAGAGAGAGGGGTGGGGTGGGAGAGAGAGTAGGGAGGGGCACGGAGAGAGAGAGATCCCAAACAGGCTTCATGATCAGCACAGAGCCTGACATGGGGCTCAATTCCATGACCATGAGACCATGACCTGAGGTGAAAACAAGAGTTGAATGCTTAACTGATTGAGCCACCCAGGTGCCCTATATACCACCCCTCCCCCCTTTTTTTAATTAGCAGGCAAAAATAACACCCAGTTGAGATAATAGATTATTTTTGATGAATTTATTTTATTATTATTTTTTACTCAAAGTATAATTGACATACAATGTTATATTAGTTTTAGGCGTACAACATAGTGATTCATTAATAGATGATTATTTTTAAACCTAATTTTCGCAAATCTGGTTTAAGAGAAAAGTTGGTTTTATAGTGAAAGAAAATGACTAACAAAAGAAAATTTCACTTGATATCTGCTACTATAATTTTAAAATCTTTGATGTTCAGTATATCATCTTATTCAGTATGAGGACTGAATGTTTCAGTCTCTCTGATCTTTTCTAACTATTAAGCTATTTAATATTTTCATCCTATTGCTCCTTAAAGAAAACTTTATTGAGATATAATTTGCATATAATAAAATTTATCCACTTTAAGGATATAGTTAGATGAGTTTGACAGATATATAATGATGTAACTAGAACTGCAGTAGTGATATAGAATATTTCCATCATCCCTCCAAAGATGTCTCATTTCCCTCTGCAGTCAGTTTTTACTCAACAAGTTCACCCCTGGGTGGCCAACAATTTGCTTCTTAATCACTATAATTTTGTCTTCTCTAGAATTTCATATAAATAGAATTGTATAGTCCTTAATGCTTGGCTTTTTTCACTTATATATTCATTCTTTTTTATTGCTGAGTAGTATTCCATTGTATAGATATACCATAATATGTTTATTCATATTCCTGTTGATGGACATTTGGCTATAATGGCTATAATGAATAAAGCTGTGAACATTTGCATGCAAGTCTTCGTGTTTTTATTTCTCTTGTAGGAGTGGTAAACCTGTAAGACTGGGATTATTGCATTGTATATTAGATGTTTAACATTTAAAGAATTTCCCAAATAGCTTTCCAAAATGGCTGTGCCTTATTAACTTCTTACCAGTAATGTATAAATATTCCAGTTTCTCCCACTCCCGTGCCATGAATAGTATCATCAATCTTTCTAATTTTAGCCATTCTAATAGTGTATAGTAGTATCTTATTGTTGTTTGAATGGGCATTTCTCTGATGACTAATAATATTGAACATCACTTCATTTGCTTATTTGCCATTCATATATCTTCTTTGGTAAAATATCAGTTCAAACTTTTGCCCATTTTTAAATTGTTTATGTTCTTAATATTAAGTTGAAATTGTTCTTTACATATTTTGAAAACAAGTCCCTTATCACATTTATGTTTTCAAAGTTATTTTCACAGTCTTTGGCTTGTCTTTCCTTTTTTCTAACAGTGTCTTTTGAAGGACAAGCTTTAATAAATTTTGATGAAGTCTACTTTTACATTTTTTATGTGTATGATTCATGCTTTTTATATTCTAGTTAAGAAACTGCTTTTCCAAAGTCACAGTCACAAGGAGTTTCTATGTTTTATTCTAAGTGTTTTATAGTTTTACATTTTGAGATATGATTTATTTCAAATTATTTTATATCTAGTATAAGGAAGGGGTTAAGTTTAATTTTTTTCCATATCCATTATCCACCACCATTTTTTGAAAAAGACTCTAGTTTCCTTCCTCATTGAACTACCACCTTGCCACTCTTGTTAATCTGTGGACCAGAGGGACTTCTGGTAGGACTGCATGAGGAGCGCAGTGGACTCAGTGCCCAGCATAACTGGTGAAAAAAAGAAAAAAACCACTTAACATCTCTGGAAATGGTCCTAAGGATATACAGTAAATGAAGAAATGTTTATCCAAGGAAATATGTATTTTGATAAAGAAGAGTGAGGCTCTATGGTATCTGTACTGAGACCCACTCCCTCCCTCTTTCATCCCAACTCAGCAAGCTGGAAATTCCACTCTAGTTTGGTGCAAACCAAAACATAGGGCTCCCTTTTCCCACAGTTCCCAGTAATAGGGCTATCTTCTGGCAGGGGCAGAACATCAGCATTTTTCATCCTTCCTCAGCTACCTGTTGCTGAGGCTAAATTCTGAGTGAGTTTAGCCACAAAATAGGGCCCCCTTCTTCTTAGTCATGGGATGAAGTGTATCTTGGGTGTGGCACTGCTGAGAATACTGGGGTCCTGATCAATCTTGACCTGACCTGTAAGATATATAGCTTTATTCTGGGTGGGGTAACTCAAGAAGATTGGAGGCTACTGTCCACCCTTTCCTCTCCTTGTCCCCCAGTGAGTACTCAGCTCTTAAGTGCCACTTAGGAAGAAGTGTGCCGTTGTCTTTACTCCTACATTCAGAGCCTAGGGTCAGAGATTTTGCCTGGGAGGAGAAGTAGAGAACCTGGGAAAAAGTTAGTTTGGAGGAGCCTGCAGATGTCAGAACAAATCTTAAAAACTGGCTTTGGGAATTACTCCTTCAAAGGAGCCTGTATTTGATTGGAGTAGTCTACAGAGCAATTCAGGTACCGGGGCATTGTTAAAAACAGCTCGATGTTTTCAGAGAAAAGACGAAGTCCTGCCCAAACCACTGCCATACCAAAGAGACTGTGGGCATACATATGTGCAGCTGCACCTCCTTGAGGGGCAGCATCAGAGTTCTGCTTCAGGGGCGAAATAGACTTCACAAAAATAATCCAGCCAATCACTAACAACCATGAAAATAACAATAAAAAGGCCCAGGGTGGGGGTGGTGGTGGTGGTGGTGGAGGAGAACCTAGTTTCTACAATATATTGCCTAACATGTTCAGTTTCCTATTAGAAATTGCAAGACATACAAAGAAGCAGGAAAACATGACTCATACTGGGAATGAAGTGGGCAAAATAAACTGCCTGCAAGGGGGATTGTATGACATATTAATAGACAAAGCCTTCAAAATACACATTATAAATATATTCAAATAACTAAAGGAAACTATTATTAAATGCTTAAAGGAAGGTCTGATGACAGTTTCACATCAAATAGAGAGTATCATTAGTGATAGAAATGGTAAACAACCAAGTGGAAATTCATGAGTTGAGAAGTTCAAATGCTGAAATTAAAAAAATCACTAGAAAAATTTACTAGAGGGGTTAGAAAGTAGATTTGAACTATCAGACGAAAGAACTAGCAAACTTGAAGATAGATTGATACAGATTATGCAATCTGAAGAGCAGAGAGAAAAGGATGAAGAAAAATGAATGGATCCTCAGAGAAATGTGGGATAACACACAACAACGTACATGTAATGGGAATACCGAAATAGAGGAAAGAAAAGAGCAGAAAAGTATTTGAAGACTTTAATGGCTGAAGTTCTCAGATGTATTGAAAAATAATCTACACACCCAGAAAGCTCAACAACTTCAAGTAGTATAAATACAAAGAGATCCACAAACAGACATATCGCTAAAAAATACTGAGAGCCAAAGGCAAGGAGAAAATCTTGAAAGCAGCAAGAGAAAAATGACTTGACAATTATAAGGGAAAAATTACAGCTATCTGCTAATGAAAAACATTAGAGGCTAGAAGTCAGTGGGACAATCATATTGAAAGTGTGCCTTAAAACCACAAAACAAAACCTCAGTCAAGAATCCTATCCTAAAGCTATCTTTAAAAAATGAAGGTGAAATAGAAACAATTCATGATAAACAGAAAGTGAAAGAATTTGTTGCTACCTACAAGAAAAGATAAAGAAAATTCTTCAGCCTGAAAGTAAGTGATCCCAGGTATACTGAAGCCACACAAAAAACAAAGAGCACTGGTAAAGGTAATCATATAATTATAAAGGAAGTGTGATTGTAGTTTTTTTCATTTTTACTTTTGACCAATTTTAAAAAACAATTCTGTAAAACAATATACATATATAATGTATTGTTGGGCAGATAGAAATGTAATATATTTGCAGTAACACCAGAAGAGGTAGGTGGGAGCAAAGCTATATTGGTCTAAGGAAATTATTTCAGATGTTAACTAGAATCTACAGGAACAAAGGAAAGCCAGAATTAAGCAGGTTACTATGACAAACATAACAAAAAAATATGAATACATGCTTGATCTTTTTCTTTTAGTTTATTTAAAAGGTATGAAATTATATAAAGTGATAATTATAACAATGTATTGATGGATTTGTACCAATATGAATTTTAAATGGAGGGAAAGGAAAAGGAGTATCATTTTTTATACAAGTTAACATTCTTATATCTGACTGGAATTAAGTTAGTGTAAATTTAAAGATGATTTTGATAAGATGTATATGGTAAGCCCTAGAGCAACCATTAAAAATATAATTCTTAAGATATAGTAAAAGAATTATTAAAGACATTAAAATGCCACATTAGAAAATATTTGCTTAATGTAAAAGAAAACCATAAAGGCAGAATAAAGAGACAACAACTACAAAACATAAGTTACGTAGAAAATAGAAGTAAAATGGTTGTCATAAATACACTTGCAATGAATATTTGGAAAATGAAATGAAGAAAATAATTTCATTAACGATAGCTTCCAAAGAATAAAATGTATAGGAATAGATTTTTGAAAAGATTCGTATCTACAAATTCAATCACTTTTATAGATGAAGGGTTATACATTTAATCTATTTTATTGAGTGAGCTTTGGAAATTTATATTCTTTCAAGGAACTTACACTTTTCATCATATTTGTTGAATTTATTGGTATAAAATTATTCTGTTTTATAGACATTTTATTAATATCTAGAAGATGTATATTGATGACCTTTCATTCTTGATATTGCTAATTGGTGTCTTCTCTCTTTTCTTCTTTGTCAGTCTAGCTTGACATTTAGTATTTTTTTTTCATCTTTTCAAAGAAACAGTTTTTGATTTCATTGATTTCCCCTATGGGATTTCTGTTTTCTATTTTATTGTTTCATATTCCTTATTTTCTCTTTAATCCGCTTTAGTTTTACTTTGCTCTTCTTCTGGTTTCTTCATTTGAAGCTTAGAATAACAATTTAAATATATCTTCTTTCTAATATAAACATATAATAATGTGAGTTCCCCATAAGCATGCCTTAGCTGCTACTCACAGATTTTATGCACTGTTTTTTATTTTCATTCAGTACCTAATGATTTTGAATGTTTTCTCTAAACTGTGGGTGATTTAAAAGCATGTTGTTTAATCTCCGTGTGTTTTATGACTTCTCAAATATTCTTATCATTTTATCTTTATCTAAAATAACCTCCTTAGGTTATTTTATATGTGGTCAGAGAGCATACTCTTTTAAATTTGAGATCTGTTTTATTGAATTACTATGTGTCTACCTTGGTGAATACTACATGAGCACTTAACAGAATACATATTCTGCATTTGTTGGCTAGAGTGCTGTGTAGGTAAATAGTATAACATACATAAAATTCATGTTCCAGTGGAATGGGAAACAAAAATAATATTTGAAGAAAAAAATGACCAAAATTTTTCCAAATTTTATAAAAATTATAAATCCATAGATTCAAGAAGCCCAGTAAACCCTAAGCAGAAGCTGCATAAAGAAAAATACCTAAAATACCTGAAGGTACATAGTATTCAATTTATTGAAAATCAGTGATATAGTGAAAAGCTTTCTTGCAAAGACAAACTCTTTAGTCACAGAGAAATGAAAATAAGAATTATAGTGGACTTCTCCACAAACTATGCAAATCAGAAGACAGTGGACTGTCTTTAAAGTGCTAAAAAAATGGCTGTTGATCTAGAATTTTATATTCAGAAAAAATCAAGTATAAAGGCAAAATAAAAACTTTTTCCAAAAAAATCTGTGAGGGATTTATTTGTATTTTCTCCCCAAGGAGGTTTCATATCTTATTCCCCAGAGAATATGTTACCTTATATAGCAGAAGGGACCTCACAGATATGATTAAGTTAGGTTTTTGAAATCAGGCAATTATCCTGGATTATCTGGGTAGGTCCAATGTAATAACAAGGGCCCTTCTAAGAAGGAGGCAGGAGAGGTATTGTCAGAAAAAAAGAGATATGATGATAGAAGCAGAGATGTGAGTGATGCAGCCATAAGCCATGAAATGTAGTCAGCTTTTTGAAGCAAGAAAAAGCGAGGGATGGGTTCTCCCCTGCCACATCCGGAAGGAATATTTTCTGACACCTTGGTTTTAGCCTTGTAAGACTCATGAATGTCATTATATTTTAAAAGTCATTTTGGATTTCTAACTTCTAGAACAATACACTGTTGTAGGCCAAGTTTGTTTTAGGCCAATACATTGTTTTAGGCCAAGTTTGTGGTAATTTAATAGGAAGCAAATGTAGATTTTGGTATCTGGAAGTGAGATGCTGCTGTAACAAATGCCTAAAAAATGTGGAAGTGATTTTGTAATTCGGTAGTGGGTAGAACTGGAAGATTTTGAGGACCATGATAGAAAAAGCCTGGATTTCCTTGAACAGATTGTTAGTAGAAATATGGATATTAAAGACTCTGTTAGTGAAGGTTCAGAAGGAAGTGAGAATGTAATCCAAAAGTAATTATAAACAAAATTTTGGTAAAATTATAGGTGTTAAAAGAACTATTTGTGGGAGCTCAGAAGTAAGTGAGGGTCTCTTTGTTATTTAGTGGCAGAAAGCTTAGTGGAATCCTGTCCTATGATTATATAGGCAACAGAATTTGTAAGGTATAAATTTGGCTATTTACCTGAAATTTCAAAGCAAAGTGTTGAAGGTGTGGACTAGTTTCATCTTGCTGCTTATAGTAAAATGTCAGAGGAAAGAGATAGGTTGAACAGTTAAACAAAAAGCTACCAGGACTTGATGATTTGGGAAATTCTCAGTCTATCCAACTTTTAAAAGATGCTAAAATTGGAAGATTTAATGTCAGGAGAGTGTGCTTTGGAGTCAAAGGTGTGGCTCTGTAGTCTTTTTTCTAATGCTTTGGAAAGCCTTTAATTTAAGTCAAAGTTTTAATCACAAAGAGGGCTGTTTGAAGAGACTGACCATATGACTAATGGATCCCTTTACAATTCTCAGCAGAAACCAGAAATAAGGATGGGATCATCCAGTAAATATTTAAGATCTTGTTTAATGGAGTGAATCCTTGTGACAAATCCTGGAGACCCACAAGGTTCATAAGAATGTTACATTCTCAGAAACAGTGTCAGTGTGGACTGCAGGGACAGAGAAAGAACAAAATTAGAAAAGGGGCTGTTGGGCTTCCACAAATCTACAGGTAGGAAACAGGCTAATAAAACTACTGAGCTGCAAACACATGCTATCCTTCATGAAAAAAGGATTTCTCTGAGGTCAACGGGGGCCTATAACGCTGAGCCATGGGCCCACAAGGTGGAGTCTCCAACCACAGAGCTTTATTCTTGAGGCTTGAAACCTAATGGAGTTTGCCTGGTTGGATTTTGAAATTGCTCGGAACCAGTAAGAACCCTTTTCATAGAGAAGACCTCTTTCCATACAGACATAGAAATGTCTGTAATGCTTATTGCCAGATCCACAGAAGGAGAAGTATTTTGCCCCAGGGTAGATTATATTCAGAGCTACACTCATAGACTGATTTAGATGATGAAATTTGGGACTTTTGAGCTGAAAAGACTTAGATGAGATTTTACACTTGAGTTGGGCTATAATGGGTTGAGACTGTAGGGTCCCTTGCCTTCTCATCACCTTGTTTGACTCTGACCCTCCTGCCTCCCTCTTATGAGGATCCTTGTGATTGCATTAGGCCATATAATCCAGAATAATCCTCCAATCTCAAGGTCTTTACCTTAATCATATCTGAAAAGTCTCTTTTGCTATATAATGGAAACTATAGGTTCTGGTGATTAAAATGTGGACATTTCCGAGGGTTGTTACTTCAGCCTATTGTAAACTGGCAATAATTTCCAACTGGAAATAATCCCTGTGCCTTTCAACAGAAGAATGGATAAGCAAATGTGATGTTCTACTCAGCATTTAAAGAGAATGGAACATTGACATACGTAACAACATGGATGAGCCCAAAATTATTTTTTATTTTCAAAATAAGAAGTTAGATAAAATGGAGCATCTGCTATATAATTCCATTTATGTAAAATTCTAGAAAATGGAAACTAATCTATAGTGACAGCAAATCAGTGATTGTGGACTGGGAGTTGGGAGAGGAGTTGGGAGGGAGAGAGGGAGTTATTACAAGGGGGCATGAGGAAACTTTGGGGGTGATTGTTTATTATGTTGATGATAGTGATGATTTATATACATATGTATACATGTGTCAGAACATCAAATTAAACACTGCACATGTGTATTTTTTTATATGTCAATTATGACACAGTAAAAACTATTAATAATAGAGAAAGAAACACAGTCCATAAATTTATTGGCTACCTTTAGAGAATTTGGCATTCTCTCATCTCTAGTTAGATAGTATACACATGGCTAAATTTCACATCCCACAGTAATATCGTATGGCAGATACCATTTAATTACCCTATTTTCTAATTTAATCTTTTAAACAAGAGCTTTAAAAAAAAAAGGATTAAATACAGATACAATTGAATTTTCTATTTTATCTTTGTCTCCAAAATCTTTTATATAGAGGAAATCAATAAATACTTTTCAAGTAAATATGAAAATAATAACATAGCATTCCAGTTTATAGGATTGTTTCATTATGCTATGTTAGCTCTTTTCTTAATTGACCCCCTTTGTCTTTACTATTGATACAAATCCAAATAGACCTGGGAAAGTAGAATAAGGAAGTTAGATATAGATTCTGTTGGATTAGCCATTGGTTATGGGACTTGAAGGAGAGGGGCTTTGTTTGTTGATTGCTATATTTTTCAGCCTGGGTGGTTTGGACAGTGGTAATTTCAATTCTAAGAGAAGGGTTTGGGAGGTTATAAAAATAGTAATTAACATAAAGCAAACAATTATACTTGATTGTGATGCACCCCTGAAGGGTACTGATATGAGTGACATTTGTCTCAGATTGCTTTTGGCCTGTATGGGTCTAAAAGTAAATAAACTGAAATATAAACAGGAGTTTTGGGAAACAGTTCTTATTGCATTGTATTTTCAGCTCTTATTAGACGTTGACTGAAAGGACCAGAGATGTATGCTTCCTTATGACTGTGTAGGATATAAAGGGACCATATTTATGAAGGAGGAGACTTGTGCTACTGGAGCATTATAAAGAAAACTTGGTTCTCAGTTCTTTTCATGACACGCCTTTCCTAACCCATTCCTAATGAAACACACATATATACAGATACATAGATTTGAGATCTCAGTCAAGGCTTGGCCTGGATTTATCATTCAAGTCTGTCTCTTTTATCCAGTGAAGTTTAGATTAGTTAAGCTGAATCAAAGTTCAAACAGTCATTTCTTTAAGTGTTCCTGGAGGGATGGGCCCGAAAGCTTCGGTTGGAGGAATTACCTGTATCTTGATGGTTCTTTCTTCAGATTTCTTTCAAATATCCCATCATTGACAAAGAATGCTGGCCTAAAGTCAAAGGGAAGTCTGGTGAAATGACAGTTATGATGAGACCTTGTCTTTTTGATGGTACAATATCAACATCATAGTAAAATGCTTTCTCACTTTGGTAACGTCTCAGATTCCTGTCAGATCAGTTTTTAGCAGTCATCTCTGTAGTTGCCTGTGTTGGAATATTAGATCTCAGTTGAATCATCTTTAATTTTTTTTAATGTTTATTCATTTTTGAAAGACAGAGAGAGACAGAGCACAAGCAGGGGTGGGGCGGAGAGAGAGGGGGACACAGAATCTGAAGCAGGCTCCAGGCTCTGAGCTGTCAGCAGAGAGCCCGACACGGGGCTCGAAGTCAAGAACCGTGAGATCATGACCTGAGGCAAAGTCGGATGCTCAACCAACTGAGCCACCCAGGCGCCCCATCAGTTGAATCATCTTTAGAAAGTAGATACTATAATAGGAAAAAAAAATGCCAGAACCCACAATGGAAAATCCATGCAGTTAATCTCAATTCAATTAAAGATATAAGGCTATGTATGAGATGAAGTGAGAAATTAGGCTGGTTGTAGAATACATTTTATGGGGAGAGATGATCCCATGAATTTTCTGTGTCTAGGCAAGTGGGGAGGGTCAGAACAGTGAAATGGAAACCTAGAAGTGTGAAACACTGTTGATTTAGTGTTATATATTGTGACATCATCAGTGCAAAGGGTCCAACACATGGTTATTAAGCCATTATGACTACTCCTATTGTCAGTTCATGATTGTGTGATAATATTTCTTAACTTTCCCTTATCTCATCCTTTTTTTGGGTGGGTGGAGGAGCACTTCTGAAAGAACCATTGTTGTTTTCTTGACTCTTGACCTCTTCTGTATCTGTTACAGTATACTGGAAGGCCCATTATGGATTTTTAGATTTCAAGTAATGTAGGATTGAATTTCAGGTATACCATTTGCCAGCTGGCAAACTTGGAGAAATTACCTCATTCTCTCTGGGTATTATTTTCCTTTTCTTTGAATACCTACATCATCTGTTGTTGTGAGCCTTAATTGAATTAACATTAAAATTTGTAAAATCTGTAGCTTTGTGCCTGAGACATAGTACCATTTAATAAAGTGAGTTCCTTCTCCTCTCCACATCCCACACAGTTTTAAACATAGTTACACCCTCAGGTGTCAGAGCAACTGCTTCAAAACCTGCTCGAAGTCTTTTGGATTAAACTTGCCTGATGCTTACGTATATTCTAGCACCTATAGTTGTTATTATACCATGAATCATTCCATGCATACAGTTTGCAGGTATCATTGGAATCCTTCAAGTAGTCACCTCTAGTATGCTTTTATGCAGTACTCATGAGATTTCCAAGACAAAATAGATCCATTAAATTCGCTCTTGTTTTTTTCCCACATTGCACTTAATGTGAATCAGAAATTTTTTCATTTTTGTGCACAAAAATGAATCAGACATTTTTATTAAAGAGTTTGGGAGCCAAAATAATACTGATTTACAATCTCCAATCAGTTCAAATTTTATTGTATTTTGGATGGTTTTGTATGTGAATAATAGCTACCTTACCATGAGCAAAGAGGTTTGTATTAAGATATTTATGAGATAGAACCTGTGTGAGGCTGAACATTGGCTCTCCAAGATATCCAGGTCCTAATTCCTGGAAACTGTGAATGTTAGCTTATATGGCAAAAGGGGTTTGCGGATGTGGTTTCAATTAAGGATGTTAATATGCAGAGATAATGCTGGATTATCTGGATGGGCCTTGAATGGAATCACAACTGTCCTTATAAGAGGGAGGCAGAGAGAGAGAGCAGACTGCAGAAGACAGAAGGCCATGTGATGATGGAATTAGATACTTACACTGCTGGCTTTGAAGATGAAGGGAGGAACCATGAGCCACAGACAGTAAGGAATTCCTATGGCCTCTAGAAACTGTAAGAGGCAAGGAACAGATTCTCCCCTGGAGCCTCCAGGGGAAGCAGCCCTGCCAACACTTTGACATTAGCCCAGTGAGACTGATTTTAGATTTCTGTCCTCCAGAACTGTAAGAGAATAAATTTGCATTGTTTTAAGTCACCAAGTTTGTGGTTATTTATTATAGCAGCAAAGTAAAAATAAGATCTAAATGGTATCTGCTGGGAATAATGTAAACCTATATTAACCCTCAATATAATGTTAAATACGAAGGATATGTATTTAGGTATTTGCTCTTTAGGCTTTATTCATGACAAGAGGTCATGATAGAGAGACTTCCACACTCTGCCTTCTGTCATTGCCAACCCCTTGTCACCAATTTTATTGTGAAACTGTCTAGGTAGAAACGCTGCTGTTGTCAAATTTCAGATTTTTCTTATGAGTGCCACTCAGTTCAATCTGGCTTGCAAGCATTATTTCAGGATGCAGACAGCTTGCCCAATTGTGACAGCTGCAAGAAGCTGACAGAGTCAGACCCCTGTGTTAACCTTCACATTGCTTACAGGAGTTTTGATAAGTGACAGTCTGTCTCAGTGATTGCCCATTCAGCTCATTGTTCTTCAGGTGAATGATTCACAGCTGTATGTAGATTCTCTTTTGAAAGTTTTCCCACATACACACAATTTCTGAGTCAGTGTTGTAAGGACATCTAAACAACAAATGGCCTTAGTTTTTCTTTAACAATGTAGTTATGATGACTCTAAAGCAATGAAGTCTATGAGAGCTAGTAGGTGGAGAGTCAAATGGCTACTGCTGCTTCCCTAGTTGTCACATCATTTTTTCTGCTTCTATAATTCTAGTTCCCTGCTGCCCTTTCTTCCTGTACAATAATGTATGTTCTGTAAGCTTCACCAGTTTGCCACCCACATATCACCTTTTATTCTAGATTAAAAGCAAAGGAAAATTCCTTTCCATTCACCCAGAATCCAGGTTTGGATATTAAATCAAATTTAAATATTAAATATTTAATATATTATAGTTAGAGTGTATATACTTTTTGGAGGTTTAAGGCATTGCTTTTTAAAGAAATTTTTTTTAAATGCTCATTTATTTTGAGGGAGAGAGAGACAGAGTGTGAGCAGGGGAGGGACAGAGAGAGAGGGAGACACAGACTATGCAGCAGGCTTCAGGGCCGGAGCTGTCAGCACAGACCTAACATGGGGCTCGAACTCACCAACTGTGAGATCATGACCTGAGCTGAAGTCAGATGCTTAACTTACTGAGCCACCCAGGTGCCCCAAGACGTTGCTTTTTTTTCTTAACTGTTACATTTTATTAAATAGAAAGTTTCTGTCAGGGTTACCTCTTATGGCTTTTTCCTCTAAAATACTAAAGTGAATATTACTTTATCTTTTGAGTGACATTTGATTGACACTACTAAAAATAGTAATTTGTTTAAATTCTTTAGTATTTAGGAGATAATTTGGTGGCTTCCTGATGATATAGCCCAGAATGAAGTCAACTGTGGTTGCAGTGCTGATCCTGGTGTGTGGAAGTATCAACTTAGGAGGCTGGAGATATAAACAAGCCAGAGGTTGGACCTTCATGATAAGGTTTCATATTTCTCTGACACGCAAAAGTCAACAACCTTTGTTTTATAACCCTAAAAAGTTGTTGACATACTGAGGTCATGGTCTCTTCTGGTTAGGTCCTATATTAATCTTTTGCCAAAAATATTACTACAAATTTAGCGGCTTAAAGCAAAAAATAATTATTATCTTACTGTTTTTGTATCTCAGGAATCCAAGCATGGTTTGGGTGTTCTACTTTAGGGTCTCTCACAGGGTGTAATTGAGGTGTCAGCCACGGCTGGAGTTTTGGCTTGACTGGTGAAGGATCCACTTCTAAGCACACACATGTGTTGGCAGTTCCTTGTGGTTTGTCAGCTAAGGGTCTGCACTCCTTGCTGGCTTCCCTTAGTTCCTTGACTAAGGGGCTCGTTTGAAGGCTTCCCTTGTCTTCCAGCCACATGGACCTGTCCATATGACAGTTTACTTCATCAAAGCCAGAAAGGGAAAGAGTCAACAGAGAGAAACTACCAGCAAAATGGAAGTTACAAACTTCTGTAATATAACTGTGGAGGTGGTTCTCACCTTTGCCATATTATGTTGGTTAGAAGCAAATCTCAAGGGGATGGGATTATACAAAGGCATGAATACCACAAGGTAGGGGTAAATGGGGGTCATTTTAGAGTCCGTCTACCACAAGTTCCCAACACAGAAGGAAGTTACAAGGGATTACTGAACATTTCGTGTTTTAGCTTACCCAAGAGTATTCATGAGTAAGAATTGACACTTTAAATTTGTGCAAATCATGTCAAAAGGAATAATAATCTTAACCCTGCTCTATATGTGGTAGGCACTCAAATGTTTGAAGAATAAAACTTATGTTTGTAAATCCATTTATACATAAAAAGCATTAGCTGACATTGTTTCATTTTTTTCCTCACAACATTTCTGTGAGGAAGTAAGACAGGCAGTCTTATGTTAGAGAAGTAGAAAATCATGGTAACAAAACCAGTAGCTGCTTAACACTGGGGTCCACATTTAGTGCCCTTTTTATCATAATTTTTACCTTGGGTTCTTTGGAGATGTGAGGAGGCTGCCATGCAGTTCTACCAGACCAAAGCCAGGCTGGATTTCTCAAGCCCTTTCTGCCACAGCAGTTATAGAATACTTTTGTCTTTTAGTTTTAGTCAAAATGACCACAGTGCCTTAAAGGACATGATTAAAGTGTCACATATTTCTATACAGTTTATTATTATTGAAAACAACAGTTTCCTGCCCATCTTCCTCTCATCTCCCCGTTACTTTCATCTTTCATATGATGATCCTGATAGTTCTCCTTTATTCTAACCTGTTTATTTTGCCACTTTTTATTTCTGGGTATTATCTTTTGACTTCCCACTGTGGAATATGAGGATTCATTCCCCTCCCCACACATCACACAAGCACAAATAAGTACATACACGTGTGTATCCCATTACCATCTTTCCAGTATATTAATTTCATAATTTGAGTTAGATCTTCTCCTTTTACTTTATTATGTTTGTTGAAAAACAGTATAATGTTTCCATACACTAAACTCTGATTCCTTTTCCTTTCCTTTATAACTTGTTTTCTCTAGAGTTAATAATTGTCTTTTTTTCATTGTGATTAGTTTTTTATGTATATATAGTCAATACAAATCCAATCTCATAGCTCCTTAAAATATTCAGATGTATTAGGTGTTCTATACATTTTATATCTCTGAAGAATGCCAACTACCTGTTTCTATTTGCTCAACTCAGGACTGGTCACCTCTTTTCCTTCTGCACAGGAATCTCCCTCAGAGTTCTCTTCATCATTCAGGGATTCCTATCACCTCTCTTGTATGTTGGATTCCTGATTTCTCTATCCCGTGCCTTTTCTTGTTTTTTATTTTTTCTTTTTGTTTTTATTTTAAGTTTACTTATTTATTTTGAGAGAGAGAGAGTACGCGCATGTGCATGAGCAAAGGAAGGGCAGAGAGAGAGAGAGAGAGAGAAAGAGAGAGAGAGAGAATCCCATGCAGGTGCCTTGCTCTCAGCACAGAGCCCCACACAGGGCTCGATTCTACAAACTGTGGGATCATGACCTGAGCTGAAATCAAGTCAAGAGTTGGCTGCTAAACTGAGCCACCCAGTGTCCCTACTTTTCTTGTTTTGATAGAGCACATCTTCTAGTAATTTCCTGAAAATATCTTTATTCTATTCTTACCCCTGATTGTTACACTGGGTATACAATTCTAGAGTTGGAATTAAATTTCCCTGAAAAATTTAAAGCAGTTATCATACTGTCTTCTAGATACCATTATCACTGTGATTTTTGCTTTAGGTTGATTTAATTGAGCTGTTTTGTTGGGGAAACTGTGATGTTAGTATCTTTAGATCTTTCCTCTTGAGCTGGACATATATCTTAGAAGGTCACTTTCAATCTTCTAATGGGAAGTCTTAGAGCCAATTAGGGAAAGAGGACTCAGGAATGTCAGCACTCAATATGTCTGTTTTCTTAATCAACCTATTTTCAGTACATTACCCTACCTGTAACTGTGACTGGTTTTAGACAATTCTTTTACTCTTCCCAGAGAATAAACTTTCAGTCTTTTGCAAGATTGAGGGAGAGGTAGTTATCAGGCTATAAAGAATGAGGGAGGCATATGGGAATATGACTGCTATTTAAATATACTCTCAAATAGTTCTTTAGTTTTTTTGCCTTAATCTTCACCTCTGCTTCCAGACATACCTGGTATGAAATTCATGAGACATTTTTGTATTGACAGGATGATTTTTAGTTTTTCCTATGGCCTGATTGTGTTTTTCTCAAGTCTGAGTAATCCTTTGTCTACTTTACAGCTTCCAGAATTTTATTACTATAATTTCCTATCCTGTTCTTGTCTTTACATTTGTCTTTGATTTTACATTTCTGTCATTTTAATGGTATTTTGAAAGGAAAGGAAAATAGCTATCTCTGTGTGTGTGTGTGTGTGTGTGTGTGTGTGTGTGTGTGCGTGCCCGTGCATGTGTGAGTTTAATCTGCCATTTTTCCTACTAAGTCTTGGAAACTTACTTTAATTTAAAGGTCTGTCAGAGATGTATTACCCCTCTAGAGATTTAACTGGAGAATATCAGACTGCTTATTAGCTCCCACCTTCTTGGTCTGGCTTAGAAATGCCAGTACTAATCTGGAGAACCTCATTTCCTAATGAGGCAGAATTGAAATCTGATTTAGCTTTATTTAGAAATTGGCACAGTTTCCCTTAGAAGGTATATATATATATATATATATATATATATATATATATATACACATATATATATAATATTTATAAAGTATATATTTTTAAATATATTACATATGTTTATATTTATATATTATATATTAGCGCCCACCGTTACTGTATGTAGCAGGGTAAGTAGTATAAAAATGTTGAAATGTCTTGTCTTGGGTAAGTTAGTTCTCCCTGGGGATACTCATCTCATTCTATTTTGCAACCTAAGCCAAATACTATACTTTTCCACATGAACCTCCCAATCATGCCTCCTCATTGCATTCTCTGAAACTATGCAGAGGAAAAATGCCTCCATCTGCCTGTGGAGAAAAGAAGCCAAATTATCCCTCCCACATTAGCCCATAGAGGACTTTCCTTACTGTTTTATGCATCCCAGCCTCCAACCCACCTGTCAGAGAATTGGGCTGATTATGTTCATACTTTCTGTTCTTATTTACACTTCTATTTTAATATTATTTAACTTCTATTTAGGAACAAGTTATAAACTTTGGGCTTACAGCAAAGTCAAGCTTGAAATTAACTTCTTTAAAGGCTAAATTGTGTTACTGATTTTAGCAATCCTGTTATTCTTCTTGATCCATTGTCTTTTGTAATTAAAACATTCATACAGTTGACCCTTGAACAACACAGAGGTTAGAGGAACAGACCCCCCTAACACACAGTTGACAGTCCATGTGTAACTTTTAACCCCCCCAAAAGTTAGCTATAATAGCCTGTTGAGCAGAAGCCATACTGATAGCATAAACAGTTAACTAACACATATTTTGCATGTTATATGTATTATATATTGTATTCATGTAATAAATTAAGCTATTAAAAGGAGAATGTTATTAAAGTCATAAGGAAGACAACATACATTTACAGTACTGTACTATGGAAAAATTGTAAATAAGTATACCTGCACAGTTCAAACCCATGTTGTTCAAGGGTCAGCTGCAAAAATGTCATTTATAATGGCTATTATTCACAGACTGATCACAGAAATAATAATATAAAATACCTTATGCCAAAACCAAATTAAAAATATTCTTACTTTAGATTTCTTATTCAGTTTTATCAGACTATCATGATGCACTTATATTATGCCAGCTTTGGTAGTTACTGGGAATACAAAGTTTGGCCTGATGGACCTCATGGGATGGTGAGGAGACATAATTGTGAAGAAATTTTTGTAATACAGCATTGCGAAATAAATATAGAAGTGTATCCTGGGAATAGAGTACTAATAAGGAATCTCCCAGTGGGGGAGAGAGGGGTTCAGAATGACTTCACAAAAGTGGTGACTGGACTGAGTTTAAATGAAGAGGGGGATTATGACATATGAATAAGGAGGGAGGGGTAGGAATAGCATATGTGAAGACATGAGGCATGAACAGGATTGTGTGTTCTGGGAATAATGAAGTATAAAGGGAGATGCCCATATACATTATATATACCTATTAAAATATAGAGACATTTTGAGGAGACTCATGGAAGATATTTAGTTAATTTAATTTCTTTTTGAAAGATTTTAAGTACTCTGAACACATTAGACATGTTACATTTACCATTACAAATAATCAACTGAAATCTTCTAGGTCAAAGTGTCTGTTAGCTTTTGTTGTGCAACATACCATCCTAAACTTCATAGCTTTATACAGCAACCATTTTTAAGCTTAATACCTACAGTTTGTCTGTCTAGGCTTGGATCAGCTGGGTAGTTCTTCTGGTGTGGGCTAGCTCGGCTGGTCTTAGCTGGCTTCATTTATGTGACTGTAGCCAGCTGGTGTGTCAGCTGAGGCTGCCAAATTAATGATGGCTTCAGCTGAGTGGGAACACCTAGGGTCACTCTCATGTGGTCTTGTGCCCTCCAGCAGGCTAACCAGGGATGGCTTATAATGTGGTCTCAGGTCTTAAGAGAGTGAGGATCTGTCAAAGCTTTCAAGAGGCATGGGCTTGGAACTAACACAGTATTGCTTTCACCACAGTTTTTGGCCAGAACATGTCCCAAGGTCAACCCACACTCAAGGGATAGAGAAATAGACTCCAGTTCTTAATGTAGCTCCAAAGTGCTGTGGCCACTGTGTAATATATCACAGCTTATCAGTAATTTTATCAAATTAGTGGACATCTATGACTTTGTCTATATAGTTATAGGAGCTTCTTACTACCTTGCCTCCCACTCCCTTATAAACATATATCGACCTCCATACATGACTTAGTATGGCTAACCATCCTGGTTTGCCCTGGACTATACAGGTTTTATCCCTGAAAATTCTGTGCTCAAGAAACTCCTTAGTTCCAAGTAGGCAAGAATAGTTGCTCATTATACCTTCTCAATGATAGTATATTTCAGATTGGCCTAATTCTACTCAGATAAGTCAGAATTATTTTCAGAAATTTTAAAACTGGAATTGAGAGAGTTAGTGTATCTTTCTGATGCCTGAATAAACTTTGAAATATAAAACTTATGTTTGTTGGTTATATTTTTTACCTTGTGGAGAAAGAAAATGCACAATAAGAAAGAATGAGCATAAAATGCAAGAAGAAGCAGGAACTTATCTTGTTGATTCATTTTTATTGAGGCTCATCTACATTTTATTGTTTAATCCTTTCCTGGATTCTGAGAGATAGTAAGTTTTGGTTTATGATTAAGCCAGTTCAAATTAGATTTCTGTCACTTGCAAACACAAAGTGTCTCTGTTGGTATCTGGAAGTGGGTATATAACTGACAAATTCTAAAATATGGAATAAGCAAAGTGAATCAGGAGCAGGTTCTTGAAGAATGTATTAGTTTGTCCCAGGTTGACAAACTAATAGTTCTTGATAACAAAGTTAAACTGCAGCATTATTTCTTAGGACTTTGCATGCCCACCAAAGCTCAACTTTGTAGGAAATATTCAGAAAAGTAGAGTTTGTAAGTTTCTTGCATTCCTCATTAGATATTGCAGGTGAGAGATAAGCACCTGTTCAGCAGATAGGAGATGGAATTAAGCAAACCTTTTCTCCTTCAAGCCAATGATCTGAGACCGTTGAGGGCAGGTTTTGCTGAATGGAAGCAGGTAAATTCTCTAGCATACTCTGAAGTTAGTTTCTGATTAGGAACTGTGGATCATGGCAATTAGAATGGAAATATCTCAGAAATACTAGGAATAGGGGTGCCTGGGTGACTCAGTCGGTTGAGTGTCTGACTTCAGCTCAGGTCATGATCTTGCGGTCAGTGAGTTTGAGCCCCGCATCGTGCTCTGTTCTGACAGCTCAGAGCCTGGAGCCTGCTTCAGATTCTGTGTCTCCCTCTCTCTGCCCCTCCCCCACTCGTTCTTTGTCTTTTTCAAAAATAAATAAACATTAAAAAAGTAAATACCAGAATATCATGGCTTTTGGATTCCCTAAGTTCATTCCAAGCACTTTGATGAGCATGCCCTGCCTGATGGAGGGGGTGCCTTCCTTTGTGAAATGTATCTCTTGGAGGAGTAATAACACAATAGAAAAATTACAGCATTAAAAAATAAAGCATCATTAAATATTTTAACCTTTAAAATATTATCTCCTATAAAACTTTGGTAAACTTACAATACATTGAAAAATTAAACATGAGTTATTTTGTTAGAAGGTTTAACCCTCTAAGCTCAAAATAATTCTATTACATCAGTTTCTTATTTACTAAAGACTGGGAGGGGGGTCTACTTTAGTTTCATTTTAAAGCAGCTGGATTTATAGTCCCTATTAAGAAGATGCTTTCAGGGTTATAATAATCATATGCAGGAAAATGCATACAGTTTATTTTAAATATGCTTGAAGGAGAAGATTTCACTGAATTAAATCTTCAGGTTCCATTTATCAGTGCTGGCACCTGTTTGTTGAAATTAAAATGCAGTAACTTTATCAAAATTCTTTCATTTTACTGTTCTATGTTTCATTTACTTGCATTGATGAATATACACTCTCTCCCTGAAGTGTAAAATCTTGAGCAAGTCTTACCAATTATTTAAATTTTGCATCTTTTAGCAAGTAAAGGGATTTGACCAGAAGTTATAAGATACTTAAAACTGCAACAGGAGGGCCCCTCCTTCAGCATCTTTCAAGGATATTATTTCCTTTCTGCCAGTCAACATTTATTGTGCATCCATTGTGCATAATGCTGCAGCATTATCCATCAAATATTACTGAAAGCCTTCTCAATTACTGGGCTAAGAACTTGGGGAAAGGAAAGGCATATTTTTTACTCTCTAGGATTTTATAGCTTAAGAAAGGCAACACTGAAGAGACAGAGATGAACAGAACTGGGTGAATACATGAATTAAATAAGTAAAATATTTCTCAAAAGAATCAGTTGTTCGGGGCACCTGGGTGGCTCAGTCTGTTAAGCATTTAACTTTGGTTCAGGTGGTAATCTCATAGTTCGTGGGTTCAAGCCCCACATTGGGCTCTGTGCTGACAGCTCAAAGCCTGGAGCCTGCTTCAGATCCTGTGTCTCCCTCTCTCTCTGCTCGTCCTCCACTCATGCTCTGTCTCTCCCTCCAAAAGATGAATAAACATTAAAAATTTTTAAAATAAAAAAAAGAATCAGTTGTTTGAGAGGTAGATTCATGGGTACTGCAGTTTTAGTAAAACACACATGGGAAAGATGGTTACCTCTCTTCTGTTAATTAGAGAAGTCTTATGGAACCAGTAGAATTTGAAGACTGTATATATGTATTATGTATTTGTCTATGTGTGTGCATGCATGCGTGCATCCATGGTCAAGGAGGAGCATTGATGCATTTCCAAGTATAGGATGAAACTTGAGAGAATCATTAACACATTGCCTGTGTCGTTGAATGAATTTGAATGAATGAACAAATGAATGCATGAATAAATTTTGGGAATAAGTCTGTTTAAAATAGTAAAAAGAACAAAGGCAGTAAGGGGGAAAAAACAAGCTATATATGATAGTCCAGCATAATCTGATAATTACCTCTGGGCAGATCATGTGTATTTGGGGATCTATTAAATAGTGGGAAACTATCATAAGGCCTTAAATAAGCAATAAATAGATAATCATTTATTACATTCCAGAGTGGTCATATGTAGATGAACCATTGACAATGAATGAGTAAGCATCAAACAGGTAAAGAGAGGGAAAAATTTTTCCCAGAAGGGAAGAATATGTTCTGCCTGCAGGTGGGAGAAGGTTAGGTTCATCAAAATAAGGGCTTAACATAAAAAGGAATTTACAAAAGGGTAGGTACTGAGGAAGTGAGGAAAAATGAGCTGGAGAGATAAAGAATGACATGGAAGTCCTTGTGAAGCCATATTAAAAAACTGAGACTTAGTTTTGAAGGCATTGGGAAGGCACTGTCAGTTATACAACATGATCACATCTAATTTTAGGAACAGCACTCTGGCTGCCTTGTACAGGCTGGAATGGAGTGCGGAGACTAAAGACAAGCAGAGTATTTGGGAAGGCATTGCAGTTATCCAGATGCAAGATGCTGATGGCAGCGAATGGAAAATCCCAGTGCTGAGGGAAAGAAGTGAGCACATTTAAATAATACCTTAGAGGTTAGACATAGTTTTTGGCAAGAATTCTACATAGATGGACTCTAAATCCAACCAACTACAAATTTTATCTGGTGTTCAAACCAAAGAAATCATGATCTACTCTAACACTGGAGGAAAAATACTGAGCAGCAATTGCTCATTGACAGTGTATCTATCCCCCATGGGGCCCCTCACAAAGAATGATCTGGACTCTGACTTTAGAACGTTACCTGTAAGACTCAGAATAACTGTTTTTTTAAAAAATAAATCTCATTGTGTTTGATATGAGTTTACTTTGTTGGTAGGAGTTCAAGGACAATTCTTATTAGCAAAATATTTTAATTTCTGATAACTCTATAAAAAGAGGTGAGTCCCTAAATTATAAATGAAAAAACTGAGGCTTAAGGAAAAAACGGGCAAGGCTAAAATATTTTGCAAAGTAGTAAGATAAAAACTAATATTTATATAACATATAATGTATAATACATTAGTATTAACAGAACATGGCCTATTCATTTATCTGAAATTTATAATTATTTATATTAATATTCTTTTGCAGTAACAGCAATTTATTTATCAAATCTTTTGGTATATTTCCTTCAATGAGGTATGTGTGATATATAAAAGATAGAAAATGAAATATGATCTAAATAAAAAAAAGGATTCTACATAGATTAATGTGTCCTCAAAACATCACTTCAGGTGGCTAGTCTCATCATGATAATGCTGATGTTGATCACTTGCTGACCTTCACTTGTATCTGCCACATTTCTTCATTAAATACTACATCTATACCCTAAGTTATAAAGTAATTTGTGGGAAATCCTTTGAGAAATTGTATGAATATCCTACCCCTCAAGTATTTTCTCCCAGTCTATAGCTTGTCTTTTCATTCTTTTAAGAGCATTTTTACTAGATCAGAACTTTTCAATTTTAATGAAGTCCAGTGTATTAATTTGTTTCCTTTAATGGACCATGCTTTTAGCATTGTATCTAAAATAGCATCACTAAGCCCATGGTCACCTAGACTTAATCCTGTTGTCTTCTAGAAGTTTTATAGTTTTATGTTTTACATTTAGTTTTTTAATCCATTTGAGTTAGTTTGTGAAAGGTAAGGCTTGTGTCTAAATTCACTTTTTTTGCATGTGTATGTCCAGATGTTACAGCACCATTTGTTGAAAGATTATCCTTTCTCCATCGAATTGCTTTTGTGCTATTGTTCAAAGACTTGTTGACTATATTTGTGTGGGTCTATTTCTCAGCTCTCTATTCTGTTCCACAATTTATTTGTCTATTCTTTCACCAATACCACACACTGTCTTCATTATTCTAGCTTTATCATAAGTCTTAAAGGTGAGTATACATGAGATACATGAGGGTTTGTTTTTTCTTTTCACTTAACAGTATATCCTGGAAGTCACTTCATATAATTTTATGGATATCTTCTTCATGAAATTTGAAAGTTTTCTAAGAAATTTTACCATGTGATGAACAATGGACCATATATTCATTCATTCATAAATCATGAAATTTATGAAGCTTACTTTTAAATGGCATATCTTATTGAGTGTATGTAGATCTTTTAAAAAAATAGCTGAATTCATAATTAAAGTGTCACAAGCCATTTGTTATCTCACAGTTTCTGTAGGTCAGGAGTTTAGGCATGGCTTAACTGAGTTTGCTGTTCATGGTCTCACAAGGCTGCAGTCAAGATGTCAGCCAGGACTGTAGTCTCATCTGAAACTCAGGTGTTCTTATCCAAGCTCATGTGTTGTTGGTAGAATTTATTTCTTTACAGTGGTAGGACTAAGATCCATGTTTTCTTATTGTCTGTTAGACTGGAATTGCTCTCAACTTCTAGAAGCTGGTCCCAGATTCTAGCCACATGGCCTTCCCACAACACGGAAGCTTACTTTTTCAAAGCAAGTAAATCCTTCTGCTCTTAGGGACACCCCCATTCACTAACTTAAGTAGGTCTGGCCCAACTAAGATAGTGTGTCCCTTTTGGTTAATTCAGAGTCTACTAATTAGAGATCTTAGTTTACATCTACAAAATCATTTTTGTTATATGTCATAATCATAGGAGTGATATCTCATTATTATATGATATATAATAATTATATATTTAATATATTTATTATTATATAGTAACATAAGATAATACAATACAATATAAGGCTAACACACATTATGGAGGGTAATCTGCTTTACTCAAAGTCTACTGATTTAAGTTAGTCACATCTTAATATTATATGTGTATATATTATATATTCATATATATTATATATGTATTATATGTGTATATATATGTATTACGTGTAATAGATATATTATATATAATCTGAAAGTTATACGGGGATATATTAACCAGGGAATGGAAATCTTAGGGGCTATCTTAGAATTCTGCCTACTACACACACAAAGCTTAGTTCTGTTTTCTCCTTTGCCTTATGTGTCCTTCTGCCTGTTTCTTAGTCTCTACATGGGTGACTCTAACTATTAGTTGGTTTCATCTTAAAAGGAACTTCTTACAGAGTTGTGTCCTAACAATATAATCTAAGGAGGCAATGCAGTCATTTTGAGTTTGGGTTCTCTGCATGAACTTTTAATTATCTGATAGTCTCTTTTATTTATTTACTGGTTTATTTGTCAATTGTTATGCTTTTATCCTCACAACTAGAGTGTAAACTACATTAAAATTAGGTGGAGCTTCTATATTATTTACTGTTTTATATTACCTGTAGTCAAAGTAGTACCTTCATCAGTATTTACCGCCTAAATGAATAAAATAAATGAATGAATAGATGAATGATGTAGTATAGAGCTTATTTTAGTGGCAGAATTTATTTATTTTAATTCCTCTGTAAATTAACTTACTTTGTTTTTGTTGTTGTTTTGTTTGAGAGAGAGAGAGAGAGAGAGAAAGAGAGAGTGCAAGTCGTGGGGGTGGGAGGAACAGAGAGAGAGAGTGTAAACAGGCTCCGTGCTCAGTGTGAAGCCCAGTGCCAGGCTCCATCCCCGACCCTGGGATCATGACCTGAGCCAAAATCAAGAGTCAGATGCTAACGGACTGAGCCACCCAGGTGGCCCTGAATTACCATACTGTAAAAAAAGGTGCACTTAGAGTCCAAATAAAAACTTTCAGTTTTCAGATATGTTTTGCTTCATGCAAGGGGGAAAATGACAGATTATTTCAGTTTCAAGAATTTGTAAATTCACAAAAATTTCAGCCATATTCTTCAAAGTTAAAAGGTCCTTGTGTGTTCTCACTTTTTGTGTGTATTTATTAGTCATTCTCCATTTGCACTCATATTTTATATTGGTTCATTCATAATAATCATACGTTTTATGTCATGCTTTTTTATCTAACTTGCTATAGGCATTTTATGTGCTGTTACATAGTTTTACTAACTATCATCAATAATATTTGAATTGGAAGAAATACCTTTCTATAAGAGCAAGTACAATATAGTAAAAAGAACACTGAATTTTGAAATCAAACAGACTTTGACTGAGTCTCATTTTGCCATATATTTATTGTGTGGTATAGGTCAAATTATTTACTTTTTCAATGCCCAGTTTCCTTTTCTGTAAAATGACGTTAATATATCTTGCTTTTGGAGTTGTTACGATAATTCAAGGAGTTATGAAAAATGCCCAGGATGTTATGGCTGCTTACTAGACATTAGTTGCTTTCCCTTTACTTGCCATTGTTTCTTTGATATATATCAATATTTTTATTCATCAATATTTGTATCAATTATGATAGATATAATTCAAGCAATAGTAACACTTATGCATTCTTGAGTGTTTGCTATATTTAGGGAACTATACTTGGTACTTTATATATCTGATTAAATCTTGTGACAACCCTATAAAAAAGGTATTATTAATCTTCATTTAACAATGACAAACTAAGAGAGAATTTAAGAAACTTGCTTAAGGCAAGTGGTAAGCCAAAATTAAAACACATATGTATAAGTTTCACCTTCTTTTGTATATTCTTTAGGATACAGTTTTATAAGTATATTCATCAGAGTTCTCAGAAATAGAACCAATAGAACATATGTGTCACACAAGCCTGGAAATTCTGTCAAGAGTTGATGTTGCAGTCTGAGTCTGAAAATAATCTGAAGGCAGAATTCCTTCCTTTTGGAGAGCTCAGTCTTTTCTCTGAAGGCCTTCAACTGATTGGATGTGGCACACATACATTGTGTAGGAGTAATCTGCTTACTCAAAGTCTACTGATTTAAGTTAATCACATCCAAAACCAAAACAAAACAAAAACAAAAAACAAAAGAAAAACAAAAAACAGAACAAAACAAAACAAAAACCTTCACAGCAACATCTAGGCTCTTTTTGACCAAACAGCTGGGTATTATAGCTTAGCCAAGTTGATACACAGAATTAATCATCACAATAAGTATAGTATATCAGTTTTTAAAAAGCTTCATAGTCAGAAAGAACTGGTTTTAAACCTTAGCTTTCTAAAAAGTATTATACTGAATTCTACTGCCACCACCAGATTTTGCATATGTTATTACCATAATCTCACCAGTATATGTTTGTGTGTTTATACATATACATATATAATACAATGCATATATATGTATTAAAATTTGGAAGGAAAGTAGCATTATAAGAATTAAATGGTACTTCATTATTTTAATTTCTATTTATTTGACAATTAGCAACCTTAGACATATATTGATATGTATAACAGTTGTATTTTTTGTGTGATTTTTTTTCTGTTTTTTTTTTTTTTTGTCTATTTATCCATTGGAGATATTAGTATTTCCCTTATTGGGTGTGGATTTTATATAAAAATAATTGGCAGCTTATGATAGATGTCTGCTGAAACTGTTTTTCCCCAAACTAAACACAATGATTCCAGATTTGTATACATTGCAACTCTATTTATCCAGAAAACATTTATTCACCACTTACTGTGTGTCACACTGGGCCATATACTAATGACATGAAGAAAGTGGCTTAGTTTTTACAACTCACAGTAGCGCAAATGATGTACTGTATAATAATATGGAAGCATACAGAAGGACTCCCTTAATTCATCCTGGAGGAGTGAGAGATGAGAAATTTGGACTAAACAACTGGCCCAAGGTCACATAGATAAGATTTTTTTTGTACATTGAATCATTAAATATTTTATATTGCTCCTAAGAAATTCATAACTTTTGTAATTTGTGTTTTCTGTAGATTGACATTTTGAAAAAAATCATTGTTTTGCCAAGAGAGATTAATTGTTCTGAAAATTACCTTCCCACTGTACAGAATTAGAAAAATGGACACGATCTATAAAACAGCTATTTTCAGTTGTTGGATGTTAGGCAGCACAGGTCTGTGATCCCTGAAACAAGAGAAACAAATGAGGTGAGCTGTACCATCTTCCTGCTTTCTGTCTGGAGGCACTTTATGGGCAATAGCAGAGGCAGGAAACCTAAACAGAGCTCAGTGATCTCCATAAGTTGAGAAGACAGAGTTTAGATTTCAGTAGGTCAAAGTTGCCAGGATTCGTAGGATAGTGTACTGTAGAGGTGGGAAGTGTGTACAGTGAGACTTGAACATCTGCAGAAGGGTTCCAAGAGTTCTGGTTGAGTACTGATTTGCACATTCAAGAATGTGGAGAAAGAACAAGAGAGCAATTCTCTTGATTCTAGGAGATCACACAGAGTTGGAAATATTTGTATTTCTACTAGCCAGAAAAAATTTTCATCACTTCTAAGATACAGGGCACCTGATAGAGTACTCAGAAGAGTGTCACTTTAGTAAAGATGATAAAGCAGACTTAGAATAAAGATTGTTCTGGAACCATCCTAACAAAGCTTGAAAGGAAGACTTGAAATAATCAAGCTGATCTGGAAGTGAATTATGTATCAGTAAAAAGGAATATAACAAAATCCAGCACATAACAATGTGAAATTCACAATGTTCATCAAACATAAAAAAATTATTTGCATGCAAAGAAGCCATAACTCAGAGAAAATTAAAAAAGAATCAGATGGAGAAATGAAAGAGACAATGGATTTACCAGCCGTGGGCTTTAAGACAGCTATTGTAAGTGTAATAAATATGCTTAAGCATGCAAAGTGTATTCATGAACATGATGAGGAGGAAAACCTCAAATGGAACTTCTTGAGATAATAAATATTATAGACGAGTTGAAAAGTACACTGGATGAGATCGATTAAGTAGGAGTGAAGCAGAAAAGATCAAGAACTTAGAGACACAGTAATAGAAACTAAAGTAAAGCACACAAAGTCAAAAAAAAAAAAAAAAAAAAAAAAGACTGGCAAAAACATGACCAGAGCATCGGTGAGCTGTGGGACAATCTCAGGCATCTAAGATATGTATACTTGATGTCTAAGAAAGGGGATGAAAGATAGAAAAATTAGCAGAGAAAAAAATGTGTGATTTTTTCAAAATTCAGTGAAAACTATAAAACTCATAGTTCCAAGAAGCCCAACAAGCCATTAGTAGAGTAAACTTAAGACATATTAAAGTCACACCAAGGCATATAAAAATATAATTTCTGAGGTACCTGGTTGGCTCAGTCAGGTAAGTGTCCATCCAACTCTTAATTTCGACTCATGGATTCGAGCCCTGTGTTGGGCTCTGCGCTGAAAATGCAGAGCCTGCTTGGGATTCTGTCTCTCTCCTTCTCTGTTCCTCCCCTGCTCATGCTCTCTGTCTCTCAAAATAAATATTAAAAATAATAAAATGAAATTACTGAAAACCAGTGATGAAAGGAAAAATCCTAAAAGCATCCAGAGAAAAAAGACACATTAGATAAGAATGAAAGCTGACTTGTTATAAACTATATGACAAGATTGATATTTGATGAGTATCAAATGACAAAATGATAAAATGACATCTTTAAAGCACTAAAAGAAATGGCTTCCAACCTAGATTTCTACTCTCAGTGAAAATATCTTTCAGGAATGAAGGTGAAATGAAAACCTTTCAGACAAACAAATAGAAAATTTGCTGTCAACACTCCTCTAGCATGAGAGATTAAAGAAAGTTTTTTAGGTAGAAGGCAAAAAGGTATCAGATGGAAGTTTGATCCACCAAAAAATGAAAAGCTCCAGAATGATAAATGTGTGGGAAAACGTAGACGGCAATTGTCTATTTTTTGATTTCCTTAAAATATAATTGACCATTTAAAGCAAAGATAATAATGTATTGTGAGCTTTATAACATATGTAGAATTAATCTAGTTCTTTTTTGTCAGTAACATGCCTTGTTTTTTTCTAGAAAGTAGTAAAATTTTCTGTTTAATTTTAGAGTTGAAACTTTCATCAAGTTACCTTTAAATATGTGTCACTTTTTAATTAATCCTTCTTGGAACTAGTAAACTTTTTTAATCTCAATGTAAATTTAGACCAGAAAATTTTTTTTCTATTATTTCTTTATTATTACATCTTTGTTTTTATTCTGTTGTTTACAAAATGCTAAATTTGTGCTTGATACCTTTTAGGTTTTCTATTTCTTTTTTATTCTGCATTGTCTCCACTTGGTTTTCTAAAACACTAAATTGCTTTTCGGCAGTGCCCTTTTCTTTTTAATTTTCTTGACTGATTTTTGAAATTCAAGTACCCTTTATTTTAGTTCTAGAGTCTCTTTTCACATATTCTAATTGTGTATCCTTAGGGGATCACAATAGATTTTTCTTAATTTTTCCCCCTATCCTCCATTATTTTTCTCTTCACTGTCTTGTTGATCATCTAAATTTGCTTCTTTTTAGCTGCATTGTCACTTAAAATGGCTTATTGATCCTTCTCTGCCTATTCATATAATTCAACACCTATACTGCTCAGGCTTTTGGAATCTTTTGGAAAGTGATAATTAAAAAATAGTAGGGCAGAATTTAACACTAGAGTGCTTTTAGTGGAAAAGCTTGTTTAGCTTATAAAGGGAGATCTATATTTTTCAGTGCAATCAGGGGTACATTGAACTTTGCCTAATATGATAATTCCTCTCTAATGAAAATTAACATCTGGCCTTTTTATACAAATAAGCCGGAGAAGTTTCCTTCCTAACCCAGTGATATCCACGGATCTGTGACATTTGTTTTAAGTTTTATGAGAGATGGAAACCTAAAGGCTATTCTCTCTGACTCCTGGCCAGTAAATGTCAGGCCAGAACTGTATTTTCCCTCTTAGGACTTGAGATACTAGGTATTCTAGGTTCTTCTCCGGCCTCCAGAGTAGGCATCAGTTCTTTTTGAGCTTGAGTGGCCCCACCAGGGACTTAGGAAAGAGAAGGAATGGAGAGTATGGACATAGGCTGTCATATTCCAAGAGTCATATTCCTTAACTTTCCAGCAGAAATTAGGTTCTGTCTTATTTGGTTGTCTGGTAAGATACATCACAGAATACTTGCGGAACATACCAAATATCCCTGCCTTTGGGGAAGTGTAACTTTGCCAAGAGAGAGTTGTTTTATTAGGTAGCTTTTAAGTGAACTTTTTTCTTTGGCATATCTATAAAAAAATGGAGAATTTATTCAGAGGAACAGAAGCAGAAGGAGATTTGACTGGGTCATTTTGATTCCCAGTAGGAGTTAACTGCAATTCAACAGTATTCTCAGCAGCAGACTTTCTTTTACTTCAAAGTCCTAGCAGTTTCAGAAGAGAATCTAATTATAAGGTATTTTATGGAAAGCGTTTAGAAATTATTTCCCACTGGTGCAGTTTTAAACACAGTAATCACATTCCTTCCACACCCCCACTCCCCAAAAAAGTCCCCACAAAATTATGTATTTTTTAAAGGCTATATTATTTGCTGCTTTCTTGAATAACCCTAAGGGTAAAAAATATTTTGGGGGAGCAACTGATACTGCTGTTAAGACCTTACTCATACCAATTTTGTCATGATGTATGGCTCTCCTGATCACACTTCCGTTGAGCAGGGCCTGGAAACAGAGATGAGAATGAAAACTAGAAATGGGGTATAGGCCAAGAAAGATAGAGAAGAGGAAAGATTTGTGGAGCAAGGTGTTTTAGAAAAAAGCTAAAGATTCACTTTTATAAGTCCTTTTAAGTATTTTGGAATCTTGTTAAAGAATGTGTTAACATTATTTTTGGATAGATGTTATTAATCTGGACACATGCAGCATTGAGTTTGCTTTGATTCATTTGGCATATATGTTATCAAGATTTACACCTCACTTCTTCCTGTGTCTCACAACACATTTTCCTTCTCCCTTATACTCCTTCTTTTTTTAAAAATCAAATTGTGTCATTTTATAATTTACATTTATAGAACAATACTTCTTGCCAACAGTAAGGATTACATTTTCTCATTTGTTTTCCAGATTTTGCCTTCAGAGTAGCTAGATGGCACTTTGAAGTGGAAGTATATTTAGTAATCATGTTATTTTAACATTTCCAGAAGTGAAAGACCTAAAAAGAAATGAAAACCAAGAGTACATTTTATAAACTCAAGTTGGAAAGAACATTATTTGAATACTTCAAATTAACACACTTTATTTGATTTCTCTTAATAAGCCTAATGAAATTAAGTCTTGCTTATATTTATAAATTATTTGGAAAATAGAAAATGTGAAGATAAGATATGAAAATTATAAAATTTGCTTAAATTCTTATGATCACCTCTGCTTTCTAATAGACATTTAACCAACTTAGTATCATTACTGGAATAACAAAAGGAGTAATATTCTCTCATTTTTCTTTTTTTAAAAAAAGATACTTATTCTTTCTTACATTTTGGAAAATAGGCAATGTATGAAAATAAAATGAAAATTCACTTGTCATACAGAGATATATTTTATTTTAATTTTTTTTCACATGTAGGTGACTAAAAATGAAACAGCAATTTAGGTCTTCATTTATCATGAGAATTTTTCCATGCCAATAACTTTTGCAAAAATTTTATTTATAATAATATTCCAGCATATGGAGGTAGCATGATTTCATGCTACCTATGGTTAAGCATTTAGTTTCCTTACAAATTTATTTGATCGTAAATATCCTACATAAATATCCTACCTTTTTTGTGATCAGATTGGTAGAGTTAAATTGCTAAAGCATATAGTCAGTAATATTTGCTGGCTTGTAAAAGTATTTCCAGTTGATTGTAGAAAGTTTGCAAAATTCAGAAAAGTGTAAAGAAAAAAATACTTGAATTGGCCATTATTTCACTATTAGAGATAACTTTTATAAAAAAATATTAAAAACCAAAATAATGTGCCCAGTGTTTGTTATACTGTTTTAAAAAATGTATTAAAATGAAAATTGTCCATATTATTAATTTATGAAAATATGATGTGTAAAGAGTTAAATATTTCATCTTATGGATATAACCTAATTTATTTAACATTGTTTTTCTGTTACACGTTAGGTTCTTTCAATTATATAATCCTTTAACCTAAATATCACATTTTTCCTCTAGTATAGATACCTAGAAGTGGAATTTTTAAAAGAGATAAAAGAGAAAAAACTGTTTTTTAGGTTCTTTATACACACTGCCAACTTATTTTCAAAAGATTTAATCAATTTATACTCCTAAATGCCTCTCATCAGCATTGCATGTATGCTTAAAAAAAAAAAAAGTCCCAGTTTGATCAGCGAAAGCTAGCTCTTTGATATTTGAATTTCTGTTTCTCTGAATACTAATAAACACTTTTTATATGATCAGTGGCCAGTTTTATTACTTTTAAAATGATCTTTTCAAGCCTTTTACATGTTTTAAGAATACTATGCTAGGGGCGCCTGGGTGGCGCAGTCGGTTAAGCGTCCGACTTCAGCCAGGTCACTATCTCGTGGTCCGGGAGTTCGAGCCCCGCGTCGGGCTCTGGGCTGATGGCTCAGAGCCTGGAGCCTGTTTCCGATTCTGTGTCTCCCTCTCTCTCTGCCCCTCCCCCGTTCATGCTCTGCCTCTCTCTGTCTCAAAAATAAATAAACGTTAAAAAAAAAATAAAAAAAAAAGAATACTATGCTATTTTACTTATTGATTTGTGGGGTCTTTGCATATTAAGGATGCTATCATTTTGTGGCATTTATTGTAAATAATTTTCCGTGCTTGTAATTTATCTTAAAATTTTATTAAGAATGTTGTTCAAATACAGGGGTTAAATTTTTTATGAAATGATATCTCTAAATCATTTTTATGGATGTTTTACTATTTTTATTAGAAAGTCCTTTAAAAGAAAGTGCTTTTCTTTCCCCTACAAAAGACTTTAATTTATATTGTTTCATTTGCTGTGGTGTGTAAAAAGAAGTTTAAGTTCTTTCCCCCCAGACATTTTAAATTTATTTCCGATCATAGTTTGTTGAGTAATCCACTCATTTTCTGTAGATTTTTGATGCTTCCTTTTTCATGTATTAAGTATTTACATAATAAAGATTATGTATTAAGTTCTGAACTAGTGCTATTTTTCTATCATTCTTGCACAAGTTCTATAGTGTTTTACCTTTTATAGTACTTATCTTCTTTTTCATAATTTCCTTAGCTTTTTTCTCTTTATCCTGGTGAATTTTCAGTTCATTTTGCCACCTTTCCCCACAGACCCAACAAAGATCAATTTATTACTTTAACCACTCATCAAAAAGTATTTATTGTTCAACTATGATCTGTTACGTGCAGTTTTAGTCTCATGTAATTATATGTGATACAACTTCAGCCTTCATTTTACTTTAAATTACAGAAAGAGTCTATAGAGATTTTGATTATAATTATAACCAACATGCCTTTATTTGAGGATGATTTGTCAACTTGGGAACATTCAGTCTTCTCTGTCAAGATTATGATATTTCTCTATTTTAACTAGTTTTCCTTTGTCTCTCAGACATGTAATAATACAATATAAAAGATAACCACGGGATATTTAACTCAAATAAAAATCCTAAGTATAATGTTTTTGTTAATATGGTTATAAAATTGAAAATAAAAGCCAAAAAAATGTTTAAAGGATTAAAATAATTTTTATATTAAAAGGACTCTAGTCTCAGATCTAATTAACAATAACGTAGGATGGCAAATAAGGCAACTTATTAAAGGAAGCTAAATTTCAACCTAGATGTCTTTATGGAGAAGTGTTTTTTTTTTTTTGTTTTTTGTTGTTGTTGTTGTTTTTTAGTTTTATTAAGTAACTTTTTTGACATCTATTGAGGGAATTTACATTTTATTTGATCAGTTGCATTCCTGGTTTAAATCTATATTGTATTATTATTATTATTTTCATTTTATGGGTCAATATTTATTTGACACCAAAACCTGAAAAAAATGCAACAAAAAGGAATTATACATTGTATTATTATTTATATATGCTATTGGGTTTTTCATGCTAATATTTTACTTAGGATTTTTAGATGTAAAGTAATTTCATTCTATTTTTTAATAGTAAAGATGCTTGATTTAACCTAAATCTATCATTGAGCTTTTCTTTGCAGTTTATTATAGGCTTTAACATACCAACTTCTTATTTTTAATCTTTAAACAATATTTAATTATTGTCAGTTTTATCCCTCCCCTTCAGTCCAATAGTTACCACTTAGGTATTTAAAAGAGTGTTTTGAAATCTGCAGTAGGTAGGATTTTTTTTCCCAAGCTTAATATGTATTAGTAATTTCCAGAGATTTTCTTTTGTTTGTTTTGCTTTGACATCATGATGAGAGGAAATAAAACTTATCCTTTTAAGGAATGGGTTTTTTTATTGAATATTCTAAGGTAAATTTTTATAAATATTTCATGAATTTTTAAAATATTTTTTAAAATTTATTTATTTTGAGAGAGAGAGAGAGGGAGAGCAAGCATGGGAGAGGGGCAGAGAGAGAAGGAGAGAGAGAATCCCAAGCCGCAATGGAGAGTAGGATGCTTAACCAACTGAGCATCCTTCCATAAATGTTTAATTGAGGGTTTTGTTTGCATCTACATCTTTGTTTGCAACAACTATACATGCTGTTAATTTTCATTGTTAATTCTGTTATTCAGTTGTCATATTTTATTTTGTTTGCTTTCTCTATCTTTCCTAGATTGACAGTAGGGTGGAATGCAGAATGGTCTCTCATTATAATTATTTATCTGTTATCTTTGTATTTTCACAATTTTGCTTTATATTTTGATGCTGTTATTTGATTAAAATCACAATTTGTAAAAACTGTTATTTCACTTTATTTATAATGAATAATTCCCAATTTATTTTTGCTGTTGGTTTCTTATATACCCTCTGCATTTAAATTGTTGGCCTTTTTTCACTTTCATTACATAGGCAACATTTTATTTATTTTATTTTCAACTTACTACATGTCTTACGTATATTAATCATTCAGTAAATGGCAGTCTTTGGAACCTAATGTTTAGGATTGCTTTTTATAATTTTTAACTGTAGCATACAATAATTAGGCCCACTCTTTTAAAAACTATTTTTAAAGGGGCACTTGGGTGGCTCAGTCGGTTAAGTGTCTGACTTCAGCCCAGTTCATGATCTCACAGTCCGTTAGTTCAAGCCCTGTGTCAGGCTCTGTGCTGAAAGCCCAAGTCTGGAGCCTGCTTTGGATTCTGTGTCTCCCTCTTTCTGTCCCTCCCCTGCTTGCACTCTTTTTCTCTCTCTCTCAAAAATAAATAAACATTACAAAAAAATAAAGAATAAAAACTTTTTAAAAACTGTTATTTCACTTTACTTATAATTAATATTTCTAATTTTTTTTGTTGGTTTCTTTTATACCCTCTGCATTTTATTGTTGACTTTTTTTTTTTGCCTTTCATTACATAGGCAACATTTTATTTATTTTGTTTTTATAGTGAACTAGAATGTAGAAATTCTTATTTTACTTTTAATAGTTATTGGCTTACAGTTTATTCAATACTCTTTTTAAAACATATATTTCCAATTATCAAATTTAAGAACAAAACTAGAAATTTCACTAGGATGAGAAATTTAGCTTCCTTTAACAAGATGCCCTATTTGCCATCCTACATTATTGTTAATTAGATCTGAGACTAGAGTCCTTTTAACATAAAAATTCTTTTAATTCTTTAAACCTTTTTTTGGCTTTTATTTTCAATGTTATAACCATATTAACAAAAATACTATATTTAGAATTTTTATTTGAGTTAAATATTCCATGATTATCCTTATATTGTATTATTACATGTTTTTGATTCTCTAATTTGTATCTTGTTAGGATAGGATTTATTCTCAAATAGTATAAATTTGTTGTCTCAAGAATTACTCATGAGAGGTGAATTTCATAAGCCTTGCTTTTAAGTGCAATGAGTAACTTTGTTAGGTATAAAATTCTTGAGTTACAACTCTGCACTCTGAATACTCTGTTAACATTTTCTATCATTTGATGCTTTTAGTAATGAAAATATTGCAAAAATATAAGGTCAGCATGTCCATTGGTAGATATGGTAGATATTGGGTTTTTAAATTTTCTTTGTTTTCTGGGTACTTAGGGTGTAAAACTTTCCTATTGGCAAAGATCTCCAAATTGCTTACTACAGTTAAAACAGAGTTGAGATTCCAGGGGTGTCTTCTTGTGCCTGAATTTTTATGCTTCTTATTGATTCTAAAAGCTACCTAAATACATAAATGTATTTTCTGCTTCATTTAACCAGAGTCAGTTTTTGTTATTTGTATCCAAGAATTCTCACTAGTACAGTGCGCAGTCTGAATGCTCATTCTGAAAGCCTGAAGAGCTTTAAAAGAATTTTGCCAGAATATGTTCAGACACAATTCTTCTCCAGGCATCTATAGACACCTGATCTTTCTTGATTCTAGAAAGTTTTCTGATATTCTATTTTTGATGATTTCCTCTGGATCCACTACTGAGATTTATTCATCTAGGATTAGCTGTTCTAGACTGCATTGGGGTTCTTGTTTTTTTTTTGATGCACCAGATTTTCTGACGTATTTTTATTCTTTTTCTGTGGATTTGGGCCAGTTTCTTCACTTTGGTGATCAAAGCACTAATGTGACATTTTGTAACATCAGTTTGGCTCTTAGAGACTTCCCGAAAAGAATATGAATTTTATAATCCATTATTTTCTGTTTTCAACCAGTTTTATTTGTATGTTTGTCTCAACATTAACCTTTTATTTTCTTGTCATTCCCTGCTTAGGTTTTTGTGTTGAAGGTCCCCAGGGTCACCTCCAGGTTTTACTAGGAGGACCTACAGGATTTAGCAAGTAGTTACACTCACAGTTATGATATATTACAGAGAAATATACAAAACAAAGTCAGACAAGGGAAAACATGCATGGGAAAGTTGGGAAGAAAACAAGCACTTGCTTCTAAGGGTTCTCTTCCAGGGAGGTTAGGAAGGATGCATTTAATTTTCCCAGCAGTGAGTTGTGACAGCACTTGTGAGATGTTGCCAGCTAGGGAAGCTCATTAGAGATTCAGATCCCAGATCTCTACTGGGGGCTAGTGATGTAGACACCCTCTGCTTAGCATGTACCACGATCTCACACTCCCAAAAGGAAATCAGATGGTGAGCAGAAATCATTTTTTTCAGTTTAGGCACAGTGAGCCACTCTTGTCAGAGTGATAGGAATTCCTCAGAGATGCAAGATCCCAGCAACCAGCCAAGGGGTGCCCTTGTAAGCAGATTTTCAAAGGATAGTCAGATATGTGATGTTACCTCTTTCATGCACAGTTTCATATGGCTACTTTTTAAAAATGTTTTAAAAGATACTAGATCTATTTTTTTTGTTCCTTATATAAAATTAATTTCAGAGATAAAAACATATCCTGGAAAATATTTCCTTTGTATGCTGTAGCATGTTTTAATAGTCTCTTCCCATTTGAGAACCTTTTTGCCATTTGCTCATTTTTAAATGAAGTAAAGCTATATAAACCTCGTATTTCCAACTGGTCATTGATGTTATTAATCCCATCTTACTTTTGGGTCTAGTAGGTTCCCATTCTCACATCTGAACTTTAAGAATAGGTTGGTATGAGCACCTAATTTGTGATGTCTAGCAAGCATCCATTTAGAGAGATTATTTTCTAGAATGAAATTAACCTCTTACTCTATCTAGCTTTTGTTACAATTAGCTAGGGAATCAAATACAGTTTTCTGTCTTTTGAAAAGTGTTGTACTTTAAATCAAATATACTTTGGTGTGAAGAGCTCCAGCTCTTCAGTATGCTTTTAAGTAACTGACTGAATTTTCCAGGATTCAGCACAATTCATTGCTTTCTGCTTTCAACCATGGCACATGCTTGGAGCTATCCTCACATAAAAAGTATTGTTTTAGTCTTAGTCACATTAGGAGACCGATGTCACATAGCAATTCAAACAGGTAAAGCTTAACATAAAAGATTGTAAGACTGGTAGAAGAGTAACTAAAAGATGTAGAACAAAATATAAAGGTATTCTATGGCTGAAGGAGAATACCAAGGAAAGACAAACTTGGAAGAGAGGCCCTCTCACAAGATTATTATTCAGACCTCATTGGAGAAAGTAGAGTTTCAGCCCACTGGATGGTCCCTTAAGTCTTGGCCAACATCACAGGGAGCTCGGAAGCTGGGGCGGCCCTTCAGAGTTGTCCTAGGTTGGGAGAAGATGACTGGACTTTATCGACCAGTTATTAGATGCAGGCTGTTCCAGGAAGATACTTTGACTTTAGGCAATGATAGGATGGAACTCTCTGGTTATGTAAGTGACAGCTTTAATGGTACTCAGGCAGATCTGTTTGGAGTAGTTCTTTTTGGCCAGAACTGTGTGTCTCTGAAAGAGTTTTTCAGATGGTGGAAGTCCATAGCTGAGGAGCAGAAAAAAAATTTTTTTTGTAGATGAAATTAGTTCGCCATTAGGGTGAGCAAGGCAGAACACTGGGGGAATGAATCCGCAGTAGCATCTGGTAAATCAAAAATTGCTGATGTTTTTGATTGTCATGGGTACCCCCCACTTTAATATATCAGACAGTTGACTTATCCAGCATGGGTTCAGTGCCAGCTCTAGACAGAATGTGGCTCAGGCATTCCAATTCAGGTGTCTGATCTTGGATCTGGGAGATTCATTAAATGCTACCAGATGGCAAAAATGTTGCACAGGTTGAAGGGTATTGCCATATTTTTTTTTAACTTGTCCTGGTGCATCTGGAAAGTTCTCTTTTATTTAAAAAAATTACTTCAAGAAAGAGATGGGTTTTTAAAAATGCTCAAGCATTGTTTTATTTTGTTATTTTTTGTTTTGTTTTATTTTAACTATTTGATAGAGAGAGAGAGAGAGAGAGAGAGAGAGAGAGAATATGCTGGTGGAGGGAGGGGCACAGAGAGAGGAGAGAGAAAATCCTCCAGGCTCTGCTGTCCTGTGATGTGAGGCTCTATTTCACAAACTATGAGATCCTGACCTGAGCTGAAATCGAGTCAGATGCTTAACCGACTGAGCCACTCAGGTTCCCCTTAATTAAGCCCAAGCATTGTTATTCTTATTATTAATTAAAGATAGTTTTGGTGAGGGAGAAAACATTAGTTTTGTTCTTCTTTGCTAGTATAAATTAGTGAAATTTTGCAATAAAAAAATATTTGTTGGGTGCTGCTGAGCACATAGAAGAAGCATATTAAATCCAGCATTCAAATATCCACTCTGTGCCATATACTACTCCAGATCCTCAAAGTAAAAACATAAGTAAGATATAGACCTCCCCCTTTACCAGCTGTTACCCCTGGCAAAGGATTCTATTTTAGATAGTATGTTTATGCCTTTAAGTCAACCAGGTAAAAGTTGGGCCTTGAGGTGAAAAATTAACCTCAAGGGTTTGCTTCTGAAGATTTCATTCAGACCCTTTCCTTTCTCCAGTATGCACACTCTCATGTTCACTGTGTTGGGCAGAATTGATGAAAATTCTTTTAGGATTAGAAAATATCCTAAATCTGAAGTTATTTTGAGCATGAGTTTATTATAAACCAAGAACACAGACCTAGAAAATTTCTGTCAAGACAAATGGCTTTAAAACCCTAATAAATAATATAACTTCTCTGCACTGGAAAACAAGCTCACCAGGTGTAATATATATATATATATATATATATATATATATATATATATATATGTATATATGTATATACGTATATATATATGTTGATATATATATTTGTATATACGTATTGTGATCTAGATCCAAATTGTGATCTAGATTCCAGTTTTTTACACATCTTTCACCTTTATATGCATACTTCAATCTATGGATTAGCATGATCTGTCTTTGTGTATAAACTGAAAAAATGGAAATAATATCTGTTGTTGAAGATGTTTTGAGATTTATTTTGCTAATATTTGCAAAACTTATGAAGATCCTGTAGGTTGTATGTTCTGATTGGCAAAGGATTATTTGGACATATAGTTGTTGTAACTCTATTATCTATAAAGAAAATTTGACTTGTTCTTTTGTAATTATTTGAATTTCAGTTTTCATAGTTCTTTATGCAAATTAATGCATTAGGTCTGAAGTTGTGTAAATAAAAGTATTTTAAGTGAAACTGTTTTGCTATTAGAACCCAAAATACCCTACAATAGTAACATCAATTCATAGTAGTTCTCATCAGACATATTATGATTTTATTTCATTATGTTAATAAATATTTAGTAATTGTTAATGAAATCACTTGCAAATAATAAGCATTTTAAAAACATCCTAATTGGGTGTGTTTAAAGAGTCTGTATCCGTTGTTCTTTTGATCACTTATTGTTTTCTTTTGTTCTCCATGCATTTTTTAACTTCCTAGCTTCCCCCGCCCCCACAAGATTTTGTCTATTGTTGTTAAAAGAATATTTTGATCCTGCAGTTCAATTTGCAAACGCTAACATGTCTAACATATATTGTGTTTTTTTAATAATTTTTTCATGTTTTATTTATTTTGAGAAAGAGAGAGAGAGAAAGTACGTCTGTGAGAGAGCAGGGGAGGGGCAAAGAGAGAGGGAGAGAGAGTCCCAAGCAGGCTCCACGCTGCCAGCCCAGAGCCTGATGTGGGGCTCAATCTCATGAACCATGAGACCTGAGACCTGAGAACCATGAGACCTGAGCTGAAATAAAGATTCAGATGCTTAACTGACTGAGCCACCCAGGCGCCCCTAGCATCTATTGTATTTTTAAAACATTTAATATTTTCTTCTTACTTTCTGTGGCTTTCTATTTTTCATGGGCCCAAACTCATTGTATTAGTCTTTTATTTCCATTCTCCTGTGAGATGATAAAGTTAAGAAATTATATTCTCCTGCAGTTAAGTGTATTTTCTCATTTTAAGAATAAATTGAAGGCCATTGCTTATTATGTAATTTCCTCCAACCAATAATGTGAATCATGGTAGTTGCCCAATAGTATCAAGTTATTAGTCTAAACCATCTGTTACACATCTCTTAGCCGTGATGTGTCCTTAACCTACCCTTGGCTGTATTAATATTAACAGACTGTGAAAAATCCCTGATTTCTATTCCTATTTTATTTACTCTACTTTGATTTAGTGTCATTATGACCTAGAGTTAATCAGTTTTCTGCTCATCTAACAAACTTAATGTCTAATTTGTATTCATTTACTTTTCAATAATGTAAAATGTTTTAGTTGTAAGTTTTGTTGCTTTATGATAGTTTAATTGATATACTTTCGATCACATTCTTTGCTTTTCCAAAATTTTACTTTCATATTACTGAACAACTGCTTCCCCCCCAAAATGGATGAAAATATAGTATAATAAAGTGAACAGTATATATAATATAAATGTGAGGAATAGCAAGTAATATGCTATTACATATTGAAAATGGTAAAATATTGCTATCTTATGTTTTGGTTGTGGGGTTATTAAAAGCCTTTTTGGACCTGTTTCCCTGATCAAACAAACCTTTTATCTTCTGTGTATATGTCCACTGCATATACACACACATACACATGAGCATATACATATTTACATACATGACAGCACATTAGCATTTCTATTTTATAATTGTTCAAAGAAGAAATTAAAAGTGAGAAAGGACCAGAGTTGTTGAGTGAAAAGTGCATACACAGAATATGCCCAGAACTGTGCTAGTCATTTTTCAGGTTACACAAATAATAGGACATATTGGCTCTATAATCATAAGGATAAGATATACTTTATGTGACATCTAACAGATAGTTCAAAACAATAGATTGAGTTGTCAGGACCGTCTGCACTGTGGAATTCAGAAAAGAGAAATAGTTACTGTATCCTTCATACCTAGCATAGGGGCTTTCTGGTTTATCATCATCAGAGCATTAGTTGTAGAAAATTGTGCCTTGGCAAATGTTGAACTTGTTTTAAACTACCCATCCCTCAATAGAACTTCAATTTATTTTTTCTGTGTCATCATCTCACTATGCACTTCCTCATACCTAATTTGCCAAACAGAGTAAGCACTTGGCACTGCTGTGATCATGCAACCCCTCCACTTCACTCTTATTCCCCCTCTTCCCCTCTTGTCAGTTTTTTATCTCATGAGGTACTGCTGCTGCTTAACTGCAAGCAGTTTTTTGAATTCTTTCTTCCACAAATGACTCCTTCTTTATGTTCTGCTAGTACTTTGTTTCTATATCTCTGTAAGGCTCATAATTTTGGCCTACTTTTACGTCTAGTTATTTATATACATATCTCTTTACACCTTGAGTTCTGAGTTGATGACATTTGCCTTTCTTTTTCCTCACCCTCAAGTTTAGCCTTATTGACAGTAGTTGTTGAACAACAGATAGCTTAACAATTTAAATGAACATATTTGAAATGGTGGATATAAGCAATGAAATTTGAATTGAATAAATAAGTAATCAATTAATAAAATTGATTGTATACTTATGTAATATAATTACATTTTATATACTTATATTAATTAAAATTTACCCACAAGGAAACCATCAGTGAACCATCAGCCTTGGATGGTTCACTGATGAAAACCCTTTTAGAAAATAAAGGATTAGCATTGTTCCCAAGTTATTATATGAAGTCAGCATTACTGCAATACTGAAGACAGGAAGAAAACTTTCTTCACAGGAAGAAAACTTTACAACAATATCACTCAGGAACACAGTACCAAAGATTCTTAACAAAACAGTAATAAATAAGTAATATATTGAAAAGATCATGACCAAATGAGGTATATACTAGAAAGGTAGAGTTATTTTAACAATCTAAAATCAATTGATGTGATTTATCATATTAATAGAATAAAGAAGAAAAATATATGATTATATAAACAGTGTAGAAAAAGCATCTATTCATGATACAGACTTTCAGTAAACCAGAGAATAGAAGGAACTTCCTCAGCTTTATAAAGGGCCTCTACAAAAATGCTATAGTTAACATATTTCATAATGCTGAAAGACTGAGTGCTTTTCTTTTTTTTTTTTTTAATTTTTTTTTTAAATTTTTTTTTTCAATGTTTATTTATTTTTGGGACAGAGAGAGACAGAGCATGAACGGGGGAGGGGCAGAGAGAGAGGGAGACACAGAATCGGAAACAGGCTCCAGGCTCTGAGCCATCAGCCCAGAGCCCGACGCGGGGCTCGAACTCACGGACCGCGAGATCGTGACCTGGCTGAAGTCGGACGCTCAACCGATTGCGCCACCCAGGCGCCCCAGTGCTTTTCTTTTTAATGAACAGCAGTCCAAAGTTTATTAGAGTATAAGATTAGAAAGTAAGAATAGTATGAAAGCTCTTTTTACAGAGAGCAGGCATTCAAAAGTGAATACCCCAAAAGACTGAACACTTTTAACTTAAGATTGGAGATAGGACAAAGATGTTTGCTCTTACCATTTCTATTCAATATTGTACTGAACATTTTGGACAGTTTAATAAGGCAAAAGCAAGAAAAGCATACAGATTTTAAGGAAAGGTAATTCACAGATTTTGTGATTGTCTACTTAAAAAATTCTTTAAAAATATGCAAAAAACCAGTCAGAACTAAAATGTATCTTTAGCAGGATGCAAGGTCAATAAATAAAATGAATTCTACTTTTAAATGAATAATTGATGTTGAAATTAATCTGATAATGGCATTGAAAATGTTTTCCAAAAATGTGAAATGCATGTTTATCCATGTGGATTTTAAAAGGTGTGTACAAGAGTAGTACACTGAAGACTATAAAAACACTGTAGATGAAAATTAAAGAAGACCTAATTTATGTAGAAGTATATTGTATTCATAAACCAGAAGACTAAATACTGTTTAGATATCTCTTCTCCCCAACTTGTACTGTGGATTTAGTGCAATTCCGATTAAAACCCAAGCAGGACTTTTTTTTTTTTTTCCCAGATATTGACAGGTGCATTGTAATTTTTTTTTTTTGCAAAGTCAGAGGTAATATAATAGTTAAAACAATTTTGAAAGAGCACAAATTTGGAGGATTCTGATTCAGGCTTACTATAAAGGTATAATAAGTCAATGTGGTATTGGCATGGGGAGAGAATTACAGATCAGTAGAACAGAATAGAGAAATTGCAAAAATAGACCCACACATATATGGTCTATTGATTTTCAAAAAAGTTTTGGGGCACTTTAATGGGAAAGAGTAATCTTTTCACCGGGGCTAGAACAACTTGGTCCATATTTTAAAAAATGAATCTCAAACTTTACTTCCTACTCTACATGAATATTAACTCAAGGTGGATCAAAGACCAAAATGTAAAAATAGAAACGTTAAATTTACAAAAGAAAATATAGGAGAATATCTTTATGACTTTGGGGTAAGCAAAGATTTCTTAGATATTAAGTAAATAACACAAAGGATATATAGTGAGAATATAGAATATTAAAAAAGCTTACAACTGTGGACGTTCACATGCAAAAAAATTAAGCTAGACACAGACCTTACACTCTTCACAAAGTTTAACTCAAAATGGATCATAGACCTAAACATAAAGCACATAACTATAAAATTCCTAGGTGAAAACATAGAAAATCTAGATGACCTTGGGTATGGTGATTACTTTTTAGATTTAACACTAAAAGTAGGATACATGAAAGAAATAATTGATCAGCTGGAGTTTCTTAAGTTTAAAAACTTTTGCTCTTAATGAGAGGATAAGCCATAGACAAGGAACAAATATTTGTAAATCATGAATCTGATAAAGGACCATTATCAAAAACATATAAAGAACTCTTTAAGTTCAATGATAAGAAAACAAACAATAGACTAAAAATGGGCCAAAGACCTTCAAAGACAATGAAGATATATAGATGGCAACTAAGCATATGCAAAGATGCTGCACATGTCATCAGGGAAATGCAAAATAAAACCACAAATCAAATCACCTACTAGAATGGTCAAAATCCAGAAGACTGACAAGGCCAGATGGTAAGTGTGTTGATCAAGAGGAACTCGCATTGTTGGTGGGAATGTGAAATGGTACAACCACTTTGGAAGGTAGTTTTGTAATTTCTTACAACATGAAATATATTCTTATTATATGATCCAGCATTCTCATGCCTTAGTATTTACCCAAAGAGTTGAAAACTTATGTCCACACAAACCTGCACACAGACATTTATAGCAGCTTTATTAATAATTTTCCAAACTTGGAAGAAACCAAGATGTTCTTTAGTAGGTGAATGGATAAATAAACTGTGGTACATCAAGACAGTGGAACATTATTCAGCACTAAAAAGAAATGAGCTGTCAAACCATGAAAAGACAGAAAGTAACCTCAAATATGTGTTACTACATGAAAAAAGCCAACCTGAAAGGGCTACATACCTTATAATTCCAACTATATGACATTCTGGAAAGAGCAAAACTATGGAGACAGTAAAAAACAAAAACAGTGGTTGTAATAGAAGGATGAATAGGTGGAGCACAGAGGATCTTTAGGGCAATGAAAATACTTTGTATGATACCATAATGAGGGATACATGTCATTATAAAAAATGTAATGTAAACTACAGGCTTGGGGGTGATTATGTTGTGTGAATGTAGGTTCATCAACGGTTACAAAGGTACCACTATGGTAGGAGATGTTGATAATGGCAGAAACTATGCATGTGTGAGGGTAGGGGGTATAGGAAATCTCTGTTCCTTTCTTAGTTTTGCTGTGAACCATAAACTTCTCTAAAAAAAAGAACCTCTTAAAATTCAAAATAAGAAATCAAATTAACCCAATAAAAATAGGCAAAGGATTTGAAAGGATATTTCACCAAAAAACAAAATAAAAATAAAAAACCAAAAAACTGTATGTATTGCTTCCAAGCACAGAAAAAGACACTTAACATATTAGTAATCACAGAAATGGAAACTAAAACATGTGGTAAGTGTTCTACCCCCATTTCAATGGCTAAAATTCAGTGTTGCTAATAATGTGGAGGCACTTGAACTCTCATATACACCTAATGGGAATGTAAAATGGTACAAACACTTTGGAAAACATTATGACAATTTCTTAAAAAGTTTAAGATATACCATGTGACCTGGCATTTTAGGTATTTACCCAGAGAGAAACAAAAGTTTATGTCCACACACAGACTTTTACATGAAAGTTCACATCAACTTTATACATAATGACCCCAAACTGGAAACAACCTAAACGTCTATCAACAGACAACTGATAGACAACGTCTATCAACAGACAAGTGTAATCAACTTTAACGTATCCATTAAATGGAAAACTATCCATTTAATGGAAAACTACTTTTCATTAAAAAGGAATAAACTATAGATACACGAAAAATAGAGATAAATCTCAAAAATGTTATGCTGAGTGAAAGAAGCCAGATATAAATTACATGCTTATGATCCCATTTTTGTGAAGTTTTAGAAAAGATGTGTCTAATTCAGTGACAGAAAAAAGGTTTCTGAGGCTTTACTCTTAGGGATAAAGTAAGTCTCTAAGGTATTTTGGAACCAAGTTTCCAGGACTTTGAGGGGCTAGCTATTGCTAGGGAAACACCATTTCTTACCATTTAATAAAATGTCAGTCATGAGACCCTTTAGATGTACATCAGGGCTCCATAGGCTTAGAGTATGATTGCTAGCATATATCTTGGGGCAGTTGAGATAAAGGAAGTAGATACACAGGATCCTTGAGGCTGGGATAATGTGAAGCTTAAGGTTCTCTTTCTCCCCCAGCAAAGTGTCATCCTTGAGGCAGCTGAGCTCCTAGAGGGGGGTCACTCTGCCAGTTTCGAGGACTTGTCAGTGGGCTGTAGGCAGTAAGGGAATTTAATTTTTCATTTGCCCACATTTAATTTCATTGCCCACATTACCATGGCAAGCAGTTAAACTCCTTACCTTTGTTGTTGGGTAGCCAGGAGTGTCCGAGGACTATCACACATATTCCACCTGGGGTGGGGGGGGGGTGATGGGTATGTGCCAACCTGTATTTTGCCCTCAGCTTGCCCTAAGGTCCCTCATCAGTATACATTTATTAAAAGTTGTCAAACTGTACATTTAAAATGAGTGCATACTATGGAATACTTTAATAAATTTGATTTTAAAAGGGAAACTCTGAGAATTAGTATTTGTTTCTATAAAATGATCTGTCCTGAAGAATAGTTTAAAAGTTATACATTTTGCTTTTTATGTTAAATCTTGCTGAAAAAACAGAGCTTGACTAAGTTTTTTAAAGTAACCTTAACTTATTTGAACTGTGCATAAACTTGTGCATAAACTTGACATCAGTTTAGACTTCTCTCTAATTTTGCAATAATAAACAGTATCAATTATTAAGCAAGAGACAGATAAGTAAAGTTTCAAGAGATAATAAGAACATGCAAACTGATTGTATGAAAGTAGAATAGCAAACTAAGTGCATTCTTCTTTGAAGCTTTCCAGGTGGCTATGCAAAGGATGTCAACCCTGTAAGCCGGTAGCAGGTAGGGACCTGAGCAGTTCCTTAGCTGGAACTGAGCATTTTAGAAGAATTGCAATGTCTCAAAAAAGGTTAGAGTGGGAGAGAGCCAAAGCATAAGAGACTGTTAAAAACTGAGAACAAACTGAGGGTTGATGGGGGGTGGGAGGGAGGGGAGGGTGGGTGATGGGTATTGAGGAGGGCACCTTTTGGGATGAGCACTGGGTGTTGTATGGAAACCAATTTGACAATAAATTTCATATATTGGAAAAAAATAAAAATAAAAAAGAGAATTGCAATGTCACATGTCCTATTAAAAAGAGAACAGCTCTCCTTAATCTATTCTTCAGTATTTCTTGCAACTGAAAATAGTTGCTTTAATAGTAAGTCCGTACTTCAGTAAGTGTGAAATACTTTTGATACTGGCAAATCTCCAAGTTTAAAATACTATTTATTGTACAGAAAAACATCATTTTGGTGTGTGGATACTAGGTGGACTCAGTGTGCTCGTTGGCATAAAGACTTGTTTTTCTTCTTTCTTTTCCTTGAAGATATAAATGCTATTCAGGATTCCCAGGTAACTCCATATAAATGTGAGAAAAATTTTGTTTTTCAGAGCACTTAAATATTATAGTTTTTGTGAATTTACACTGACCTGGAGTGACTGTGGTGCAAAGCTAGTGTAGGGTAACACTGCAGAGTTATTTTCAGAAAATCAAACAGATGTTTAAGTGTTGATAAGCTAATGAGGATATTTCATTTGACACTAAGTTTTCTGAGCATTGCTATATATGAAATTGTAGCAGGTGGTCTCTTTCTCAAGACTGAATTTAAGATATGTGAGTTTGCTCCTTTTTGAGTAATATGATCATTGACCTGTATTTGTTCGATCATTGGCACTGTCATAGTTTTGGTGTAAATAAACCAGTTTAACACTTTGCAATTTTCTTTCCTCTCTCAATATCCCAGTAGGCCCTTAGATCCCCAATTTTTAAAATTCTATAAAAAATAAAATATTTTTGATATATCTTTTTCTCTTGTCTTTCAAATTGACAAAAAATAATATTCCCTGTATAAGGTCACTTGTGTAATGGGATTAGTTGTGTAATTTGGAGATAATGTGTATTTCTTGTAGGATGAGTCTTGTCTATTCCATCATCCCATTTCCCCACACACATACCGCTGTCCTATATTCTGGCTAAGTCGAGCCCCTAAGGTCTCCTCCAGGAACATTTGGACAGGACATGGATATCCTTGACCTTTCCCTCCCCCTCTCACCACCATGTTTATAAAGACATGCATTAGAGAGTTGACTGATAAGGATTTAAAGGTCTCTATGAGATCATAACTGGCCCTTAATCCTATATTTTAACTGCATAGATTTATAGAATTTTAGAGTTAAAAAATAATTTAAAGGCCATCAATTACAAACTGTCACATAACAAAGAAATTTCTTTGTGGATATTCTGAACATCTTGAATTGAATATCTCTTGTACCTTTGAAGAGCTCTACTAATTAGGAGCTTGGTTCCATGGTGTGGAAGAAAGATTATAACACCTAGAGTCAAAGGACTTGGATTATAATCTAGCCTCATTTGTAGGATGATCTTGCAAATTGAATAACGTTGCAAGAGCATCAGCTTCTTCACTTGTAAAATAGGGATGGTCCCTACCCTACTTTATTGGACTATTCTATATCTGAAATCATTTTTTAAACTATAAAGCATCATTACAGATATTTAGTACATTATTATGTTTATGCCACAATGAAAAAATATGATATATATATCTATAAATACATATCCTCACCAAGAAATCACATTTCTTTAATGTTAGACTGAAATAATTGTTCAGAAGTATTTTTCTTTGAGTTCAAATTTGTCTTCCCATGGTATTTATGTATTGTGAGTTTGGTCCTTTGTGACAATGTAGAACTGGTCCAATCTTTCATTGACATAATTACTGTGTATTAAACAGGAAAGATAATAGGCTCAAACCATGACAATTTAGGTCTATATTTCATGGAGGAATTTCTGGAACTTTAGGAACACAGTTGGATCTCCAATAAAAATATTCAAAGGTATTTGAAATAAAGGAAGCTCCCAAGTTTAAGTGTGTTTATGGGTTTTTTAAATAAATAATTGAAGATTATATTTAGCTTGATAAAAATCTTTTCCAGGCATATTAAATTGTAAAGCAGCAAGCGGAAAATTGTTTTACACAGTTAATTTATATACTGTCTTTAGGGGGCAGTACTAAACCACTGATAAATTTTGTTATTTCTGCTAATGCTGCTGGTAATGGTTAATATAAAATAAAACCAAAGTAACTATAACGAGATTTGTGATGCAATTACATATACCCCTTAATATTAGTAAAATTTTCTAGGTAGTTAAATGAAAATGATAGTTTGAAATTCACTGATAATTCATTCAATAAATAATTATTAAATTCTATTATGCATACCCATTGTAAGAGATACAAATGTAAGACAATGTTTGCTTTCAAATAACTTACAATTGACTAGGATAAATAAGCTGGGGTTTGTGTGTGTGTGTGCGTGTGTGTGTATCTCAGGATAAAGATAATAATAAAAATAGCAATATGTATTTATTATTTTTTATTTGCTAATCACTGTCATGCAATTACTTTTATCCTCATACAACCCTATCAAGGAGGAATTACTATTTTTCCTACTTTTCAGATAAGGAAACTAAGATTAATAAGATTACATGATTTGCTTGAAGTCACACAGCTTGGAAATGGCAGAGACAGGATTTAAATATGTATCTATCTGACTTCATAGACACTTGTTTTTGCCACTATGCCATCTATCATCTCAATGTATATGTGAAATATCATAATACTCAAACACAAAGGGCTATAGACATTTACAAAAGAGCCACATCATTTCTCTTTGTGGGAAATCTGGAAAGAAGTGAAATCTGAACTGTATTTAGAGGGATCAGTGTGATTATAGGAAGATAATAGCTAAAATCATAGTTAATATTTGTTAAAACTTTATTATGTTTCAAGCACTTCATGTTCATTACCTCATTTAATTATCAGGAAAAAAATCTGAGAGGAGTCCTGCCATATTATTTTACATTGTGCAGATAAGGCAAGTGGGGCTGACAGTGGTCATATCTGATGAAAATCACCCTAATAAGTAGGCTAATAAGTAGGCAAGTCAAAAATTCAGAACTAATTTTAGAGCCTATATTTTTAACCAGTACAATATGCTTCCTGGAGACATAAGATGGAAGGCATGAATAAATGTATTGAGCATGATTAAGGAAGGATAAGCAGTTCCACTTGGTTGGGGTCTGGGTGAGTACAGTAGAGTAAGTAAAAGTGTTGAAAAATAGTTTGACCCTATAACCTTGAGGAATTTGGATATTGTTTACTGCACAGTGGGAAATAATTGGAGATGTATGAGTAGGGAAGAGACAAAAAGAGAATTTTTCTCTAGGGTAGAGAAAGAGAGGAAGTTCTCAGTAAGATTAGATCAAATAATTATAGCACCATTAACAAAAATAGAAAAGAACTGATTAATCTGTGAAATGATAATAATTCTTGCCATGTATATAATGATTTATAGTGCCATGCCATGTCAACATTGATGGCCAAACAAACCAACAACTGATCATGAGTTGGTGAATGAGATGCCTATTGGTTATTTTATTCTGGTTTGTACACAACATTGATCAGACATGATCAGACATTGATCTTGCTAGAATAAAGTTTTAGAGTGCTCGCTTCGGCAGCACATATACTAAAGTTTTAGATGCCCCAGGATTTTCTCACCAGGGTATCTGTAGGATGAAAAATCCCTGTGATAATCATCTTTTATTACTGATTTGAGAAATGTATTTTTATGAAAGTATGGGCTACTATGTATCAAATTACAGAAAGTTTGGTTGTCACAGATAGCAAATTGCTTTCAGGCATATCCTTATGTAGCAGAAATGTATTAGCAAATATACTTTTGAAATTTAAACTGCAGTTGCCTCAGCTCAGTTATTCACTATGTTGCTTTTTACAGCAACATTGTGCTGAATGAGAAGCCACGTAACATAGTGGTCGGGGGGGGGGGGGGTCAGCTCTAGAGTCAGGTAGTCTGGATTAGAATCCTATTCTGCCACTAACAGTTCTGTGATCTTGGTTTTACTTGACCTCTCTGTGCCTTAGTTTGTGTGAATAATATGATCTTATAATGTCACATAGTAAATGTTCAATAGATTATAGCTGTTATTATTATTGTTACCTTATAAACTGTAACTGCTTAAGGAGCTTTTTAAGTTTATGATTTCTCAATTACTGAATATTGATGAAGGGAAATTTAAGATGTGAATGTAGAAAAACAAAATCTTATATTTTAAAGTCATATTTTATTGCCTAAAGGAACAACTTTTTGAGGGGCAAGTGGGCCATTTATAATTTAGTATATACAGTGTCTTAACTTCAATAATCATGATATATCAGTGTTGTGTCCAACTTTCTGAAGACTTTTACCTTTTTTTTTCTTTAATTCAGTTTGCTGAGCATTCACCAGGCTCTTTGAATATGGAATTTTCATCAGTTCTGGCAAAATTCCTTGCATTGTTTCTTTGATAATTTCCTCCCATTATCTACATGGACCTCTTAGTTTGATCCCATAGTTTTCTTAACTTTTATTTTCTCCTCATCTTTTGTTCTATCTTCTAGGGAGTTTCTGCAGCCTTATTTTCCATCTCTTCTATTGGGTTTTATGTGTTTATTAGTTTTGTAGCATTGTTCTTATTTGATGGATGCAAAGATCTATTTCTTTGTGAATACTATTTTTTAATTTTTTCTGTATATTTATTTTGGTCTCTATTAAAGGCTTCCTTCAAATGTGTGATGGTGCTTGGATTCTTGTTCATATTTACCTAAAAAATTAGAAACTGTTTATATGAGTGTAGTTTTTTTGAGAGATGGGCTTCATAGTAGGATTTAAGGCATAGACCCCTATCATTTTACTAGGTACCTATAGATCTTTTTTTCTTGGGAGGTCAATTTCTACAGAGGGGAGTACATTCTCATCTCCTACCTACTTGGGGGATATAAACCTAGCTGCCATGTTCTTTAAGGCAAATGTAGGCAGACCCTGGGGTAGGTTGGGAGTCTACAGCTACTAGATATTCAGTTAATTTATTTGTTTTTACAGACACCCCTCTGTTCACTGTACATGGATTGTTAGAATTCATAATCCGTTGCTTCAATCTCACCAGAAAATAAACCTCCAATTTCTTGTTAGTGGTGAAGGTTTAGTTTCTTGGCCATTTGAGAAGATGGGTCTAAGTGTCTCTTTCAAATATAGAATTCTTAAGCCCTTTTAATGGTGTCAAGTCATACCTGGACATGCTTCTTATTCCTCCTCCTTGCCAACATTTTGTTTTCAGTTTTCTCAAGTTTGCTAAATCAGGTAATACCTACCCATTTCTTTATCATCTCTTAAAATTTTCTTGTTATTGCTCTTCTAATCTTTTTCCTGTTGTCCTTGTCCTTATGCTTTAGACCATTTTTTACAAGCCCTTTTCTGTCATTTTAATGGGATTTGGGAAACAGCAAAAGTAAATATGCAGGTTCAACATGGAAATCCCACTATTAATTTAAAAAATATTACCCTTATTACACGTATAATATAAAGTTTTATGAAGTTCATTTTTTTGAAAAGAAGACATTGTGAAAAAATGGGCTTTTTAGCAATTCCTGTTTCAGTAATGTATCTTCCTGCTACTCATCTGATTGCATTTAGAAATCATAAGATTTTTCTCATTTGTTGCTATTGAGATATTTTCTTGGGTCATTTTCATGTCCTGTTCTTCATTATGAACCTTTTGTATCCTATCCTTTTTCATCCGTTTTTTCACTTTCAATTTTTTTAAACATTCAGGTTGAATTATGCATGGTTTTTGCTTAGTCACATGGCATAGCCACATAACTATGGTGAATATTAAGCTGATTTTGCTTGCTAACATACACTATAAGAAATTAATATAATTTAATTGATATTAAGATATCTAAATAACATTGATATAATATATTGGTATAATATACATTTAATTTCAGAGGACTTCATCTACAATAAATCTGTCACCAGGAGAAGTGGAAGAAGATGATGATGATGAAAACACTTGTGGGCCCTCAGGACTCTGGGAAGCATTAACTCCTTGTAATGGATGTAGGAACCTTGGCTTCCCAATTCTTGCACAGGTAACAGTTTGCTTTTCTTAAGATATAATAAAACACCAAAATAGTTTATGTTTTTAGGGAAATCTTTTCTCTCTTCCTGGAAATCCAATTACTATCTTATTCACCCTGTAATTTTTCTTCATTTAAAGGTCAGTAAGATGTTTATCTAACTTGCTGTACATGTATGCATATGCAAATACATATTTTACATCATTTTATGTGGTGGTTTTATTTTGATCATGATGCTACTTCCAGAAAAATTGAGTTGTTTATGAGGTTTTTCATATTTATGATCTAGAAACAGCTCATTTTAAGGAATGCTATTTTCAAATTATAAGTTTTATTAAAATAATAAAAATTATTTACAAGGAAACATATTGGGGCTCTTTAAAAACATTGCCAGTGGTTTTTAATTTTTTAGCACAATGAAACATTGTAGAATAATGTTTTCCACTGAAGATTATGTAGTACAATCCAAAATGATACCAGAACACTAAAAACATTGACTATAATTTTGAAATCATCTCATGATTCATTAAGTCAATTTTATTCTATTGTATCACCTTCAAATTCCTATTTATGTTTTGTACCACAAGTATTTGGAGGAATTTGAGAATTAAGTAAAATTAACCAGAGTTAGGAAATTTAAAGCCACAATGAAAATACGAAAAAACACTTAATACAAAAGACAGTGTAATGGTAAAGGTATGTATGTGTAACTACTTAGTGTGTAGGTGGAAAAACAGTCTAGGACAGAAAATAATTCACAGTAATTGTCCAAGATAGTGTTAAATTTCAAAAATACTATATTCTATTTTGCAATAAGTAGAAGCAATTGTGTCCAAGAAAAAAATCATATTTTTCATGTCTTATGTCACAAATTGATCATAGCCACTCAAGTCCCATATGAATTTATTATGGAGATAATCAAATCAGCATATAGTACTTAAAGAATCTCTTCATCTTAACACGAACTATTTATAGGACTTTAAGACAGTATCCTAATCCAATCTGAATCAGAATTGTTATCAATATATACTGGACTATGAGTTCCATAATGGTAGAGACTATGTATTGCTTAATATCTGTTTCTAAGGCCGTAGTCCCTGACATATTGTCAGTATTAATAATTAGTAAAACAATGAACAATGTGTATGTTAGATGCTTTCATTTCCTCACTTAAAGATCATATCTATAAAGATATAGGAGAAAGAACAGCAAGAAACATTGGTTTTATTTTATTAATATAACCTTATCTGCTTAACGTTTACCAGTAAATTGAGTGCCTTTATCTCTTTTTTTTCCTGTTTCATAAAATAAAGTATTAGGGCTCTAAGCCATCAATAATATATGACTAGAATTTCCTTCTCTACCACCTTCCTAAACATTTATTTTTTTCATTTTATTAGGCTTGGTAGTAGGGTTGGTAGTAACTTGATTTTGGTTTACAATTTTTTTATTACTGGATACTTTTATTTGGCCATTTTCCTGTGAAGACTGGCAACTAATATTTAGTAGTTACATTTACTACAAAATGTTTCCCAGGCTGTGGCTTTTCCCCCCTTACATTGTGTGTGTGAGTGTATTCTGTGTACTTTTTCAAACTATCAAGTTCATTAAACTTCTTAGTCTTATTTTTTTGTTTAATTCACCTTATCTAGAGATAACTCTCATTCCTCTCATTATATCGCATCGTGTTTGGCTTGGGTGTTCTTCTGAAATCTCTTATTTCTGTTGTCCTATTTTTAAAACCACATGACTCAGTTTTGATATTTTTACATATAATGCATGGCAGGAGAAATCTTGATTGCATTATTTAGCTGACATGATTGTCTGCTGTTAAAAATTTATATTTTATAAAAGTATCCTTATTGGTATTTTGTTACTGCATCACATCTATAAATTTACTTGAAATGTAGTATCTTTTTTTTTTACTGTATTTAATATAATGAATCAAAAGTAGAATTCTTTTACTAATATTCTCATCTGGACTTCTAATGTTTTCACTTTGTTGGTGGACTCTCCTTTAACATATGTTATGTTTTTACAATAAAATTTAATACATTTCTCGTGACATTGGAGACATATCAAATGTAAATTTATCCTACAACTTGCAATAGCTTTGAACTCAGGATTTTCCAGGCCAGCTTCAAAATTAAAAATCTTCATAAATTTCATGAATAACAGGATTTTATTTTGAAGCTGTTTTTTTTCAGACCTGAAATATTGTGTGTGTGTGTGGGGTCATTAAAATCATTTAAATATTTAAATATTTGTGATTTTATTAAATAATAAATGATTTAAAAATCATTTAAATTATTTAAATATAGTGAGGGGTCATCAAAAAATGAGGCCTCATATGCACAGTGCTTGGCTTAATGATTTTTAAGGCCTCATGGAAAACCATTACCTTACAGTTTGGTGTAGGAGCCTTTGGGATCAGTGGAATTAGTATGCTGCTATACAAATTTCCATATACCCAGACTTTTGGATTCGAATAATATATATTTATTTCACATTTATAACCCTTAATTTAATTGGATCCAGCACATATGTGTCAAATATCTTCTTCATTCAAAGCATGGTGCTAAGCTTCAGAAACATGAGGATTATGGAAATACAGACTTAATTAAAACTATGTGATGTATTACTTTTAGAGTCTTAAATAGATTTTTTACTTGCAAAAATTAGAACATTGGCTGATCCTGTAGATCTTACACTTCTAAGATTATCTAATCTCCAGTTTTTGTCTAGATTTTAAATTGAGCTTTTATTCAGCTCAGTTTTCTGTTTTTCTAGTTTTAATATGGCATTTTATCCTTCCATTGTGACTAGATGTTATTTAGAATTCTAAGTTTTAGAATTTAAAAGGAATTGCTTCTTGTAAAAATTTCAAGAAATTTAGAATTTTAAATAACATCAAGGAATTAAAATAAAGACTTATAGAATATGTTGGGTACTTTAGTATAATTTCAAAGCAGTTAAATAATATTTAAGTTGGGCAAAGAACAAGAATAAAGAGACTGAGGAAATGAAGTTCTTTCTGTAAAGTATAATTAGTTTTTCAACATGCCTGACAATAATATCATCATCATCATCATCATCATCATCATCATCATCATCATCACTATCATTTGCTTTTGTTCCTGGTTATGTATTTAGTAAATTTTAGACTTTTTTTTGGTGAATACATATTGATGATAAATGGAGGAGGGTCTCTGAAAGTAATCTTAAACATTTTATTCTGTCATCTGCATGTAACCACAAATATCAAGTTAAGAGGAAGTTAAAGATAGTTCAGAGCCTGATAATAAATTGCCATTTGTTTTTATTACTACCTTTCCCTATTAACAGAGCATGTGTCATTAGAGCAGAGAATCTGAGTCGAATTGTGTTAGGGTGGGTGATATTTCTTTCCTCCACAGTCTTGGATAAGGTGTCCATCTCTGCACCACGTGCAGTATAGGACTTCGAAGCTATTTCCGAAAGAGTCAATCCTGCTGAGTGGAGGTCTCTGACTTCCATCCTGTTCACTCATGTAGCCTTCACTCTGCAAGATTGCAATAAAGGGTCCCTATACTGAGCTGTTAGCTGCCTTTGCAATGGGCTTGCCAGTAGTTTCTGTTCTTGGAATCACCATATTTATTCTGCCCTCTGGGAAGAGGCCAGTATCTCCTACTGATGTGCTGGAAGTACCCTCTCAAGACAAGAAAGGCTTGCAGCCCTTGCTAACAATAGTATTAAGACATGTTGAATGCACCCATTGTGGCTATTCTAGCTGTGCTTCCTCCTGGATCTGTAAAGGCTGCTCCTGTCGCCATCCCTGCCCTTTTATCAAATGCTATAGGCTTTGTGACTGCAGAAGTATGTGAACTCTTGAATGCAGTATGTGTGGGAAGCTTGATGAATTCATTCCTCCCCAGCATAACCATAATAGGTGGTCCCAAACACTGTAGGGTGCATGTGAAGAGTCTTGATGCCAACTTGATCTTGATCCCTTCCATAGACATGAATGACATTTGCCTGTGGGGGAAGACAAACAAGTGAAATAAAGAAAGTGAGGGCAGAAAGGTCTGTTTCTTTTATTCCTATAGCTAAACAACAGGGGCTTATGATAAGAATTTTGAGGTCTCAATCCAATCTCCCATTTGTTGCAGGAATTACCCTCTTTAGTATCTCTACAATGACCATGATGATCATTCCAGTTTTGCTCATACAATTCCAGTGCCAGTGAGAGCACTGTTATAATTCACCAGTGAATATCCTCATAGACTACTTTTTATACCCTTATGTTAGTATTTCTTCTGGCCAAGTGGTATGCACTTTAATATTCTGATAGCTACTAAACATGCACACAAACACATCCCTCTGCCACTGATGTATGCAAAATCAGTACATGGCGGTAGAGGCATTACATCCCACAACATATCAGCCTACCTGGATGTAGCAGTGTATGTTCAAGAATAGATGGTCAGGATGCCACACATGGCGACACAGTATTGGATATGAAATTAAGAGTTAAGGAAGCTAAGGAAGCTCTGAAATACAGCCTTGGGGAACACTCTGGAGCACTCCCCAATGTGACATGGCCTACAAATGGAGGCTCTTGTGGCCCTGAACCATCTACATGCAATGCATTTTCTAGGTAAGCCTCAGTACCAATGGCTCTGCAGGACTTTCATCTCTTCTCCTTCAGCACTCTGCCCCCATCTTTTAGAGTCTTTGCGCAGACTTACCCCTGGGCTCTTGTTCTTCTCTTCAAACCCAGTTATGTCCAGGGTGTTCCCAATTGGGATGGCCTGGGAACCACTGTAAGCCTCTACTGGTGGTCTCAGAATGTAAACGAGGTTTTCCCAGTGGACAAAAAGATCTCTTGTGTTGGAAGGGGGACACAACTGAAGGTAAAAAGAGCGGCCAGTGGCAAGCTTCAGGTGGAGCTGTTGCTTTTTACCATTATGGATGGATATCGTTACAAACTTCAAGGGAAGCAGCCTGGTTAGCTCTAAGATCTGTGTAGGCTTGTAACCTTTTTCCAGGGTGGCAGGGCCATATCTGTTATAGTCATCACACATAGCAGCTGGTCGGGCCAGCAGCATGACATCAGGTAGTGTGAGGTGGGGGCTGGTGCGAACGATGCCCACAGTTACCATTCGGGCACGGTTGTGCACATCAATCACTTCTCCTTTTTTGCTGACCTGTATAAAGTCACTCTCAAACATTGGTGCATACTTGAATATACTATACTCCCCCTTGTACAGTTGTTGCTGCAGTTTCCCCATGGAGGTATTAAACATACCCATCGCAGGGCTGCTTTGGGCTGTGTAATGTGGTAACTTAAATTGGCTGTTCATGGCTATTTTTTGCCACGACAGCTCCTAGGGGTCCTCCACACCTTACCACACTTTGCAGGGTGTCCTCTTTCCCTGGTTTCTCTAGCAAGTGGGCTAGCAGTGGTCTTCTGCAGGCTTTTTTGTCTCTGAGCAACTGAGAACAGGGTGGGGGTGCTAATTACCAATTTCTCAGTGCTAGAGACTATTGTATCTGCACCATACTGCGCTCTACCTAGAGAATGGAGATGTTGGGGTGCACAGATGCCAGGGCCCCAGTAGATGTTACCATATGCAGATGTTGAGGAGTAGAGGTCAGGGCTCCAATAGATGTCAAGGTGCACAGATGTTGGGACCCCAGTCGATGTCAGGGTGCACAGATGTGGAGGCCCACAGAGGTTAGGCCCCAGTAGATGCTACAGTGTGCAGATGTGGAGAAGCAAGAGATCCAGACCCCAGTAGATGTCAGGGTTTGCAGATGCCGAGGCACGTAGATGTTGGGGTTCCAGTAGATGTCAGAGTGCACAGATGTTGAGGCATGCAGATGTTGGTATTCACTTGGAGTGGGGAGGGGCCTCCTCTTGAGCCTGACACACTGGTTCACAATAACCTTTGCTCTTTTGGATTCCACAACTCACCACCAATTGTATTCGTACTGCTCCTCTCCTCCCAAACCTAAGCCTCCACCTAGGCCTAAACCACCCTGAAGGACCCCTTATGTCCTCTCCTGCCCATTGTGACCTGTGCTTACCCCACACTCCTTTGTCTCTGTCGCCCAACAGCCCCTCCCTCAGAGAAAGGACACTGTCCTCTCCACCTCACCCCACCTGTGCTCAGTACCCCACCCTGCTTGCCACAGCTCAGCACACTTCCCTCCCCCAGGGATCTCCCTCCCCCATCTATGGATCTTAATACATATTGGCAAATTGGTTTCAAAAAGTTTTAGGTAAAGTTTCTGTTATACAGAAAATATACACGTTCTCTTATCCAGTTTTGTAGCCAATTAGAACTAATTGTAGACAATTTACTTCAAAGAGAGAATCGGACAAGTTGGTAAATAGGTTAGTACAGGGTGTTTATCAAGGTTTATTGTTGCAAAAAAAGATTATAAACAAGATTAATATCTTACAATAAGGGTTTAGTTAAATAAATTATGGAGCATTCTATGCTAGAATACTCTGCAGTCATAAAAATCATTATGCAGTTCCCTATTTGACATGAAAAGATTTTTTTTTCTTAAAAAGAGCAAAGCAAACATTTCAAACTACATAAATTGTGGTCCAATTTATGTAAGATCATCTGTGTGCATGTTTGCATATGAGGGTATGTTCAGTGAAATGTTTAAAGTGCTTATCTCTGGGTGCTGTAATTTTTATTTTCTTTACACTTTATATTTTTATTAGGATAATTATTATTTCTATTAGTGGGAAAAATAAAAATATTTTTATTAACAATGTCTATTTTTACAGCCACAATAAATTTTATGTTTTGATACACCCTCACATTGCTGATGAGATATTTAAACTTTTTCCTAGACATCTGTATTCTGACTTTACAGTGAAAAGAGCCTTAAAGATTACATTTATGATCTGTCCTTACCCACTATCAGATTGTATGTGTGTGTGTGTATATATATATATATATATATATATATATATATATGTGTGTGTGTGTGTGTGTGTGTATAAACTCTGAGAAATTTTGCCAACTATTATAAATGTTGTCAATTGAATAAGATTAAAATCTCTCTATTGGCATGATGGTGTACATAACACACACATACACATACATATGAAAAGCCATAGTTTTTGAGACTTTAGTTTTTTCTGTAGGTCAAAACAAACATTTTTCTTCCCTTCATATTGAAATATCTGGTTATTTCTGTTAATATGAGTATTTTTACTTTAAAAAGAAGATTTTCACGTATCAATAACAATGTTTACTGGCCTGTTTAAGGTCTGTATGTCTTAATTTCTACTTTATGTTCATATTAATTATCTTATAATTAGAAAAATCAATAAGCCTAATATACATTTAGTAATCGAACTAACATTTTAAAGATATTGCACTAGTTTTGGTGTTTTTTGAAAAGAATAAGTAACAATGGGCACTATATAATTTAATTTAGATGCTTTAAAAAAATTAAGTGAAGATACACCTGTTTTCTTAAAAGCACTTTTATGCCATGCACATGTATTAGCAAGATATTTATCTTAGGGTTCCATTAGAGCATGAGTTAATTGCTTTGTCTCCAGGGAAATAAGAAACTATAATACTTATAGGGACTATGAACTTTCAGAAAATTTTCCAAACCAGTCATTAGTCCAACAACAGTAGAACTGCTATTAATCATCCTGATGATCATGATGTGTAGCATTCTGGAAAATATCTCTAATTTTCATTAGTCTGATATAGTTTATCAGACTCCCCTAGCAATTTAGAAAAATACCTTATTAATATTTGCCTCAATATTTAAGAAGTTCAGATGGCTAAATAAAAAGCTACCTAAACCTGAGATTAAGGAATTCTTTTTATGAGAATGCATCAGCTTTCTTTTTTCTTTTTTTAATGTTTTATTTTTTATTTTAGAGAAAGAGTGAGAGGGGAAAAGAGAGAGAGATTAGAGAGAGAGAGAGAAAGGGAGTGAGAGAGAGAAAGAATCTTAAGCAGCCTCCACAGTCAGCACAGAGCCCACTGCACTGAGGGTCTTGACTCCGTGACCCTGGGATCATGACCCGAGCCAAAATCAAGAGTCAGATACTCAACTGACTGAGCTACCCAGGTGCCCCAGGAATGCAGTAGCTTTTTTTCAGGCTTGCTCTTAGAACAGATTTCCATGCAGTTCAGCATTAGATATTATTAAAATAAGTTTATTCTCACTGTCCTCTACATTAGAGTTTGTGTCATCTAGTAAATCATTTAACTTCCCGAGGTCTTATTTTTCTCATCCTTGAAATTGAAATGATTCGTTAGGTATCTTTCAGCTTGAGAATAGTTATGATTTTTATTATAGGGGTTTAACTTTTTCTGCCTGTAATGAAGCTTCTATGTACTTTGGAAATACTCCAAACAATAATAATTAGTCGAGGAATTATTCAGATCTCAACAGCTCTGGGAATTGTATGATTCAATATACAATCTTATTCTGTTGCTGAACTTCTTGCTGAAACTTTCAGAAGAATCAACATTCAAAATGTAAAAATGACAAAATATTACCTCAGTAATTTGGGCAGTGAATGAGGGGAGTACTTAAAACAATGTAATTGAACATACGGGTTAAACATTTTAGATACAATTTAGTTAATGAACATTGTTTATCTGCTGTGGTAGGCAGATTAGTTTCCCCAAAAGATTTCACATCTTGATCTTCACAACCTGACTCTGTGACATTACATGGTAAAGGAGCTTTGCAGATGCAATTAAGTTCAGGATCTTGAAATGCGGAGATACCATGGATTACCCACATGGGTCCAGTGTAATCACAATGGTCTTTATAAAAAAAAAAAGGGTCAGAGTCAGAAGGATAAGTGATGATGGAAGCAGAGGTTGAGCGATACAACCACAAATCAGTGAATGCAGGTGGCCAAAAAGCAGGAAGTGAATTCTCCTCTGGAGCCTCCAGAAAGAACAAGCTCTGCCCAGTGAAAATCATTTTGGACTTCTAGATGGATTATACTCAGAACTTGACCCATACCTACTTAGATGATGAGATTTGGGACTTTTGAGCTGATAAGATTTAGAGGAGATTCTGAGTTTAAATTGATGCTTCAATGGGTTGAGACTTGGGAGAATGTTGAGATGGGGATGAATGGATTTTGCTGTGGATGAATGTGATCTTTGGGGGGATGAAATATAATAAATAATAATGTCCCCCTCTCTTTATAAATGTCCATGTTCTAATATCTAGAAACTGTGGATATGTTAACTTGTGTGGCAAAAGGGACTTTGCAGATGTGACTAAGGATCTTAAAATGGGGAGATTATCCTGTATTGCCTGGGTGGACCCAACATAATCATAAGGGTCCTTAAAATAGGGAAGATGATATGATGAAGAAAGAGAAAAAAAATTTAAAAATTACGTTGCTAGCTTCAAAGATGGAGGAAGGAGCTATGAGTCAAGGAATGTAGGTGGCGTCTTGAAAATGAAAAAGGCTGGAACAGATTCTCTCCTAGAGCCTCCAGAAGTAATAAGCCCTGCTGACTCCTTGATTTTAGCCCTGTAAAACTCCTTTCAGACTTCCGATCTCAGTAACTGTCTGAGATTAAATTAATATTGTTTTAAGCTACTAAGTTTGTGGTGATTTGTTACAGTGGGTAATGGAGACTAATATAGTGACTGTGGAAATTAGGTCAGTAGTAGACTTTTCATCTGTTACATACTCATTCAAATAACAGAAGCATGTTTTTTTTGTGTCTAGGCAGAAGGCATGAGATGTGGGCATTTACGAGGAATGTATTTTACCTTTAATATCAAGCATTCATTTGATCTAGGTTTTTATGATTTTATGAGTCATTTTAATGACTTAAAATAATTGGACTAAAACTTTACCATTGGAAAGTCTTCATTTTGTGTATTTTTAGGAAATTATTATCATACTGATAATGATAATAGTAATGCTAACAGTAGAAGCTAGCATGTGGGGTGCCTGGGTGACTCAGTCTGTTAAGCATCTGACCCTTGATTTCAGCTCAGATTATGATCTCATGGTTTGTGAGATAGAGCCCCACATTGGACTCCTTGCTGACAGTGCAGAGCCTGCTTGGGATTCTCTTTCTCTCTCTCTCTGACTCTCCCCATCCCTCTCAAAACAACTAAATGAACTTAAAAAAAACCCAATAATATCTGGCATTTATTGAATGACTAGCCCATGCCAGGTATGGTGAGAGGCACTTTACATTCCTATATCTCCTAAATTTCACAATTCTATAAAATATTTTCACTTAACCTTGAGAAAATTGAGTTTCAAGAGATTAAGTAACTTCCCCAAGTTTGCATATCTATAATGCTTGATCCAAACCCATGTGAATACTTTGTTAAATTAAAAAAAAGTTTTAAAGGGCCCATTTTCTCACAGTAAGCTAAATCTGCATATTGTCTACTGTTCAGTATTTTCCACTGTAGCATTTCTCTGTTGAAGAGTATATCAGTAATTACTGATGTCACTCTTTCTTAGTGTGTATTCAATTGATTTATCATCTTACATTGTGTTTCCAGGGTAGTTGATCTGTTAAATATATTTACTATTTATCTTAAAGATTAAAAAATTGTTGGCTTGATAGGAATCTCCGTTCATTTAGAATCCCTCCACATTTTTCTCTTCTTTTATACATTCATCCATGTATTTATTCTATAAATGTTTACTGACCATTTGTTACATGCAGGGTATAGAGCACGAAACAATATAAACATGCATCATGCCCTCATGTTGTTTTAAATTTTGTGCCAGGTAACTGTGAATGATATAAAATAAGGATAATATATGATTTCTGCTCTGATTAACCTTAAGATTTAGTTCAGGTCGTTATTCTGACTGCTATTTATTGGTTGTATAATCTTAGACAAGTAATTTATGCTTTGCTTCCTATAATTTAAAATGAGAAGGCTATTTTTCTGTTTATAGGATTGTTATAAAGATTTTAAAACATAAATGTAAGTTTCTGTATAAATTCCTTCCTATACAAATGCAAACTGATCTTTTTCTGTTCAGTTCTTGGTTTTTGAAAATAACAATCTGGCAATTTTAATAGGGTTTGCAGAAGAGTATGTATAGTGCAAACTAACTTCATAATAAGTGCATTAAGAGAAGAATAATATTTATTTGTGTTTCGAAAGCCAATATGTATACTATGCTAATACTATGTTAGTAGTTGTTATAGTTGTATCTAATAGTTAAATTTAATCCTTAATATTTCAGAGGGACTCTAACTTCCTACTTTATATACTTAAACATTGTTTGGATTATTTATAATAAGCAATCTAATTTTTTAATGAATGTTTTATATTTTGTGAAAAAAATAAATGCCATGAGTTGTAAAAAGTCATGCCAATTCCTTATGTCACCATGAGTCCCCATAGAATAGTTTGAAAATAATTGCATCTGTCCATCCATCTATTTATTCACCAATCCCATCCATTCACTCATTCATTAATTAATTGTTCATGTAAATCTATACTTTTCGAGACATTTTTGGTGCAGTTGTCTTTAAATTTTAAATTGCTCTTAAAAAAAAATAAATTGCTCTTTTGAGAGGATTATGTAGAGACAGCTGGAAGACACTGTGGGATGAATTGTTTGTGGATTGTCTTTGCATAATTTTTATTAATGACATCAATGATTCTCATTGTTTTAAATCACGTTTCCCTGATTATTAGTGAGAAGGAATTTTTTCCCCCAAATATTTTTCGGACATTGGTATTCTTTTTGTGTGAATTACATGTTTATTTGGCTTGCCATTTTTAATTTTAATTTTTATTTATTTAAAACAATTATTTATTTTGAGGGAGAAAGAGGACAAGTGCATGAACGTGTGTGCTAGCAGGGGAATGGCACAGAGAGGGGGAGAGAAAGAATCTCAAGCAGGTTCTCCACTGTCAGCACAGAGCCAGACACATGGCTCAATCCCATGAACCATGAGATCATGACCTTAGCCAAAATGAAGAGTCAGAAGTTCAATGGACCGAGCTACCCAGGCACCCCTAACATTTTTTATTTTTAAAAGAATTTATTTATAAATGTATTTTAATACAGCTAATCCTTGTTGTTTGTGGATTATGTACTTGTGAATGTGCCTACTTGCTGAAATTTATTTGTAACCCTCAAGTCAATACTTGTGATGCTTTCAGATCATTCATGGACATGCAGAGAGCACTGAAAATTTTGAGTCTCTTGATGCACACATTTCCAGTTGAATAGGTAAAGCTCTGCCTTCTTGTTTCAGCTCTTAAACTGCATAAGCAGTTTTCATTTTCTCAGCCTATTTAGTGCCACTTAAACAATTTTTTGTGTTGTTTGGGGGGGATTTCACTGTTTAAAATTACTCTCAGTATGGTGCTGAAGTTGTGCCTAGAGTTTCCCGGATCTCAAGAAGGCTGTGATTGATGTACCTTCTGAGAAAATATGTGCGTCAGATAAGCTTCATTCAGGCATAAGTTGTAGTGCTATTGGCTGTGAGTTGTGTTTATTAATCAAAAAATATATGTTGAATAAATTATCTTTAAATAAAAACACATATCTAACAAATTATATATTGATCAGTTGATGAAAATGCTGTGACCAAAGACTTGCAGGTACCTAACCCTGTATTACTCCTAAGAGCAGTGATTCAGTATTTGCTAATTCAGTGGTCATGGTGACTTTGTGAAACAAAACTACTGTGAAAGTGAGAATTCACTGTATAGTCGAGATATCAAACTTTGTGAAAAATATTTCAAAACAATGTTTCCTCAATTTGTTGCTTGCCCTTTAACTTTATGTTTCTTTTTTTGTGGTGCAGAAGTTTTCATCTTCATGAAGCCAAGATTTTAAAATACATTTATTTAACACTTCTGCGTTTTGTGTCTTGTTTAGGCTGACCTTGACCAACTCCACAATCATAAAAATAGTTTGCCATCTTTTCTTTATGTGAAACCTTGGTTCGTGAGCATAACTCATTCTGGAAACATGTTTGTAATCCAAAGCACTTGTATATCAAAGCAAATTTCAAGAACCATTGGTTCAGTTGTAATCATGTGATGTTTGGTGTCAGGTACTACTCGTATTGCAAGACGTTGCTCATTTATGAAGTTAAAATTTATTAGGAATGCTCATCTTGTGGAACACTCACAGAGCAATTTACTCACAATCCAAAGTTTTACTGTATATGTGTATTTTATATATATATGTATTTACATAGTAGTTTCTTTACCTGTGATTTTGCTTGCTGTGGTTTCAGGTACCCACAGTCAATCACAGTCCAAAAGCAGATGATACTCTTTCAGATGGACTTGTTAGAAGGTCAATAATAGCCTAACACTTATGTCACAATGCCTGCATCATTCACCCCACTTTATTTCATCATGTAGGCATTTTATCATCTCACATCATCACAAGAAGGATGAGGACAGTACAATTAGGTATTTAGAGAGAGAGATCACATTCACATACCTTTATTATGGTATGTTGTTAAAATTGCTCGAATTTATTACTGTTGTTAATCTCTCACTGTGCCTAATTTATAAATTAAACTTTATTATAGTTATGTATGTATAGCAAAAACCATAGTTTATATAGGGTTTGGTACTATCCATGGTTTCAGGCATCCACTGGGCATTTTGGAACATATGCCCTGTGGATAAAAGGGAACTACTATATGTATGTGTGTGTGTGTGTGCGTGTGTGTGTGTGTGTGTATATATATATATATATATATGTGTGTGTGTGTGTGTATATATATATATATATATATATATATATATATATATATAATTTGGGGGTGAGGAGGAACCCAAGATAAATTATAGAATTAAAATACATATATATGTATAAATAAATACAATGTATAAATAATATATAATATAAGTGTATAATTATTAACTATAATATAAGTGTATAATTATTAACTTTGGAGAGATATACAAACAAACTTATCTGTATAAATAAACACACACACACATATATATATGTGTATTTTTAATTCTATAATTTATCTTGGATTCTTCCTCACCCCCAAATTAATAATTAGTTGTACCAGCACCATTTATTAAATAGCCTAGCCTTTTTGTTTTGATTTTAAATGTTATATTGCATTCATTTCCCTTTTTAAATTTTTTTAAAAATTGTGGTAAAATACCCATAACAGAGATATTGCAATATTAGCCAGACAGTACAGTGATGTTAAGTTTATTAACATCATAGTTTAATCATTCTCTAGAACTTTTCAGTCGTGCAAAGCTGAAATTCTGTGCCCATTAAACAATAACTCCCCATTTCTTCCTACCTGTAGCGCCTGGCAACTACCATTCTGTTTTCTATATCTATGATTTTTACTACTCTACGTATCTCAAGTAAGTGGAATCATCTAGTATTTGTCTTTTTGTGACTCAATTCACTTAGCCTAATGTCCTCAAGATTATCCATGCTTTAGCATGTGTCAAAATATCCTTTTTAAAAGCTGCATAATATTCCATTGCATGTATATATCACATTATGCTTATCCATTAGTTTATCAGTGGATACTTGGGTTACTTCCACCTTTTGGCTCTTGCAAATAATGTTGCTGTGAATACGGATGTGCAAATACCTCTTTGAGACCTTGCTTTCACTTATTTTGGACATATACCCTGAAGTGAAATTGCTGGATCATATGGTAATTTTATTTGAAATTTTTTTAGGAACTGACATGCTGTTTTCCATAATGGCTGTAGCATTTCACATTTCCACCAATAGTACCCAGTGCCCAAGGGTTATAATTTTTTCACATCCACATCAATACTTTTATTGTATTTTATGTTCTTTTTTTTTTAAATAGTAGCCATCATAATAGGTGTCAGGTGACATCTCATTATGGTTTTGATTTGCGTTTCTCTAATGATTAAGTGATGTTGAGCATCTTTTCATGTGCTTATTTATTGGCCCTTGTATATCTTCTTTGGAGAAATATCTTTTTAAATTCTTTATTTTAAAAATTGGACTGTTTCTTTGTTGTTAAGTTGTAGGAGTTTTTGGTATAGTCTGGATATTAATTCCTTGTCAGATATATGATTTGTGAATATTTTGTCCCTTTTCATAGATTGCCTTTTTATTCTGTCAATTGTGTCCTTTGAAACACAGAAGTTTTAAATTTTGATGTAGTCCAGTTTATTGCTTTTGCCTTTGTTGCCTATACTTCTGGTTTCATATCCAGGAAATTATTGTCAAATCAAATGTCATGAAGATTTCACCCATTTTTTTTCTAAGAGTTTTATAGTTTTAGATCTTACTTCCTGAGTTTTTGCTAGGAAAAATGTCAAATTTAGAGATTAATTAGGAGAAAATTGGTGTTTTTACAATATTGTATCTTCCCTCTCAGGAGTATAATATAAATTTCTATGTTTTCAAGTCCTTTTTATGTTGTTAAGTAACATCTAGTTTTTTTTATATGTAGTTTTCTACATTTAATGGTTTTATTTTTATTATTTCATATTTGTTTCTATTGTGAATATTTTTCCCATTGTATTTTCTAACTGGTTTCTGCTAGTAGATAGGAAAGCTGTTAACTTTTCTACCTTTTTTTTGTCATCTTAGGAATCACACCATGGTTTATATAAATATTCAAGTTGATTTTCTGATTAGGAAATTATATAACCTGCAAATAATAGCCACTATGTCTCTGAATCTTCAATCTTTATGATCTTTTGATTTTTTTTTCTCTTATTGAATTGATTGGACCCAGCATTACAGCATTAGATAATGATAGTGTGGACTCATCAGTCTAGAAACTAAACACCGCCATATATGTTTAAATAGTATCTCTAATATGACTCCTCTAAGTGTTATTCCATCTCTGTTCTTTCTCCTAGAGTTTTGGTTGTGGGCATAAGTTTTAGGATCTCAATTTTATTTTGTGTGCACTATATGTTTAGTTTCTATGATAGTAAAGGCCTTTAACATTATTACTAAAATATCACTTGACATATTATGTTAATTTTCTAGTTATATAACTGAGCACTTCTATATTAATGTTTCATATTTGCCTATAAATCTTTGATACCTATCACAATACCTGCTTCATAGCAGGTATTCAATAACTATTGAATGTGTCACACACTAGAGTGAATCTCAAGCTTACCATATTTCTAAATAATATATCTCAATTCCTGATTGATCAGCTTTAAATGATGTATCTTATTTCTCTGTGAGTAAGGATTTTAGCTCACTTATATTATCTCTGTCTCCAATCCTTCTACATATGTTTGTTATTTTTTATGATAAATTTTAGGTGTGTGGTTTTTTTGGTTTTTGTTTTTTTTACTGGTTAGCTTGGTGACTTCAAATAATATTATACTTAAAGAAGTTTAAATAATACTTTTATATTTCTATGTTATGTTTCATCAACTTTAGGCAGTATTTCTTGACTTGTTTAGATAATACTTTTATATTTCTGTGTTATGTTTCATCAACTTTAGGCAGTATTTCTTGACTTCCTATTTTGGAAAATTAAGATATTAGCTCCTGTGTTCCTTTTTTCATGTTTCCTCCCCTTCTTCACCTGCTACCTTATAGACTTATAGACTGTCATGCTTGTTCACATTTATGTTCTATCCTGTGTCACTGGCCAAGTTTCCCATATTTTGTTCATAGGCTTACACTACAAAATTTTAGCGAGTGAATCACATTTACATATTTATGTTTACAAATAGCATGCTGAAATTAAATTTACTTTTCTATCAAGACTCAAGGTCCAGAGGAAGGAGAATATATCTAGCATTAATATTGAATGATTTATCTTTCTTCTCCATTCTATCATTTGCCATATCTTGCCAGCATGTACATTTTTTTAATCTATTTGACTATGATATTGATTAGATTCACCTCATAAGCTCTATAGATGTTCTGTTGGTCATTTTTTGATCTGCACTTTTTTCTGAAGCCTCATGGCTTGAATTTCTTATGTCATGCAGGCTGAGTCATATAGCTGATATTTTAGAGAGGCTCTAGAGTCCAAAACCTTAGATCCTAGTTTATTTCAGCTGCTCTTTAGGTTGAGGTCTATATGCCATTGCTTGGTTCTGCAAATTGGTACTAGAAATGTGAGCTGAGACCAGAGTGGGTAATTACCTAGTGGTTGCTTTCAATGGGAGTTGCATAAATTGGTACCCTGAAAATCTTGGTACTCAAAATTTAAGTTTTTTTTTTTAATTAAAAAATATTTTAGAGAGAGAGAGAGGCAGACTGCAGAGGGAGAGAGAGAAAATCTTAAGTAGGCTCCATGCTCAGCACAGAGCCTGATGTGGGGCTCGATCCATCACTCTGGGATCATGACCTAAGCCAAAATTGAGTTAGACATTCAACCGACTGAGCCACCTAGGTGCCCCTCAAGTTTTAAGTCTTGATAATATCATTTTGTGTAGTTTGTTAAAGTCCTGAATGTGATTTGTTTGATACTCACACTCAGTACCTCTTTTCAACATTTATTAACTCACCCATGCATAGTAGGTACGCAGTGAATATTCTTGTCATGCCTTTCAAACCAAAAAGACATATGGAGTCTATATGCAGATTAAGAAAGGGAATGAGTAAGAAAATAATATTTTCTTTTGAAGACCTTCTCTGAGAAAAAATGATTGTATAACTGGGAGAATTCCTTGGGTTGAATGTATTGTAAGGAGGCATACTTGATGCCCTGTACAGCATTTCACACAAGCAGCATTATAGGTGAGAAAACCAAGGTGCAGAGAAGTCAATTAACTTGTTTATGGTGAAAATTATGAAGTAGCAGGGGTAAATATTCCAACTCAGGTCATTTGGACCTAATGCTCAGAACCTCTCCTTTTTTTTTTTTTTTATCTCTTTAGCATTTGATCATGCCTTCTAAGAAAAGAGTTTTGTTCACATTTACGTCTTCAGATGTTCCTTCAACGATAGTGTGGAAATGGGTTGACTGGGACTCTCCTCCCTTGGAAAAAGGGATATCTGATGATGTCAGAGATATCAGCTAAATGTTAATGGATCTTCATTTCTATTAGCAGAAGAATTAATAAAAATTTCCTTTAATGAAGGCTTAGTGTGTCCATCAAATTCTATTTTGACTTATTCTGAGTTTGATCTTAGCTGCAATTAGGAATGAATTCTATATTTATATTTAGAAATATATTTCATATTTCCCTATTTTTCTCTGCTATTTTAATTATATAGGTTATTCTTTCTTACTTTTTCTGCCTGATACTGCATTGTTTAACTAATGAATATCTGCTGCTTTCATTTTTAAAGGTGGTTCCTTTTCATATACGATGGAAGTACAGCTAGGGTTTTTAAAAAATGGAAATAGCTTGAGATAATCAAGAGAGTCAGGTAGAGCTAAGTTTTACTTAGCTTTACAACTTACTAGGTATATGTTTTTGGTAACCTGTCAATAGTTTTTCATTATTTTTAAAAGAGGGAACTTGTACCTACCTTGTAGGGTGATATGAAAATTGGAGAATGGGTTTAAAGCACATAGAACAATGCCAGACCCATATGGTAGTCATTATTTTTTTTTTTTGCTCTCTTTAAAAAATATAAACTATTATATCTTTTAAGAAGTTATCCAGTCTCTGCTTGAATATCTACATGGATGAAAGCATGTTCTGTAAGTTTCCATGTCTAACAAATATAAGCTGTGGAATTTCAGAAATAAATCACCTTGAGTATTAATTTCATCATTTGTAAAATGAGGATAATAATAGTACCTACCCCCTAGGCTTGTGGTGAGGAATAAATGACATATATTGCTTCTATTAAGTGCTTACAATTGGGTCTAGCACTCAATAAATACTCAATAAATGTTAGCTCATAGTATAAATACTAAGAGTAGAGCACTTACAAATATATTACAGCCCGAGTCACCACTGCATTTTTTTCCACAGCAAAAGTTGTTCAAGTTCTTACTTACATGTGATGATTGACTATAATGTAATGTGAACTTTTAACTTGGTTTGATGAGGCTACAGCCTTATAGGGAGCAACCCATACTAGCCACCTACTAGCTTACCTATCCTTGTGGTTCCATAATAAATATTTGCTGAATTAATTGTCTCTGGCAGGGATCTGCACACTCTCTGTAAAGGGTCAGATAATAAATATTTTAAGTTTTAATGCTATATGATCTCCATCACAATTACTCAGTTCTGCCATTGTAGCATGTTTTCACAATATGAAAATTTATGGTCATGGCTGTGTATTAATTAAACCTTATTTATGAAAATGGATAGTAAGCTAGATTTTTGCTGAAGTTTACTAATCTCAGGTCTATGGAATAAAGAAATTAGATCCTTAATACTTATAATAAAATTCATATAAAATCGTTCTATTTGGAAATATTTTCAGGTGAGAAAATGTTTTATCCTGTACAGAAAAAAAATGGAAGTGAAGCCTAGAGAAATGGCAAAAATGAACCCACAAAATGCATTCTCTGTGCATATGTAACAAGACTCCAAAGTTTAGCAAGCTAAACTTTTAAGCTCTACAGCACAATTTCACAGAGATTATTTTAGATATTCAGCTTAAACACATTTCTCAGCAACTGAAACCAGATTAGTGTTGGTATAGAACAACTCTGGACTTTTTTAGAAACTATTTTTTTATTTTTTTGAAAGTTTATTTAGTATTTTTGAGAGACAGAAAGAGACAGAGTGCAAGTGGGGGAGAGGCAGAGAGAGAGGGAGACACAGAAGCAGCAGCAGGCTCAGGCTCTGAGCCATCAGCCCAGAGTCCAAAGCGGGGCACGAACCCATGAATGTGAGGTCATGATCTGAGCTGAAGTCGAACACTGAACCGACTGAGTCACCCAGGTGCCTCTAGAAACTAATTTTTAAATGAGATGTATACCTTCTGTGGTATATCAGATGGGTACTTCTTCCAAATGCTAGCATGCAACCCGTTGCTACAAAACTGTTAATTCTATAGGCTTTAAGGTTCAATTTAAATGCCACTTCCTTCCTACAGTTTTATTTAATGCTCCCCTGCCAGAAACAATATCCTTCCTCTTAATATTCAACTAACTTATTTTTGACATCTGTGTTTTTCTTCCTTTTATTATAGTTATTTATATAGTTATCTGGTATCTATTCTTTTAGATTGTGAGCTGCCTGAAGGCAGTATCCGTGTCATAAATATTTATGTTTTCCAGCACACTGTGCTTTATGCCTTGCATGCTGTAGGCATTCAGTCTATGCTTGTTTTCTGAATTTTTCTTTCAGTGTCTGTAGGGAGATATGCTGTAATGATGTAAAAAGTATTCTCTCTGGCAATCTGAGTTCTACTTCTGACTTGATCACTTGCTAACAATATACTCAACTTCTCTGAATCAAGGCTCTGTTTCCTCATCTATAAAATAAGGATCATTCCAACACTGCATTATTTTGTGAGGATTAAATGAGTTGACAAAAGTGCCTAAACAGAAAACCTGAGCGCATAAAACATTAGCCTTTATTATATCTAATGGATGTATTAAATTTCTTTTTATTTTATTTTATATTATGATATAAATATTCTAAAAATGAGTAGTTAATACATTAATAAGTAAATGTCAATGATGTGAAAAAGGCAGATAACATCTCTATTGAGTGTGAATTAAAGAGATGTTATTATGTTGTTTTCTGCATGTGTCAACAAATATTTTACCCAGTTCTTTTGACAGTTACCATTGTAGCAAAAATAAAGCTATATTTAATTTGAATGAATTCTTATAAGGAATTTTATTTCTTGCTGTGATTCTGTGGCCAAATTAGGACTTGTTTCTGCTTATTAGGCTCCTGCCTTCTGAAAATAGGTAAAATTAACAGCATTTATAAGAGAATTTATAGAAAAGGAAAAGTGGTGTCCATTATCTTTTTATAGCCTATTAATGACTAGTGCATATTTTATACTGAAAAGATGAGACAGCCTTAAAGAGATGAAAAATATCACTAACCTTATTCTTTTCTTTATTTCTGGCGTGTTTATGTGTGTAGGTATGATAATGCACCATAACCCTTCTGTGAGACCCTGTAATCCAGCACTGATCAGGCTTAAGAATTTTATTTTTATATTAGTTTCAACATGAATTTTATGATTTCCTAAGTCTAACTTGTTTTCACAGTTTTTTAAAATATTTTTTTTAACGTTTATTCACTTTTTGAGAGACAGAGATAGAGCACAAGCAGGAGACAGAGAGAGAGACATAGAATCCAAAGCAGGCTGTAGGCTCTGAGCTGTCAGCACAGAGCCCAAGGCGGGGCTCGAATCACAAACTGTGAGATCATGACCTGAGCTGAAGTTGTAGGCTTAACCAACCGAGCCACCCAGGCGCCCCCACAGTTTTTTAATTTATAGTCACTTTAAAATATATTCTTATATATTTTGTTTTTACTTCATTTTTAAAATTTTTTTTTTCACTAATTTTAAAAACACTTCCATAGTAGCTTGATATTGGGGCACATGGCAAGATTAATTCTAGGGACATTGATCATTGTCCAGTATCCCAAAGGACCTGAGTCTTGTGGACTATAAGAAATGAGTTACACCATTCTGCTTCCTTTTTCATGTGGTTCTGCTTAATAGCATTGCAGACATAGCAGAAAACAAATCATAATATAGTCTGTATAACAGTTTGATAGACCATAAAAAAAGAATCCTTTGACTGAGGACTTTAAATGTCCTAATTTCAGCCATTCCTCTGGAGGTTTGAGTAAGAAGCTGCCTGACATGTGGCAGACCAAAGCATGGAACCAAGTATCCACCCTCTGCAAGGAGTCTTTCTGAACTAATCCCATGCTTTAGTCACCACTAGAAACCAGTTCTCTCAGGTCATCTATCATCACCCAAACTCTCACCCTTTTGTTGCTGTTATTGAACTGAGCTTCCATTCCTTCTCTACTCCCTACTGCCTGTGATAAACAAAACCCTTATGTTCCCATCATCTCCTTGTGAATGTTTCTTCATTTCTTGGCTTTATTTAGAAGTACTTACCTTTATTTTATACATTTAATTTATATCAGCTGCACCGTTACCATGATATTGGTTAAGACTGGAATCTATATATGTTTGTAAAAAGGGTCCTAAACCAAAATTTGTACCATGGACAATTGCTATTCTCATCATTCCCTTTTTTTCAGTAATCATCCCTTCAACATGTATTTATTGTTTTCTTGCTATATATCAGACACTGTTTTAAGTAAGGAGGATACAGTGAGAAAATCTTGTATTCTAGTAAGGGAGTCAAATAATAGCAAGTAAAGAAAGAAGCAAGAACTTTTGATAGTGATAAATGCTGTGTGACAAAAGTTTTAAAGGTGATGGAAATGAGTGATGGGAGTGAGAAATAGATGACACATTAAATTGTGTAGTCAAGGAAGGGCTCCTTGAGAAGGTGACATTTGAGTTGAAACCTAACGACAGGAAGGGACCAGCCACATGAAGAACTGTGTCAGGCAGGGTGAAGCACAAGTCAAAGGGCAGAGGGCTTCCCTAGAGTGATTTAGGGATGTGTTAGAGATTGAGGTCAAGATTGGGGCCAAATTTTATTGGGCTTTGTAGATCTGGGTAAAAAGTTTTGATTTTATTGTCATTTAAGTCAGATGTCATTAAGAGGGTTTTAAGCAAGGGTTTATATGACTTAATTTAAATTTTTTAAAAAAATCAGGTAGTATATGCCTACCTGCTTATATTGAATATGTATCTGTGTTCATATGTATTTGTAAAGGCAAACTACCCAAGCAGAACATTAAATTGTTAGGAAGTTTTGGTTGGTGTTAGGGCTAGATTCAGAGAAATCCCAGTATTTTGGGAGAAAGTGATGTTTTGTTCCCTGCCTTGTAAGTTAATAGCCTACACAGTACATGTTCTGTTTTTTTTTTTTTATACTTAAAAGTATTATGTGCTTTTTTGGAAAAATGGGAAAATGAAGAAAAGTGTAAAGAAGAAAAAAATTATTGATAGTCATACTGTTCAAACAAAACACTTTTGATGAATTTCTTGATTTTTTCTATGCAAGTGTGTATATATGTGTATATGTGTATACTGTATACACACTGTCTTTACAAATACATATGAACACAGATACATATTTAATATAATCAGGTAGGCATACATATATACCCATATACATACACATATATATTTGTCATTATATTGTATATACTCTTTGGAGTTCTGCTTTTTTATTGAACAAACATTTTCCATATGTTCATAGTTTTTATAAACCATTATTTCTAATGAGAGTGTATCACTAAGAGATGGAAACATTGCTGAAGAAGTATTTTCAAGATGGAGTACAAGGATAGATAAGAATTCTCCCTTTCATTGAACATCCTTTAGATTTTTTTATATTCATTTCCTAGTAGACTGGGGAAGACCAAACCAAAGCAACATTTTTTTTTGTCTGAGAAAGAATTCAGAGAACCAAAAAGTATATTTTCAGTCTGTTTTAATTATGGAAAACCTGGAAATATTACTGTTGATTTGAGATGAGGAGATAAATAATGAGACATGGGCAAAACATGATAGTAAACCATAAACATGATCATGTTTCATGTGTAAACATGTGTAGGGAGGTCTGATAGGAGAAAGGTTTCCGTGTAAACATACATGGTAGGGAGGTCAGACAGGAGAGAGCCCACAAAGGTGCTACGTGTAAAAGAAAAATCAATTTTCAAAAAAACGATGGAGCACATGTGTAGGAATAGTTTACCTGTGAATATAAAGTGGATATTCTCCACTGAGAATGGCTTCCTTACTCAGAGGTAGAGAATTAATTTGGTTAGCTTCACTGAAAAGGAAGTGACTAAATCTACTTAGGAAAGGCAGGTGGTAATGCTACAAAGAGGTTTCTTCAGTTTTAAGGATGCCATGCTTTATTGCAGACACTTCAGTTAAACAGAGGATACATACTTAATACATTGCTTTTGGCTCTGGGCTATCACTAGACAGAGCTTGTTAATCCATTCCTTGAAGTGCCTCTCTGCTTTTCCTTCTTTTGCAGCCTCACTCATTGAGTAAGCTGCATCCTGAGATATCTCTTTTTCTTATCTGCTTTCCTTCCCATAGCTACTTAATCAAAACAGGCCAGAGAAATATGAAGTGGGCAGCTTTTTCATACTTAAATATTTATGCAATACAGACAATAATGCCCCAACTTAACTTTTCAAATGGAACACAGCTGGTTTTAAATAGAACTGGAGAGTGTGATGCTAAGTGAAATAAGCCATACAGAGAAAGACAGATACCATATGGTTTCACTCTTATGTGGATCCTGAGAAACTTAACAGGAACCCATGGGGGAGGGGAAGGAAAAAAAAAAAAAAAAAAAAAGGACGTTAGAGTGGGAGAGAGCCAAAGCATAAGAGACTGTTAAAAACTGAGAACAAACTGAGGGTTGATGGGGGGTGGGAGGGAGGGGCGGGTGGGTGATGGGTATTGAGGAGGGCACCTTTTGGGATGAGCACTGGGTGTTGTATGGAAACCAATTTGTCAATAAATTTCATATAAAAAAAAAATAAAAAAAAATAAATATATTAGAGATTTATTGATAAATTCAGGAATGTAGCCACATATCTTGCAAATGTGTAAATAAAAGAGAAACAAGTTTACAGTTGATTTTATTCTAAAAATAAAGTTAAATAAGCATATCAAAATAAAGTAAGGCAAAGAAGTTAGCATAGTGCTTGGCATATAGTAAGTGCTCAAACATTACAGACTCTGGAGCTAGACCTCTAGGATTCAGGTTCCATCTATATTTGTTTCTTTTCTTTCTTTTTTTTTTTTTAGCATTTTGACCATTTTTTAAAAATATGAAATTTATTGTCAAATTGGTTTCCATACAACACCCAGTGCTCATCCCAACAGGTGCCCTCCTCAATACCCATCACCCACCCTCCCCTCCCTCCCACCCCCCATCAACATCTATATTTGTTTCTTACTGGCTGTATGACTTTGGGCAAGTTACTAAAACTCCCTATGCCTCAGTTTCAATATCTGTAAAGTGAAGATAATCACAGTACTATCTCATAGGGTTGTTCTGAGAATTAAGTGAGTGATTGTATAGAAGGTATTTAGAATTGCACCTGGTACACAATGAGTCTTAGATGTGTTAGCTATTGTGTTGTAGCAGTAGGTGATATTCAAGAAGTCATAGATCATTTTTGTGACAATGATCTAAAATAAAATGAAGTGAAATACTGTGAAATAGTATTAAAGTGAAAACTATGTCAAATAGAAATATATCAGAAATCTTTTACCTTCATTAAAATGAAGGTTATTCCAAGGTAGAGCATGCGACTCTTGATCTCAAGTTGATGAGTTCAAGCCCAAGTTGGATGTAGAGCTTTAACAAATAAATAAAATGAAAGGTATTCTTACTTGGAATAAGAATTTTTCTCTATGAATTCTGTATTTCTTTCTCTTTTTTTTTTGAATGCATACATTTTATGACTTTACATTCTTTTTAGGCTTGAGAAAAGGAGGTGTTGGACTTCAGATCATGTTCCCCCAATCCAGCTAAATACCACTGGCAGTTTTTTTCAGACTGGCAAATTTGTTCTAATCATCTTGTTTAAATGAATATCATGAATACTAAATATATAGAATATTTTTCACACTACTGAAGTACAATTGGTTTAGACATTCAGAACATTTAAATGAGAACTCATGTGTGAAAAATTAAGTTACTGATGATAGGAATATCAGTTAAGTTATAAAATGAATTTCTTGTAGAATTTCACAGATTGATACTTCACTAATCTTGCTTTAAATAATAAATTCCTGGGACATACATTAAGTATGATGCATGGCTTCTCCAATCACAGAAACCTTCCTTCTGAATTCATGTTTTCTTGTATATTGCCAAATTAAGGATTCTGCTTCTAATGCCTTCATTAAATCTCTATCATTGTTTTAAAATCTCAAACTGGAATTAAAAATAATTTTATAAGTACTTTGTTATATTAAAATTCATCTGAGATTTTATCTGGATGGACACATCTTAAACCTTAAACCTCAGGGGCTTCTGGTGCTGTCCCACTTATCACAAATGTCTCAGGTTATTTGCTATCAGATTCAACCTTTTTAATTTTAAAAAACAAAAAGAGAAATTTATGCAAAGTGATAGATAAACTCTGGGTATGCTTGAAATACATATTAGTGTATGCTTTTTAAAAACTTGCATTTTAGCAGTGATGGAGAGACTTTGAATTGCAAAGTGATGGTTATATTAAATGTGTTTTGTATATATAACAAATGAGGCATGGAGGAAGGGTGGGATTAGGAGACCTGAGTTTGGTTGACTCTGCTGCTCTCCATAGTGTCTCACCTTGACAGCTATTTAACTGCTATGACTCTCATTTAAAAAAACCTATAAAATAAAAGTCTTATACTAGATCAGCATTTTCTAAATAGTATGATGACTAGTTCTGATTTCTAGTCTGTTAGCAGGCATTACTGGTATAAATGTTCCATGATCAAATATATTTCTGAAATTGAAGAGGTTTCTTTGCTTCTGAACTTCTCGGTGTTGTGTATATGCATCTCTAAAAGGGAGAAAAGAACAAGCAGAGTTTCCTAAACTTAGGTAGCTACAGTGTCACTTTTTGTAGTGACACTATTTTGGGAATACCATTTGTGAACTCCTGAGCTAGATTATCTTATACATACCTCCTGATTCTGATTCTATTGCATTTGCTAATATAACTTTAGGTAAGTTGTCGAATATATAAAGGCATAATCATTAATATTCTTGACTTCCTTGAAAATAGTTCTATAATAAAAATCTCTGTTTTCTGTTTTCATTCATTGTCACAAGCCTGTGCCCAGCTGGCATCTCTGATATAAAAAGATTGAATCTTATAAATTAACTTTTCAAATTAGGATGCATTATTTTTTGTGTAAAGCAAATTGTACTTGTAAAGTGCCACAAAAAGCAATCTCTTAGTTACTTTTATGCTTTTCCTAAATGCATTAACATAATGGGATACTGTGAACATTAAGCTAAAGATACAATCTTACTCTGAAAAATGATCTTTCTTTTTTAAGGCAGTGTTAAAATTTGAGAGATAGAGTAGTTATTAAAGGAAATATAGCAAGGAAGTCTCATTTATGAAAATAAAACTTTATTGGTAGGAAAGAAGTGGAAATTTTAATTGGAAAAGTTTACACAGAATACAAAGTTTGATTAAAAAGATCATCTTCATAGCTTAGAATAAAGGGCTGAAATATATTTTGGAATCTGCTTATAGATGATCTTTATCATTCTCATTATTGAGACCTATTGGACACTGGTACTACAATAAGATATTATATGCTGACTCTATCCAAAAGGGCTTTACTTTATAGTAGCAATACTAAAGAGGCATTATGACTGATAGCTGACATGTTCCTAGAAAATTTCCAGGAATTAAGTAGAACCTAAGCTGAAGACTGAACTTTGAATGTAAAGACAAGGGAAGACATTTCAGATAGAAGGAGGGATGTGAGAAGGTAGGAAGGCATTCTTATGTCCTAAAGGAAGCAATTCGTAAACCACTTTACATTGAGACAAAAGACTTTGTACTTGAAAAATAGAAGTAATAAAAATAGGGCTGAAGATGTAGGTAGGGAATTTGGAGGGAGTTAGAATTCCTTTGATTTTCTTAAACTTTAAATTAGATTAAGAAAACATACTTAGAAGCAATTTTTAACCCAGTTAAGTTTTGAATTCCTTCCGAGTTGTGTGTTGACATGAGTGACTGATGTCCCCTGGGGAAATGGCTGAGGCATTTTTCTCAGAACAGGAATCTCTGGCCCAGAACAACACATCTATGAATAGTGATTTGCTGACCACAGAACCACCTGCTTGTCAAATCCTCATGATCCACAGTCTTCCTGTAGCTTTTTTGTTGTCTGTCTGTGCCTGGTGCTCTTTTTCAGCATTTATTGAGTGTACCCTGTGCTCTCATAAAAATGATAATCTCTTTCTTTCCTTCCCAGAAGCACAAAAATACTGCAGTTATGTGATTTGGTTTAAGAGAGAAAAGATGTAGGGATTGGGAAGTCATGGGATAGAAAAATTGTAAGGACCACTGGGCTAAGGTAATTTTTCATCAGTTCCCTAGAGGATTTATGTAAGTGGTAAGTTTTCATTTCCGAAGCCTTTTAGGATTGGTAGTTCTCCTCAGCATTTATGAGGTCTCTAGCACCTGGACCCAAAGTACATATCATCAGACATAAATAGAACAATAAATGTTTTGTTTTCTCTGATGTAGACTTTAAGAATAATTTTCCAGAATGGTAGTCAGTATCTAAAGAAAGTTAGCTAATTGGATACAGTCTAGGTGGCCAAAACTCATAGCATAAAAATTATGGAGGAATTGCCTTGAAACACATTGGTACTAGCAATCAAATTCTACTAAAATTGATTATTTACCATTTAATAATTTAAAAATACTCATGGCCAATGATTCCTAAATCTAAGTTTCTAATTTCCAAATATATATGTACACAACTAAAAGTTGAAATCCTTCTCTTGTAATTATTCTAAATTACCCCCTTTTCTCTGCAGTCAGTCAGTGATAGTCATATTTATATCTTATCCATCCCTTACTTTTATCCCTGAATAACTAAGAATCTTTTTATTCTTTACCCAAATTTTTATTTAAATTCCAGCTAGTTAACATACATAACTAGTAATATTAGTTTTGGGTAGAATTTAGTGATTCATCACTTACATCCAACACCCAGTACTCATCACAAGTGCCATCCTTAATACCCATTACCTATTTGACCCATATACCCTACCTCCCCTCCAGTAGCTCTCAGTTTCAGTTTGTTCTCTATAGTTAAAAGTCTGTTTCTTGATTTGTCTCTCCCCTCCTCTGGTCATTTGTTTTGTTTCTTAAATTCTATATATGAGTGAGATGATATGGTATTTGTCTTTCTCTGACTGACTTATTTCTCTTAGCATAATACACTCTAGTTCCATCCACATCATCGCAAATGGCAAAATTTCATTCTTTTTGATGGCTGAGTAATATTCCATTATATATATATCTTCTTTATCCATTCATCAGTCACTGGACAAATATTTGGGCTATTTCCATAATTTGCTTTTGTTGATAATGGTGCTATAAGCATCAGGGTGCATATATCCCTTTGAATCAGTATTTTTGTGTCCTTTGGATAAATACCTAGTAGGGCAATTGCTGGGCCATAGGGTAGTTCTATTTTTAACTTTCTGAGGAACCTCCATACTGTTTTCCAGAGTGGCTGCACCAGTCTGCATTCTCACCAATAGCGTAAGAGTGTTTGCCTTTCTCCACATCCTTGCCAACACTTGTTTCCTGAGTTGTTAATTTTAGCCATTCTGACACTGTATTTCCCTGGTGATTAGTGATGTTGATTGTTTTTTGGATGTTGAGTTTTATGCTTTTTATATATTTTGGCTACTAACCCTTTATCATATATGTCATTTGCAAATATCTTCTCCCATTCCATAGGTTACTTTTCGTTTATTTATTGTTTCCATGGCTGTGCAAAAGCTTTTAATTTTGATGTATTACCAATAGTTTATTTTTGCTTTTTTTCCTTTGCATCAGGAGACATATCTAGAAGGATTTTACTTTGGCCAATGTCAGAGAAAGTACTTCCTGTGCTCTCTTCTAAGATTTTTATGGCTTCAGATCTCACATTTAGGTCTTTCATCCATTTTGAACTTATTTTTGTGCATAGTATAATAAAGTGGTCCAGTTTCATTCTTTTGGATGTAGCTGTCCAGTTTTCCCAACATCATTTGTTGAAAAGACTTTTTCCCATTGCATATTCTTGTCTCCTTTGTCAAAGATTAGTTGACCATGTAATTGGGGTTTATTTCTGGTATGTCTATTCTGTTCTTTTGACCTATGTGGCAGTTTTTTGCCAGTACTATAGTGTTTTGATTGCTACAACTTTGTAGTATGTCTTGAAATCTGGGATTGTGATTCCTTCAGTTTTTTTCTTTTTCAAGATTGCTTTGGCTATTTGGGGTCTTTTGTGGTTCCATACAAATTTTAGGATTGTTTGTTCTAGCTCTGTGAAGAGTGCTGGTGTTGTTTTGATAAGGATTGCATTGAATGTGTAGATTGGTTTGGGTAGTATAGACATTTTAACATTTGTCTGCTAATCCATGAGCATGGAATGCCTTTCCATTTTTGGATGCCATCTTCAGTTTCTTTCATCAGTGTTTTATAGTTTTCAAAGTACCGGTCTTTCAACTCCTTGGTTAAATTTATTCCAGGTATTTTATTATTTTTGGTGCAGTTGTAAATGGGATTTTCTTAATTTCTCTTTCTGCTACTTTAATATTAGTGTATAGAAATGCAACAGATATTTGTGTATTAATTTTGAGTCATGGTGCCTTACTGATTTCATTTACCTGTGCCAGCAGTTCTTTTGATGGAATCCAGGGTTTTCTATATATGGTATCATGTCATCTGTAAACATTGACAGTTTTATTCTTTACCAATTTGGATGCCTTTTACTTCTTTTTCTTGTCTGATTGCTGTAGCTGGGAACTTCCAGTACTGAATAAATAAAAGTAGTGAGAGTAGACATCCTTGTTTTGTTCCTGATATGAGGGGAAAAGCTCTCAGATTTTACCATTGAGGATGATGTTAGCCATGGGTTTTTATATATGACCTTTATTATGGTAAGGTATATTCCCTCTACTTGTTGTGGGTTTTTATCATGAATGAATGTTGTACAATGTCACCTGCTTTTTCTGCTTCTATTCCAATGATTGTATGCTTTTTATCCTTCTTGATGTGATGTATCATGTTGATTGATTTCCAAATATTGAAGCATGCTTACATCCTAGGAATGAATTGCAGTTGGTCATGGTGAATGATTTTTTAAATGTATTGTTAGGTTCGGATTGCTAATATTTTGTTCAGGATTTTTGCATTTATGTTCATCAAAGATATTGGCCTGTAGTTCTTGTTTTGTGTAGTATCTTTAATTGATTTTGGAATAAGGGTAATGCTGGCTTCATATAATAAATTCAGAAGTTTTTCTTCTATTTTTTTGGAATAATTTGAGAAGAATAGATATTAACTCTTCTTTAAATGTTTAGTAGAATTCATCTGTGAAGTCTTCTGACCCTAGACTTTCTTGTTTCTTGAGGGTCTTTTGATTACTGATTCAATTTCATTGCTGGTAATCAGTCTCTTCAAATTTTCTATTTCTTCCTGATTCAGTTTTGGGAGGTTATATATTTCTAGAAATTTATTCATTTCCTGTAGGTTGTCCATTTTGTTGGCATATAATTTTTTAATATTCTCTTATAATCATTTAGATTTCTGTGGCATTGGTTGTTATTTCTTCTCTTTCATTTCTGATTCTGAGTCCTCTCCTTTTTTTCATCAGTCTGGCTAAAGTTTTATCAATTTTGTTGATCTTTTCAAAGATCCAACTCCTGTTTTTGTTGATATGTTGGTTTTTTTTTAGTTTCTGTGTTGTTAATTTGTTTTAATCTTTGTTAAAACATAACATTGCTTTGGAGTTTTAGTCTTTCTTTTTTTTTTAGCTTTTTTGGGTATAAGTTTAAGCTGTTTATTTGAGATTTTTCTTGCTTCATAAGGTAGGCCTGTATTGCTATAACCTTCCCTCTTAGTACTGCTTTTGCTCTATCCCAAAGATTTTGGACCATTGTGTTTTCATTTTTATTTGTCTCCATGTATTTTTTTATTTCTTTATTGATTTCTTGTTGACCCATTCACTATTTAGTAGCATGTTATATCACCTCCATGTGTTGGTGTTCTTTCCAGATTTTCCCTTGTGGGTGATTTCTAGTTTCATAGCATTGTGGTCAGAAAACATGCATGGAATGGCTTTGATCTTTTTGGATTTCTTGAGACTGTTTTGTGGACTAACGTGATTTATTCTGGAGAATGTTCTATGTGCACTTGAAAAGAATGTGTATTCTGCTGTTTTAGGATGGAATGTTCTGAATGTATCTGTTATATTCATCTGTTGCAATGTGCCATTCAAAGCCACTCTTTCCTTGTTGATTCTCATTTTGGATGATCTATCCATTGATGTAAGTGAGGTGTTAAAGTCCCCTACTATTATTGTATTACTATTGATTACTTCCTTTATGTTTGTTATTGGGTGCTTTAGGTATTAGGGTGCCTCCATGTTGGGTGAATAAAATTTACAAATGTTATATCTTCTGGTTGGATTATTCCCATGATAATTAGAGAGTGTTCTTTGTCTCTTACTAAAGTCATTGTTTTATTATATTTTTTAATATTTATTTATTTTGAGAGAGAAAAAGAGAGAGATTAAGAGAGAGCAAGGGAGGGACAGAGAGAATGGGAGAGAGAGAATCCTAAGCAGGCTCCACACTGTAAGTGTAGAGCCTGACATGGGGCTTGAACTGACAAACCACAAGATCATGACCTGAACCAAAATCAACAGTTGGACACTTAACCAACTGAGCCACTGAGGTGCTACTTAAAGTCCTTGTTTTAAAGTCCATTTTGTCCAAAATAAGTACTTCTACCCTGACTTCCTTTTCATTTCCATTTGTGAGATAAGTGCTTTCTCCATCTCTTCAGTTTCAATCTGCATGTGTTTTTAGTTCTGAAATGAGTTTTCTGTAGGCAGCATATACATGGGTGTTGCTTTTTTATCCTTTCCACCATTCTTTGTCTTTTCATTGGAGTGTTTAGTTTATTTACAGTTAAAAGTAATTATTGATGGATATGCATTTATTGCCATTTTGTTACTAGTTGTATGGTTGTTTTTGTAGTTCTCTATTCATTTCTTCTTTTGCTCTCTTCTCTCATCATTTGCCTTTTTTAGTGGTGTACTTGGATTCCTTGTTCTTTATTTTTTGCATATCTATTACTAGTTTTTGAGTTGTGGTTGCCATTAGGCTTATATATAACATCTTATGAATATAGCAGTCTATATTAGGTTGATGGTTGCTTAAATTTAAACCTATTCTAAAAGCACTAAATTTATTCCTCCAACCCTCCCCACCATTTTAGGTATATGGTATCATACTTTAAATTCTTTTATTTTGTGAGTCCCTTGACTGAATTTTATAGATATACTTAATTTTACTGCTTTGTGCTTCCTACTTAATCCTGCTTATGGTCTTTCCTTTCCATTCAAAGAGTTCCCTTTAACATTTCTTGTAGGGCTGGTTTCATCATCATGAATTCCTTTAACTTTGTTTCTCTGGGAAAATTTTTTTCTTAAGTGCAAGTTATTTAACATATAGTGTAATGTTTTCAGGAGTAGAATTTAGTGATTCATTACTTACATATAACGCCCAGTGCTCCTCCCAACAAGTGCCCTCCTAAATGCTCATCACCAGTTTAGCCCATCCTCCACTCAACCCTGCTTCAGCAACCCTGAGTTTGTTGTCTGGTATTTAAGAGTCTCTTATGGTTTGCCTCCTTCTCTGTTTTTATCTTATTTTTCTTTCCCTTCCCCTATGTTCATCTGTTTTGTTATATATATATAACATATATATATATATATATCACATCTTTTTTATCCATTCATCAGTCCAAATGGACATTTGAGCTATTTTCATAATTTGGCTATCGGCTATTGTTTTTTTTTTTATTTTTTAATGTTTATTTTTGAGAGAGAGAGAGAGACAGAGTACAAGCAGGAGAGGTGCAGAGACACAGAGAGAGAGAAAGAGAGAGAAAGAGACAGAGAGAGAGAGAGATGCACAAAATCAGAAGCAGGATCCAGGCTCTGAGCTGTCAGCACCTAGCCCAATGAGGGGCTCGAACCCATGAACCATGAGATCATGACCTGAGCCAAAGTCAGATGCTTATCCAACTGAGCCACCCAGGTGCCCCTGGCTATTGTCTATTGTTGATAGCACTCCTATAAATTTGAATCAGAAAGTTCAAATGCAGCCCCTTTGAATCAGCATTTTTATATCTTTTGTATCCTTTAGATATCCTAGTAGTACTATTGCTGGGTCTTAGGGTAGCTCTATTTTTAATTTTTTTAGGAGCCTCCATACTGTTTTCCAGAGTGGCTGCACCAGTTTGCATTCCCACCGGCAGTACAAAAGGGTTCTCCTTTTTCCACATCCTTGCCAACATCTGTTGTTCCTGAGTTGTTAATTTTAGCCATTCTGACAGGTGTGAGGTGGTATCTCATTGTGGTTTTGTATTTCCCTGATGATGCATGATGTTGAGCATCTTTTCATGTGTCTGTTACTTTCTGGATGTCTTCTTTTGAAAAGTGTCTGTTCATGTCTTTTGCACATTTCTTCACTGGATTATTTGGTTTTTGGGTATTGAGTTTGATAAGTTACAGATTTTGGATACTAACCCTTTAGCTTATATATCATTTACAAATATCTTCTCCAATTCCATTGGTTGCCTTTTAGTTTTATTGATTGTTTCCTTCACTGTACAGATTTTTATCTTGATGTGATCCCAATAGATCATTTTTGTTTTTGTTTCCTTTACCTCTGAGACATGTCTATTAGGAATTTGCTGTGGCCAAATTCAAAGAGGTTGTTGCTTATTTTCTCCTCTAGGATTTTGATGGCTTCCATCTTCTATTTAGATCTTTCATGCATTTTGAGTTTGTTTTTATATATGAGGTAAGAAAGTGGTCTGGGTTCATTCTTCTGCATGTCACTGTCCAGTTTTCCCAACACCTTTTGCTGAAGAGACTGTTTTTTTCCACTGCATATTCTTTCCTACTTTGCCAAAGATGAGTTGTTTATGTCTTTGTGGGTCCATTTCTGGGTTCTCTATTCTGTTCCACTGATCTGTGTGTTTGTTTTTGTGCCAGTACCATACTGTCTTGATGATTATAGCTTTATAATACAGCTTGAAGTCTGGAATTGTGATGCCTCCAGCTTTGATTTTCTTCTTCAATATTACTTTGTCTATTTGGGGTCTTTTCTGGTTCCATACAGATTTTAGAATTGTTTGTTGTAGCTCTGTGAAGAATGCTGGTGTTATTTTGATAGGGATTGCATTGAATGTGTAGATTGCTTTTAGGTAGTAAAGACATTTTAACAATATTTTTTCTTCCAATCCAGGAGCATCAATGTTTTTCCATTTCTTTGTGTCTTCTTTAATTTCTTTCAAAAGCATTCTATAGTTTTTAGTGTATAGATATTTTACCTTTTTTGTTAGGTTTATTCCTAGGTATTTTATGGTTTTTGGTGCAATTGTAAATGAGATTGATTCCTTCACTTTCCTTTCTGCTACTTCATTATTGATGTATAGAAATGCAACTGATTTCTATACATTGATTTTATATCCTACAACTTTGCTTAATTCATGTATCAGTTCTAGCAATATTTTGGTGGAGCCTTTCAGGTTTTCCACGTAGAGTATCATGTCGTCTGCAAAGAGTAAAAGTTTGACTTCTTCCTGGCTGACTTGGATGCCTTTTATTTCTTTTTGTTGTCTGATTGCAGAGGCTAGGACTTCCAGTACTACGTTGAACAGCAGTGATGAGAATGGACATCTGTCTGGAAAACTCTATATGTCTCATATTCTGAATGATAACTTTGCTGGATAGAGTATTCTTGGTTTCTGGGTTTTTCCTTTCAGCACTTTGAAAACTCGCTTCTGGCCTGCAAAGTTTCTGCTGAAAAATCAGCTGATAGCCTTATGGGGTTTCCCATGTATATATCTACTTCCTTTACTTTTGATGCTTTTAAAATTATCACTTTTTTTTTTTTGCCATTTTAATTACTCTGTCTTCATGTGGACCTTCTTGGGTTGATTTTTTTGGGTGTTCTCTGTGTCTCCTGGATCTGGATTCTGTTTCTTTCCCTAGTTTCAGGAAGTTTTCAGCTATTATTTCTTCAGATACATACTATGTCCCCCTTTCCTCTCTCTTCTCCTTCTGGGATCGCTATAATGTGAATGTTATTATACTTGATTATGTTGCTGAGTTCCCTATTTTCATTTTTCATTATTTATGATTTTTTCTCACTTTTGTTCATATTGATTGCTTTCCATTATTCTTTCTTATGGGTCACTGATTAATTTTTCTGCCTTTTCTAGTCTACTAATTATTCCATCCATTGTGTCTTAAATTCAGTTATTGACTTCTTCCTCTTTGGTTGGTTTTGGTTCTTTTTTATATCTCTTTGTTATGGTCTCAATAACATTGTCCACTGTTTTCTCAAGTCCAGTGAGTATCTTTATGACTATTACTTTAAATTCTCTATCAAACACCTTACTTATATCTGTTTTGTTTAGCACTCCTGCTGTGATTTTTTCATTCTTTCATTTGAGACATATTCCTCTATCTCCTCATTTTGGCTAACTTCCTATTTCTGTGTGTTAGGAAAGTCATTTATGTCTCTTACTTTTGAAAATAGTAGCCTCATGAAGAAAAGATCCTGTAGTGAGTGCCCTGTGGTGCAGTGTCCTCTGTTCATCAGAACCTCATGCTTTAAGGGAGTCTCCTATGTGTATTGCATGCACCTTCGTGTTGTGCTGAGCCACTCTTGCCTTCAGTCTAGTTTTCTGTAATGGCTCTTGTTGTCTGTTGTGGGCAGGGTTTGGTCCCTGTGTTATTAGTGGGCCTGTCTGGGGTTGCCTTGGACTTGAGTTGAGTCAGACCAGGCATTTGCCAGAGATGCAGTAGCATGGAATTTCAGAGCACTTTCCTTGTGTTGTCCCTGAGAAGCTTTAATTGGTGAGCAGGGGTTACAGTCAGACCCAATGTCTGCCCCCTGCCTACTGCTGGGGCCATAGGGAAGTATGATTATCTTTCCCTCTCCTCCGAGCAGGAGTCACTGTGGAGTGGTGATGGCTCCCATTTTGTGGCACCACTTTGGTGGTCTCTAACCAAGGAATTTTTGATAGGGACAGGTCCACAGGAGAATACGGGGTTGGAGTGTGGTGGTAGCAAGGTTTCTGCAGGTCTGGAGCCAGTTTAGAAAACTGCCACAGAGGTGTGCCTGGGTAGCTTAGTAGGTTGAGTGTCTGACTTCAGCTCAGGTTATGATCTCGTGGTTTTGGAGTTCCAGCCCTGCATTGGGCTCTGTGCTGACAGCGCAGAGCCTAGAGCCTGCTTCAGATTCTGTGTCTCCCTCTCTTTCTTCCCCTCCCCTACTTGCTCTCTCTCTCTCTTTATCAAAAATAAATAAACATTAAAAAAAAGAAAAAGAAAACTGCCACAGAGCTAGAGGGGATGGATCAGCAGAAGTGAGTCCTTAGGAAGGTGGGTAGGAGAATTTCTACACTGTCCCAGTTATCTGTGTATTTGAGCTGGCTGGAAAGCTAAGAAAATGGTCCCTGCCAACTCTTTTTCCTGGGGATGTCTCCCAATGATTTCAGTTCCTCCATCACCAGCTGTGAAGTTAGTAAGCAGTTTCTCTCCCCATACCCCAGAGATATTTTCAAACTGCTGCTTCTATGCTGTATCTCCACAGGTGCTGTTTCTTTTGCTTTTTAAGGGTGGGGAATCAGTTCCTCTCACCCTTTAACTCTTCTAGAGTTGAACCCACTAATTCTTAAAGTTCCAGGTATTAAGCCCTGCTCATTGTAGGAACTCAAGAAATTAGGCCCCTCTGGTTTTCAAAGCCAAATGTTATGGGGATTCATCTTTTGTGTTTAGGTTCCCTATGCCTGGTGTGTGTTGTTAGGGTCTGTTTCCTTCTCCTCTCTGAGCCTGTAGCATCCTTCTCCTGTGGTTGGTCCTATGTGTCCCTTTAGCTTCTGACCACGTGTCCACCTTCTGTACCCTCAAATGTGGCCTTTTTCTGTACATTTACCTGTGGAGAGTCTGTTCCATTAGTCTTCACATTGTTTTCTGGATTATTTACACTGATGTGGATATTATCTAGGTGTATTCATGGGACAGGTGACCTTAGAATCTTCCTACTCTGCCATCTTCCCTGGCTTCCAGAACGGAGAATTATTTTTATGCCACATGCCTGTCTAATACTTTGATTAGTACTTAATGGATAAATGAATAAAATGTGTCTTTTACCATAAGTCTTGCTGTTAAATCATTATTCTCTTACTTGGAACTCTCCACAAGCCTATTTTGTTTTCTTCATTCTGCAAAGATGTGACCTTGTATTTTATATATACAGAATGTGGCAGTATATTAACTTTCATTTCTAATGGAGTTCTTATGGGTATAAGACTCAGATGATAATTCTTATTTCTTGGTAGGGACATTAAGTATATTTTTCAACTTTGTATATAATTCGAGAGATCCACATTTCCTTACCTCTATTTCACTTTATATTGGGTTCAGAGGTAGGCCATCTGAGGAAATTAAAACAAAAAGTAATTTAACATTTTGTTAAAATTATTCATGTGTACAACTCATTTGTATGGCTTTGAAATCAGAGTATAGAATTATTCAGTTTTATTTAACAGAAGTGTTCTATCATCTGCCTCAATCTCCATTTTATAGGACCCATCTGACTTTTTTAAAGGTCTAGCCAAAATGATTAATACCATTCACTAGAGAAACCTACTATTGTAGAGATCATCTTTCTGGAAATTCTCTTAAAATAATAATGGTCATTTCCCCTAAGGAAACTTAAATGCGGTATTACTTTGTACTCTATACTATTGCATATGCCTTTCAAAGAAAATGAAGTAGTTGATAGAATGTCTTACATGATTGCTTTAAAGATCAGAAGTATATAGAAAAAATACTTGACAGGCTGATGACTTTAATATAATCTTAGGCTTTGTTTAGTTGAGTCTCCAGAATATTCTTTGTTTTTAAGGGAGTATGTTCAAGTTTCCTAAAACTATTTAGTAAAAAATATGATGTAATGGCATGTGTTCATTTAATGTGCTATTTTATTATCTCTTCACTTCTCTCTGTTTTTCTCTCTGACATTAAATAATGCTTTAAGGTCAGGGATTATGTGTTACTTACTTTTTTATACCTACTACCTAGCAGACTATCTGGCACATCATTATTCACTGGGGGATGCAATAAAAAAGGCAACACTATGTGTTAGCAATATTGTGGAGAAATTGGAACACTCATGCATTGTTGGTAGGAATATAAAATTGTATAGAGAGTTCTCTAAAATAGTTTGGTGGTTTCTTAAAAAGTTAAACATAAATTTACCATATGACCCAGAAACTCTATTCCTGGGAATCTGCCCAAGAGGAATGATCCCATTCTTTGCTGTACAGTATCTTCTCTTGGTTTGTCCTTTGTCCTCCACTTTAATCTCAACAATATAGGCACTTTCTTACTTCTACTTTTTGTACTGTCCTGAGGTCAAAGTAATCTAGCTAAAAGATGTACATGAGTAAAGTCTAAAAGCATGAGCAGGTAGTGACATTTTTATATATAAAAACAATTTATTTGCTAATACACATTTTATGAAAAAAATTTGAGAAAATATCCAATGTACATTTTTGTGCTAGACATAGTTTAGTTTGTTTGGTCTCACAATCTCACAGCTGAATCATACTTTAAAGACTAAAATTACATGAAATAAATGTAAAGCTACTATACTGGGTTGAATAGCATTCCCCCCAAGTTTGTGTCTGCTGTAATCTCCAAAATGTGACTTTATTTGGAAATAGGGTCTTTGTAGATGTAATTCGTGGATGTGAAATCATAGTGGAGTAGGATGGACTCTAAAGTCAATATGACTTGTGTTTTTGTAACCAGAGGAGAGGACATAGAGACACACATACAGGAAAGAGGTCCATGTGATTATAGAGGCAGAGATTGGGGTAATGCAGGTATAAGCCAAGGAGCACCAAGGATTGCTGGTATCATGAGAAGTTAGGAAGGAGCAAGGAAGAACCTTTCTGTAAAGCATCTAGAAGAAGCATGGTTCTGCTGACATCTTGACTTCAGATCTGTGAGAGGATAAATTTCTATTGTGTCAAGCAACCCAATTTGTGGTATTTCGTTATGGCATTGCTAAGAAGCAAATATACATTTATTGAAAATAACAATATACATGTGTATTTATATCAAAGAATCTATTAAATGACTTGCTTTAGCAATCAAGTTTCTGGCTTTGAAATTATTTCATAGCTAGCTTTGGAGCCTAGCAACTCATATTACAGAGATGCTGTACATCTATTTAAATTTATGTCATAAACATTTACCAATGAATGAAGCTGGGTTGATCATTGACACTTACAAAAATTTATGCTGTAATTTAGAAATTGAAGAGAAAGTTTTCTAAGATTAATTTAGTGGTAGAATTGAAGGATTACATGTTTATGACTTTCAACACAGTAGAATATGTATGCCATGTACTATGCACAAAGCATATGTAGTTTATCTTAAAAGTATTAAAAGATGTCATATAGGGATACTTGCCTATCCCAGTAGATTTATTTAAAACATTCCTTTAATATGAGTTAATATATGGGATCATATGTTGTAGGGAAGAAAATCTTTTATTTTACCTTTTTAAAGTTTCTTCTAGCTAGTGTAAGAATTAAATTGACATGACACAGATTAACAAGAGAAAATGAAATTTAATTTAATATGCATGAGAACCCCATATACATGAAGGTTTCACAAACAGAAAGGTAAAATGTGGTATGTATACCATCCTGAGCTAAGGAATGAGATAGGAGCTTGGGGCTTCAAAGGGGAGGATGACAATTCAGAGTACACTAAGAAGAGCAGACGTTTCTGGTAATTAGATGTTTGGCCTGCCATACAGATGTGTCATTCAGATAAATTATCTCTGATAGTAACTCTAATTCTGGGAAAGACCCCCAATTTGGATCCTTCTAAGGAGTTAAGGGAGAGGCAAAAATTTCTCTTGAGTCTGCAGGGTCTCAAATGCCTTTAGGTCAAAATAATCCCCCTGCCAAAGTTGTACATTTTGGGGAGACTTACTTTGAACCCCATCAGTAATTAAAGGAACAGTCTTGGAATGCTTAGCTAGACTATGGCAGTGCTAATTTGTTAAATTGAACATAATTAGATTTGTATTTTCTAAAATGACTTGATATATAATAATATTGATAGGCTTTCTCATTTTCTGAAAAATACATATTGCATATTTCAACATTTAAAATGAGCTATTTATCTCATTATTTTTTTTCTAGGAAAATAATTTTTAAAATACACAAGCAATGATACTTTTTATCACACAATTTTATTTTTTTAATGTTTATTTATTTTTGAGAGAAAGCACAAGCCAGGGAGGGCCAGAGAGAGAAGGGGACTGAGGATTGGAAGTAGACTCTGCTGTCAGTGTGGAGCCCGATGTGGAGCTTGAACTCACAAACCATGAGATCATGACCTGAGTCAAAGTCAGATGCTTAACCAACTGATCCACCCAGGTGCCCCTCTCACACAATTTTCTAATAAAACCAGAGTAGATACTCATTAGAGTCCACTCAGTAGAGTTTCTCAAAAACAGTTTTATCTATTGCAATAGGTAACAAATCTGTTAAAATCCTTCTAATTATATGTCCTATGTTGTGCTGGCAACTGTAACATCATAGGTTTTGGGAACTCTTAATTTAAAATATTTACAACAAAGCCAAATATTTCAAAGAATCAATTTTCAGTTTATAATGTCCTTCCATTTTGATTTTAGGAAGTTGTCTCATTTAATCCTCATATGACTATATGAATTAGGTATTAATGTCTCTATTTCACAGATAGGTAAAACCAAGGCTAATTGTTATGTGACTTGCCCAAGTAGTTGGAGATATTATTTGAGCCCACATTTGCACCAAAATCTATGCTCTTTCAAGAATAACATAACCTCATTTGGATTGGGTTAAAGCTTGCTTAAAATCAGGACTTTATGTGAAAGATTACAATTTGAATCCTGACTCTTCTGTTCATTTACTGGGTAGGATTAGGCCAGATCTCTTAACCTCAATTTTATCTGTAGTAATCATAGTAACTTCATTACTTACCACTTATTGTTCTAAGAATTTCACAGTTATTGACTCATTTAATCTTTTTTTTTTATATGAAGTTTATTGACAAATTGGTTTCCATACAACACCCAGTGCTCATCCCAAAAGGTGCCCTCCTCAATACCCATCACCCACCCGCCCCTCCCTCCCATGAATAGACACTTCTCTAAAGAAGACATCCAGATGGCCAACAGACTCATTTAATCTTTATAACAACCCTATCAAGCAGATAAAACCCCATTTTACACATGAGGAAAATGAGATTAAGAGAGTTTAAATAACTTGCTCAGTCACAAACCTCTCAGTGACAGAGCATCAAAGCCTGTGTTCTGTGCTGCCTCCCTGTGAAGATAGAGGTAAATAATACCCATCATGCAGCCGGTGGTTAGCATAAATGATATGTATGTAGGCATTTTGTAAATGGGAAAGGAGTAAAAAAAATATTAGATATTATGTATAAGAATGCTTTTTATTTTTTTTAACTGGGGAAATGTCAGGGTAGACAGTTTCCTCATAATAAGTTTTATGGAATTTAAATGCTATCATCACATCCTAATTCTAGTGATATATTTCTTGAAATATTCTTTGAAGCAAGTTATGAATTTTGCTTCATTTAACAAATAAAAGTAAATGTAAAAGTTGTCTGCTACTAGGTTAGCAATTCATGTTTTATAATTCTTGATTATTCTACTTGCTTTAACTAAGGATCATTTGCTGAAGTCAATTAGGGTTTTTTTTTTTTAATTAGTATGCTACTAGTATTTGCATAAGAAGAATTCTTAAGTACTTTAAGAGTAAATTATTGGGGCGCCTGGGTGGCGCAGTCGGTTAAGCGTCCGACTTCAGCCAGGTCACGATCTCGCGGTCTGGGAGTTCGAGCCCCGCGTCAGGCTCTGGGCTGATGGCTCAGAGCCTGGAGCCTGTTTCCGATTCTGTGTCTCCCTCTCTCTCTGCCCCTCCCCCGTTCATGCTCTGTCTCTCTCTGTCCCAAAAAAAAAAAAAAAAAAAAAAAAAAGTTGAAAAAAGAAAAAAAAAGAGTAAATTATTGCAGAGAACATCTGTTTCTTTTTGATATATTTAATTAATGAGATGATTTTGGGTATTCTTCATAAAGTATCTTATTGGACTTCTGAATTTCAAACATTTTTCAGTAAGACACTAAAATTCTGAATTGTAAAATTCTCACTGCCGTTATCTATATTCAGTCTCTGAGTTAATGTTTTAATTGACTATTATAATGCCACTTTACTTTCTGAGGACTTTCACAGTCTAGTGTCCTTTTTCTTCTTACAATATCATCTTCATCTGTATCTTCTTTTTTCCCTTCTCTTCCTCCAAGCCCCTTCCATGTTTTCTTCTTTGGTTCAAACTTTTGTTAACCTATATTACAAAAGCTCTTTTCTAATTTTTGGCCAAGGATAAAAAAAATATTTTTTTCACTTTTTTTTCACTTCTGATCTCTGTTCATACACAAATCAAGTACCCTCTTTGAGGGAGAGACAGCAGAATGAAATTCCCTCACCACTTAGTAGTGAGTTAATAATTTCCCTCCATTTGGCACTTTGTCATGACAGGATCATTCACTTCAAATTGTAATGCTTTTAGAAATCATATTCACCTGTTTCTAGTTGTCATAGTAAAGGACATTTTCTTTGCTTTATATCATTTACTAAGATAGTTCTAATCATAGTTTCACTAAAATGAACAGAGCTAAGATCTCCTAGGTAGGAAAAGTCTTGCTCGTAGTAACAAAGTCACCATTATATTAGTATGAACAGAGGCAGTCTTAAAGTATAATAACATGCTCTACTTACCCACAGAGGGCTTTTTTGGAAATGTGAACCCATTTTCAATCTATTAGAGTATTAGTTTAAATAACTATACACATAATTTGCTCTATTTATGAATGGTCATCCTAAATATGAGGATCTGTATTCCATTTGTGTGGAGGAGCAAGACTCATTGGCTTTGACTAAGACTGAACTAGGCCTCCTCCCTGATAATTCCTGTTAAATTTGTGCTTCCCTTCATAACTGGGTGTGGAATGGTAACGCTGAAAATTATTACTTACCCTTGAGAGTGGAAAGAACAAGGTTAAAAAGGATTTATGATTTTAACATGACTTAATATTGACTTTAAATATTTAGCAATCCTAAATGTTTTGGAGGCAGGATACTTTTACTCCCTTAAGAGTTCTATACACTATGGAAAAATAATTACTCCTAGAAGGTACTTGTTGTTGGATTGACGAATAATTTTAAGCATTTTGTTGCAGTGTAAAAGGAAGATTCACCAAAACATATTTTATTTCTAAGAATAGATTATTATTTTAACCAACATAAAGTATATGAAAGTAACAGTTATGTGTCTTAAAACTGTAGTCATGGTTACTTTCCATCAGAGTATTTTCTTTTCCTCCACTTTATCCTGGAAAGAAATCAAAACATCTATTTCTGACATTTTAGGATAATAAATATCATTAAGTTTTGTTCCAATGCGAGAATAAAGTATTGTTGATATTAAAAAAAAACCCAAATCCAGCTATTTTAGCAGCAAAAAGAGTTTATTAAAGAAAGCAGAGGAATTATAATTCAGGGCACGCAAACTGTGGCAAACTATAGGCAAGTTCAGAGAACAGAGAGGGGCTTGCTTTTTTGGAGGAAAGGAGGAAGTTGGGAGGGACTCTTTAGAAGAGTTCAGGGTGGTGATAGCTTCTCATTGGCTTAAGAGTGTAGTGGTTTCTCATTGGATGGGCTACTCCTGAGCAAGGAGAAATTTTTTCTTTCTCTTATTGGGGTAAAGTAAGCTTCTTCCTGTTGGGGAATGTCAGATATGCTTTTTACAAGGAGTGATAGTGTACGAGAGCCTCTTCAGGGCTTCCTGACTCCATTTTAAATAAGGTTTTCCTTATTTATTTTCACAGTATTGATATCAAATGAGATTTCCTCAACAAAAATATCTAAAGGGAAATTTAATAGTTCTCTTTGATTCCTCTGGGACTAGTTCTGCAAAGTCATTGGAAAAGTAACTAACTAGTCATTAGATAATAAGATCAGAATTATGGGTTTTGTGTGTTCTCTTACTGTTTATATCTGTATATATGTGTTTTTTAACCAGCTTTTAAATACATATTGGGTACACAATATGGTACCAGTGCTACAGAAGATATAAAAGAAAAGAAAAAAATTATAATTCACCTAAAAGGAGTAGATTCTAGGAGGAAATATAAGATACTCCTAGAAGAGAACATTGAATTTGCAATAATTTGTTCAGTATTGTCTGTTAGGTGCAGAGACTATTGAAAGTAAGAAAATAAATATGTAGAGTCAAGGTGATTTCCAAGAAGTCAGAGATTTTAAATCTCTTTTGTTCAGAATATTGTTTCTCTGATTACCACAAAAATACATGTTTAGTGAAGAAAATTTGAAAAATAAGTTGACTATAAACATTCACCCAAAATAACTAGTTTGCCTCTATGAATTCAGCTAACACTTTTCCTTTTATCTGTAGCCATTTTCTACCTGGAACAAGTTTCCCAACTCTCTTCACATGACTAATTCTTACTCATCCTTTAGGCTTTAGGCTTTAGGCTGTATGTATGTATGTATGTATGTATATATGTATTTCTTTATAGTTTATTTATTTCTATATTTATTTGAGAGAGAAAGTGTGAGTGGGAAAGGGGCAGAGAGAGAGAGGGGGGGGGAAAGAGAGAGAATACCAAGCAGGCTTTACACTTAGTGTGGAGTTCAGCCCACAAACCTTGAGATCATGACCTTAGTCTAAGTCGAATGCTTAACCGACTAAGCCACCCAGATGTCCCTAGGCTTTATTCTAAATGGCACTTGCCTTTAAAAAAGTTTTCAAACCTCCTAAATTATTTTAGGTTCTCCTACTAATGTTATCTTATTTAGTCTTTGGGCTTCCTCTACCTTCATAAAATATTTATGCTCTTGGATTCTGTGGTAGATGCTGGGAATACAGTGATAAACATGGTAAACAGAATGTCTATTACCATGGAGTTGGCAATTATGATGGAGACAGACAAGAAACAAATAAACAAATAAATCAATCTATATGACATTTTGTTCCAATTACTAGTAAATGTACTTCTCTCACTAGACCATCAACTCCATAGGATAAGTACTATGTTTTTTTAAAGAAGTTATCTAAACTAACTAAACACACTGTGTTTGTTTGAAATGAATGATTACTGAAACAATGAATGAATAAGTTGACACTTTTGTGTATTTTTCTCATAAATCACATACATAAACATACACTTTTCGTATCTGGTCAAAATTGAAATATTGTTATAAATACATACTATACATTTTTGACTTAACATATCTTGAACATATTCCTTTGTAAGTAAATGTTTTAATGGTCACATAATATTCCATTATAAGAATGTACCAGGATGATTAGTTAAGCCCCCCCCATTGAGATTCTTATTTTCACTCTTTTCCTGACTCAGAACCATACATGTAGATTTTTTCCAGTAGTTTACTATTACAGATTATGTTCTGATGATAATCTTTATGCATAAATCATTATATTTTTTGTTGTTGTTGTTTTAAATCATTATATGTTTAATTATATTTACTCAGACATATTTGAATCACTGGACAGAGGTTATTATCTTTTTTAAGGTTTTTGTATGGATTGTCAAGTTGTATTACAGAAAGGTGAGGGACAATTTATATAATTTCCTTAGGTTTTGAAACTAGCAATGGATATGACCTAATCAAAAGGATGCTGGCTGGCAGGAGCAAGGACACAGTAGTGAGAAGTAGACAATTAAAAAAGAGAGAAGAATCACATGTGTTATGTCGTGTAGTCAAGAGGGATGGGGTTGGAAATCTTGGGACAGGTGAACACTAAATGAAAACTTTCAACTTTTAAAAACAGATAGTTGGAGCTACTGTAGGATCTTGAAAAGGAGTGGGATAAAACACTCTCTGGAGTCAAACATATCATAAGTCAAATTAATAACGTGGTGACTTGATTCATTAACTCTTAAATTTCAGCTGTATTTCATTCACCTTTCAAAGGGCTTTGGGAGTCTGGATACCTTTCTGGTTCTTTAAGCTGTCCCACTACAACTGTGGGAGATTTGTGAGGGGCTATTCTATGTTTACTCAGACCCCTCTCTGAACTGTTTTGTATATAGCTTTTCTTTTCTTTTCTTGGTTAAATTTATATTTATTAACAGCATGCATGATTCTGTGAAAAACAAGCTTGACCCCTGGTCATTCTGGCTCTCAAGGGCAATGTGTTCTGAGGACAACTGCCTGAAGTTCTGTCTCTTAAACTCCATTTGTGTCTTCACCTGGTTATACCTAGTATCTGACTCAGGGGGTTGGTAGTTGGACACTGGTGGCATGTAATCTGACCCTTCCCTCTCAAGGGGGAACAGACTGGGGTTAACAGAATGAGATTTGGCTTGATGGCCTTCACATGGAGATCCTAGGACATGAGTCACAGCTCTTACAAAGCTTCCTGCTAGGCCTCAAACATGGACCTGATAGCATCCTTCTCTATCTTGTGCTCTTGCTGCTTGTACCAGTACTTCTTTTTCAGAAGCAGAGTTCTCCTCTGGCCCTTCTCAAAAAGGAGCTCTACCTGGAGATACTCTCTTTAGCCAAGAACCTTACAGGGATAATAATATCTTCAGTGGAAATTAGCTCTTAGCCAGCCTTTTCCAGCCAAGACCTACAGATCCTTTTATTCAGATGGCCTTTTGGTGCTTAGTCTTTTTTAGGATTTACCTTCTTCTTTTGTAGAGGTTCTGATCTCATGAGAATGAGATCCCAGAAGGTCAACAATGAAGCTCACTGGTGGGTGTTCCTCATCTGTGCCTGCCAAGTTCCCAGAGCAGCTATGGCCCCTCTGGCAGCCATCTGGTGAAGAATGCCTTATCTAGCATTTTGTTGAGGAGAGTTTGAAATGTTTGTAGTTTGTGCCAGGGAAAATGAGGAATCAGCTTCACTGTCCAGAGATTTGTCTAGTCTTATCTGATAGACTATGTGATAAAATAGGGAAATTCAAGGCATCATAATTCAGGAGAAATGGAAACATATGTACATTGGTTTAATATTTCCAAAATATTGTCTCTGTTACATTATTATTAGATACAGCATTTAAAAAGTTTATCATTTCTTACAGTTCATGGATTCATGCCCCATGTTGGGCTTCCCACTGACAGTGCAGAGCCTGCTTAGCATTCTCTTGTTTTCCCTCTCTCTCTGCCCCATCCCTGCTCACTCTTGCTCTCTCTCTCTCAAAATAAATTAATAAAAACTTAAGAAAAAGTTTATCATGGCACTAAACTCAAGGTGAGCAGAAAGTGTAAAAAGCCTGGAAGCAGGTTACCTGTGCTTACCTCCAGGTAAACATTTAATTAGAGTACAAAATGCTTCATGTAGGAAGGTTCTTAAAAATTCAATATAACTTGTAATTTCTCTGGCAAAAAAACAACTCAAAATATATTTTTTATTGATAGTTGGCCTGAAATATCATCTTTATATATAAAAGATTACATTTTTTTCTCTGAACACAAATTTCTAGAGCCCTCTATTATCATCATAAACTTTCTTCTGGAGTTCAAAAACCCTTTTAGAAAGAAGAGAAAAAAATGGCTATCTTCCCTCTATAGAATATGGATGAATATTTGGTATAAATTATGTGAACTTATATTGAATAACTAGATACTTAATTAATTCTAAGTGTGTTTAGCTCAAAGCATTTTTATGTGCACTATAATTTATCTTGAAGACTTAGTGGTAGCATTCTACTGTTCTTTTTCCATTTCCAGAGCTGAAACCTTCAGATAGTTATTCTTTTGTATGAACCTTGATTGTTTCATTATATTTACCTTTAATATTTCAAGACTTTCTCCACAACAGATAGGCTAGGCAACACACTATAGTATCTGACCCAGTGTACCTTGGACACATAGGCTGAAGATTTAGTTAATTCCAGTCATTCTCTCTCCTCTTTTGGCTCCTTTAATACTTATCTATTTTGGTTTTTTACTTAACTCCTGGACTGCATGCCCACTCTTTATCCTTTTAGTCCCTAAATGTTAATAATTCACTTCAATTCTATCCCGTGTTTTCAACTGTTTTCTACCTAGATCTTTTTCCTGAGCTACAGATACTATTTAAAAAAATTTTTTTTTCAACGTTTATTTATTTTTGGGACAGAGAGAGACACAGCATGAACGGGGGAGGGGCAGAGAGAGAGGGAGACACAGAATCGGAAACAGGAAACAGGCTCTGAGCCATCAGCCCAGAGCCTGACGCGGGGCTCGAACTCACGGACCGTGAGATCGTGACCTGGCTGAGGACCGTGAGATCGTGACCTGGCTGAAGTCGGACGCCTAACCGACTGCGCCACCCAGGCGCCCCTACAGATACTATTTAAAACTACTTATGCTATCTGCATCTTGGTCTGGATTCTCCAGAAGTGCCTCATATTGCAACATATCCAAATGTGAAACTTCTGTTTCCCCCTAAATTGCCCTAAATGCTCATCATCCACCATCACGAAGCTAGCACACAGCATTTTCTGTGATCTGCCATTTTCATTGCTATTGCTACTGCCCTAATTTTAGGATCCATTTTATCTTTACCGAGGTCATAAATAAATTTAGAAGAGACTTTATTTAATATACAAGTTTGATTTACTAAAATATAACAATAACGACTGAATACTATCTAAACGATTAGAGATGACATATTGTACATTTTAATAATCATTAAGGAGCATGGTAAAATCATTCCATTTGTAATCAGTTGATCAATTAGAAACTTCCTCGCCTTTCTGTTTCACTCAGTTTCAGTGCCATGACTGTACATTTATTTTACTTTTTTATAGGTAATATTTATGCTAAGAGGTCTTTTTCTGTATATGACCCTTTGTCAAATTCTGATGCTATGACTAGTGATTATTGACTTCCACTCTTCTACCGCGTTGCTGTCACTGTGACCCTTGTAAGATGATCTTTAAATATATTGGAAGCATCCTTCATGTGTTAGCTACCTCTCTTCTCATAAAACAAAAGTAGTAACATTCAATGCAAAAACTTCTTTACCTGCTCTGCCATTTTCTTTACCCCCTTTTTGTATTTCTGTTTCTAGCTCTCACTTTTTCTAATTATTCTTAACAGTAACAGCTTAGAGTGCAATTAAAATAATTTTTAGCAAAAAGAAAAATAGTAGTATGTTTTAATTTTAATAACTAGAATTTCAGATAAAAGGAGTTTGAATTTGGAATGCAATACTGTATTTCTCAGGGCTTTGTGTTGTTAACCCAGATATCATATGATTATGCCTATGACATAAAATTAAGGTGGTAGTATTCTATTCAAGATAAATTGTTAAATGCCTCATTCACTCCTCTATTCTTTCTGTTTCCTTCCTTCTCTGTCTGCTCTTTTACCTTATTTGTTAAAGAGCAGAATGATACACTTCATTTTATTTTATTTTTTTTCAGAGAAGGGGGTCTCAAGACGTCAATCCAAACATTGACAGGTAAATTTTAAACAGCCATGTAGATTTAAGGGAGCTAATTTATGTGCCAGTGTTGTCCTCAAAAATGGTGTTAGTAAGATATACCTGACTCTATGTCTGTGCTTTGTTCCCTCAACTAAAGTTAAAGTCCTTGGGATCCCACAATATTTTTGTCTATCCTCCCATGGAATATAGTGTTATTGAATATAGGTGTTTTATAATCATTTATAATCATGATCTAATTTGTCAGGGAGTTTTAGAAAATGCTGCATTTCCACAAGAAAAAATTTGGCATTAATTGGGGAGAAAAAGAACCCTGAATTTATCTGTTGCTTATCTATGATTTACATAGTTTTATAAGTTTCTTCACAGTTATTTAATCTAAAAAGTCATTCATTAATGGAGTAATTCTTGTGAGGGAGAAAATTAGAACTGATCATAAAATAGTATTATTCATTTATTGGAAATCTAAAGAAGCTAGGTGTAATGGGTTTTAAATCAGCCACATTCATATAGCCACTGTATTATTTATTACCTAGCCCACTGAGAATCTTAAATGTTTATAATTAATTATAGTAATTCTCCTTCCCTATTCAAGACCTACTTTGAAGAAAAGAAATGACAGTTTATATATTTCCATTTATATTATGTTTGTTAGATTTTTTTTATTACTTAGCTCATACACCAAGAATATTCAGTTGTATTTTATTTCTTGCATTGAGAAAAAAAAGCCCTCATAGTTTGGTTGCAATGATTAACTTTGGTAATCCCAAAGTAATGTGGTATACATATAACAAAAAATTAGTGGTATAATTAATGGTTATACCCATATGTGCCTTAAATCTTAGAGCACTTGGTTCCTGACAAAGCACTATTTTTGGTCATGATATAATAAGCATTTCTCATTTGTGAAATTAAATGTGTCCCTGCAGAGGCTACATGTAAATAAAATCGTATTTAAATACACTAAAGGGGGCCAAATATTTCAGGAAAATGTAGAGTGAAATATTTTGTGAAATATAGCCTTGTCACCTTTCTGAAAATAATTACTAAACATTAATTTTGGTGCTTGATGCTTTCTTTCTGGTTTTTGTATTGACATGTAACTTAGTTACAATGAAATTAATATATTGTAATATATAATTTGATGAGTTTTCACAAGTATGTACTATATTACTACCAACACAATCAAGGTATAGAATATTCCTATCATTTGAATTAGTTTCCTTATGTATATTTGCAGTCAATCCCCTTTGTGCCAAGACTTTAAACGTTCTTTGAGGTTTGCTTTCATTATAGCTAAACATTTTCTAGATTTTCATATGAATAGAATCATATAGTATGCATTTCTTTGGATCTTGGCTTTATTTAGCATATTGTTTTTGAAATTCACCCATTTGATAGTTGTCCATTCTTTTTGTTACTTGGTAGTGTTATTTTTTATGGGTATAGCACAATTTGGTTTTGTGTGGACCATAAGTTTTTAACTCCCTTAGGTAAATACCAAGGAGCACTATTGCTGGATCACATGGTAAGAATATGTTTACTTTTATAAGAAACTGCCAAACTGCCTTCCAAAGTGGCTGTACCATTTTGCATTTCCACCAGCAATTAATGAGTGTTCCTATTTGTTCCACATCCTTCTCAGCATTTGGTGTTGTCAGTCTTTTGGATTTTGGCCATTCTAGTAGGTATGTAGTGGTATCTCATTTTTTTACTTTAATGAAATCAGCTTATTAATTCTTTTTTCATGGATTATGCCTCTGGTGTTTATTTGTTTGTTTGTTTGAAGTCATGACTGAACCCTAAGTCATTTAGATTTTCTCCTATTTTATCTTCTAGGAGGTTTTTAGTTTTCTGTTTTATATTTAGGTTTATGATCCATCTTGATTTAATTTTTGGAAAGGGTACAAAGTTTGTGTTAGGATTCATTTTTTTGTATGTTGATGTCCATTTGTTCTGGCACAATCTGTTGAAGGGACTACCTTTGCTGTACTCTGTTGCATTTGCTTCTATGTCAAGGATCAGTTGACTATATTTATATGGTTCTATTTCTGGACTTTCTATTCTACTCCATTCTGTTGGTCTTGTTTTCATAGATACCATACTGTCTTCTTCAACTTCTTTACTCTATTAACTTTATAACTTAAAAAAAAATTTTAATGTTTTATTTATTTTTGAGAGACAGAGAGACAGACAGGCAGAATCCGAAGCAGGCTCCAGGTTCTGAGCTGTCAGTGCAGAGCCTGATGTGGGGCTCAAACTTATGGACCGCGAGATCATGACCTGAGCCAAAGTCGGACACTTTACCGACTGAGCCATGCAGGTGCCCCTAACTTTACAGTAAAACTGTATAATATCAGCCCTCCAATTTTGTTCTTCTCTTTCAATATTGGGTTGACTATTCTGGGTCTTTTGCCCCTTCAATTAAACTTTGGAATCGGTTTATTGATACTCACAAGATAGTTTGATGAAATTTTGATTTGGATTATGTTAAATCTATGGATCAAGCTAGGAAGAACTGATACCTTGTTAATATTGAGTCTTCCTATCCATGAACATAGAATATTTCTCCATTTCTTTAGTTTTTCTTTGATTTTTTCATCAGAGTTTTGTATTTTTTTCTCATACAGATCTTATATGTATTAGGTTTATACCTCAGTATTTCATTTTGGAGAATGCTAATGTAAATGGTTTTGTGTATTTACTTTCAAATTCCACTGTTTATTGCTGCTATATAGGAAAGCAGTTAACTTTTATATATTAACCTTGTATCCTGCAACCTTGCTATAATTATTTATTAGTTCCAGGAGTTTTTTGTCAGTTCTTTTGGATTTTCCACATAGATAATCATGTCATTTGCAAGCAAAAATAGTTTTTTTTTTTTAACTCAGAACCTGAACTCATGACCTTGAGACCAAGATCTGAGCTGAGATCAAGAGTCGGACACTTAACCAAATGAGCCACCAAGATGCCCACAAAGACAGTTTTAATTCTTCCTTCTAAATCTATATAACTTTATTTTTATTTTCTTGCCTAATTACATTGACAAGGGCTTCTAGTAGGATGTTGAAAAACAGTGATGTGAAGGTCTTTCTTGCCTTGTTTGTTACCTTAGTGGGCAAGTTTTGAGTTTTTCATTAAGTGTATTAGCTGTAGGGTTTTTGTAACTATTCATTATAAAGTTGAGGAAGTTTTCTTCCATTTCTACTTTATTGAGAGTTTTTATTAAGAGTGGATGTTGGATTTTATTAAATGCTTTTTCTATATCTATTGATATAATCATCTGATTTTTCTTCCTTAGCCTGTTAATATGATGGATGACATTAATTGCCTTTTGAATGTTGAACTGGCCTTGCCTGGGATAAATACCACTTGGTTATGGTGTATAATTCTTTTTATACATTTTTGCATTTGATTTACTAATATTTTATTGAGGAATTTTGCAACTGTGTTCATGACATTATTGGTCTTTAGCTTTTGTTGTTGTTCTGTTTCTGCCTATTTTTGGTATTAGAACAATGCTAGTCTCATAGAATGAGTTAGATGTATTATCTCTCCTTATGTCTTCTAAAAGAAATTATAGAGAATTGGTTTGATTTCTTCCTAAATATTTGGGAGAATTCATCAATGAACCCATTCTGGGCCTAGTCCTTTAGTTTTGGGATATTATTAATTAGTAATTCAATTTCTTTAATACATACAAGTCTATTCTGATTGTCTATTTCTTCTTTTGTGAGTTTTGGCCAGTTGTGTCTTTCAAAGAGCTGGTGCATTTTATCTAGGTTATCAAATTTGTGGGCATAGTGTAATTCATTGTATTCCTTGTTTGTACTTTTGATGTTCCATCTGTAGTGATGTCATCTCTTTCATATATTATTTTAGTAATTTTTTTCCTTTTTTAAAAAAATTGTTAACCAAGCTACAAGCCATCTATTTTACTGATTTTTTTTAGAGAACCAGCTTTTGATTTTATTGATTTTCTCTATTGATTTCCTATTTTAATATCCATTGATTTCTGCTCCAGTCTTTATTATATCTTTTCTTTTGCTTACTTTGGCTTTAACTTGCTATTCTTTTTCTAGTTTCCTAAGGTGGAATCTTAGATGATTGATTTTATGTCTTTCTTTTTTCTAATGTATGCATTCAATAGTATAAATTTCCCTTTACCTATTGCTTTCACTGAATCCTACAAATTTTGATAAGTTGTATTTTCATTTACATATAGTTCAAAGTATTTTGAAATGTCTCAAGATTTCTTCTTTGATCTATATGTTATTTAAAAGTGTGTTGTATAATTTCCAAATATTTGGAGGATTTTCCACCTATTTTTCTTTTATAGATTTCTAGTTTGAGCCATTGTAATCTTAGAGCAGATATTGTGTGATTTTTATTCTTACAAATTTTTTAAAGTACGTTTTATGGCTTAGAATGTAGTCTGTTTTTTTTTTATTTTTAAAAAAAAAATTTTTTTTTCAATGTTTATTTATTTTTGGGACAGAGAGAGACAGAGCATGAACGGGGGAGGGGCAGAGAGAGAGAGGGAGACACAGAATCAGAAACAGGCTCCAGGCTCTAGCCATCAGCCCAGAGCCTGACGCGGGGCTCGAACTCCCGGACCGCGAGATCGTGACCTGGCTGAAGTCGGACGCTTAACCGACTGCGCCACCCAGGCGCCCCATAAAATTGATTTAAATTATAAACTTATGTGACATATTTGAGTTATCAAGTTTCTTTAGAGTCAGATTTGCAGAGCACCCATTGAATTGCATGGCATAAGGTCAATATCATGTTCTTCAGAAAATTTTAGGAAAATGTAGTATGGAAAACAGAACATATATGTTTGGAAACTTAAACTAATATAATGAATAACATTTATTTTCACATTTTGGAACAATTCCATTGACATTTTTATTTAATTTTTATTGAAGATTATTTTAATCCAATTGCTGAGAAAACATTTTTTAATTTTTATTTGAGAGAGAGAGAGAGAGAGTTGGGGGGAAAGGAGCAGAGGGAGAGAGAGAAAGAATCTTAAGAAAGCTCCCCGCTCAGCACTGAGCCGACACAGGGCTTGATCCCATCACCCTGGGATCATGAGCTGAGCCAAAATTAAATTGGATGCTCAACCTACTGAGCCACTCAGGTGCCCCCAATTGCTGAAAATTTTTATGATTGCTTATTAACATTGTAAGTATAATACTTGAGGGGCACCTGGGTGGTGCAGTCATTTGGGCATGGGAGTCTTGATCTTGGGTCCAGTCATGATCTCACAGTTACTGAGTTCAAGCCCTGCACCAGGCTATGTGCTGATGGTATGGAGCCTGCTTGGGATTCTGTCTCTATGTTTTCTCTGCCCCTCCTCTGCTTGTGGTCTCTCACTCTGTCCCTCAAAATGAATAAATAAACTTAATTTTTTTTAAAGTATAATACCTGATTCCTAAATCTTAGAATATAATAACTATAAGGAGCCTTCAGTTGGAGGCTGTTGGAGAAACAGAGAGATAAAAGTGCTCAAGTCATAGAGCTAGTTAGTGATAAATCTAGGATTAGAATCTAATTTTCCTAATTGTCATCTTATCTCATTCTATTTTATTTTATACCAGATTCTCCTCAAATTCATCATGTTCCCTAAGGACTGGGCTCCAGGTGGATATATTTTATGCATATTTGGGTATTATTTGCTTACTTGTGGGTAGTCCAAAGAGCTAGGTAAAATGCTGTGAAATTTCAGCTTTCACAGGCTATTAGACTAACTTCTAATTCATACTACTTATGTGTTTGTCTGTAGAATGCTCCATTCCCTTCTTTTTGTTTCAGGTCCACCAAATCTTATTATACTTGGATATAATTATAACCTAGCTACAGAAAGCCCTTTGATCAGCTCTATAATTACTGCAATGATCACATCCCTTTGAGAAAAATCATTTTCCGGGTGATGGCATTCCCCTGTGATGGCTCAAATCACCTCAGATAAATGGGACTTCAAAATTCCGAAAGACCGTGAAATGTAAAAGAATACAAAGATAAGAAACATGTTTGTGTAGTATATTTGGGCACTTCTGTGTTTCCTCATCATAGCATACTTAAACATTTGAGACTTAAATAGGAATAATACCACTCCACACAGACTGAATGTGGAGTGATTCAGTCATATAATCATATAATAATAGAATAATAATCATATAATCATATCATAACTCACATGTATTGTTTTGAAAAAAGGCATTTAGAAAGCTGAGATTTTAGGGGCGCCTCACTGACCTCGGTCGGTTAAGCATCCCACTTCGGCTCAGGTCATGATTTCATGGTTCCTGAGTTTAGGTTCCTGAGTTTGGGCCCCACATCAGGTTCTGCCCTGCTGATTCTAGGGAGCTGGCTTATGATTTTCTCTCTCCCTCTATCTCTGCCCCTCCCCAACTTGCATTCTCTCTCTCTCTCTCTCTCTCTCTCTCTCTCTATTTCTCAAAATAGGTAACTAAAAAAATGAAAGTTGAGATTTTATAACTGCAATAATTTGCTATTACATAATAAAGTCTTCATAATCTAAAAGTCTGTACAATGCACGATATATACTGTACTTAAAAATGAAACATAAATTTCTTAAAAATCTCTTAAAATATAAATTTAGTTTGCAATGCCGTATGGGGTTTGCTTTTAAGGAAAGCCTCAGCAATTTTTAAAAATAAATTTGAGAACTACTTGGCAAGATGCCTAACAAGCTCTATTTTATCTACTTTGGAAAATCTAATTTTTTACATATTTTGATAGATTTATTTGCTTAACATAAGAAGAAGAGACTTTAGATATATTATTAAACTTATCTTAAAAATTTATTATTAAAGTATTATGTATTATATGTACTTTTATAAGGCATATTACTATTCAATTTTTGTTATTGAAAATTCAAACACATACAGAAGTAGAGAAAATAGTGTAATAAAGTTTCATGTACCAATCATCCAGCTTCATCAGTGATCAACATTTTGCCAATTGTGTTTGATTTATACTCTTTTTTTGAAGCAAATCCCAGACAACAATAATTACTAATTAATATCACTCACTCTACAAATCATATTAAAATTTCCTCAATTGTGAGATAAACAACATTTCCAATGTAATAGGCTGAATCTTTACATGAACTAGTGAGTGAAAGATGTTCAGAAAGAGGAAAATAGATCTATGGCAGAGGGCCCGTACATTTCTGGCTTCTTGGTAAACAACAGCAGAAGTAATGTTCATGGTTTAAGAATCCTTACTTTGCAATCCCTGCAAGAGCAATCTAACAGTGTATGGGTGTGTCATGTGTATTTGTGTCCTTATGGGGAATGGTGATGGCAAGGTCCATAGGAGAGGCTGAGCAACATTGTTGCTGGGTGAGGCTCCCTGGGAAACCAACTCCCAATAATGACTAAGGAATAGGAGACTTACAGAGAGTACTGTTGAGATCAACACATGTGGAAGTGAAGTGAAAGAAAGGAGACAGGACTGGATAGAGGGAGAAGTTGAGATGGTAAGCTGTCTTAACAGAGACCACAGCCAACCCTCTGGAAAATTGTAATCAGGGATGATGGACCATCTGATCAGTCAGTCACTGGGAGCTAGTGACCCTGGAATCGGGTGGGCAGTGGGTGAGGAGGCTGTCTTCAGCCAAGGCAGTCCTCAGAGGGGCTGACAACAAATAGCTTTACATCAGTAGCACTGTCAACAGGTTGGAGAATAGATCCTTCCTCCCTGAACTGGAATCTGGGCAGCACATAAGAGTATCCACTCCAAACATTTTTTAGCAGGATAGTCTATTCCTATATTTTAGGTTTTTTCTAAGTAGCAAGTTATCAAATGCTTTTATATACCAGGTATTTTACATAAATTAATCTTTACTTCAACTCTCTAAGATAGCTCTTATTTTCAGTATAAGGAATCTGAGAGGGTGGTTGGCTGCTCCAAGTTACACAGGTGATGGATGTGGAAGAATTGGGATTTCATCCAAATTCTGACTTCCAGCCCTTTCCACAAGGCAGCACAGGTGCTAGCTGCACTGTTCTGATGGAGTGCTTATAATTAAAGCCCTCAGACAGTACATGTATTATTACTCTGCTTTTTGCTTGTATCTACCAGTTAAGTTAGTGATGTATGTTTTTAAATTTTAAAGTCATGTTTATTTAAGACCTTTCAAACCTATTTGAAATTCAACTAAAACAACTCAGGTTTGAGGGGTGCCTGGGTGGCTCAGTTGATTAAATGTCTGACTTTGGCTCAGGTCATGATCTCGCAGTACATGGGTTTGAGCCCTGTGTCAGGCTCTGTGCTAACAGCCTGGCACCTGCTTTGGATTCTGTGTCTCCCTTTCTCTCTGCCCCTCCACCATTCACTCCCTGTCTCTCAAAAATAAATACATAAATAGTAAAAAAAAAATCAACAAATTTTGACAACTCAGGTTTGAGTAGATTTCCTGAACAGGTTGGAACATGTTCTCTGTACTTCTTTAAAGCTTTATTGAAATCATGAGATGAAAAACAAAAAACAACACACACACACACACACACACACACACACACACACACACAAAACCCTCCAAGAAAATAGCCAAAGGCATATTAATATCTTTATAATTATTTTTCTTTCTGATTTGCACTGCTTTGGGAAAGAAAACACTAGATAATCACTATGAATCATTGTAACCATTTTTCCTAGCCTTTCTGAATGGAAATAGGGAAAGCTGAGTTCTGTTCATGATCCTCCAGTATTCCTCCCTGAGTGATCTGGGGAAAGCTACTTAACTCATTTTATGCTTTAGTTTTCATACTTGAAAATGACTATAATAAAACTACTTTCCCCTTTATTTTTTTATGCTGAAAATATATGCTTATTTAAAATAAGTGTAAATGTGTGTAGTCTTTCACTCTCCCTTCATTCCAGGGTAGTTAACATACAATGTTTTAATAGTTTCAGGTGCACAAAATGTGATTCAGCAATTCTGTATATTACTCAGTACTCATCAAGATAATCTCCTTACCTTAAATGACAAATATATGAATAGATTAGATGCCTTGTGATTGCTTTGAAGCAACTCCTTAAGAACATGATGTTTCTTAACACTTTCTGTTAGCTAATAGAATTTGTTAATTACTATCCCTTTACTAATTTTTTCAGAGAATATAAATATTTGTAGAAATATTTTACAAATGAAACGTTATAAGCAAACTGATTAAGGAGCGCCTGGGTGGCTCAGTCGGTTAAGCGTCCGACTTCGGCTCAGGTCATGATCTCGTGGTTTGTGAGTTTGAGCCCCACGTCGGGCTCTTTGCTGACAGCTCAGAGCTTGGAGCCTGCTTCAGTTTCTGTGTGTGTCCCTCTCTCTCTGCCCTTCCTTCACTCACACTCTGTCTCTCTCTCCTTCAAAAATAAATAAACATTATAAGCAAACTCATTAAAACGTTACTGAGCATTTTGTCAGCAGCCAAATGAACTGATCAAATTTGATTATTAAGAAGGCATTTGACAGGTATGGTAAATAGAATAATGGCTCTCAAAGATGTCCACATTATTAATTCTCAAAACCTGTGAAATATTACCTTACATGACAAAAGGGGCTTTGTAGATGTGATTAAGCTAAGGATTTTGAGATGAGAATATCATCCTGGGCTATCTAGGTGGGGCCAATGTAATCACAAATGTCCTTATAAAATGGACATAGGAATATCAGAATGAGAGAGAGATTTGAGGATGCTATGCTGATGGCTTTGAAGGTAGAGGAAGGGACCATGAGCTAAGGAGTGCAGTTCACTTCTAGAAGCTGGAAAAGGCAAGAAAATAAATTCTACTGGAGCCTCCTTAAGGAATACAGCCCTAAGGATACTTTGATTTTAGTCCAGTGAGACTTCTGACAAACAGAACTAAAAATAATACATTTGTGTTTTTAAAGCCAATAAGTTATGGTAGGTTGTCCATAGCAACATTAGGAAACTAATGCAATAGTACTGTCATTCCATTTAACCAGTGGATCTTGGTCTGTATGAATAAGTTGTCCTTGTTGTCAAGTCTGAGAACCACACTTGGAAGAAGGTGGGGGCTCAGGTGTGTGTGCCTCAGGTTGCCTTAAAGGCCTCTGTCCATCTCCAGATTAAGCTCCATCTCAGTTCATAAGCTTTTTCCTGGAAGGTTTGTCTGATTATCATTTCTTGATGAGTTAAAGTGTAGGATATGAACAGTTATGTTCTCTAATAACATCTTAGGAAAGCCTTCCCATTGAAGTTTCTGTTCCATTAAGACTACAGTTTGATTGGCTGCTCTTTATAGTATGTCAGTGTCTTGGTTCTGATGACTTTATCTATCCATGAGTGTCTGATGAAGACCCCTCCTCTTTTCTGAATGTCTCCTACTACTTCACTGAGAATCTTTTAGACACCTCTTTATCCTCTTTCTTTGGAGTTCTACCACCAACATTCACTGCTCCTAAATCAAGGCTGTTTAGCATCACTTGGAGAAAGTCAGAAAACCATAAAGATGTATTTAAGGAAAACTTTATGATCTACAACTAGATATGTGTTTGTGTATATATGTGTATGAGTGACATGATGGGGGAGAGGGGAGTGACATCATAATTTTCTTCCCAACTCAAAGGTGTATATACATATAAAGGGATTTTCAGATGTGACTAAGGCTCCTAATCAGTTAACTTTAAGTTAATCAAGTAATATTTTACTGGATGAGTTTAACCTAAGCACATAAGCTTTTACAGAGAGCCTCACTCCTAGAGTTGTAAGAAACAAAATTCTTGGGGCGCCTGGGTGGCGCAGTCGGTTAAGCGTCCGACTTCAGCCAGGTCACGATCTCGCGGTCCGTGAGTTCGAGCCCCGCGTCGGGCTCTGGGCTGATGGCTCAGAGCCTGGAGCCTGTTTCCGATTCTGTGTCTCCCTCTCTCTCTGCCCCTCCCCCGTTCATGCTCTGTCTCTCTCTGTCCCAAAAATAAATAAACGTTGAAAAAAAAAAATTAAAAAAAAAAAAAAAAAAGAAACAAAATTCTTCCAATTACCTGAATGAGCTTAGAAGAGATCCCTAAGCTCTAGATTAGAATCACATAACTGTAGCCCAGCTGATACTTTGAATGCAGTCCTCTGGGCAGAGGACTGATCTAAGTCATGCACGGGCTTCTGAGTCACAAAAACTGGAAGAAAATAATAATTTTGTTATCTTGTAATTTGCTACACAGTAATAGAGAAGTAGTATAGATTTTGGTACCAAGAGAGGCGTGCTGCCATAACATATACCTAAAATGTAGAAGTGACTTTGGGATTGGGCAATAGAGCCTATTGGAAAAAAATTGAGGAGCATAATGAAGAAATTATGAATCACTATCAACACTCTTAGAAACCTAGACTTTGAGAACACTGCCTTAAGGGCTCAGAAGTGAGGAGCATGTTATTAGAAACTGGAGGAAGAGGGATCCTTGTTGTGTCCTGGCAGAAATATTAATGAAATTGTATAATATGTGAAATATTGTGAAATATTAATTTACATATATAACTGAGGGGACCTCCAAGCAAAGTTTCAAAGATGTTTCTGATTTCCTCTTGTTGCTTATAATAACATGCAAACAGAGAGAGATAGATTAAAGGAAGAAATGTTAAACAAAAGTGAACTTGGACTGAATGATTTTGAAAATTCTCAGCCTCTCCAGATGGCAAAAGATGCTAAAATTCAGAAATGGCTGCCAAAAGTATGGCATTGAGAAACAGTTGAGTGTGTGACCATACAGCTTTTCACTAAAACCTCAGAAACATCAAATGTCAGAGTATTCAGTCACACAAAGACGTCTTTCAAGAAATTAAGGGTGTGCCTCATTGATCTTTTAGATCAAACCAGAGGACCTCTAGAGTCTTAAGGGCATTGTCCTTCAGCCATCCCTGCAGGAGGCCAAGACATAGAAAAGGAACAATCTTAAAAACATTCATGGATATGGCTTTTCTCTACTGGAGTGAATCCCTGGGAAATCCATGGAAGATTCACAAAGTTCTTGAGAAATTTATATCAGCAAAAATTTGCTAGCTTAGTATGAAAGGGACAGAGATAGTACAAAAGGAAAAGATGCTGTTGAATCCCCCAAATTTTACTGGCAGGAAGCAGGCTAATAAATCTACTGGGCAACAAACATGTGCTACCTTTCATAAAAAAGGAAACATGACCCATAAGGCAGAACCAAGAAGGATGAGACTTAAGAGAATAAAAGGGAGAGCCTAGGAGAATTTTTCCCAGTCTCTGAAGCCTAATCAAGAACCCCCCATTTGTTCACTGGATTTCAGAACTGCTTTGGAACAGTGACTCCTTTTTGTTTATCTTACATTCCAGCCCACCAGCCCCACCACCCTTCTGAACTGAAATGTTGATAGCTATTATCCTATACCTATCCCAGTATTATTTGTTATCAGGGTAGGTGAAGACCAGATAACTTGTCTCTTTAGTTCCACAAGTCCATAGATGAAGAGGAATTGTGCTCCAGGAGCTGAGAATAATGTATTATACCCAGAAGTCTCATCCCTACCTGAATTCAGATGATATGGTTTCGGACTTAGAGCTGATGAGATTTTGGACTTTTAGCTTATCTGTCTTATTTACCACAATGTGTTCAATTCCTCACACAGAGTGCCTGGTGAATAGCAGATTATGGAATATGTGTAATTCTTTGTGAGCATTATTAGCTTGAATCAGTACCTATCATTCTGATCAATTTTGGAACAATAAGGAGGTTAAGTTTTATGATTCTTTAAGAATTAGAGTCTGATTACTAGATAATGGTTAATTCACCCAAGTAAATGCCAACCTAAGGAAACTTCATTGGGCTTCCACAAATATTTCTCCAGAGCAACTTTTCTATTTTGCTGCATACACCTTTAAACTTCTACAATTATATTTTCTTTACCTGAAATCCCATAATTGGTCTAGAAGGTAATTAGGATCCCAGCCTGAGAAGATGATGTTGTAGTGTCAGAAGGGTTCTTGGTAAAAGCAGTATTAGGAAATGTAATTAATTTTAAATTTGAGAAAGCTCAAGTCATAGCAGGAAGGAGAATGCAGTAATCTAGGTAAGCACAGATTCTGACTGGTTGTGCTAAAACCAGAAATGAGTTAGGAATTAGTGGAAGAAGTAGTTCATGTAAGGAATATTCATGGTCAGAAAATCAAAATGTGCCATTTTCAGGATAAGAATAAATTGTATTTATATATTTATTCTGGTTATAGGCATAGATTAAAAGAATGTATACTTAACACTACAGAAATACAAAATAGAGAAAAATATAAGTCCATCTTATATACCATGGATAACCACTAACATGAATTTCCTAAATTGTCCTCTGGTTTTATATATATATATATATATATATATATATATATATATATATATATATATTTAAATTTATATATATATATATTTAAAATTAATTTTTTTATTTATTTGCATAAAATTGAGGTAATTTTATACATAGTTTTGTAACTTGATTTTTTTCACTGAGCAATCAATTTGAGGCATCCTTTTATATCAGTACATGTATATCTATCCCATTCTCTTTAGTTGCATTGCATACATATATTAAAATGTATATGTCTGTTCTGTTATTGATAGATACAGTTTGACTATTCCCAATTTTTGGCTTTGTAAACAGTACTGCAGTAAATATTTTTGTATGGGCATTTTGGCGTAATTTTGTGAACTCAGCAATTCTACACTTAGGTATGAATTCTAGAGAAACTTTCATTCAACATGCATAGAAGTATTAATTATAACACTGTACTAGTAAAAAAACCAGTTTGTAACAGTCCAAATTTCCATTTTTAAGGAACTGGATGAATAAATGATCAGATACCAATATCTAGAAAACTAAAAGCATATAAGAGGATATATACATATATATATATATATAATATAAATAATATAAAATATTGTATATGTTATTATATATATAAACATATACCACATCTTCTTTATCCATTTATCAGTCAATGGACATTTGGGGTTTCTCCATAGCTTGGCTATTGTTGATAATGTTGCTATAAACATCAGGGTGCATGTACCCCTTCAAATCTATATTTTTGTATCTTTTGAGTAAATACCTAATAGTGCAATTGCTGGGTCATACAGTATTTCCATTTTTAACTTTCTGAGGAACCTCCATACTGTTTTCCAGAGTGGCTGCACCAGCCAGCATTCCCACTAACAGTGCAAGAGGGTTCCCCTTTCTCCACATCCTTACCAACACCTGTTGTTTCTTTAAGGAGACTTTTATCGTGTGCCAGACACTGTGCTGGACAATGGAAATAAAGTGATGAATAAGAAAGAATGGAATCAGTCTTCATTTTGCTTAAAATGTAATTGGAATTAAAGAGCTTCACTCATTAATTTTTATTTGGTCATTAGATCAACAACTATTTATTGACCACTTTCTATGTGCTAGACACTATGATAGATATTGAAGAGGAAGTCATGGAAAAGATTGCTGCCTTGCTTTTTGAAGTTTGTAATCTCTTTAGAAGACAGGAATTTCACAAATTGTTATTTTGTTATAACTGTGATAAATATAGGGTGCTGAGAGAGTATATGCTATGTGACCTGACTTAGTTATTCCCAAGAAGATGATGTAAAAACTGAGTTCCATAGAAACTTATGTAGAAACTGAGTCCAGAAGGAACACTAGGAATTTTACAAGGAAAAATAAGAGTATTCATGGTGGAAAGGGCCAGAGGTAAAAAAAAAAAAAAAATCACATGTGCCAGGAACTCTAAACATATGGTTAAAACACAGTGTTCCAAGTGGGGAGACCTGACTAGTGAATCAGGAGAGGTAAGCAGTAGCCAGTTATGAATAACCTTGCAACTTATAAGAGGCAAGCCATACTCAGATTTTCACTTTAGTAAGTGTGTTTCAGCTAAATTGTAGAAAATGGCTAGGAGACTGAAAATATTGAATGTAGTAAGCCTCAATTGATATCATCATTCAGGTCCAAGATTTTCGTGGTTTGAAAAGGTTACTGGCCATCATGATGGAGAGGAATATCTGTTCTCCCACTTAAGTTTCTCTACTCCATTTTCACTTTTCTGAAATTATTTCCTGCCTTTCTCAGATACTCCCACCTGTGACGTGAACTCCTATAGCATCCATCCATCCATCTTTCCAGCTCATAAGTATAAGAATCTGGCACTGTGCTAGCTTATGGGGATATATCATAAATATAGTTTCCTGCCATTATGAGGCTTAATGTTTTATTTATTTAATTTTATTTATTTATTTCTTAAATGTTTTATTTATTTTTGAGAGAGAGAGCATAAGTGGGGAGAGGAAGAGAGAAGAGGGAGACAAAGGATCTGAAGCGGACTCTGTGTTGACAGCAGCAGGCCTGATACAGGGATCAAATTCAGGAACTGTGAGATCATGACCTGAGCCAAAGTCAGACACTAAACTCACTGAGCCACCCAGGTGCCCCTATTTATTTATTTTTAAGTTTATTTATCATTTATTTTTGAGAGAAAGAAGGAGCAGGGGAGAGACTGAGAGAGAATCCTAAGCAGGGTCCACGGTGTCAACATGGAACCTGATGCAGGGCTTGAACTGACGAACTGTGAGATCATAACCTGAACTGAAACCAAGAGTCAGACACTTAACCAACTGAGCCACCCCTCAAGGCTTAACTTTTAGTGGCGATCATAGTTAAGTGTGAAAAATGCTCTGATGGAGACAGAGGTCGCAAAGAAGTACAAATAGAAATTAAGCAGGAATTATAGTATTCAGGAAAGATTTATTGGATGATATGATGTTATTGAGCATAATGATGCATTTGAAGAACTGCAAATTATTTTATGTGGTAATGAATGTGGAAATGAATGGTAATAGAGGTGGCAGTAGAAATGGTGAGAAAAATTAAAGTAGCCCAAAATTAGGTGTTTTAAGTGTCTGTTTACACCACTGAGGGTGGTATCACAATTATCAGTTTCCATGTGAATTGTCAGATGCCCCCAGAGGCTGAATCACTCAGAGGTAAGGTATTCTGGAGTCTGAGTGGAGCTTGAAGTAGAATACCATTTGGTGTGTGTGTGTGTGTGTGTGTGTGTGTGTGTGCGCGCGTGCGCGTTCGCGCACACGGGAGCATTAAAAAAACCCAACAACCTTAGAATAGAGGGGTCCTTCTGAACAAATAATATATTGGAGCATAGTATATAAAGTAATAATCAAAGGAACATCACAGAGGAGGTTAAGCAAGGACAAGTAGCAAGACAAAAGGCAACTGCAGGGCAAAAAAATTCCCTGAAACTTTGAGAACTTTTAAAAAAAAATTTTGTTTTTACATTTATTTATTTTTGAGAGACAGAGAAACAGAGCACACGTGCGGAGGGGCAGAGAGAGAAGGAGATAGAACCCAAAGCAGGCTCCAGTCTCCGAGCTGTCAGCACAGAGCCTGATGTGGGCCTCGAACTCACAAACCATGAGATCATGACCTGAGCCGAAGTCAGACACTTAACCAACTGAGCCACCCAGGTGCCCCTCTTTGAGAACTTTTAGTACTTCTCTGTAGATGCTTTTTTGCTCATGTTTGTTTTTTGAATTGGGCTCCTAGACACATGGGATTAGTGATTGGGGGTAGGGAACATGTCTTGAAGGTAAGGATTCCCAGACCTAAGTGTGCAAAATAATTAATGACACTATTTTTTAAAAAAAGAAACACAGTTTCCTGGGGCACCTGGTGGCTCAGTTGGTTTCTGCCTCTTGATTTCAGCTTAGTCATGTTCTCACAGTCCTGAGACTGAGCCCCCATCCGGTTCCATGCACAGCATGGAGGTTGCTTGGGAGTCTCTCTCTTTCTCTCTTCCTGCCCCTCCCCCACTCATTCTCTCTCTCTCTCTCTCTCTCTCTCTCTCTCTCTCTGTCTCAAACCAAATAAACTTAACAAAGAAAACAAAACACCTCAACTTCCTATCAAGTAAATCTAGGGAGCAGCTAGGAGTATGATTTTGAGCAAGTATCCCTGGTGATGTCATAAAAGTGCTAGTAATCCTTCCACTGTTTTGTATAACCAATATGTCTATGATTCCTATAATTTTATCACAATGCTAAAAGAAATTATTACACAGAAGCTCAATGGACAGAACACAATGGAAACCATTAGAGATCTTTATCTTTCATTAGCTAGTGAATGCATGTTCTTCAGGCAAATTTGTTTTATCTCATTGCTATTACTAAACTCAATTTCTTCATCTTGTACACAATATTCTTTGTCAGATACTTTGGTTTAGCAAACATCTTGCTTCGTCAAACATTCTGTGTCAAGTATCCCTAGAGGTGTCAGACACTTTTTGAGTAACAGAAATAAAAGAAGATAAGAATGAAAGAAGGAAGGGAAGAAGGAAAAAGGAAATAAATATCATAGCATAACCCAATTAAAGCAAATTCCACTGGTTTTTATGAATACCTGTTTATTTACTAAGACCTTAAAATCCATCTGCTTAACTCAACAAAATTTGGCAGGGACTGATCTCAGACTTCCTACTCTTTGCCTCAAATTCTATTTTAAAAATTGGAATAAAAATTTGCCCATCTCTAGTCTTCTGTTATCTATCACATTCACTGTGATTTCTGAAGAACTACGGAAGATACAGCAATCAGTATATGTAAGTTCTTTTAGTGCACTGAGATATGGTACATGTGGGCTGGAGACTTGGACTTCACTTATGTGGGTTGATGCTCTTTAACTGTTATATGACCTGTCTTGAGTCTCAATTTCTTCTTTATATTAAATGATATTTCCAGTTTGAAGGTCACTCTTCTTCAAACATATGGAAGCAAAATAGCATTTGGTTAACTTTACCTGCTTGCTGTCATTTGTTAAAATCAAATTATTTTTTCCAAGCTGTATAGTTACCATAAGCCTTTCCTGTTCTTATAGCTATGAATATAACAAGAATTACAATGGCAAAGACTTTTTGTCAGACATAGTATTTTTACATCAGTTATATAAATAATATAAAGGTTTCAAATTCTTGAGGAAAGTAGTCTAGTTTGGAAGACAGACACAACTATGAATTTGTTTTCAGAATATTTTATAAAACAACCTTAAATGAGCTCTAATAGCAGTTCTACAAAAAGCACTTGTTAACAATGAATTTTGCACTAAATAAATTTTTGAAAATTTACATACTATTTTTCTTAAAGAAGTCCTGATTGACTATGTGATTGTATCTTTTTTAAAAAAGTTATTATTGAAGTATAGTTGACATACTGTGTTATGTTACTTTCAGGTGTGCAATATAGTGATTCAGCACTTCTCTACATTACACAATGTTCACCACAATAATACTTGTCACCACCTGTCAGAATACAATGTTATTACAATCTTATTCACTGTATTCCCTGTGCTATCCTTTTCATCCATATGATTTATTTATTTTATAACTGGAAGTTTATAATCTTAATCCTCTTTACCTATTTTGCCCATCTCTCTACACTGACAACTACCAGTTCTTTGTATTTATGAGTCTGTTTGTTTTTCTATTTGTTCATTTGTTTTGTTTCTTATATTCCACATAGTGAAATCATATGGTATTTGTCTTTCTCTGACTCATTTCACTTTGCATAATATAGTCTAGGTCCATCCATGCTTTTACAGATGGTAAGATTTCATTCTTTTTTGTGGCTGAGTCATATTTCATTATATATATATGATATATATGCAAATGTATACTTATATGTGTGTTATATATATGTATATGTATATGTATATATCTATATATGTATATGCATATTATATATATGTATGTACATATATATGTATATATGTATGTATTATATATATATATATAATTCATCTGTCAGTGGGCACTCAGTTTGCTTCCTTATCTTGGCTAGCATAAATGTTTCTGCAATAAACATAGAGGTTAATTTATCTTTTTAAATTAGTGTTTTTTATTTTCTTTGGGTATACCCAGTAGTGAAATTATTGGATTAAAAATATTTCTATTTTTAATTTTTTGAGGAACCTCTATACTGGCTTCCACAGTGGCTGCACCAATTTATATTCCCACCAATAGTCCCTGAGGGCTCCCTTTTCTTGCCAACACTTGTTATTTCTTGTTTTGTTTTGTTTACAATAGCCATTCTGACAAGCGTGAAGTGGTAGCTCATTATGGTTTTGATTTGCATTTTTCTGATGATTAGTGATGTTGAGCATCTTTTCATGTGTCTGTGGCCATTTGTGTGTTTTCTTTGGAGAAATGTCTATTCATGTCCTCTGCCCATTTTTAAAACAGAATTGGGTTTTTGTTTTTGTTTGTTTTTGTTTTTGTTTGCTTTTTGGTATTGAGCTCTATATGTTCTTTACATATTTTGGATACTAACTCATTACTGATAGATCATTTATAAATATCTTCTCCCATTTAGTAGGCTGCCTTTTAATTTTGTTGATAGTCGCTTTTGCTGAGCTGTGATGGTATCTTTTTATTTGAAAGATTTTCTCTCTCTTCTCTCTTCTTCCCTTCTTGCCTGCCTGCCTGCCTTCCTTTCTTTCCTTTTCTTCCTTCCTTTCCTTATTTCTCTTTTCTTTCTCTCTTCTTTCTTTCTTTCTTTCTTTCTTTCTTTCTTTCTTTCTTTCACAGTTAATTAACATATACCATGGTATTGATTTTAGGAGTAGAATTTAGCGATTCATCACTTATCCCATGCTCATCACAAGTGCCCTCCTTCATGCCCTACACCCATTTACCCCATCTCCCCACCCACCTCCTCTCCAGCAACCCTCAGTTTGTTCTCTGTATGTAAGAGTCTCTTACGGTTTGCCTTCCTCTCTGTTTTTACCTTATTTTTCCTTCCCTTCCCCTGTGTTCATCTGTTTTGTTTCTTAAATTCCACATATAAGTGAAATCCTATGATATTTATCCTTTTCTGACTGACTTATTTCACTTAGTATAATGCCCTCCAGTTCTATCCATGTTGTTGCAAATGGCAAGATTTCATTCTTTTTGATTGCTGAGTAATATTCCATTGTATATATACACTGCATCTTCTTTATTCATTCTTCAGTCAATGGACATTTGGGTTCCTTCCATAATTTGGCTATTGTTGATAGTGCTACTGATTTTTTTCTAAGTAAGAATTTCCTCTTAAAATGAATAGCAAATCTAGATTTGTATATATTTAAATTTTATTTTTACATATTTTTATTTTACATATTGTATCACTCAATTTGGACATGGGCAATCTTATAAGCTATTGTGTAAACTGAAAATTCAGTTACTAATGGGGCAAAAGGAGAGAAATAAGCGGTCAGTTGGTGATGGTGAGCATTTTAAGGAAGGGTTGAAGGATTTGAGTTGATAGACATGACACAATTATGAATAATATCTGGTAAAAAAGATACCAGTAAATTGCTACCTATTAGTGATCTTCTCTGAGCCCCACCCCACCTCCATTTCCCACTATGTTGTCATGGCAGTTCTCCATTATTACACTCATCGCAATTGGAATTATTTATTTAGTGTTTACACTAAACACTAATTATTTATTTAGTGTTTACACTGGACAATCTTGTTCCCTACAGTGATGCACCTGGCATATAATAGGATCCCAATAATATTTGTAGAATGAATACTTTTATAACTTATAATAATCAGATTATGTATCCCTAGTTTATATGGTAACTAATAATTGTTGAATAACTGACC